>NC_138782.1:91274316-91874316 GCF_965178545.1 Coloeus monedula | reverse complement strand
TGATGACAAAGTAGGTTATGACATTCTACAAATATTTGAAGGCTGTTATGATGTATAGAGACTGACTATTTAGTGGAATAGTGAAATAACCAATAAAAAAGAAAAGAACCTTTGTATTTAATATCAGGGAACACTTGGCAGTAGGGAGATCATGATGTCTTACGGACACCTTTAAAGGTAGATTTTGAACAGAGTTAGAAAATATCCAGTAGGTAAAAATCCGAATGGCTAATTTATAAATCTTTTCAGTCTCTCTTTTGTAATCCCCTTTAATTTTTATTTGATTAATAGGATAAGGTCTGGAACATCCTTCTAAAGTCAATGGTTGGGATCATATATGCCAATACTTGAAAGTACTTCGGTACATGTTGGAAGGTTCTGGTATTATGTCTGATGCTAATGCAGCTGTGTTAATTGAATCCTCATCATCCTTTCCTGCTTTTCTCTGTGCATCCCAAAAGAATTCTGTAAGCTGTCAGCCAGATATGTGTATTACTAGGGATTTGAAAGATAACCAAGAGCTGAAGTGGTTCAAATTCCAAAGGAATGCTCATGCGAATCAGTAATTGTTTAGTTCTCATCTGGGTAGTAAAACATTGTATTTAGAAAGACCAACATAACATGTGTGACACAGACAAATCTGGGTCTTTGGCACATCTGGAGTGAAAAGCGCCACTAAGTAATTGTCTGTGATGTAGTAATCCCTTATTTATTTTATTCCTATTGTTTATTGACATATCTCATCTCTCCTGGATACAATGACAAAAGGGTCCATTGCAGAAATAAGAAGAGCCTTAAACAGAGAAAAAGTATTTTCTCAAATACAAATTGCAGCTTAGGGAAGAAATGGAAAATTGAAAGGGAGTTAGGAGATCTTCTCCAATATCAGAAAACTGTTGGAACCCTGGGTTTAGAAAATTTAGGTTTGTGGGATATATGTAACAATATGGAGGATTTTGGGTGTGGATTTGTTCTTTTCTCCTTCCTTCTTCACAAATGTGGGTGTTCTGGTATTGGGTCAAAAAACCCGCAGTGTGGATCAGGAAGAGTTAGTTATTGGATTATAAGTAAAAACAAATTAGTTGACATTCCATAATTGGGTAATTTGGACCTTAAAAGGCCTTGGAAGTTAGAACTCATGGCCATTTTCACCTTGTTAACTTAGAGGCACACTCTGTGCAGCTGTATTATAGATAAGATATAATAAACATCTAAGTCTGAAGATAAACTCTGGGTCTCCTGTATTTTAATTCGAACTCTGAGTAAAAGAACTCTCGAAACAGAGGCAAAGCAGAAAAGAAACCATAAAAGAGAAAATTAATAACTGGTAATCCTGTGTGAGGACTCAGAGTTTGGAAAGGGAGAAAATTAATAGAAAACCATGATATACAAGAACCAGGACTTTTGCCTTAACTGGAGAAAACATAGGTTTGTTTCATTGTGTTAATTTCTAATTCAGTTTTCTGCTTCCTCAATATAAAAAAGTAAATGCTAACCAGACCCTGAAGAATGCTATAACAATGTATTCTAACAAATTCCTTCTCTACTCTATAGCTTCTAAAACTCTGATTTCTTCTATTTAAATCTAGTCTATGCTATCTTGTCGATTTAAATTTTTGTGTTCACAGGACTTTTTTGTTTTGTTTAAAAAAAAGTTATAACATTTTTAAAATTCAGCATTCTTTGAGCACAAAGTTGTACTGGGTGAACTTCAGAGATCTCTTCCAATATTTTATATGATGCATTTTGTGAAAAAAGCTGTCAGGAGGCTAGAGATGGTTGTTTTCACATCAAAACTCAAGGAGGTGTTTTGGGGGCCCAGACACTGTCAGAGCTCAGAGATAAGGCCAGGATAATGGGTTCTGAAGGTAGAGAAGAACCAGACAGATATGGTGTGTGTAGAAAACAGTGGTTTATCAACATGGAGAGTGTTATTCTGAGGTGTCTTTAAATAGTAGGTGATGAACATCAGGGTCATTATATATATACAAGGTTGAGGACTGGCCCTCCAACTTTTCCAGGTGATACAAAAGGTTAGTTATGATCCTTTTTGTGTGAGAGCTCAGACAGAAGCTTTGGCACATCTTGAAACAGTGGCCAGTACTTATCAGCTCTGTATGCAAATTCAGACAGTTGTTAGAAAACTGCATCCATTGTGGGAAGCCTGCTAAGATGAAATTGGAAATGATCCATACACCACTTGGTAGGGTCTTTGTGTGTAGTTTCAATTCTAGGACACAAGTGTTATCACCATTGTTTCAGTTTTTGGGTCAAGTGTTTATGAATGTCCAAATTTATTTATTGCTCTTATATGAGTTTAAAGCAGGCAGTTTTGTTTTGGTTTGGTTTGTTGATTTGTTGTGGGTTTCTTTTTCTTTTTTTTTTTAAATTAAATATGCTAGGAGAATAAGAGCATTCTATCTCAGAGATTTGAATTTCTAGTGACTTGGACTTCCATGTTCAGATTTCTTGATTTCTTTTAAGAGTTAAAAATTAGATCCAAACAAAAGGACGCTATGGCACATCTCATTTTACCAGTTTGTTTTGTTCCTAATGCATGTGGAAACAATACTTTTATTACTAAAAAATCACAACACAAATTGTTCTTATTACCTGCAACAAACTCTCAAACTTCTCTGTCGCACGATGAATACAGAATCATGCAGAAACACATTAGCACAAGAATTCAGGATGGTGTTAGGTTAGCTAGCCTTATTCTTTAATTTTAGGTGTGGATATTTAGCCAAACACAAAATCATATCCATTTAACTATGTTGTGTCTTGTTCTGTGTGAACCAGTGTTGCTACAGTTCATTTATATTCCTTCTGATGTATGGCATGTTATGGAAATAGCTGTAGGAGTTAAGAATACTAAATACCCTGTTTTGTAGGGTAAAATTCCTGCAGTGTTGAAGGTCTGACTGACATGTAATAGTGACTAGATGCTGTTTCTACTACATTAATCAATTACCAATTAAAGAATAAACCTCTCACTGCCTCTGATCAGGAATTCACCCTGGACCTGATATATAATGCTAACTAAAGGTCTTCCACAGAAGTTACTCCTTGACAAAGTTTCTTCCCCTCACCCCAAACCATCTACCCCCTTATTACAACAGAATTTTCTGAAGGAAAATTGTTGCAGTACATTTCATAGGACTAGAAAGTAAAAAAGAAAGTTTCTGGTAAAATCTTCTCTGAAGAATTCATTCCTGTATGTTGTTGAAAACTGTTAAGGAAACCATGTAAAAAGAATTTAGGGTTCAGGGAGAAAAGCAGGACAGTAGTAATGAGAATATTTTCCAGCTGCCATGCAGAAAGAGATACTGAACTATATAAAGATGAAGAAGTTAGCAAACATTTCTCACTATTGATGTTTTTATTGCTCATTTAAGCTTGCTTACAAAATCCTACGAACTTTCAGTTTTTCCATGCTTTTTCTATGTTCTCAATCCCTGTGTGATTCTTAAAAAACTTTAAAATATATGCAAATTTAATTAGATATATTATGAAGAAAAAAACATTGAATACTTCTGATGCAATCTTTTGTGAGAGCACACAGTCATCCCTGGATGTTCCTTTCAATCAAAACAGAAGGCAAGCAAAACATTTTTGTGTCCTGATTCTTTCTTTTCATGTCTTTCAAGAATTCACAAATCTGTCTCATTAGCTTGTGCCTTGGTTTCCAACTATGATCTTAAAACAGTTTTTAAATGAAGGTAAACTTTACACTTAACAGTTTTGAAGCAACATATTCTGTGTAAACACAACTTACATACAGTTTTTTACTAAGAATAATAATAAGGGCTAAGTTGGCTTTCCATTAAATTATGTGGGGATATTATGAGTGAAGTTAACAAGAATTAGATCAGGTTGACTACTACTCACTGCAGGCAACCCTCTGACAGTTTAGTGGAAGATATTTCATGAACTTCAAGACCTTGTGGTTCCAAGGACTGCATTACCTTTGCCCTTTTAGTTACAATATTTTTTATTCACTATATTCTTAGATCTGATACAAATAATGGAGTCTGAATATTTGGAACTACCCAATTAGCTCTGATATATAACTGATGGATCTTGCTTCTTGTTCTTAAGTTCTACATTATTTTATTTTCATATAATTAATTCATTTCACCTATGAATCCATCTTGAGCTAAATTTCTCATATCTGTTCTGAACACAGACTTCAGTGACAATTCTGTAACCTTTATGATATCCAATCCCATTAATTTCTAACCTTAGTTTGTCTTATTTAAGTCTTTTCCTTCATAGTATAATGAACTCACATATAAACTCTATGTAGTGTTACAAAGACAATTTATTTGCTGAGTCTAGTATCATTAACTATATTAACATATTTTATTCTGGGAAGCAGTCAGCACATACTTACAGAGTTCCTGATGTCATATGAAGAGCTTTTAATGGCAATTCCAAACAAGACCCTTCATAGAAGTGTATGCCGACATTTGGCTTGCATCCCAGCAAATTAAATGTCAGAGTACTGAGGGGTGAAATACAGAGCTGGATATATCAACTACTTTTATATTTGTGTTCCCATTGTGAGTGGCTGTTTGTTTTATCTTAACACAAAGATAGTATTCTTTGAAAGGAGATAGGTCATTTGCTTGCCAGTAAAAAAATTTATTTTATTTTCTTAGGCTAAACCTACTTAACAGTTATTGTTGCCAAATATAAAGAGATGACAAATATAGAGTACTCTATTTTTTTAACAACTATTAATATTTGAGGAAAATAGCAACACTCAAATGTGTCAATAACAGTTTCTTGCCAGAGTTACCCAAGAACCATTGAAATGCCTAACTTAAATGGGCTGTTTTGGGGTACAAATCATTACTTACACTTCAGCCTAACTTTGGAAGTTAAAACATTTCTCCACTTAGTCAATGTAATTTTGGTAGAAAAAGTTTCCTAGATAACCCTCTCTGGGCTTGGTTTTTCATATTTTCTGGTGACAATGAATTTTCTGGTGACAATGAATTCTCTATTCTATAATCAATTTCATTAAATGTATATGCATATATATATATATACATATATATGCACACACACATACATGCTAGAGTAGAGGGATTTATTATGCATTATTGTTTCTTGGGAATTACATCAAGTTTGCAAATAGAAAATATGATAAAGAAAGCATGTTTCTTCTAAAGGCTGGGATAATCACATGGGAGGAGATTCTGCCACCTGTTTCCAGATCTGCCTAGATATTTTATAATACCTAGTCATGGGAGACGAATCAGAGAGCAGGACTGATTTAAGCTTGTTTTCTGGGTATTACAAACTTGGATGATTAAATTAAACACTAAGTATTTTCTAGGGGTAGTGGAGAAAAGGACCTTCATTAAAATTTAATCCAAAGATAATTGTGTGTATTGGGTTTGTGTAGAAATTTTTTAGTAGCAGCAGGAAGCTACAGGGAGGGGTGGCTTTTGTGAGAAGCTGGTAGAAACTTCCCCTACATCTGATAGAGCCAATGCCAGCTGGCTTCAAGATTGATTTGACACTGGCCAAGGCTGAGTCCATCAGGGACAGTGGTGGTGCCTCTGGGACAATACCGTTAGGAAGAGGGAAAAAAATCCACAATAATTAGGCAACTGTAGTTGAAAAGAGGAGTGAGGATACATGAGCGCAACAGGAGAGAAAAAAAAAGGTTGCTATTTAATGTCTGTTGGTTGAAGTAATGGTGGCAGCCTTGATCAGGGGAGGGGGTGGGGGAAGCCCATGAAACACAAAGTTCAATGGGTTAATATATGTTCCGGTTCTTGTGGGAACACCCACATACTTCCCCTGAGGATAAGCGTTTTACACAGTGTTATGCAACACTGTGGATCACACACAATTCTTTGGTGGAAGGCCCCAGAAATTTGTCTGGTTTATGACACCTTCTAGGACATGACCATTGTCATGACGGAGTAGTTGAACCAGTTATGGCCCATCACAAGGGATGAACACCTTCAGGTTGACATGTGAATGTCCTGTTACTTTCCCTGGGGAAGGGGGGAGTTTTGCACCTGAGCCAATTGCGTAAGGGAGGACACTGTCATAGTAAAAAACATTACCCCACCCCTGCAGGATCTGCTTCTTATCAGCCTTCTCATCCATCTGACTCAAAACCCAGCTTGTTACTAAACAAAATTTAGTTTATTCTGGTGGTGGGTGTGCAGCCCTTCTGGGCTGTTCTTATGCAGATAAAAGGTCATACACCTATCATACACCATCATACACCTAAAAACTCTCCTCCCCTGCTTTGGTTGGAGGGTGCAAACCTGGCCTCAGCAAAGCACCTGCTGCTTTTGCAAATGGCGGATTGTTTGAGACATTAACCTTTCATATTTCAGTCTCTCACACGTGGTGAGGCAGCTGAGCCCCTGCAGCTCATGGAGGTCCATGCTGGAGCAGAGATCCACCTTCAGCCCACAGATGACCCCACACCAGAGCAGACAGATGCCTGAAGGAGTCTGTGACTCTGTGAGAAAGCTGCACTGGAACAGGCTCTTGGCAGGACCTGTGGACCTGAGGAGAGCAGAGCCCACACTAAAGCAGGTTTGCTGGAAGGACCTGTGACCCCACAGGGGGCCCATGCTGGAGCAATCTCTTCCTGAAGGACTGAACCCTGTGGAAAGGACCCATGCTGGAGCAGTTTGTGAAGAACTGCAGCCCATGGGAAAAACCCACATTGGAGAAGTTAATGGAGGATTATCTCCTGTGAAAGAGAGCCTACAGGGGGGCAGGGGAAGAGTGTGAGGAGCCCTCCCTCTAAGGAGGAGGGAGTGGCAGAGATGACATATGAAGAACAGATGCCAACCCCTGTCCCCCTGCACTGCTGGGTGGGTAGTAGGTAGAGAAAACTTGTGAGTGAATTTAAGGCCAAGAACTAGGCAGGAGTAGGGGGAAGGTGTTTTAATTCTTAATTTTATTTTGCATTATTCTACTCTAGTTTGATAATAAATTCAATCAATATTTTTCCCATTTTTCCTGTGACAGTACCTGGTGAGTGATCTCTCCCTGCTGTTATCCAAAAGGGAAATATTACCTGTTATGTGCACTTGATTAAGAATTGCAGTCCTAAGATTGATGCAACTGCTTCTTTCAGTTGGCCACTTAATGATTGGCAAGGGTGGTCTATATAAGTTGGCAATTTAAAAAATCTTTGCTAGGTCAAGGATGTACATTTAATGCTATTTTACTAGGCTGAAGAATGAGATTTCATGTCTGTGCATTTTATTGTTACAAAACCTGAGCTGAGCCTATGTTGAAGGGGTATTTTGGTATTCAAACTTAGAGGAATACTGTGCTCATTTCTTCAATTTTTGATCTTCTTTTTTTTTTTTTTTAATGCCAGTTGCCTAACTAAATAATTAAACGAAGACAACTGAAGACATTATGGTCTCAAGAGAAAGGAATTTCATAAGAAGATGTGCCGTCTTCCTTATTTCCTCTCTTCTGGATGGCAAGAAAACTACCAAACCCAGTGTTAAACTGAATTCATAAAGGTGAGGATCCCCTTTCTATGATCTCTAAGCACTGAATCATATGTCTACTGCTTTACTTCTATTTTTGGTTAGGTGGTGAATCATAAAATTTTATTCTGCTACCTTTCATAACTGTGTTGAAGCTGTTCCTTCCTTCCCAGACTTTCAGTCAAGATGGTGTGTGTTCTACTAATACAAATAATCACTTAATTTAATTCTACCGAGTTACTGCTCCTTCCTTAGATTTCGGACAAGATGTTTGTCATGGTTTGACACTGGCCAAATGTCAGGCACCCACGAAAGCCATTCACTCACCCTCCCCTGTTACAGCTGGGCAGAGGAGAGAAAGGGTTAATGAGTTGAGATAAGGACACCATGAGAAAACACTTAAAGGGCAAAACAGGCTTAACTTAGAAGTACGAAGTGAATTTATTGCTAATAAATGCAGAGGAGGATAATGAGGAGGAAAATAAGCTCTTAAAAACAGCTTTTCTTCCCCCAACCGCTCCCTCCTTCCCACTGACAGCACAGGGAGACAGGGCACGGAGGTTTTGGTCAGTTCATCACCCAAGGTTTTCTTCCCCTGAGCAGGAAGAGAAGCCGTTTGCCTGCGAGACCATGGGGTCCCTCCCACAGGAGACAGTTCTCTGTAAACTTCTTCAGCCTCGTTCCAATCTCATGAGCAGCAGTCCTCCCAAAACTGCTGTGCTGTGGCTCTCTCTTTCCACAGGGTGCAGTCCTCCAAGGACAGGCTGCTCCAGCCTGGAAGCAGGGGCCCCCTCTCTCTACCAGGTCTCCTACTGGAACACAGCCTCCTCCAGGCATCCACCTACTCTGGCATGGGCACCTCTACCATGGGCTGTGGATGGATCTCTGCATCCCCCATGGACCCACGGGCTGCAGGGGCACAGCTGCTTCACCACCGTCTGCACCACAGCCTGCAGAGGCATCTCGGCTCCGGTGCCTGGAACACCTCCTCCCCATCCTTCTTCACTGAATGTCTCCATGTTGCTTCCCTCATGTGTTCTCACATCTTCCTCTTCTCTAGATGGAATTAAACAGCGCCATGACTTTTGTTTTGATTTCCTCTTAAATATGTTATCACAGAGGGGTTACCATGGTCTCTAATTGGCCCAGAGGCATGTTCATCTTCAGAGCCATCATGGGTTTGCTCGGCTGGACATGGTGGAAGCTTCTAGAAGCTTCTCACAGAAGCCACTTCTTTGGCCCCTCCATTACCAAAAACCAGGCCATGCAAAACCAACACAATGTTCTAAATTCCTTTTCCTTGTATAAGAATAGAAGCAGAATCTTAGTTTATTAAGAATTTTCAAAACATCATTGTCTCTTTTCACACTTGGAACATTGAGAATAACATTTTTTCATTAATTCTGAGATTAATTCTGTTACAAATTCATGCAGCTCTATTTTGTAGATTATGTAGACATTTTAAAACATTTTTACAGATATTATAAATATTTTAGAAATGCTAACATTTTGAATATGAATATACTGTTTAATGTTTTGCAAGTAGCAGAACCAGAGATCAAAAAACAGGCTTGTGAAGCACAACTGAAGCATAAGAATCGCAAAATTATTATTAATCAGTGGGATTCCTGTGTTGGAATATTGATCTATGAGATGTAAAAGTGATTATTACAAAATTAGTCCATGTTCTTGCGACTATTCTCTGAATGTTGCGCTCAGCAAAACTGATGCTGATTGTGTGCACAATGTCAGGCAACAAGCTCTCCATGAGCCAGCAGTGCCCTTGTGGCCAAGAAGGACAATGGGATCCTGAGCTGCATTAGGAAGAGCATTGCCAGCCGGTTGAGGGAGGTGATCCTGCCCCTCTACTCAGCACTGGTAAGGCCACATCTGGAGTGCTGTGTCCAGTTCTGGGCTCCTCAGTACAAAGCAACACAGAGCTCCTGGAACGGGTCCAGTGGAGGGCAACAAAGATGATTAAGGAATTGGAGCATCTCTCTTACAAGGATAGGCTAAGGTAGCTGGGCCTGTTCTGCCTTGAGAAGAGGCAACTGAGAGGGGGCCTCATCAATTTGTATGAGTATCTATTGGGAGGGTGTCAGAAGGCCCTTCTTGATGGTGCTAAGCAGTAGGACAAGAGGCAATGGGCAGAAACTGATGCACAGGAAGTTCCACCTGAAGATGAAGAAGAATATATTTACTGTGTAAAGATGAGAACTAGAACAGATTTCCCAGAGACGTTGTAGAGTCTCCCTCACTGGAGATACTCAAGAACCATCTGTACACAGTCCTGTTCCATGTGCTTTAGTATGACCCTGTTTGAGAAGCAAGGTTGGACCAGATTACCCACTGTTGTTCCTTCCAACTTTACTCATTATGTAATTCTGAAACCTGAACATCTAGTTCTACATCAAGCAATCAGAATTAATCTTTATTCCTTCAAACTGTCAGGGAATATGTCTATATTCATTCCTCACCGCAAAGGTTTTCATGGCTCAATAGGTTAGGCTTTACTTTCTTTTTAGCTAGAAACATTGGGTGATGACTTGATTTGACATAGGGCTATCCCTTAAACCAGAAATAAAAAGCCATGTGACTGAACTGTAATAAATCAAGAAAAAAAAGTATGTTTCTTCTTGTTTTTCTACCAAGCAGATAGGTTTAAGGCAAATCTCAGGGGTGTTATTGAAGAAGTTAATCAAATAGATTTAAAGAATTGGATTTTAAACAGCTTCATCAAGTTCTGTTTCTTTAGTATTTTTATATATGTCTGCTTTTAAAGATATCCTACTGTACAGCAACACAAACCTTAATACATATGCAAGTGTGTTGAAGTGTGTGTAGGTGTATGAATATGCCCAATATCCGTTGATTTCACAGTAAGTGCCAACTGCAAATGCCTTACAGCTTTTTGTACTAGATTTTGCCTTTCCATTTTTATTTAATTTTTTTAGAAATATGGTTTCCTTCTCTTGCCTTTTCCTCCAGGCTATTGTTTATCCCAATGGAAAAATTCCTTATAACCAGGATTTGTATCTTAAACATAAATACTGACAACTTGCCTATAGCTATATTGCCTATAGAAGCAATTACAGAATGACTGGATTGCACATGAGCAGACCAGAATCAACTTTTTACTGCAAATGTCTTCTAAATAGAAATACATTACCATTAGAAAATGTTGGTTTTGGCTGCAAAGTTAAAGGCAGAGCATCAACAAATCTAAAATGCTTTCAGCCCCGAGGGAAGAAAATATTCCATTTCATGAAATAAGAGTGTGGAAGTATAAAAAAGCAGCTCATAAAAATCACTGACTAACCATGTCTCTTTTCCCATATCTAGCAACCTCCCCCACTCTCCCCTTCCCTCCAAACAGAAACAATTATTTCCATCTATTTTTTCTACTTTGAGAAAGCATTTTCTTAACCCATTGTATTTTTTTCCTCAAAAACTGTTTTGTACTGTGCTAGTTTTCTTCAAAATTGCTTAAAACAAAATCTTGTTTCTACTGTACCTTTTTACACTCCTTTTGTGCCAAAGCTTTCCCTTATGCCTTTGTAAGAAAAAAACCCAATAAGATGACTTACTTTCATCATACTACAAGTGTAGCAATGATTAATATTATAGAGAAAATGCTTCAAAGGACAAGTCTTTTCTTGAAGATACTGCAAAGTCAGATCTCTCATCATTCCAAGGATTCCCACCTCTGCCCCACTGACTTAGGAGATGCTATTTGGGCTGGTGAAAAGTTATAACTAAAGAAATAAAACTTTAAAAATTATTAAATTTTATTACATATGTACATCTAGTAATACTTCTGTTTAAGATAGATAAATTATCCTTGTATTTATAGATGCATGTATTATTTTTAATCTCTATTTTATTTTAAATTAACTTTATATGACTGCCAAAATAGACAACCTTGCTTACACACAACCTGAATAATTTAAATTCACTACTGTGCAGAAATTGTTTATATATGTATAAAATTGTTGTAGGAGTGGACCTTTGAACTAGATTGAACTGGCAAACATGTTTTTTCTATTTAAGTAATTTCTATTTAAGTTATTTCTCTATTAAGTAGCTTGATTTCTCCTACTAACACCTGTATATGTTCATATATATGCACCTGTTTCTGGTTAGATGAACAAGTAGAGAGAAAAAGAGAATTTGTAAATTACTTTGGGGAGGAAACTGCAACAGAAAAACATTAGATTCAACCATCTGTTTGATCTATACCTGAGTGGCAAGGAAATTAATTTATTAATAATAAAGCCAGCAAATGCTTGGTAGTTGAGATTTTATTTTTCGCCATTACTTTAGATAAATTCCCTAAATCAAGTAGATCAAGCATAAAGCTATAATTAAAATATTTTTGATAATAACAACCCATGTAGATTAGATTAGATCTTGTCAGTCAGCTCTAAACAGAAGTCGCACGCCTGCATTATAAAGAACCTTCCAGTGAGTCCAAGAATTCAGCTTTCCAAAACGAGAAACAAAACCCTTTTAAGGAAAGATGAAATCCTAAAGGACTTCCTGCTTTTTTAATAATTTCTGACTTCTTAAACATTTATACTCTTCAGTTCAGATCTCTGTCTCTAATTTATAATTAATACGTATAACAGATCTAAAAAAACATCCCAAAACAAATGAAGCACCTTGGGCTTTTTTTTTTTCTGTATTTCACTGAGTCCGTTTTCAATGACTCAGAGAGAGAAGTCAGTGCTCTCTAAGTTTCCCTCTGTTAATGCCACTTTTGACTTTATGCTTAATTATTTAAATATAGAGAGCTTAATTCATGGTTACTTTGGATACTACTCAAAGCTCCCTGAAAAGATTGTTTGCACAATATTTAAAATCTTCATTAATTCCCAATGAATTAAAAACTTTGTTTCACTACAGAAAGTATAAGATCAAGACAGAGATCAAATTGTCACTTTAAACAATCCTGGATTTGACCAAGCTTGTTGGTGATATCAACTAAAAGTTAAAGAAAAGTGAATTTCCCAATCTAAATAATATGGACTTCAAACTTTAAAACAACAGCATATGCAACAATCTGCTACCACAGATAGAACTTAAAGTCCTATCCCTTTCATAGTTAATTGACATTCTTATACAGCATTCAATGCAGCAGAATGCCATCTTTCTGCTGGCTTCTTGATATCAATCCTCTCAAATAATAAAACCACAAGTGATTGGTATCAATACTCTGAGCACCACAGCATTTCAGCATTTGGCATCAGCGAAAAATTTTTTTCCCTGTGTTAAATATATTATCAGTATAATACTTCTTAGAGCAACCCTGCCTGGAAATGAGCATGGGACTGAAAGAAAAGCAACCACTGATGTATCAAAAAAACTGTCCACTAATAAATATGACACCTGGAGGTGTGTTTTAATTACTTTTATTTGACTAATTAGAATTAATGGTTCAAAGCAGTTACCTCATTACATTTTACTCAGAAATTTTGAGAGGCCCACAACACAGAGCTGGTTCCCAGAATACATCCCACTGACACCCCAAAATGCTGCTGTCTTAAAAATTTCCTTTTCCCCCTACTGCAGCATTTCTAAACACATGGGGTTTCTACAAATTATGTTTAACTGCCCCCAACAGTTTGTTGGAAGGTAGGATGCTGTCATACTCAGATGATAGATAAGGGCTTGTATCTCTCTGGACATTAGAGAAAATTAATCTTTGGCCTGAACTATCTTCAAGTTAGCTAAATTAGTCTTTTCCTGACTTAGTTACAACTGCTGAGGTATTTCTTAAAGGGGACATCATATCTCCCTTGTGTTTGATGGGAAAGTTTAAATACAAACAAGACCATGGACTGTCTAATGTTGTAAAAACTGAAGTCTTCCAAGCATATAAGGATACAAAGTTTTGGAAAAAGTAAATGACATCTATTTATCTCAGGAGCTTTCAGGAATAGGTGGCAACTTTGTTGTGGCTGTAAGGAGCTACAGTTTGAATTTAGTTATCAAAGTTGAGGCATTCTTTTGTGGTTAAAGCTGTGGTTGCAATGGTTTGTTAACTGACCAATATTTAAATAAAATACCAGAAATATCAGCTTTATAAGAACTATACTTATTTTAATATCTGATTTGTAGCCTTTCATAGATCTGCTATCCAAAACAAAGACTTCATGCAGCTTACAACATTTTTTTAAAGTCCATTGGAACATGTAGTCATGCTTAAATCAAGATGTATTTCCCCATGTTTTGTCTTCAAAAAAAAAGATTATATCAAGTTTCTCACAATAAAAAGAATGTCACGTATTTTCCAGGAAAACAGAAGAGTGTCTCAAGCCTAAGATTTTTTTTTTTTTTTTTTAACGTACAGTACTTTACAAATGACCAGTCAGTTATTTTTCAGTCACTACCAAAAAAAAATCAAATTATCATATCTTACTTGCCATTGTACCTTGAGGAAAGGTAGGATTTGATTTCAGATCTCAGAGATGCTACTGGAAAAGAAAATACCAATAATCCATCCTGAGCCTTAAGTGTTAATTTTGAGAGAGTAATTTTTACCACTCTCTCAATAATGAGTGGGTTTGGCCTAGAGGCACCTTAAACTGATCATAATTTAACATGAACTTTGGATTTGGGCACATTATCATCTATGATTTCTTTACTAAAATTTCCTGTAGACAGGATATAAAGGAAAAAAGAGAGATTTAATGACGTTGAATAAAAAGCAGGCTGCATTAGTCTTTGACATTGTATTCCAAAGTCTTACTCAGTGCTCAGATTGTGGAACTTGCAACAAACAGTGAGTTCCACAACTCTGATATAAACTAGTAGCATTCATAAATTTATATATTATCATCTATGTACTAAACAGATTTATGGTTTTTCCCAAGTACAAATATAAATTTTCATATAGACTTGATGCATATATACAAGACTTTTTCTTTAGTGATAAACTGCATGGGCAAATTAAAAAAGGCTTACATTTTCAGTTTATTTGTTGTTACTTAATCATTTAAGTATGCTTCTGTGTGAGTAAATTTTATTTCATTACATGTGTCAGATAAATGTTGACTACATTTCTTTTAAATAAAAAAGTGTTGTGACTCTCGGATAATAATAATAGAATAATAATAATATTTAGAAATTAGCTTTAAACTAGTTTTTGATAACAGCATTTAAGTAAATAAGCATATATTTGGTAACAAAAAGAATAATTTTAAAGGGAGATGTTCACCCAGAGAACCCAATCAGATAAACGATTTTTCATGTTTATAAGCTGAAAGCAGAATTCGAGTTTGCTGTGAAATAATCTATCAGTACTTGTATTAAATTGCAAAATTCCCATCTCTGAAAATTATTGTAGATCTATTTTCTGGGGGAAAAAAAAAGGCATTAGAGGAAAATAAATTGCACTGAATAAAATATTAAAGCCCGAATTAATCCCTAGTTCAGGTTCACTGCCTGTGGAAGGAGTGTGCAGTGTTACTGACTGCATCAGAGCAACTCTTATCTCAGTAACAAAATGGATTGCAAACATTTTCCATTTCAGTGTTTTAATGCAAATTATTGACCAGTCTTGCTCCTCTTGTGGCCTAAAATGCTCATACAGGAAACTTCTTTTTTGCTACCCATGTTGATTTTTTCTGAAACTGCTGAAATTTTTCTACATAAAAGTTGACCAAAAATTTTCTGACAGACCAGAAGCTTCTTATTCTCATCCTGAACAACAGGAAGACAGAAAGTAAGTTTGGTTTTTGAAAGGGCTGAATGATTTTTGATCGATGCCCCAGTGATTCTCAATGGATTTTGGCTCTTAAGTCTCTAGAGGATGTGACTATTGTGCAGAGATGTTAGCTTGCATTGACCTCAATTGAACCAACTCTGGGACTGTAAGGAGCATAGCTCTGTTAAGCTTAACTCATGAATGAAGCCGAGAAAAAGGTTTGCTGATGTGAGTGAAGCATGATGATGACATACCCTGTGGCTCATGTGTCTGAGAGAGCAGAGTGACTGCAAACAGTTAACATCACTCCTGCAGTATTACTAGGTGAGTTTAGTTTATCTTGTGCAAGCTCCATAAACATTTTAAAGAGCAAGTCAGGGAGAACTTGACACCTTTGTGAATACTCAGAACCTATCTATATGTGGTTACATTTAATTCATAAAAAGTACTCTAAGGAGACCTCAAAGTCAAGGAAGAATATCATGCTATCAAGAAAACTACTTTCTGGATGAAGATTTTAGACTGACCATTGATTTACCTTCAGATTTAGCAGGCAGTGGCAGGGTGAGCAGGTCACCGGGTAAGGGGTAGTGGTAGCTTCTTTATTATTCATGTATTTCCCAGTTATCAATAATTTCACAGATCCTCATGTCAAATATTCCTTTGGCCCTGGCAAGTATCTTCTTAGAGGACTAAAAATGGCAACAGTGGCTCCCTTGTCGTCATGAGAAGATATCAAGCTAGAAGAACTCTAACCTCATATATATTCCAAATGTTCTGCACATTGCTCATCAGATTACCAATATTTATGCATTTACTGAGTTTTATTTTCTGAAAATATATTGGCAAACTTGAACATATTTGAATATGACACAGCAAAAATGGTTCAGTGCAGATTTACATGTGTGATACATGAGATCACACAGAATGTACAGCTTTAGTGAATATTTCTAAATATATATAATTTTGAGCAGCATTTCTTTCTCTTCTTCATATTATTGTTGGATATTTTATAAAGAAATTTTTGGGTTTGCTCTTTCATTTCAACCGTAGAATATGGAATTTTGAAAAAAAGAGAAGCCTTCCTTAATTAAATCTTTCTGTATTTTTAATTTACAATAAATTAAATTAATGTTCCACAACTCGAGTCTGTTTTGTCCATGATGGTAATTGGTAAGTCCTGACCTCATGGTCAAATGCAGGGGCCTGGTTGCAACCTGTGGGTCTGGAGCTGAGCAGTGGCTGATCACCATCTTCAGAGTACTCCATTGTTAAAAAAACACACATGCAGTTTTTATTTCTACACAATGTTTAGGATGTTAGGAAAAATTTCTTCACTGAAAGGGTTTTCAAACATTGAAAGAGACTGCCCAGGGAAGTGTTTGAGTCATCCTGCCTGGATGTACCTAAAAGATGCGCAGCCATGACATTTAATGACATGGTTTATTGGTGGACTTGGCAATGCAGGGTTAATGGCTGGGCTCAATGACCTTAAGAGGCTTTTTCCAACCTAAATGATTCTATGGCTCCATGATTTAAGAATTTTTAAAAAACTAGTCCATTCTAAGTTCTAAAGCAAGACAAAGAAAGCATGCATATTTGTCTTTTTTGGTTTTTTAAAAGAAAGAATTTTGTACATTTTTTTCTGAGACAAAGCATCTCAAATTGTAGATGAAAAAAATAGCCCAAAAAATAGTTCTGAAAGATAAGCAAATTAATGACATTAGAAGACACTGTAAACAACAATCTAAAATTCAGAGCTACAGCTCTTTAATGTGCTACATACTATTTGAGAAATTATGTAATATTAATTTAATTAATTTGCTATGTTGCTTGTACAAAAAGCTGCCAGCTATTTTATAAAACTTGTAAGAGTATAGCTCATTCCTGTGATTTTTCTAATTGAATACCATCATACTGCAATTGTACATGAGTAATTATATGCATCACTAATCCCTGTCTTGCTCTCAGTAAGTCTGTTCATATGAATAATGTTTACACATTTTCCTTCTAAATAGGAAACCAGACAATAAAAAAAATGCAGCAAAATAAATTTTTAATAATTAAAAAACCAAAATAAAAGCCTCTATAAAGAGCAGAAAACCCACATCCAAAACCCTACTCCAGGATTTGAGTTCTTATTTTTAAATTGTTATTTTTATTCTTGAATATTTTACCTTTCATCTTTCCTACATGTATTTATTAGCTACCTTTTATGAAGCCTTGACCCTGAAAATGCTTTGAAATATGAATAAAGATTTTGAGAAATAGATTATCAACAAGAATAAAGCATGACTTTTTATATGAAGAATTGGCAATGTTACTGTGGTTTGTGGTTTTATTTACAGAAAAAAATTTATGAAGACCTACTTGGAATAAATTTAAAAATCACCTGATAAAAGAAATAATTGTAAAATTCTTTAAGAATAATCCCACTTATGGTGTACTAACAAGCACTTTATTTTTCCCCTAAATTATAATTTTAACAAAATTAAAATAGTAGGCATTTTTCTGTTCAGGAGTTATATATTAGAGCTGTGTGATAGGTCATGTCTCTGTTAAAAGATTTAATAACTGCATTTGACATAACACAAATTTTAAGATGTTCAGTCTCAAGGATAAATGAAAATATTGTTTTTCAATACTAAAAATTAAAATAAACTATTTCACATTATGTAACTAAAGGAAGATTTGAAGGAAAGATAATCCCACTCTTAAAAAAACAAACAAACAAAAAAACCCCTAACATAAGACTCACAAATTATGGTAAAAAACCCAGTTATTTTTTACATAAATCACCAAATTTGTATTTTTAACAACAAGAAACCCTGGAAAAATTGGTTCTTGATTTTGCATTTTATTTTGCATATTATTATTTTTAAGATTGTTGCAAAGATTCACTTTTTTCGCCTCAAGTACATAGTTAGAAAGAACATTAATATATTTCGCAACATGTACATTTCAGTAAAATCCATGTTGGTGTCTTTTTATCAGCTTGTCCTTTGGTCAAAATCAGTTGATGTGATCAGCCTGTAATTATAATCAACTCATACTCCATAGTGTAACTTTGTAATCCTTCCCCATAACTGCAATATTTGAGCTGTAGTGAAGTGATTAAAATGAAGATACGAAACAAAGACATTAATGAAATTATGCTATTATATAATTTGACAATTTTTTTTCTTTCAGTAATATGCAAAAAATGCTGTCTCAAAAGGTCCCTGAGTTACTATCTCAAAATCTACTGGCGATGTTCAGTCTTGACATACTTTTCTCAGACTTATTTAACATGAGGGGAAAGAACATAATTTTTCTTTTCCTTATACCTTTCAGTCTTTCAGATTTCAGTTTCACAAAGCCGTTAAAGTGCTGTGGTCTTTTCACTGAGCAAAAGTGAAGTATGTCAGTTTTCCCAAAAACTTCTAAGTGGTTTGATTTTGTCATATTAGGTAGCCCAAAGTTATATCAAAACACAAAGAAATGTGTACAGATCAGTATTACTTAATGTGTACCCCAGAAAAAGCTTTAGTTGACAAAAAAACCCACAGAATTATAAGAATTTTCTTGCATTTGGTGTTGTCCTACTATGCCCTACTGTGCAGGTTGCAAGCCAACTTAATGACTGTACTGGCAATAACTGAAGAAATTTCTTTCCTTCTTAAATGTTTTAACTTTTCAAACCATTGCCGCTCACATCCTTGCAATAATTATTTACCGTGTGCTGTGTCTGTAATTTTTTTATAAGTGTTGCCCTCAGAGATTTAAAGGAAGAAGTTTGAGTTTTTCATGACAGTGGCAGTTCAGTGTTTGGCTTGCATTACTGGGCCTTACATACTTGGCAATGTAAGTTCTTGGTTTGTGCCAGATAACATTAATTAGTGGGACAAATCATAGGACCATAGAACAGAACAGAATACACAAATCTTACCCATATTGATTAATGCCACATAGAGAATGCTTCACGGATATACACAACGTATTATTTGAAGGGCAAAATAAATTCTTTTACTAGAGGGACTGATATTTTGCGGAAAAACTCTTGAGCCCAGAATTTTTCCTCAGGTTTGAAAGCACTATTTTCCTAAAAAGGCATGCATCCATCTCATTGGAAAATATTGATTCATGTATAAAATTCCCACTGAAACAATATAGCTAAACAACATTAAACTTGAAAATGTCTGAAAATTTCAGAATTAAAGTGACGGTCACTTCATTCCAACCACTTTTTTTTCTCATCTTTTGATAGCCATGCATTGATTAAGAAAGGGAGACAAAAAGTCCTATGTGTTGCAGATGTATTGTATTTCCAGGCAATGAATGCTAGTTATAACTACCCTTTTGAAACAGGAGGAGCTTAGGCTTCAGTTGCTTTGTGTCTCCTTATATCCTTAATTTAAACTTATTCCTTTTTTAATTGCCATATTATTGAGAAATATTCTTCAGTAATGAGGGGTGGATCTCAGATCTATTTTTGAGGACACAGAGAGCACTAAGCCACAGGAGGATATGTGGATTATAAAGCATCAGACCTTGTAATTAAATATTTATATTTCCAAAAGAAATAAACATGAACTGAAATTTCAGCCATTCTTTGCTCTGTCACTTAGCAACTTGTGAATGTTAAACTTGACCAGAATCAGACTTACTGACTCATTTTTGACCTCTATTACTTTTAGCAGTTCCTTTATCCTATTTTTCCCATCATACAAAGATATTAAGGATGTTTTGGTCATAGCTTCCACTTCCTTGCTTCAAAGGTCAGTAGAAAGATTAATGAAAATGCAGCCAAGACAGCTCTGTTCTGGTACCAGTGCCACTGGAAAAAAAATCACTATTCAGATTACACAGCCCTTGACTGAGGTTTAGTTTCAGAAGACAGGAACTGTGAAACCTGTAGTTACCAATTCTTTAGTCTTATATCTAAACACTTTTTCAAAAGATTAAGAAAAAATAAACAGATTAACAACAAAAAAATCGTACTCTAGCAGTTTCTCAGCAGGGAAATCTGATTTAGTGTGCATTTCAGCGTCAACTGCTTTTACTTTGACAAAGGTAGGAGTAAGGATAAGCAGGTCCTTTCAATGGAAGCTGTCAGTCTTGATGTGGTGATATAAGCTTTGCTTATTTAACAGATAGTTGGGTCAAAAGTTTTGTTAGTGGGAACTTGAATTCATAGTCATGTTCTTCAAACAAATATTTCAGACAAACAGCTTATTCTATTTTTTATAATTTAAAAAAAAAAAAAAAGTGAAACTATTATATCTTTTGTTGAAGACCCCAGAGCTGGATGCAGCACTCCAGGGGGGTCTCACAAGATTGGAGTAGAGGAGCAGAATCACCTCCCTCGGTGAGGAGTGGTTGAGAGACTTGGGACTGTTCAGCCTGGAAAAGAGAAAACTTTGGGGTGACCTAATTGCAGTCTTCCACTACCTGAAGGGAACTTATAGGAAAGATGGGGTAAGAATATTTTCAAAAGCACATAATAATAGGACAAGTACATTTCCATTTTTTCTTTTATTTGCATCTCTCATTCACAGATACTAACTATCAGAAAGAGAAGTTGAAATTCTTTGTACAAATATGTGTAAAACCTTTCACAGTTCTTTAACATTTGTAATTATGAGATTAATGTTCACCATCCACAGACTTTTGCAACTGAATAATGTAGTCACTAATATATTTTGCCTTTCAGAAGTACAAAATCTAGGACTACTATCAAGGTGTGAAAATTTCTCAAAAAAACATTAAAAATTGATAGAAAAACCCAAAGCCTACTGTTTTCTAATAGAAGAACTATAGGGGGGACTTCTATGGCATTATCAGATTCTGCATGTGGCCCTTCAGTGTTAAAAGGAAGGTAATGATATCTTTAACTGCCTGTCAGTTTGTCACTATTCATCAGTAAGGTAAGATGAAATAAGCTTTCTGTTATGTCTTTATGTTATTGCTAAAATGAAAATACAAAAGCAAAATTATTTTGCCAAGGGATGTTCTATTTGCAAAAAGTGCAAAATGCTTTGGGTATTCTGGAAGTATTCAGTATTGAAGCCAACTGCATTCCATTAGTGACATCAAAAGTGTATCTTTCTTAATGCCCAGGTGAAATTTCCTGAGATTCTTATGCAAAAGATCTTGAAACTGGCTAAATAGAGCTGCTCCAACATCTTTCTTTGATGCTGACTGCACAGTCTATTTACTCATTCTGTGCTTATCTTTCATTTGCAGTCTAATTGAAAGAAATTGGATTATGTGGCTCTTTCTTTTCAGAAGGTGGTTGCTCTGAGCACATGCTTCAAGACACTGACATTTTCCTGTATTTTGCTTACTATGGGAATCACCCCCTAAGTTAAAATACCTCATTAAAATTATGCTCTGAGACAAAGTTTGTCAGAAGAGGCAGCAGCTGACAAGTTGGTAGAATTGAAAATAAGTTTCCAGAAACAGCCTTTGTTTAGGTCTTGAACAGAAACAGCACTCTCACAATCTAGCAACATGTCGAGAACTTTTCTGGGTTTAGCTTGATCCTGCTCCTCAATTACAAAATTTGAGTAAAAAGCTAAGTAGCAGCTGCAGACCAGGGACCATTTTAGAATGGGAAAAATTACAACGTTATTAGTTTCTGTATGACAGGAGAGATCATCTGTCCTGAGGAAAAAATGAGATATGTGGAAAGTCTAAAATTATGAAACAAGCATTTCTAATTACTTGATTTTCTTTTTCTTGCTTAAAATTCAACTCAGCTACGAATTCCAGCTACCAGGACATTAAGAAGGTGTTTCACTGAACTTCAATTAAGATCAGTACTGAGAAGTCAAACCTCAGATTTGTAGTGAAAGGTATTGTCCCATTGATAACTAGGCATTGATACCCTTTACTACCTTTTTTTTATTCCCAGTTCATTTAGATATGTAGTAGTTATATACTTTAATCTTCAACAAAATTATTCAATATACTATGTTCCATTTTCTTTCTTCATGCATATTGATTCTGAAAATGATTTTAGTAAGGTCAGAGATTGTTTGAGTGTTAGGAGAAAGCCTTGTTCCAAGACAGGATCTCCCTTCATGAATATTATCTCTGATATCATTGTGAGGAAATAAATTTCAGCATGCAGAATGCAACAACTTAAGTCTAGAAAAATCGTTTTGTTTTGCACTTCTGTCAGTTTACAGGGGGAATATAATTTATTTTCAGACCTTACAATAGAGAGAGACCTCCTATGAACAAAACTACTTTTTAGACTTGTGAGAGAAACTCAAAAATATTTCTAATATATAGATAGAGTCTTAGATACATGTACCTTTCATTTGAGGATAATGCCAAACAAAATAGCACTTTTAAGGGTGTTTTATTAGTAGGTGAAGCCAAGTTCCTGATCCTTGATAGCAATGTAGTGACTTTGCTACTTACAAAATGGATCCAATAGCAACTTTACATAAATAAGTAGAACAGTCCTTGCCAATTAGCTGTGACACCTTTTGAGAAAAGCACTTTAACAATTTTGCAACTGTAATGTTCATGTTAAGCCAAATCTCATGACATTATTTGCTAATCTTATTTGTGTTTTTCAAGTTTTAAAAGATTTAAATAAATTAACACAAGTCCCTTGGCCTCTTGAAATAAATGTTACTTCAGATAAAAATTAAGCCAAAAACATTGATTGCCATAACACTCTACCTCTTCAAGCAAATTGGAGGGGTTTAGTTTTGGTTTTGAAGAATATGTAAAAATTTAAATCAAAATATATCAAAAAATAGTAAGTCAAGGAATTTAATTAAAATAAAAAACAGAGGAAGACTACAGCTGTATGCTGCAGGTTTTTTAAATTAAAGATATAATATAATTAAAGGAGTTTTTGTTCATGAAAACTTGGGGCATACTTTTCCAGTATATCACAATGCTTATGAAGGCAATAATTTCATAAAAAAAAAAAAATCCAGTTTCAGTTTTCAGTTCAGATTTCTAGAAACCACTTCTCTTCTGAAAGATGTCTAAATGTCAGTACATACACAATCACTTTTGAATTTTTTTTCCTCTCACTGTTTGCAAACATCCAAACATGATCAGAAAGAAAAGAAACACTTAATCGTTTGTAATAAATTCTACAAACAATTTCAATTTAAGTATTTACATTAATGAATTTATTTAATGATTTAGAGAAGAGCATTTTCATTTATGTATAGTGACATTAGTGGGGTTTCATTTAATCAATTTTGCTTTCTCCATTGACTGATTGTATTTCAGCAAGATAAAATGAACGCCTGTGTTCCTGAAAAGAGTAAATAAAGAAATTACACTGATGTTTTAGTTTAGATCAAGACTATAATTTTGAAGTGAGTCTCCTAATTATTCTCACTTATCACACACACACATTCATATCACAGAGCGGCTTCAGAGCGTCAGCTGTTTCTATTCTGGATGAAAATGAGGCCAAACACAGAAAAGAAACACTTCTAGTACTCTGTAACTGCTAAAATTGCTTCAGTCCAGGGCTCCAGTCCAGCACTAGTAAGAGCAACGCCCCATATAGTGTGGACACTGCATCTTCAGTATTTCAGACCAGTGCTGGTCTTCAGATGCAAACAAGAAATACCGAAGATGCAGTGTCCTTACTGGTGTGAGTAAGATGCACTCCTTACTGGTGTACATACTCTAAATATTTCAGGTAGGAAGCTGTCTTGGGGTGACTTGATATTGTATTCCCTATCACTGCACTATGTCCAGGAACTAGTATATATACCTTTCTATGCTTTTAAACCGAGTCTGAGAGGAGAGAGAAGAAAAAAACCCTGAAGGACACAGACAGAGATAACACACTCTCATTCTCTGCATTTTTTTGGCTTCTGCATTCGGCGGCTGGGAAAGTGGAAGCAGAGAAAGCACCCTGCTTGCTTGTTCAGCCATTTGTAGTTTGTATTTTTTTTTCCTCCAGAGAGTTGAACTTTGTTTTTCCTGGAATTTCGGATTTTTTCCCTTTTTCTGCTGGACTGCTTCACTATCAGAACACATCGGGAGGACTTTCCACCGAGCACAGAGGGCCTGACCCCGGGCCAAGCCCCAGCTCCAAGGAGGAGAGACACCAAAGGGATGACTCTAACATTTTCCCAGGTTTTTCTCCACAGCAAGCGATTTTATTATTTAGCATTATTATCCTTTTCCCATGTGTTTGTTAAATAAATAGTTTTTATCTCTTTCACTTTCCTTTGAGGAAAAAGTTTCTTTTTTCCTGAACCTTGTGGGGGAGGGGTGGTTTGTAACCTGCCTTCTCTCAGAGGATATATTTCTAAATTTGGCCAAACCGGCACAGAAGCTGACAGGGAAAAAACAGAATGTCCACTCAAAGTGTTATTAGTTCAAATGGAAATAAATTTAAAGTCCTTTCCATACTTTCTATTAAGACTTAACATTTCAATGCAAGCAAAATAAAAGGAATATTTCGGGGGGCTTTTAAAAGGATGTGGTACTCCTATATTCTGTCATCTGACCTTGAATGTATTTGGAATCATACTTTTCAAAGACATGTTTGCTTATTCTGTCCTACAGAAGAAGCAGGCTTTACTTTTAGTCTGCCTTTTTATCAAGAAATTCAAGTTCCTATGCCTCTTTCATGGCAGAATCATGTGGTTCAACAACACTGGAAAATTACTTAATATTTCTTAGGTGTTACTATTTTTTTTTTCTTCATACAGGTTACTAATTTATCTAGCACCTTTCATGGATTGCATTCTGTTTGAAATACAAAACAATAAACAGAGTTCAAGATCAGTTTGAACTGTAAAAAAATCCCAAGCAATATCCTCCAAAAGTACATCATGTAGGGCAAAGAGAAGCAAAGAAAAACTATATGTATTCTATTCATATCTAGGCTTAAATTGTTCAAATTTTTGTAAGTTCCAGACATCTTAGTTATTGATATTTCCCTAGGTAAAAAAAAGAGAAACAGATTATACTTCAGTAATATATTTTCCCTGTTGGTTTGCTTGAGATTCATATCCATCTCTTGTTATCAGCCTGAGCAATATTTTTTCCTTCTGAAGAAGCCTGTAGTGGTTTTAGCATTACTCTCTTGTAGGCTTGCTCAGAAGTGGGACCTCCAAATAAAGAGATTCTCTTATTTTATAAATCTCTTCATCTATAAGTATTATTATTGGTCTCTTTGTTTGTCTTCTATTTAATTTAATCACGTCCTTTTACTTAATAATCAGGTAGCTTGTAGGTGATGTGTGTATTGAAACAGAATGCCTCCTCTCCCCTGTTCTCATACAGTGTCTTTCCTTACACTGGGGCTGAATAGCAATTTCAATAATTGGAAAAGTGTTCTACTGTTAGATAACAGGAGGGACACATGAGAAAGTCCTTAAACTGCTACTGTGAAGGATATAAAGCATATATAAATATTCTAACCTGCACAGGAATAACAGAAATCAGCAGGTAAAGGATAGCCAGGGGAACATGTTGCAGACTAAGCAGTGATAGATCCCCTTTTGTGGCCCTTGGGAAATGTTCTAGCAATAGAGTGGCAATATAGATACAACTAAGGTCTATTGTTTTATTATTGTTCCCTGTTTTGTTCAGCTTCATATACTCTTCCCCTTCCAGAGCAGCAGCACTTAGTGTTCTAGTTCAGTAACACATTTCAGCAGTTGCCCACATATAAATATTTGAGTTACCTCCTGGAGACACCTTGCTTAAGAAATGTGGTGAATTAGGACCTGAATGATTGCACATGCAAATTGTAACTGGTATCAACAGCAATGATAGGAATCTGTCTAGGTAGCCATCTGGTTTGTCTATGCCTGAGAACTCCTTCTGACTATTATACACATTTTATAAATGCAGACAAGGATAGAATAACAAAATTTTAAGTAAGAAACATTAATTCCAGAATTATTGTGTCCTAAATTTGTATTCTGAAAAATACGTAAGTCAGTGCAACTCTTAATATAAAGGTAAGTTACAAATACTTCCTGGGCTTCAACCAGTGACAGTACATTAAAATAAGCTATAACATGTATCAGATGAAATGTTATTGCCACAAAGCAAAGGGTCTAAACTCAAAGGCTTTTGAAAGGGTTTCAAAGACTTAGTTGAATCAGAAAAGATTTGTAGAGGAACATGTGAACTGGCAGAGAAAATGCTTGCAATTAAGCAATTTTGGAAGAAAGCACCTGAAAAACTAATCTCAGCTTCTATAAATTACATATTTTGTGTTATTACCTTGCTGAGATGAAGAATGTCTGGATGGTACATTGAGGTTGGAGGTATGAAACAATTTACAAACACATGCTGCCTTCAAATTATAGCACTCTTCAAAGTAATTATTTGCACCTTGTCTCTGTCAGTACTGATTACGCTAAATACGTTATTAAAAGACTGTATTTTCTGGGAAGGAGAAGAACATGGCTCAGTGGATAAGACTTTCATCTCTAGAAACAGACGTTCATTGAGAGAACATCTGGAAATTAATATTAATTTTTTGGACTTGATTTCAAATATTACTATAGTGTAAAATCCCTACACAGTTTAAATGATTGGCTAGCAGGTTTTTGCAATGACTATGAGGTTATGATGTAATAAGAAGTACAGAAATAGATGGCACACAGATTAACTATGTATCTCCAAGAGATTAAGAAATGGAAACAGCGTTCACAGAACTAGTGACCTGTGAAGTCCATTTTTAAGCATGCCGTTTTATTTTCTGTGCAATTATTTGTCCCTAATTTAACATCTGACATGAACACTCAGCCCTTTTCCCTATTAACTGACTAAATTTAACCTAAGTTATTTCACAGAATTCCGTAAAGTTAAAATTTAACCTCTAGGAAATTAGAAACTATTTATTCAAAATGTCCATCAGGATAGTTGTAATTAGGCATATTTTAGATTTCAAAAAGAAGAATAACATTCTCCAATTGTCTTCATCTAACCACTTATTTTCAACATGAAAAAAAACCAATTTTGAAGACCATTATTTTGGTCATAGGGATCAATAGTCTACTGAGCTTGTAAACAACCTGAATGAATGAAAATTTGGGACCAATCTTTTGCATTACATGTAGGAAGTACCTCACATTACATATAGTTAGTACACCACAAAAAAAAAAGGATGAACATATTGTTTCCTATAAATAATATTCTTCCAATATTCAGAAAAGTAATCTGCACCCTTAGAAATATGCTATTTTTAAAAAGGGGCATTGATGTGAATTCAGGCCTCACTCCTCTAGAAAAGTGCTCATTTTTTATTAATTTTAGTGATACTAAAAGTACAAACATTGATACTGCTAAGTAGGCACTTATACTCTGTGGTGCATTAGGTTATCTGAATGCTAGGTACATAGTCTGTCCCTGTGCATAAACCCAAGTCCGTGTTGACACCTGAATGGAACCCACCCACCTGTGTCCCTCTAAAGAAGGTTCTTGGTTTGTCCTGGGTTGCAGTGTATTCTACTACCATCTTCATGAGCTGTTGAAACCAGCAGTGGGGCAGTGTTTCCTGGCCTCCTCCCCTCGGACTACCTTTCTGTTAATGGCCCATCAGTGCCATGCCTCATGACTCAGAGATAACTCCCTCTGGACTATCTTCTGCTTGATGGGCCCATAAACGCCTGGCCTCATGACTCATCATCCCATTGTGAGATGCTCAACCCAGAAGGAGGAACCAAGCATCCCATCCTGGATATAACCTGAGATTCCGAACAACACAGGCCCCCTTTCCACTAGATTTCCAGAGGACAGGAGCTACACAGCCACCACTGGACCTTCTGAGGAAGAGCAGACCCTTTCTACAGGATCACTGCTTCAACAGAACCACATCCACCACTTCAGGAGGACTGCAGCCACCATTTTATTGGACTGCTACTGCCACCCTGACTAACAGTGTCAGGTTGTATCCTGACTCTGTCAGTTTAACCCAGCGTTTTCTGCCTTTATTTTCTTTTTTGATATCCCTATTAAATTGTTATTCTGACTTGGTGCCTCCCACTGGTTTGTTTTCAAACTAGTACATGGTTATACCAGAAAACTTCAAGTTTTAGTTTTAGACTGGCAAGAAGATCGACCTTAAAATGTAGACACTAACATAAAATTCAGAGATTCTTGAAATTCCTATGTGTGCATCTTTGTTGGGGTTCGTCACCCTGCCATGTAGCCCTGGGCAGGAGGCACGGGGTTTCCCTAGCCCCTGGTCAGCCTCGTTCCCCATTGGTTGTTTTGTGTTCCCCTTCACGGGCAAGGACCCTCGGGTCCCGTGACAGCGAGAGTTCCTCAGCAGATCTTCAGCCATTTGGCTGGAGAAATAAACATCTCTGAAGCATCTATCAAGAATCGGTCCATATATATTTCTTTTCCATGGGACTCCTTGTTTGATACATCGTGTTACAGAATCCCCACTGTAGCACATCTTAACTCATGTGAAAGATATATTTAATATTATATGGAACATGGTCTTTTGTCTTCAAAGGTCTGCACTTTGGGAGAGGCAGAGGTTATAAATATGCTTCAACCACTGCTTCTTCTGGGCTTCCCATTCACTTAAACGACGTTAGTTCCAAGATATTTTTCTAACTACTTCAGAGAGAATAATTCCTCGAAGTTGTTCTGTAAGACTGTACAATTGCAGCTCAGGAATACCCTAGGAACAAAGTTGATTGGACAAACTCCAAGGAACAGCAGAAACAGACCATCATTTGAGAGTGAAATCTTTACCAGAAATAGACAGTTCGATACTTCTAAAAACAAAATGCCGCACAATGTGATAGAGCTCATCTGTTTGCTGATTTTAAAATGTATATTTCTATATTAATTAGAAGCTGAAATCCAAATTATTTATTCAACTTCTTGGTAATTTATTATTTGAATCAGCAATTATTTTAAGAGACATTTTACACAGAATTTTCACTTTTATTCTGTTCTTCTGTGCTAATTAAAGAAAAGGATAAAACAATTGCTGACCAGTTTTTAAAAACAAACATGAAGATGAAGACAAAAGGATGCGTCATCCTTTTGGAAGATGGACTAATTATATTTCGCTATGGTTTTCTCAATTCACATTATTTCTTGTTAGCCCTCAGGAGTACGAAAGTATTGGCAAGTTAGAACTTAATGATAAATACATATTTACAGCTGAACACTTGTTAAATGAAACACCATTTCTTAGAAATTTCTAAACACATATTTAATATTTATTATTCATCAATATTTGGTAAGTAATTCAATTTTCTTAATAAATATGATTCATATTACACAACAGGAACTAACATGCATGTGATAGAATAAAACAAATCTGTCTTGAAGTTGTTGCCTAATGGTAATTAACAAGCAATTTATTAAACTCTTCTTTCATGTGCGTTTTCTTCTGATGAAGAAAATGGATTGCAGTGAACAGCATGGGAAATTACCTGATTCTGAGTTGATTAACAATTTAATCACAGATATATATTGGCTGGTGTCATTTAAGACAGGTAATGGTCAAAGTGACCTCCCTCTAACCCTTACGTCTTCTTGATTATAAAGACCAAATCTCTCCCAACACTTGGGCATCTGACTATGACAGAAACAAATACTGTAGGTGCATGTACTTGACCAAAACTGAAATCTCACCTAGAGACATGTCAATTGCTTCAAATTGATTAAAGCTGATATGTGGCACCTCCTCAAGAGATCTTTGCGCTACCTTATTTTTCTTGACTAA
The DNA here is from genome assembly GCF_965178545.1 of Coloeus monedula. Lineage (NCBI taxonomy): Eukaryota > Metazoa > Chordata > Aves > Passeriformes > Corvidae > Coloeus > Coloeus monedula. Next base: position 91,844,429 of record NC_138782.1, on the reverse strand, counting down.
AACTGGAGAGTGAAACAAAATTTTTCAGTTTAGTTGCATATTCACATGTATTCTCCTAGAATAATATTTTGTAGCATTTCCAAATGTTGCCAAAATATAATAAAATTTTCATTCTGCACACATAAAGCCCAATCTTCCTAATGTTTCTTTATAAAAGCTTCAGGTTTTCAACACTTTCTGTGAAGAATGCACATTTTCTTCCCTATTTTGATTACTAGTATTAAGAGACTAATTCTTCACAGTTATTTCTTCATTGTTATTGTCAGAATCTTCAAAAGTCTCTGTATCAATCAACTGCAGCTGAAAAAAACCCCATTATTATTTTAAAGCCCCACTGACACGACTAGCCTACCTACGTGACTTACCACCAGGAATGACTATCATAGTGTTTATCTCATAAAAACTAAGTGCTTAAGCGTCTCACTTTGGTAGAATATAGAATTGACTTCGTCCACACTAGGTGTAATTCAAAATCTCTTTGATAAGTTGTTGCACATGTGATAAGAAATCTAAAAAGCAATAAACACACAATATTACATATTAATTAAGAAGATATGTATTAATGTCTATGTTAGCTGTATTTCGCTGTGATGAGTTTTCTGGTATGATAGAAGTCAAGAGAGAATGTGTGACAAAAATATAAGATGAAAATATCATGCAGTATAAAAAGTCTCTTTACGTTGACATACTTGAATCTGATGGTAGCCAGTGACCCTAAAGGAAGATTATATGCACACCACAAGTGCATAGTAGTGTTCTTTTTTGGTTTTTTTCTTACTTGCTATTTCCATTTTTAGCAATTTGGGAGTCAGGGATTTTTTTTTGGACTCACAAGGTGTAATTTTAATGTTTAACACCATTCAGTAAACTTGTACTTCCTAAAATTGTCTGGTAACTTTTTGAATTCAAGATTGCTTTGGGCAACCATAATGTTCTGCAACATTGTTTTATATTATTGAGTTATACAGAGTATTCCATTTGATTTATTTAAATTTGTTACAATTTTTAAAAGTAGCTCTATCTTTTCATTTAAATTTGTTTGACTTTTTGCCTGCTCTTTTTATCACTGAGCTAGTAATTTCAGTTACATCTCCTTAGAAATTAGATCTCTTTCTGGAAAAGTAAGAGATAATTTCAAGGGCATCATTTTGTACAGATTTTTTAGGGTTGCTTGCTTACATGTGAATCATTTTACAGCTATTTGTACTGAATTTTATCTGCCAGCTTACTGCCCATCATGAGACACTCCTGTACCTTTTCACAACCTTTTTTTTCACTGTTCTGTAATACCTTGCATACATGTTAAAATCTGTCACCTCATTAATTTTGCCATTTTCTAAACAACTTATGAATATGTTGAATGTCAGTTCTGTTAGCAGATCCTATTTTTTCTAAATTTCTTGTAATGCACTTGCAGGCTTTATGGCAGGCAAGAAGGGTGTTTGTTAAGCAGTTCATTTAGAACACCAATTTATCTGCAGCAAGAACAAAACAAATAATTCCTCATTCCAGGTAATTCATGTATCATGGTTTGAGTTAAAATGGTGCCAGTACATACCTTGCTTACGTAATGAAAGTGCAGTTCAGTGTCTAAATTATCTATTTTGAAAGCTCCAAAAATAATCCCATAAAGGTATCAAATACCTTAACTTAAAAAGTATACTATGGTAAATATGTCTCAATAAATTACAAAAAGGATTGCTTAATGTCAAATTGTAGAATGCTTTTATAGTCAGTGGAATATGATAAGTTGCTATTTTTATTTGCCATCTATCCTCTCCTAGACATCGATCTTAAAATAAAGTGAACCTCCTCCTGGATTGGCTAGTTCTGATTAGTTATATTGAGAATACATATTCTTCAACTTGGAAAAGTATGTAGCTTGCAGATGGTTGAAGGTAGAATTCTGTTATTTTTATTTCAGTTAAAATTAATGCTAAAGTTTTCTTACTCAATGAATTGCCTACCAATGTTACAAAGAACATATACCTACAAATCAGAGTATAAGAACTCTTTTGGTCTACAAGGCATAAAAATCTTATGGGCACAATACAAGCAGAGTAAGGTTTTGTACAAACCCAAATGGATGGAACTAGTCTAGATGAATGGATGCGCATGGATGGAGCAGAATGGAGCAGAACAATTCTCACATAAATGTGTTTTAATATTTCTCATGGTGACTTTGTACCATTAACTTCCACTAATAGGCAGTTTAGAGAATCAGTTGCAACTCCCTTGGATGTGAAACATATGGGAAATATAGAAAAGGAAAATTACTTTCAAAATTTATAGTACAAGGAACATGAAATAGAAAGATTAACTGTAGAAAAGGTGATTGTACCTAAACAATATTTGCACTGTCTTTGTTTTGCATGTCTGTAGAATAATGATGTGACATTTGCACAGAATAGAAAGTAAAAAAGTTTTAATATTTACAACTGTCTTGCTTTTCCTCTTATGTTAATATCTGTGACAGATAAAGCCTTAGCACTACAAACACTACAATTTTGATATTTGATATTCATGTACGAAATCAAATCTTTGATATCCTGACCACGTGACTTTAACAGTCATGACTACAGATAGAATTTTTAAAAATAAACTACACTGACAATTGTGTTTGGTGTTGTTAATTATTATTATTTAACTAATCCTGATTATGATCTGTGGATATTGGGAAAAATTGGCACTTGTGATGTCTTTTCTGCAAACAAGAAGAGTTAATGTGCCTCCTTTCTTGGAAAGGATCCAGAATGGAATAGTTAATTAAGCAACCCTCTTGCCATATAACTTTGAGGAAAATTAGTGGAAACATTAATCTGAAGTGCATGACTTCTGGATGTATATTTTCTTCTGTTTGTCTTCTATATGGAATGAGGGTTATTTTTACTGCATGTATGTCCATAGAAGACAGGCATGGCATCAGGTTATGTGAGCAAAGATTTGTCTCCACACATCCTAAAAAGAGCCCACTGGCAAACAGGAGCACCCCGATACTCCAGCCAGAAACGTGAGTCCCCTCTCTGAGCTGCCAGAGCTGTCCCATGGCCCCTCAGGCCCAGGGGCAGGGAATGCCCTGCACCAGAAGTTAGCAAGGGATGTTCCCTGTGGCATCTCACAAAGTAAGGGAAGACACTGTCCTCTGGTGTAGAATATCATGGGAAGGGTATTCTGGAAATGGAGATAGGGATAGACACTGTCTATTCTGCATGCACATTTTTGTGGGCAGGTCTAGAAACTAGACTGCTACTTGGGACTGTGGGGCATAGGGTCCCTTGTGTCTGGGTAAGAGCAGCTGGAGAGAAACTGGAATGCATGCATACCGTGGGGGTAGGTGCCAGTGGATATCAAGGTGGCCTATCTGGCAAGTAAGATAAGAGTCTTGGGAGCCAGGTATCAAAGTCAGACAGAAATTCTTGGCTACTGGAATGACTAGCAATAGCTAACCAGCTAACTAGCAGTCAACTGGATTTGCATGTGTCCATCTGGGCATTAGTCAGTTGGAGCCCAGAGAATGCAGAAGTTATTTACTGGACAGACTAAATGTATAAGACCAGCTGCAGGACAGACCCATATTATACATATATTTACACCTATTTTCCATTAATGGACATTCATCCCAAGCAGCCAAAAAAATGAACAAGGTCAGGCCATTACAGCTGTTTGCATTTGTCTAAATACTGTGTGCTCTGTGTTGATCTGTGTGGCCAGACACGTGTCTAAGTATTGTGAGTACATGTGCATGTGTGTCTTCTAGGGCTGCATGCTCAGCTTCATTACTCATTAATAACAGCATCTCAGGACATGGGGCAGCTGAAGGCTTGTGTGTATTGAGCTACTGCATTCTTCAACTGCTAGCAGTAAACATGACAGAAAAAAAAATTGATAAATTTTATTAACTATATGCACTATTTAAGATTTAAATAAATGCATATGAAATAGTAATAGATTCTGACTACAGTTTCTGTTCCAATACTCTGCTCTGTACAGTCTGTTGCTTTGGCTGTGCATCAGTGAGTATTACATATTGTCCTTCCCCCTATCTGGCCGTGGCCTTCTGCAGGGTAATTTGTGTTATTGCAGAAGTAAATTATGCAACTTGAAGCACACCATTAACACTGTACAAGGTTTTCCAGATGTCCAGATATCAAATGATTACTGTATAGTCTGTGGACATTACAAGACAAATGTTATTAATTGGCTGTAAAGAAGACAGAGATGAAGAGACTGTGACCAGGTTCTCTGGAAATATTTGTTCTTCCTTGTGAGAATATAAGTCCATCTTGTCTATCACAGATGTAAATGCACTTAAAACTGACTAAATTTATAGTTTCCTCAAGCAAAGGTCTGATTAATTCATGTTTCTAACACAGATGGAAGATGTACACTTATTAGATGGAACTGAGATGCTTGCCTGGTAACAGCAAGAGTCTGTATTTGGCATATAGCAATGTTTTTTTTCTGTTTCAGCTACTTATATTCATGTATTACAGAAGGTAAAAATAATGCTTGTGAGCATAAGATGAGCTGGAACTTGCAGAGAACAAGGAAGAGAAACCAAATACCAGTTTCCCCCAAAGCGCAAAATGGAAAACATCAGGTTAGCAACAGAGAAACAGTAGCCAAAGAGCAGATATGTGAATACATGTGGTAACAAATGTCAGTAAGAGATGGCAGGTGTATCATTATTTGTCTTTTAGACAATAAAAAAATGCAAATATTGCCCAGATGGTATGATTAGAAATTATGAGAATGAAAAATCCTCATATTAAATGCTAGCATTAGGAACTAAAAAAACAGGAGGGGGCTTTGACTTCCAAAATAGTTATAGATAAAACACTGTGCTGTCTAACAAGGTGATTCAACCCACCTGAGATCCGAGCCGTTCTTTAGAGATGTCTATCAATGTGCATTAACAATGCAAGCATTGTAACATGATTATGTTCTGATCTGGAAGCCTCATTTTGATGCCATATTTCGATGAGATGCATCCTGAACTCTTCACTCAATTCTTCTCTAGAGGGAGCTGATGACAAAGCCCTTACTGCCTTTTCTGGTGACAGAGCTATTACTGTTTACATCCTAGGATCTTCAGATATATCCTACTCATTTTCTGCAGTCTGCACTTGTAGTGCTGTAATTAAGATGTCATCTTTGAAATATATGAAACCTCACCTATTCTGTGGAACACAGCATACACACCCTGTCTTGTCCTTTACTACTTTACGCTTTCTGTTGAAAATGCTAAATGGAATAAGGTGTTTTGGATTATTTGGTATTTTTCACATGCTACTTGCAGAGAACACAGTAAAATTAAGTGTTATATAAAGCCCCCTCTCTTTTGGACAATATCACAGTAACATGGAAAAATCAAGGTTAAAAAAAAAAAAAGAAACAAATAAAAAGTAACTTATTTTTTAAATAAATCAGTGAGGGAAAAAGTTATATTGTTACATTCTTTTAAGTATCGGGCCCACTGAATACATTGCTCATATGAAACAGAACTATTTATGAATATTGCCTGGGAACAGATTTTCAAAGTGTCACATGCCAATTAACACAGTACATGTGAACAGAAGCATAATGAATTTGAGAAGATAATATTCCCACATGCAGAAAATGTCAACAAGAACATAATTGGCAACTATAGCATATGGTATGTTGAGCTCAAAAACTTGTTTATACCATCTTGAATCTCCCACTAATAAGATTTCTCTTTATTAACAAAATATAAAGGAATATATCTGAAGTGGCATTCAGAAGTGTCACTTCGTTTTTGAGATTCAGGCATGAAAATTGATTGATGTGCTTTCTAATGTCAAGATTGTTGTTATATAATCCAGTGGGGTTTGTACAGCATTTATGGTACAGAATTTAACATATTCACCGAGGTTGCGTAAAACTGCTTGCTAGCTAAAAGAATGTTGACCAAGCCATTTTTGTGTGTCTGTGCATGTGAGTGCGTATTTCCGAACTTTCATTATCTGAAATCAGAAAAGTCAGTATTTTCAAAAACAAATATGCAGGTCTGATTTCATAACTCTTGTGGACTCTGCTCTAGTCATAGTTTGTTCACACTAAATGTAAATGACCAAAAGAACATTTCTTCAGTGTTCTAGGCAGGATGTTTACACTAGCAAAGCAGGTTCTTGAGTCAAACTTTTCTTTTATTTATATCTGACTGGCAAGATAATAGATCTTGTGCAAATAAAATATCAGTGCTACAGTGGATGATCTCTCTTTTGCCTTCCTGATGCTTTCTAAATGTTCCATGCAAGGAGAAGGTGAGCATAATAAGAGTGACTTAAAACCCCCTAATATATGGATGAAGAAAATAAGTAGTCATTAGATGGACATGAGATCTGAACTATAAATCAGACTGGTAATAATTTCTTCTGCATTTCTGACTCTTCCATAAATTCTTAGGATATATAAGCTTAAATTCAAGTAGCTTCATTAACTATAACAATTTTCAGATTTTACATAGTTGAAATGAAAAAAAAAAAAAAGCTTTAAAAAAATCCTGTAATGTTTCCCTCAAAATTTCCCTTAAAGTTTCATCAAACCCTTCTCTTTCATTTCCTGTTCTACATCTTCCAACATACCTATTAATAGTATTAGTGACATGTAACTATTGGTTGTTATTAAAACCTTGCAAACATCACTGTAAATCACTTGGTTTCTTTCTATAGTTTCCTCCTCTTTATAGTATTAGACAAGTTGCATTTGCGTATAATCCAAGAATTGCTTTCCGTTGAAGTGAATCCAGGCTAGGCTCAGATGCCCCTTGTAAGGATTTAAACACCACTGAAACAGAGGTATCCTGCCTCTTAAATTTGTTATGAAGAGGCTGACAGTGCTAGAAGATAATGTAGATTTATTTGTCTACCTCTAATGCTTAACTATGGTGCCTTTTTCTGAGTTGGAAAGGGATGTCCAAAAAGCAATCAGATCTTAGACGTTCTTGAATTTTCCTCTAGAAATGTTTTGAACATTGATAAAACCAGTAATTTACCAGTGAAATTAAATACTGATATTATTTTTATATTTGGGAGGTCTTAAGCTTTTTTAAACTTCTTAGCTACATGATCCTAGATATTAGAGAACTTTTTTTTTTTTTTTTTTTTTTTTTTTTTTTTTTTTTGTGAACACAAAGGAAATAAAAATATACAAATTTTCTTTTAGGTCTAAAACCACTTTTAAAAGTACTGTAAACAAATTTGATGGCAATCACAATGATTTTGCAAGAATGGTTATAAAGGAAATACAGAAGAATCCTACATCCAGCTGAAATAGTAGAACTGTAGAAAATTTGAATTTGCCCTTTTAAATTCATGATGAGGATGACACTGAGGTAAAGAGTACCTGAATTTTTTAAATGCAACAACACTTACACCTACCAGTTTTAAGGTCATCTGATATTTCTCATGATTTCCTAACTATGTTTCATTGAGAATATTTAAGACTGTTTAAGAAAAGAGTATACTGAATTACTGTCATTTTTTCCAACAGCTTTTCCCATTGTTTTTACCAGTCTTGCATCCATATAGTAGCTTCAACACAGTCTAGTTTATAAAGACTATCTAGAAAATATTTGAAAATATGCTAAACCTGAAATTACTGTTTTCAATAACGGCTTTGGTCTCATATGAGCCAAGTTCTTTGGCAGCACTCATCTGATGCTTAGCTCCACCAGGATGCACAAATGCCTACTTTTCTCTTTATATTCCTCACTAGAATGGGGACAACGTATATAGTTGTAAAGTTTGCATTACAACTTGGGTGTTCTTTAGGTAAAGGAAGGACAGTGACATCCTTTGAACCAATAAATGGATGCTTAAAGAATTCAGGCTACAGATAATTAAAATCTGTATTTTTCCTGAACAAAATACTTGACAGCCTTAGTGAGTTTTGGTGAGATTATTCTCTGGTGACACTTCACATTTAAAAGATCAAAGATAACTGGGCCAGGAAAAAGATCACATAGAGAGTGAAACTCCACAAAGAATATGGCAGGCACTACTGTGGTATTTAATTGTTTCATTCTCTGTTTTCAATAGCATAGGAAATAAAATCCCTAAATTCCTATCCCAGAGGGATGTCTCAGGTAAGGTTTTTTGTTTTCTTTCCTTCAATATATCACAGCAGATCATCTTCATGTTTATCACACATGAAAAGAACAAAAACCTCACTTTTTAATCAAGCAATTATTACTCAACTTTGAATGCATTGGTAGCAATAAAGTAATTCTAACTTTACACAGAAACAATGAGTTTTGGATGATAAAATCATGTGATAAAACAAATTATTAACATATGTTAGAGTTGCTCTTCAAGGGTTTTCATATTTTCAGCTTCCTATGGTTCTTTCAAAGTGGTGTCATTTTTCTTTTTTCTTTTTTTTTTTCCTACCAAATAAATACTTTTTACTGATTTAAAAAGCAGAAATTTCTCTTAGCTTTTTTAATTTTTACTTAGTTTTTTTTTTTTTTTTTAATTTTGTTTGGTTGGTTTGGTTTCTGTTGGGTTTTTTTCCAAACTTGCAAGCACTGGCAGAATGATTTCTGTAGTTGTTCTGGAGATTTAACTAAGTCACTTTTTTACTATTCTTGCTTGATCTTGTTGTCCTTGAAGTGCTTATGTGATGGCTGGGTTCAAGTCTTGGTTTCTATTAAGTGTCCTCCCTTAATAATCATTTGTAATGCATTTTGTATGAACAGACCCTCCCAGAATTTCTGAGTGGCAATGCTCCCTTTCATTCTTCTGAGGGCTTTGGCATTCTGCAGGAAGGTGGACTCTCACTGTTGTGCTTAGCAGTATGCAATAGACCAGATTATACTGTACACTGAGTATTAATAAATGTTCTTAGAGTTGCATAAATGATAAAACCAAAATCTATCATATATACTGCTTGTATAGTCACATCCATTACACAGCCATATGTCTACAAACAGATAAGTACCTTTTCCAAATAGGAAGATATGTAAGATAATGAGAAGAACTACTTGATAATAAAGCTTCAGACCAGGCTGTCATTTAGTACTCTGTCAGAGGAGATATGGGTTTAAATCTCCCTAAAGAAAACTGGATATGAACTCAGAAATTTCATATCAGGTCAATTTTTTAAACATGACCAAATAGGAGAGGGGTTTTGACAGGAAGTCTTGACCTTTTCCAAAAGATCTGCCTATCCAATTTTGCAATAAGTACAAAAATTTTAAAAGACAATTATAATTCCATAAAGATTATGATCTCTTGACATGAGGGAGGTCCTTCCTTGCGTCTGAAGAGGAAAGAATCTTAGCCTTGGAAAATGGTAGGTGCAAAAATAATCTGTGACTCAGCATATGCAAAGGATTAGCATAAAGAGCTTTCTGCTTATCCTTGTGAAGACTTTTCTGGAATTCTTGATTATCCCCAGGTTGCTAATTTAGGGTTAATCTGGTACAGTTTTACTTTAGCCTTACAAGTCTATAATGAAATACTAAAGCTATTTTTGACTGTTCAAATCAGGACAAACAATACAGAACTACTCAACATGTTCTAGTTATTTTTAAAGCTTATGGTTCTTGCTAATAACTGGTAAACATATCCTCAAAAATACTTCTTGTAACTTTAAAAAAATCACTCCATTTAATTTCAAGAAGGATCTCAAGGACAATTTAGTCTTGATTCTACTTTAAGATGTTACCTTTACATGGATTAACACTATATGCTTACTGTACTGTTTGTCAAGTTGATTTTTCATGAAAAAGCTTCACATAGTCTAATTTATCATTTACTATTTGATGGGATTTTTTTTTCCATGGTGAGCCTTCAGTTGCCTGTGAGATCTTTCTTCTTAGGGAGGTAGTTTTCTTATACAAATGCCATGCAATTTTCTAGAGAATTGTCCATGTTGTCAAGACAGTTGTTTGCACTGCAAATATTTTGCTTCTGGCTATATTATTGCTTCATTTTGTTTGTAAAATTTAAACAAAACACAAAAGCAAAATACATGGTGTCAAAATAAACACAAAAGAAAAAGATGGGTTTGGGGGATGTTAATAGGTTTTTTTCTCTCTTAGATGTTTATCTCTGTGTTTTAGAATACAATTGAACTTCATATTAAAATAAAAAATAAAATATCACTGGAACTACAGAGTAACTCTCATTGCTGACATCTTTTGCCTTGGTCTCATCATGTACTGGCAAGATCCAGACCCCTAGCCTCTACTGGAGACTGAAAATATATATACCAAGCCTCAAAGTTTGAACCAGAATTTGCTTATCATCCTTAGTTTCTATGATGTGGTAGAATTAACAAGCACCTATTAACGTAATACCAGGTTCTGATAATATAAGTCCAACATTAAATATACTTGAGTACTATACTATATACTTGAGTCCCTGTTTAGTTCCGATTTAAAACAAAGAATGAGAAAGGATTATGCAAGAAAAATCTCTGCTTCAGAAAAATGTCTCATTTGCAGAAAAAAAAAAAAGAAAGAAGAAAGTGACATTAATAATTTTAACTCTAGTTAAATAAATGCGTTATAATGAAATGGTCAATGAATTTCAAATTTTAATGTTTCTGAGTGGATAGTATTTCACTTTTCAGAAGTGAAAGTAATTTCAATGCATTTTCATCAATATGTTCTCAACATGGTTTTAGTGGCAAAAAGAATTATCTAACTGATCAGTTGCACTAAATATCTGAATGCTTTTAGTGAATGTTTGAGCACGTGTCCTTTTTTTCATCAAGTAAATTGTAAAGTAAATTTCCTTCCTACTTAAGGATTAAAGTAAGAAGTAAAATTACCCCCTTTTAAATTACATTTGCCAATGTCCCTTTTTAGTCTAGTGACCAGTAATACTCAGAGACTTTTTTTAGCCCCTCTCCTCTTTTTTTCTTGTGCTTAGATGTTTAACAAATACATAAAGTGACATCTCTGGGTCCATTAAAGATAATCAAAACTTCTCATTTTGCATGACATTGTTACAATTCACTATTAAGAAAGTAGAGTAAAAGTTGCAGCACAGATCCATTACACTATCACAGCAATTACTTTCTGCTGTTACAGATAATATCTAGACCAGTGTACAAGAAGAGGGAAAAAAACGTAATGCATGTTACAAAGGACCATCCATCACTTGATGGGCATAGTCATGATGAGATAGAAGGTGCAATTTAACCAGTGTCAATGGAGCAGTTCTTTATATCCCCTAAGGAATACTCATTGTACATATCCCTTTCAAATATTTATGTCTTCCTATTGTCCATTACTCTGAGGAAAAATTAATTTGGCCTAGCCATGTAAAGCATTGCTGTCTGCAATCTCTTGATGAAAAATAATGTAGACAATATGCAAAAATATGAAGCTAGTCTAAATCTGAGCAATACCACAAAAGCCCTGTCAAAAGTTATTTTTGTGTACTATGGGCTAGATAAATTCATCATTAGGAGTATAAATAAGGTCAAGGATGATCTTATTTTAATACTAGGCCAAGATGTTGAATAATTTCTTTCTCAAGAAAAAAAGCCCAAACAAAAATCAAACCATTTGGACACAGTTTGTTGATATGCCTTGTACACATGTGTAATCTATCTAAGTCTTAGTGAGACTTTAAAGGATCATTTGTTCTGATAGCAATTGGCTTAAATGATATTACCTGGCTACAGAATTTGCAAGCATATGGGCATGGGCATTTGAAAAAATGTTTCCATCAGTAACACTGAAACCCTCAAGAAAACTACATTAAAGAAAACCAATGAGCAGTTAGTAGATTAATGTAATTCTTGTCACAGTGCTGTTGTTTTATAAGAGACTTAGGAAGAACAAAGTCTAAAACTGTCCGAAGAAGAAATAGGAACCCCAGGCATGGTATGAAGATCACAAGAAAAGTCAAAAGACTAAGCAAATGCATATAAAATGGGCCAATGTCCCATTCCCAAAATAAAGTTATTGATGAAAGTTTCTCTAACTGACAAAAAGAGCAGCCCACTGTGAATAACTTCCTCATGAGTATTTAATAGTCATGCAACCAGAATCTTCACACAACCTGGATAAATCATAGTCACTTCAAAAACTAGTGGAAAATAAAGTTGTGAGATACTAGCAGTTAAAATGGGGTTCAGGGGGAAAAGTAAAATCAAGAAAATAATTCTCATCATTGCACTGAGACCAGTACAGCCAATACATCTTCCCAATGACCAGAAGTAGTGACTTTATAGGAAAGTAGAGACTTATACTTGTGATATGTCTCCATGACTTTAAAAAATATTAGTTATACAAAATGAAGTTCAAGTATCTTTCTGATTCAGGTGGCCCGAGGAACATGCTCTTTTAAAAGTCAATATTATGGATATTAATCACATATGACTGATCACCCAGATGCAGTTTTTCTTTTCATATTTTTCTTGGCACTTTCAAAAAGTGCTTGTTATGTATTTCATTGAAATGATTTTTTTTAAAAAAAAAATATATATTGAAGTTTGGTTTTCTATACTTCTATCAAATTAAACGTAGAAAAATATGTATTCTTGATAAATAAGCAAATATAGATATTTGAAAGAAATATTAACCTTGTATTGTTCTTTTGCACACTCTATATACTAGTAATTAAAACATAGGCAAGAACTTTGTAGAAAAAAAGTGTTGACCAGTCATTATCATTAACAGTTATTGACACAAAGAGCACAGAATAACCAGAGATTATCTTTACACTGATTTTTAAGTGTAAATTTTTTGTTTTGTAAAATAGAGAGGACATCTAGATATGATCTCTTGGACTGGATATGAAATTTTACTGTATTTTAATAATGCAGATAAGTGGAAGTTGGAAATATATGATAAGGGAAATATTATATTGTATATCTGTCTCATTCTTATATACTTCACATATATTTATTTATGAATGTGTTCAGAAATAGAATACCAGGCTAAAGGGACCTTTAGTCTTATTGACTACTTTTATATGCCCATATTAAGTCCATAATATGTATTACTGCATAATAAAAACACGGTAGAAATAATTTAGGCTCAAATTTGTCACCTTTGAATTACTGTCACACATATTTCTATGAATTTCTATATAAAGGAAAATTTTTGATCATCTTAAAAAGAAAAGGAGAATGTATTGTTTCCCTACTGTTTTTTGATAGATTCGTGCTATCAGCTTTGTTTTCATTCTATTATTTTCATGCGTGCATGTGTATGTGCACCTATTTGTATATATGTCTACCTTAAAGAAACCAAATCAACCCACTCCTATGTCTTAATTTAAAGCACCGAAAAATTTCTGACATCTTTGTAAGATAGTAATTTATTTTTTTATATGAACTTTATGAATACATGTATTGCTCTAAAAAATTATCAAAACTTATAAAACAAAAATTACTTCTTTCATCACTAAGACTTTGTTCACTTAGTATGAGTTAAAATATGTACTACTGTGCAACATTTTCATCTAAAAAGCATCTTCACCAGCCGAATAAAAATAAATAAAACTGCGAAATAAGCATAGACATAAACATAAATATGCTAAAAATTAAGATACACACTCTTTAATATGTGTAGTGACTTGTCTGTATAAAACTAAAAAATGTGTATCATAAGGGTGTTGGGGAAAAAAATATGATGTGATCTTCTAAAGTGTTCAATAACGTTGCTGCCTGCCCCTGAGGTGCAGCCCGGCCCCCACGACTGCCCAGACATGTCCGGACTTGTTTAAACCATGTGCTCTGATCCCTCTTTGCTCCAAGCGCGGGTAAAACTGAAAGTACCTCGGAACTCCACCGGAACAGTCCGATTGGCTGATTATCCCGGGTCCACCCCCAGCTCTCCCCTTTCCCTTTCCCCGAATAAAAGATGGGCCGAGCCGGCTCTGCCCTCTCTTGCCTTGGCTCTCCTTCTGTTAACAACTGCTGTGGTCTCTTTCTCGGGATGAGAGGAATAAAACAAACAGGATTGAAGCACAAGCTTGAGCTGTATTTCTACCTCTTTGCTTCTGCTACTGACATTGGCTTTACAGCCATCACTTGCTGCGTTTTGGAGCCACCGAGTCGCTGGATTGCCCGTGCGGTCTCTCTAGGCAGCTCGCGGCTTTCTAAGGCAGATAACGGTGAGCTAAACGACTGAGCAAGCTGTGAGCATTCATCACAATAACATGGAGTGGGGTCATTTACAAAATTTGTATTTATCTGCACTTTTTGCCTTCTATAATTTAGTTTTTGTGAAAAAAGAAATTCACCCAAAGTATTTAATTCACTCCTGAAAAATTCTGAGCACTGTCATAATAAAATTAAGACAGTTTTGATGACAACGAGGATGAGAAATCATTCCATACATAAACCCCAGTCGATTAACATACATATTGTGTATTTCACCAAGTCAAATAACATTTTAAATCTTTTACCTTTTCTACTGTTTTTGAACACTTGCTCTGATGTTAAATTTTGAAGAGTTGCCACCAGTATTGTAAAAGATTAACATGGCTGGAATGTTTGACATATAAAAATGTCAGCACTTATTAGTGATAAACATCATCTTCTCTCCTGTTGGATTATATGTTTTTTCATTAATGTAAAGAAAGGATGAAAGGGACAAGTTATGTTCTGGAGTTTTCTGTTAAAATGTTGCTGGCATTTGACGTGACTTTTTTATACTTTTCTAAAAGAAAAGGTGTCATTGGTAATTGATTCTGTTGGAAAACTTATGATAAAAATCACGTATACTCCCACAGCTTAGAGGACTGTCAAATTGTAACTCCATCAGTTTTCTTTTAGACATGCCAGACAGAAGTGTTAACAAGAAAATGCTAAATAGCTTAAAACTTTGAAACTGGTATTTAGGGAAAGGAAGATTGTAAATGTAAGGACTGATTATACCAATAAGCCTGAAATGGACATATTGTATTTTCAAGATCTTAAGAACTCACAACAATCAAGTAACTTAATATCATGGACCTAAAGTGGAATCACAACTCTGTTTTGGATGAAACAGTTATATTTGTGACTGTATAAAACTTGCAGCCTTATTACTATCTTATTTCTTACTCTTTCTGTCCCATATTATTCTTGTTTGTCCTGGGAAGACATTACAAGTGCAATTTTGGTGAAAGAGACCTAGCTTAACTATATTCCAGATGAAGCATCTCAGCCAACTTCATAAAGTTAAAGCTTGTACAGTCTGAATTGCAAAATTAAGCATAACTAAAAATATCTAATTCTTTATGCAGTTTTGGCAGCTGTTCCACACTCTGGTACAAAGTAGGTCATCTACAATTTTTTTAGTGTAATGGATATTCTCTTGTACAATAGCATCATTTACCTCTCCATTTACTATAATTGAGGACAGTTTAATTTGAATTAAATTTAGTTTTATGGCTGAAGCACCATGATAACAGAAAAGTCAAGGTGAACATGGTCTTCTTTTTTGTTTACTTGATTAAAGTGCATTCCTATGCACTTCTTACTAGAGAAGTACTATATACAGCACCTACCAAAGGCAATATTAATAAAGTAGAAGCCATTGGAATTATTTCCTACTGAAGATCAGAGACCTAAAGGAATATTTTATCACAATGAGGTATTTGTCTGACAGAGTGTCACTGCTGCTCAAATGGCTAAAGGAGACAATTATAAAGAACAAATAAAAATCACAGGTCCATATATTAGCAGATAGAATAAAGAAGGGAGACTGTTACTTATGCAAATCAATCTGCACTAAGCATAGAACCAATATCTGTATCATTAAATGCCTGTATTAATCAGAAAAATGTTATTCTGATTGACAATTTTCTGCCTGTGAGGTGACTTCTTTCTTTTTTCCCCTCCCTCATTGCTATCAGACCACATGCCATATCTACATTTTTCCCTCTCTTTGCTTTTAAGGAAACTTAAGATGAAATCGGCCACTGCAGACTCCCTGTGAGGAAGCTTCGAGTTCCCTGATTCAGGATGAGATGACACATCAGAGTACCAAGCAAAGGACTGGAAGCCAAGTTTTGTGACTCTGCCATGGGAAGCAGTAGGATGGCTGAGAATTCCATCTGGTTTTAACGGTCTTTACTTGTTCAAAAAGCTTTATGTCTCTATTCCTTCTGTCTGATTTATCTTGTTTTAAAATTGTCCTTCTTTTAAGTTTCTCCAGGCCTTGATTTTCCAGTATCATTTCATCAATATGCTTTGCAGTTCTACCTTTTTATGTCCTCATTTTCAGTATTTCTGTTTCTCAGCATTTATCGGTGCTTGATCCTTCACTGATGTTGCTACAAGCTCTGTTTTTTCCTTGCACCATATTTCCAGTTTCATTTTTTCTGTGTGATATAACCTTTCACTACCTTTTCTGATGTTTCCACGTATAAGGTCTTTGTTTCATCTCTTCTTTTCTTTTGCAAACTGCCATTAGAGCAGGTACCATGAAGCAGTTACCTTGAGTGTTTCTGATGCAACCTAGTGAAAACCAAACACTGTGTATAGTGAGAATTTGTTCAGGGATTGTTTTTTCTGTCTTATTACCAGCAGAGTCCAGCTTCTTTCTTCTCTTTCTACATTTAAAATAAAGTTCTGAAGTGCTAGCTTTTAAAACTTATTTTCCGAAGTGTCTTCACTGGGAGAAAGTCCCCTAGCATCTTGAAGAAGTGATTTGTCAGATACCCTTTAGCAAAACAATTTTACTGCAGATATATGCTCACTGGAGGTCTCCTCATGGTACAGTGGAGGGACTGATGAGCTGTGAGATCCTCAATACAAGACCATAGCTGAAGGTCACACTGCCAGGAGAATTACTGTTTGTGTAAGGAAACTGAAATATTTTGTGAACTAAAGAACTAGTTCACAACAGACATTTTTTCACATTCACTTTATTTACCTCACACACTTTATTTAATTCACACACTAGAGAGACAAATTTGGCTATACACACCAATAAATTTGTCCATGGAAACCAAACCTGTTTAAGGTTTTCCTTTGGTTTTAGGGGGTTTTAATGCAATCTTTGTGACAGATAGATATGAGGATTAAGCTTCTAAGATAAGACAACTTGTTACCTGTAACATGGTAGGGAGTACAAAGCACAATAAAATATATTAACTGGGAAGAAAAAATATTAAACTTTTTAGTTCCTCTTAGCCATGCCTGGCTTCAGTCCTCTAAGTTCTCCACATACAGAAAATTCTGTTGTGTTGAAACATCAAAAGTTATAATCACAAAGGCTATTTGTCATTGCTCCTTCTCTTGCCTATAAAATCAAGAATTGCGACAAATAAGCACTTTGGCAGATCACCGCAGGGTGACTATAATGTGTACAATATTTAATTTACTTATTTTTAGTGAGTTGATTTCTTTTTTTATGACTGCATGGGTGCAGATTCTCTCCTGAGTGATCATGGTCAGCATAATACAAGAACCAGCTCCAGCAAGGCCTATTCTAGATTTTATGAAAGAGCTTTAAAATCTAACAGAATTAGATAGGGATACTTCTTTTCTTTAAATGAAAGCACTACTTTGCAGGTGCTCAGCAGTAGGCACTGTCAGCCCAGGAATGCTAGAACTAAATAGTCTTTCATTGTTGAAAACAGATTTCCACAAAAAAGGAAGATGATGGAGAGCGTATCAGCTCTTTGTCAGAAAGGTCAATGCAAATAAGTTCTTTCAGAACTCCTTTACCATTGTCTCTTTAGTATGGGACTCCAGGATGCCAAGAGATCTTCAGTTTACTCTTTTCAATTTGCTAATCAGGATGCAGCCTGGACACTTGAAAGTTTCATCCAGTAAAAGGGCTAATAGCAAGATGTAACCCATTAGCAGCATTTTAAGCTGAAATTTTAAAAAAAACCCCAAAAAACAACAAAAACAAAAAAACCCCACCAAAACAAAATCTCAGAAAACTGTTCGACCTTATTTGTGCTCATTAAAGCATGCTCCTTCATAATATGTGTCTCTGTCTCTACTGAGACACAGGTTATAGACCCAGGAGCTAATGAGATCATTTATACTGAGACTATAAAATTGCAGCATAAGGAAAGTACAGATCTAAAGCAAGGATTGTTACAACTTGGAAATCATAGTAACTATACAGAGACCTTCAGACTTCTGTTGTAAAGAGATGGTAAATATGCTAAATACCAGTGTTACCTTAAAATATGTATTTTCGAATGTTTGTAAAATTCTCTACTATTAATATTAATCCTTGTATGCACTCTAAGCTTTTATTTGTCTTCACATCTTTCTACTTTCTCCTGCTTGTCACACTTTAATGTCATTTCCTCTCTCTCTGTTATTCCTCTGGCCTCTTTTTGTCTCTTTTTTTCTTTTGGCTTTTCTTTTTCTCTCCCTGGAGAGACTCCCAGATGACATTAGAAATGTAGGTTGGACTTCTGATGTCATTCTTAGAGAAAGAAAAAGAGATTACAACCTTAGTGTTCAAGGCTATATAGGAAATCCTCTTACATGTCTCTGTAGCAATGCTTTTTTATGAGCCTGAGATGATTGAATATGTATTTGCAGATAGGGAAAAAAATGAAAACTTTAGAAATGTATACGTTTAGAGTGTCCGAAAAATTAGGCAGAGTTGCTTGTCTCACTATAGAGTGTTGTAACTGCTGGACTCTGCCTAGCAGGCTGCTGCTCCCTGAGAGCCCAGCGAGGGTTTCCTAGGGCCGTGTGATCAGTCGCATCCCGGAGTCCATTTCGGGCAGCCCCTCGATCTGGCTCCGGCAGCCAGCAGCGTTACAATGCAGTGGTGGTAAAGAAGGTAGAGAAGGGTCTCTCATGAGGGTTTGAGATGCCTTTAATCACATCTTGTCCCCACGATGTTCAGAGGTGGAGAGACCATGTGGGCTGGGTGTGGGGTGGTTTTGTCAGGGGCCCAAGGGCGGTCCTGGGGTGGGGTTGGGGTACAGGAGCAAAAAGGGAGAAACTGAGGGCATGGCCAGGGCTAGGGCAGGGAACAGGGGGAACGTGTGAAATAGGAAAAGCAATGGATTAACAAATCCCCACAATAGAGTTGTGCTAGCCATCCAGTGAGAAAAAAATTCAGAAGTGTCACTAAAATAAATTAATACACGGAGTTTGGGATTTCAGATGCATTTTTTTTCATCAGCTCTTCCTTGTTTCGGCAATGCTGTGTGCTATGAATCCCATAATGAGATCCTTCAAACCCTGCAGTTACTATAGGGAACATAGGTGCTTGACTCAGTTTCATAGATTCTGCTGCACAGCCTAAAGCAATGAAATTTAGAGCAGTCAGGTTCCTTGTCTATTGGACATACTTTGGAATAGACACAGGTATTCTTCAGCATCTGAGTTGTATAAGTTGTTTTGTCAGGTCAGGTTCAAATCTTATTTTTAAATGATACAATATATATTTTTAGTAGAGTATATCTGTACTATGCTGTGTACATAGAAACAGCAGTCCCATATATGTTAACATGATTCTTTCCAAAGATCTCTGATGTAGGCTGTTATTCTTTTCTAATGGTTGTAATTAGGCATCATTCATATGGTTGTTGCATGGTTATAAAGTTTCAAAACCTATTGAAAATCATCCTCTGAACTACACAATGCAAAACATTTTTTTCCATTCCCTTTTTAAATTGACTAACCCATCTGTATAACAACAGGATCTTTGTTTCTAACAGTTCACCTGCTAGACATAAGATGTTATTTTGTTGTAGAAAGCAATCAGGTTAGTCTGGCATGATTTGCCTTTGGTAAATTCATGTTGGCTTTTTTCAAGCACATTCTACATTTGATTCGCAGGGTGTTTAAAATGGGAAAGCTTTACATCTCAGGCATGCATGTGACTAGGAAGAGGTTTGGGGTTTTTTTAATGTTGTTTGATTCAAACACTTACAGTTTTGCCTAAAATTTATTGTATACACTTCCATGCTATTTCAAACTATGTCTTTTATATCTAATTCTCTTGTCTTGTCTATTCAGTCAGGTCAAGGCAGCAGGTAGCTCTCTTTGTAATCAAGTACTGTCCTTGTAAATCCATAAGCTGCATTTCCCATTTCCCTCTCAGTAGTGAATTTTGATGCACAGGCACAGTTATAGTTTGTTCCAGTACACTGTCTGCTCTCAGCAATCAAGCTACAGAACATTTTACCTACACCTATCAACCTCTGTAATGTGCACCACAAAACACATATAGCAATGACAAAGTCAACAGGCTTTTATAAAAACCTGTTCCTAATTACCACAGGCATTTTTATTATTTATTTCTTTTATTGGAGATCCTTATAATCCTAAGTGCAAAATCCCATGCGATAGGACAAGGATTTTTTTCATTTGTTCTCTCAATGATACAGTTGGGAGTATGGTCACACAAAAATTGTCTGTAGAAGCTATGAAGCTGTCCTTTTTTCAGGAGGCCTTCACAAGAGTCACTTGTAAATCATTCCTTAGTAAGCTAAACAAAAATAAAAATGGAGAGGAATACACAAGAATCTGCTTTTTTTTTTTTTTTTACCTCACTGAATTTTTTTGTAGTAAATAATATTGTTTCTGAAGTGAATATTATAGAAAGTTACAGACAATGTATTTTAAAATGCTCTGTAGTAGACAATATTTTTATGTAATGAAACAGGATAAAATTATTTAACTGTCTGGGAAAGAAAAAAGATAAAATATCATCAATCTTTTGTCATTGGTGCTTTTGTCTAATACAAATAATGTTTGTGGTGCAAGAGCTTGCTTCATCATAGTTTGAGTAGATGACTACACTGGCATATTGATTGACAAATTAGTCACCAAGGCTCACTTATTTCCTTGTTCTGTTCTGGTATTAGGGGAAGAGTTCCAAATGCCAATCAAAAATTTCTCTTAAGCACTACAGAAGATGGTGGTAGTTATTATAAACAAGATTTTTGTATGAAGTATTAGAGAGTTCCTCATTGTATTCACAAACTGCTGAAACTTATTGAGATACTTGTACTGATAAGCTGTAGGGTCTCATTTCTGGTGACCAGATTTCTTTCATATGAAACAAATATTTGATCAAACCAGCAGGAAACAACATGAGTATTGCATGGGTATTGCTTTGTGCACTTATGTAAGTAGTTTCCAAGAGAAAGATGAACAGAAAATGAGTTATGGCTGTACATGCAGTACCTGGATTTCTTCAGCTTTCTTAATTTATGGTTTAAACAATATAGGTTGAGGAAATTTGATGTAGCAAATCCAAAAAATTACCTGGAGCAGGGAGGAAGAACTAACTATATTTCTTTCTGTATATAAGGAAATTAGAGATATTTTAACTTTTTCCCTTAATATAAATTTAAAACAACGTCTTTGTAACTGGGGAACTGGGAGTAGAGAACAGGAAAGGAAGAAGTGGGCTTATTAAAAGTGAATATGAACAAGTTTGAAAACCAGTGCACTAGAAATTAACTCAATTTTTCCGTTGGAAAGAAAAGAATATCTATCTACACTTAGCTGGGCAAATAATCTTTAAAGTGTTGATTTGTTCAATTTGTCAATCAATTTTTAAATTCATATTTTAACGCTAATAAGCTGAACACTTGTTTTAGTACATATCAGAAGCCATTTTAATAAAGTAGTAATCAAGTAAAATTTATTTTCTTTTTTTTAATTGCAAGACTATTTTCAGGAAATGGACATTCAAAGTTTGACATTATTTTGCTTGATAGTACAGTGATTGAAGAACCAACTTCCATTGGGCCAGTCAATGCAGGATGAAAACCTGAGGAAACTTTCCGTGATTTTATGGGTTCTGGTTCACTGGTATATGGAACACTTCTCCAGTACCATATAATTCCATATAATACCTTGATGTAAACTCAGACTCTCAAACTCAAAGATTTAAGATTTTTATAGAGGAGGAAAGTAATTCATGAATCTTTTAAATCAGTCTTTCACATGAATGTTGTTGAAAGTATTATGTGTAGACTTTCACAACTCTTTGGATATCATATGATTATGAAGATGAAGAGTTAAATGCATTTGTATTCAAGGTTTCAGATTTGAAAAAAAACCAACTCAGCTGACATTAGTTATTGTTGAGGCAGAGAAAGAGAAATTTTTTTTTTAGAGACAGCTATAGGTTTTAGAAACCTGCATTAGCACTTAGCCTCTAGTGGTAAATTGATAACTAATTATCATATAGGCTTCAATGCAGCTTAATGAAATCATGCTCCTTTCTACGACCTTTCTCATCTACATGCATACATTAAAATTTTTTTTCTTATTTTTTCTAAGCAAATCAACTTTAGCAGGTTTTCTGAGAAATAAATGCTGTCTTTTTCATCCTGATTTGAAGTACTCTGTTCATTTATGTAATATTGCTGTAACTAAGCAATCAGTTATGCTACTCCTGTTACACCTCTTGTGCAAAGCAAATGGGAGTAATCATTTTTTTCCATTGATATGAAATGTTTCTTGAACTAACAAACACCTTCTCTTCAAATGTCTTTTTCCCAAAGAAGCCTTGACTTGTCTTCACAAAAGCATTGCTAGGTATTTTGGGTTTTTACTTGCCTGTCAATCCCAACAATATTGACAAATACAAGACATTATCTGATGCCCAATTCTCATAAAAGAAAAAAGAATAGGAGTTAGTGTTTCCATAAAACAATTACTTTACAGCAGTTTCAACTTTAAGGTAAGCAATCAATGCAATTTAAAGAAACTTCCCTGCTAACAGGGTTATAAACCAGTCCAAAAAGTGCTATAAAACATACTGAAAGCTGTTTTAATTGAATACTTCAAGTTCTGACTTTAGAGGGCCTGTGAGACCAAGTGTTCCTGGTGGCCACCTGGCTGGAAAATCCCATTTTATGTAGGGATTGTTTTGACAGCAGCCAAGCATGAAGATGAAAAAGTAGCAGCTGCTGATTTAGTTTCTCTTGGCATCTTCCAGGAGTGGATCTAAGGCTCCCTGAGCATGTTCAGTAAGTTATGACACCTTAATAACTATAAGTTGTGAAGTCCAGAAGGAGGTTATGACCAGACTGCAGGACTTATTATTTTAATGACTCTAATAAAATGTTTTAGAGGAACATGTAAATCCCAGCCAGCTTTGTAGTGAAAAGACAAGCTTTTGCAACACTTGAACTTTAGAGGAGAAAGGGATTTAGTTCAATTTAGTTTGTTGAAATTCAATGGATAATGTTCCAGAGTAGCAAGTGAAAAATACACTATTTTCTTTTACAATGTGGAAACCTTTGGGTGATTTGAAAATGTTGTACTCTGCTTTCTGCAACTCACTCAAAAGTTCTGGGAGTGAATGTGTGAAGCAATGTTTCAATGGAGAAAAAAATTATAATTTTGAATTGTTGCATAGAACACAGAGCTGAACATTATGAAGGAGACCAGCTCTGCTTGTTCTTCTTCCAGGGGGTTCTGTATCATCTGCTAATTTTTATCAGAATATCTTTTTGATACAAGCTATAAAGTGATGTCAAAGAACTTTTATTA
This sequence comes from Coloeus monedula, assembly GCF_965178545.1. Lineage (NCBI taxonomy): Eukaryota > Metazoa > Chordata > Aves > Passeriformes > Corvidae > Coloeus > Coloeus monedula. The sequence continues at coordinate 91,821,008 of NC_138782.1, read as the reverse complement.
TTTGGTGTTTTACTTTTATTGTGATACATGTTATATGAAAGTTATGCATTGACAATATTTTTACGTTAGGTTTCTAAACACTGAAAAATTTCACAATGTTATAATCTTGGAACAGTCTGTAAAAGTGGGTGACATCAAGGTGTGGGCTCAGGCTAATACTGGAAATGTCATTCAGCTAAGCACAAAAAGGTCTAGCACAACCTAAAAAAATTTCTTCACTTTGTCAGCAATTTCATGTTGTGGCGATTTATGTGGTGCCAGTGTCCAAGTGTTCAGATTCATCCAGACCAAGTCATCCATGCTTAGAAATGTAATTTTTATTGTCAATATAAATATGTCAGCATAGTATTGGGATATTTGTTGCAATTATTCCATACTACCTACATACTGCACATGCTTCCAATAATAATATTAATGTTATTAGAAATACCAATTAATTAATATGCAAAAGGTGAATATTGAAAATGGTTAACCATCATTAAGAACCCAGAAAAAAATCTATAAAAATAATAAACTCAGTTCTCCAGTATAGTGGTATGGTTTTCAAAATGCTCTTCCACCAAAACCAAAAAATCAAAATTGGTTTTGCAGATAAAAGTATCTAAATTCCATTTCATTTTCATGAAATTGTCCCTAGAATAATACCACACCTGCACTTTCTAAATAAGCCAGCAATTCACTGACCTTAAAGTTCAACTGGAAATTCCAATGTACTTTGTAAAAGACAGTATTTGTAGGATCTAATCTTCCTTGTAGTGGTCCATTGCAATGTTCCATCATTTTTATCTATATGCCATATAGATAAAAAGCCAAAAACTAGATGTATTCTAACTTATTTCAAAAGATTTGATGTTGAATGTAGAGCAGATTTTTTTTTTCCTGAGCATGATGTTTTACTTAAAATGAAAGTTTCTGTTTCTGCTATCTGTGGAATTGCCTACTGCATGGTCTGTGTTACCTGAATAGTATGTGTAAAAAATGATATTGAAAATGAAATTGCAAACATACTAGAAACTAAAGGATTTTCCACAAGAAGTAGAGCTGGGCTTCTAAAGCATAGGCAAAAAAAAAATTCTGCATACGCAAAAAAGAGCATATAGAAGTAAACCAATATTGCAGTTCAGTTGGGCACCAGCAGGCTTTATTAAGCAGAGGAATGGTGGGTGAATCTCAGATGACACTAACTAGATTGTGCTCTGACCTGGAATATACAGTACTTGAAATTTCATGGCTCTGTCCCAGACTATTAGTAATGGCAGCTTGTATGCAGCAAACTCAGCATGTAGCAAATGATAGATAAGCTAAAATCTGGGCACCTGTCCATAACTGAATTGTAAATACAATCCTCTTTCTGCCTTTGGGAAAGTAGTGTCTGTCTTACACGTTTTAGCATGCTATTAGGAGATTACTTTTAATTAATATTCCCCCTGGTTTACTGCATTCCATCTCTTTGTTGATAAATTGACAATAAAATTTCAGAATTTATAATATTCTAAATATTTAATGTATTTACTCTGAATAGAATTTATTTTGAAATGTTTGAAAATGCCATTCACAGCTCACACTGATTTGAAAATCATGTTCTTTAACTTCAGAAGTATGTCATGAAGTTCTACTTTAATGAGATTTTGCATAATATTTATTTTAATAGTTGATCTAATAAGTGGTAAATTGAAGGTCGTATTCGTAACTTCAGTGGAGTCCAGTTCATTCTGAGATTTGCTTTGCTGGGTACTTCCTTGTTGTTTGTGGGTTTATTCTCATCTGAGAAAAAAGAATCTGTTTCTGAATTTGCAAATAGAAATGTTTGTCTTTAATTTGCATGTAATTTTTTTTCTCCATATATCAAATTTGACTTTTATATTCTGTTTTCATCTTTGGCTTCCTTTGTGATTGCATAATGTTAACATTGTAGGAATGCAGAGAAAATAGATCTGATTAGATATAGCTTAGATTAAAATTTTTCTTTCATGCTTGAAACATACTCAAGTTATGTAGAATTTAACCAATTCCACACTTGCATTATACCTTTTTCCAATTTCACAATATTGTGAAAAAGACATCGCTAAGGTAGTACTAACATTTTCTTCATTGATTAGAATTTGTCATGATCAGAATTTTCATCTGCATACAGCATATGCCAACAATCTCATAACCTTTAAATTCAGGTATTTGCAATCTAAATTTAATTCTGTTATAGTAAAGCTGAAACATTCTCTTCCTTTCCTGAAAAAAATGCAGCTTAAAATCAACTTCAGACTAGATTCACCAAATCTGTACTTTGAGCATGACTTTTTATTCCAGTTACAGTTATTGTATGAAAATTAATGCCAGTGTAATAAAGATTTTCAACAGCAACCCTTGCTGAACGTAAAATCACCTTCTTCACTTCTAATTAAATTCTGCAGTATTTTGTCCCAATGATAAGTGTAACATTTAAATAAGATATGTACAAGTGACATGCTGTTCAAAGTGCAAGAGTCATAATGTAACTTTGAGAATAAAGAAGGAATGATAGGAATCAGTAGCAACACTGCAAAACCAAAGCTTATGCTCTTGGAAATCCCAGCTGAAACCATTGTATGAATATTCCAAGTTAAAATTATGACTTATATGCAGTTAGAATGTATTAATTTTAAAGATTTCTGGAATAGCATTGACAGGAAAAAAGCCCCTTGTATTCAGTGAGGTGAGAAATCTTGATGAGTTCCTGCAGAGATGTGGAAAAACCAAGGACCAAAAACCCATCAGACAACAAGGCTTTTTCAGCTAGAAAGAACTCCATTTTAAAGCAATGAAGATGAGAAAAGCTTCATGTGCTGAAGAAAAGGAACTAATTATTCTACTTGACTGCAAAAGAAATTACACATTAAAGACAAAGCTGCAGTACATAGTCTTGGTATAACAGCAAGATAAATATATTTGGCTCATGTGGAAGGATAAAAACAGTTGAAGGGAATAACATAGGATCTGAGTAATTGCTGTAGAAACAAGAAAAACCCTTAACTTAGAAAAGGTGATACAATTTTAAACGGGAGTGATTTGGATATTCTCCTTTTCCAGGTGTTTAACAAGTTCAGATAGTGAACTGTGCAAAATATTTCAATTTTTATAGATTGAATGTTATGGGAAAAGCCTTTGCATTTATTTTAAAGCAGACAGCACCTTTACTGTGATTGTCAGAAACCTGCTTTCTAGATAGCATATAACTTCAGGGAGGAGTTAAGCAAAACATTGATCAAAAACAGACACAGCAAGAATTCTGAAGAAAAGACAACAGTATTAGAAGCCCAAGTGAGCACTGCAAACAAAATAAAATATTACTCATTTTATCATTTGTGCAGAATTATCTAGTATCTGTTTTCTGTGTTTTCATCAGAGAAAACTGTTCTTCAGCCCTTTGTGTGAAATATTGCGTCCAAATCTACTTAAAACTGTCCTGTGTTTAACAGAATGTCAGATGTGATGATTGCAATGTTCTTTTGACATTATTATTAATGAAAATACATTGAAGGAACCGAAATTATTATTACAAAGACTGAACATTTATTCCCTGAGAAAAAAAACAAAAGCCATCCAAAAAAACCAAATATGCATTTAATCTAAAATAAAGCTAATAAAAAATCCTTTTACATCAAACTAATGCAGGTATGTAGATAGCTATCACTGAACCATTTTTGTCCTTGGTGTGATAAAGGCCTCCTCCTGCTTCTTCCTTAATGACATTATCCTGTCAGTGGGTTCACTACTCTGCAGTGATATACATAATGTATTTTAATACATTATCATTAATATAATCCTAATACAGTAATCAATAATACAGTAATATAACACCACACTATCCAGACCTCTCTTGTGGATAAATCATGAATAGTGCTGAAAAAAGTAAACTCTTCTTGTTTGCTAATCCTCTTCTTACAACAGTAATCTTTTGGAGTCAGATTCAGATCATATATATTTTACCTGCCCCCCGCCCCCCCAAAAAAAACCCAAACTTAAATGTAAGAATTAAAACCAAAAATTCCTTATTAATTTTAGTTTTTGCAAATGCATATTAAAAATTTAAGCTCTTCTCTATTTAGCAGCTCTGTAGAATAGTTTTTCTAGTTTGAAGAGTCACTCTGATTCTCCATACAGAAGAAACTACTCTCTGTTTTCCAGAAAGCAGGCAAGTGATAATCTTAGTCTTGACTAACTTCCTCACTTCACTGTGTTACCTCCTCTCCACAGCCAGTTTTAGTCCTCTTATAGCATTTCACACTATTGTTTATCTTTAATGCAGATGGCTGAGATTTTTTCTCAAACCACTTTGAAAAAAACTCCTAATTTTCTCTTTTGTTTTTTGTCACAAAACCATCACAGTTTTCCCATCAAAAAACTGCACAAATCTGAGTGCCATTTATATAATCCAAAAGGTAGGGCTTTTTATAATTATCCTGTGTGCAGGCATAAGTCTTAGAATGTCTTCCCTTCAGTCTGTATACTATTGAATGTCTCAATATTTCCCTCTTTAAATGAATATTATCTTCTTGTTCTGTGCTACCTAGAGTAGGAAACCGATTTCATCCAACATTTAATGTTTGTCTAAAGATAGAAGAAATTTAATAAATGTAAAAGACTGAAATTGTTGTTTCCTTTCAGCCTTACACTGTGTTGAAATCTTTAATATCTTCCTCTTTCTGCCAGACAACTTGAGTCTCTAAACCATTTTTTCTTAATGAAGGATTTACATATCCATTAATATGTTCTTTAGTGAAATCATTATTTTCTCTGTGTCCCATTAATTGCTAGTATTGTTCTGGCACCATTTTTTCTATTATCACATTAATTTATGCATCCATGCCCATACAAATACTACATCTTATTTCAGGCCGCTAGTTTATTAATTTTAAGTAAAAATGCTGGGTGTGGTGCTGTGAATTACTCCTCTGAACCAATGATCTTAGATATTCTTTTTTCTGTTTGCTACACTCTCATGACATTTGGTAGTGCATAACCATCACCACCCCTGGGCCATCACACCATGATCTCAGGAATGCTCTCTAGCCCTCAGCCTTGATTACTGGCAGTTCAGCCCCCTTGAGTTTATCAGAAACACTGACTGCTCCCAAAACTTCAGCTTTTGCTGATATTTTCGTGGTGATTCTTTAAGAGACCTAAAGCACTTGCAACATGGCACTTGCAAATTCTTGAAAAAAATCCCACAATCTACTGCAGTTCTCACTACCTTTCCTTCTGGGCATGATGTTGTCTTGGGTTGCATCATTTCCTTCACCATACAGTTACATGTGCTTTTTGTTGGTTGGATAATTGTAACTTGAATTTCTGCATACTGCCTTGCCTCAAAACTGTTTACTGTTTCTGTTCTGAATTTGAAGGAACATTCTCAGTGTCGGAATACAGTCCATATTTCACAAGCTGTGAAAGCAAATGAGTAGTCTCTTACGTTTAAAACAAATGAGCTGGCTTTTGCAAGTTTGAACAGGCTTATTCACCCTGTGTTTATCAAAAAGTAGTTTAGTCATAAATGCTTTGGTTTTATCTTTCTTTTCACTATGTACTTAAAAGCATCCTGTACATGTCCTACTTCAGAATAAGTGAAGTTTTCTTCATCTGTATTTTAGTTTTCTTTTCCTGACTTGCTGAAAGCTGCTGCAAATATCAAATATTTTGGAACGAGTTTGTAAGCTCTGCACTTTTTAACCTTTTGTAAAAAGTTGCTTAAATAATATTCAACCTGCTTAAATATTTTTTTAAGCAGTTCCTTAAGAGATGGATGTCCTTTCTTTCTCTCTCATGCAAATTGTGTATTTTTAGTTCCCATGTTTTACTGCTGATCTGTCTTGTGGTCAGAAGTGACTCAAAGGGTCTGTTCTGGAATGGTGTATTGGCAGACTAGCATGGTTTAAGACAAATTTCAATATGATACAAAAGTTAGTTCTAAGTGGCTCTCACTGTAGTCTCTTAAACATTCAAATGATTCCCCACCATTTCACAACAATTTGCTAATGAAAATTTATCCTTTAGACTTCCATACCTGTCCACTCTCTTAAATAGTGATCTTTCAGCTTGTACAATGTATTCACCTAACTACATTTCTGTATACTTCAAAAGGAAAGCTTTTGCCATCTAACTATTTTTAGATATAATTTATTTTTAAACTTTACAAATGTCTTCTTAATATCTTTTCTAAATAAGTAATAAAAATAATGTTTTTATGCTTTGCATATATGATTGATTTAGTAAGCATAGAATTTTTTGTCAAAATCAGAGGGGTGAAGTGGGAGCATTTGACACAGTATTCCATGGGACAAGAGACAGGATACTGTATTCCCTACACTGGTTCCAGCTAATAACTTCAATTACTGTAATTAATTTTCAGTAACAATACAACTCTCACATCTAAAATGCAGTGTATGAGATATATGGAAATAACTTGATCTCCTCAAAATACTATGTAAATATACTTTATATTATCTTTAATATATTTGTTGCTTAGTGAGACTGTATTAGGTTTAATTTACCTCTGCTTGTATTCCTCAGACTCCAAGGAAAGCAAAAAATCATGCCAATTCTCCTAAGTAAATATTTTTTTAATATACTTTAGAGGGTCTGTGTTGTTACCAAAAATTGCTGCTAACAGAAATCACTCCCTTCCTGAGACTGAAAGCCTCTGTAAAAGTATAATTGCAACAATTCCATCAGTTTATCTTTGTTGGACAAGTAATCAAGGATGGCAGACTGCGGCAGTTCAAAATCAGCCCATTACAGCCATTCAGCAACACCTCACTGACTGGCCAAAATAATAGAAAATGGAATGGTACAGCTGCTAAGTGATTATATATAAAAACAGAAATAGTGAGGAAAACAGATTTGGGAAGTGATTTCAATTTTTTTTAGGGAAATAGAAATTATTCCTGGATTAATATTAAAGATTTTATATGGTTTTAAACTGGCAAACTGAATCATAAAACCCAAGAAAAAGCAGGTTGCATTTGATATAGTTTTGCTTCACAGGTTGCCACTTATATATTAAATAATTTCAAAACTGAAAATTTGAGTAAAAACATTAGGAAAAAAGACCTATGCTTTTCCTTTGTGACTATAAAAATGTAAGAAAAATGTTTGAATTCTCTTTACAAAAACAGACTATGATTGGTTTTCCAAAATATTTGTATACATATATGTGTTACAACACAGTGCAGAACAACGACCAAGTTTAGGGAGTCCTCACAGAATCCCGAAATGGTTCACGTTAGAAGGGACCTCTGGAGGTCATTTGGTCCAACTCCCCAGCTCAAGGAGGGATACCTAGAGCTGGTTGGCAAGGTCTGTGTACAGATGGCTTTTGAATGTCTCCAAGGATGGAAACTCCACACCCTCTCTTTGCAACCTGTGCCAGTGCTCAGTCACCCTCACAGTAAAAAATTGTGACATCCAGACAGGGTGACCTCTATTTCAGTTTGTGCCCATTGGCTCTGCTACTGTCACTGAAAAGATCCAGACTCTGTGCATGCTCTGTGTACTCTCAGGTATTTATATACATTAATAAGATCTCCCGTGAGTCTTCTCTTTCCTGTGATAAACAGTCCCAGCTTTTTTTTTCTTAACTTTGGTGGCTCTTCATTGGAATCTCTCCAGTATGTCCATGCCTCTCTTGTACAAGGGAGGCCCAGAACTCAACACACCACTCCAGCTGTAGCTGAGTAGAGGAGGATTACCTCTGTCAACCTGCTGGCAATACTTCTTATAATGAAGGCCAGGTGTACACCAGTACCCCCAGGCCTTCTTTCGCAAAGTTCCTTCCTAGCTGGCTAGCGTCCAGCATATATTGACACCTTAAGTTTTTCCTCCCCAGGTTCAGAACTTTGCAATTCCCCTTGTTGACCTTCATGAGATCCGTTTCAGCCCATTTCCCCAGTGAATCCAGACCCCTTTGGATGGCTGCATGACCCTCTGCTGTATCACTCAATCCAGAAACAGATATGACTAGGACGACAAAATAGATTCCAGAATATTATCTGACACTTTATTCTGTTCATTTGGAAATCCATATGGTCTTGTATAAAATGAATGAATTGGAAGAAAGAAGAAAGAAAGGGAAATAGAAAAGAGGCAGAGATCATAAAGAATGGTGCTGTATGAAGCAAACACATTGCATAAATAAGGTTTTTTATTAGATATGAAAAAAGCAGTGCAAGAAAATAGGTATTCTCAAAATGTTGAAAGAAAAATTCCTTTGAGACAAGTCTGAAAAAAAAAAGAAGACTGAGAGCAGAAGCTAGGGTTCTTAGTGCTAACAATGATGAAGACTAAAATAATAAATGGATTAAAGTGTTACAATTACAATACTGGCTGGAAGGTAGACAAGGAGTCAGATGAACTATTGAAGGACAAGAATGAGATGTTAATGACAAATGAGGCTCATATTGCCAAGAGGCTGAATGAATCCTTTGCTGGTGTAGGTAGGCATGAAAGAATTTGAAGGTCATATTCCACAGCCAGGGATAAATTTTCCTGGTGAAGCAAGTGAAATGCTAAAAGGCTTTATGGTCACAATGAAGCAGGGAGTTAGGAAATTAGACCTATTAAAACTGACGTAGTACCAGGACAGGACAAATTACATCCTGAATATCTTCATGAAACTCTGTAACAAGCAGCAGAAACATTTCTGGATTGGGTGTTCGTCTGAATAGGAGAAAGGAAAAGACCAAGCAATTCACCATAAGCAACTAAAATAATTTATCATTTAAGTAAAGGATCTATATGTTACATGTGCACTACCAATCCAAGCTAAACATTAATTATTCTAATGTTCTGGAAACACTGATAGGAGAAATATTTTATCATAAGAAATTGTAACTTACAGAAATTGCTAAGTACAACAATAAATATGTGGAATCACAAAGGCATGAACTATTATCTCTGGATTTTGTTTTAATCAGTGTTGTTTTGAGGGACTGGGGAATTAATGGCTAAATTATTTGTCCAATATAGCAGAATAGGTATTTATGCTTTGGCCTGTGCAGTGAAAAGGCTACTTTAATCAGTCTAGTTATAAGTGGCTACTAGATAGTCAGTTGCAGAAATCAAAGGTAGCCAGACATACTGACCAATTACTTTGTTACATACAATCAAATTCATAGCTGGATTCTGGGTTGAATTAATCTTGTTAAGGTCCTGAAACACACAGTTTATAAAGACATTTGATTTAATAGGATATGTGTGTGGTCTTTTGTGTGTGTGTGCATATATGTACATGTACTGTGTGTATAATATGTGTAACTTTATTTGCATTTATTCTTTTAAATTTCATACTTATATTCTTGATAAATTGCTATATTTTATGTTTTCCTAATGACATGTATATTTATTTAATGATTAATATAAGTGCTAAGCAAGTTTTCAGCAGTAGAGCCCCACTAGAACTCTCCCACCATGACATCATGAAGCTGACAGAATCAGTGGTATGAAATATGCTCTGGAAAATATTAGGTACATAAAAGAAGGACACTTGTGATAAACTATTCAGATGTAGTTGTCAATAGGCACACTTTATGGCAGAATAACAGTTTACAGATCTAGAAGTCAGCATTTCATGACTATCATGAAGTATCCTGCAGAGTGATGAAGCAGATTCCAAACATTTTTGAAAAAATAGCAAGACACAGGAAGGCAGGAATGCAGGCAGGCAGGAAGGAAGGAGGGAAGGAAGAGGTAATTCAAATTCAGATGTAATTTTAAGATGTTGGTCAAATACAAAAGCCAGAAATTTCGATATAGGTTAGGATTTTGACTGACTTTTATGTTACGGAGGTGACATGGATTGATTGTGGGGGAAGGTTTATGTCTACGTAAAATAGCATGTGAAAAAACATAGCATATTTATTTAAAGATATTTTAGGTAGAGAAGGCTGAGATTATGATTTTCTTAATTATGGATGTGCCAAAAGTTACATTAAAAAACAGTCTGTAGGATGTAGCACTAAGAATGCTAATGAACAACGAACAGACAACAGGTCCAAAAAGACCTCCAGCCACTTACAAGGGAAATAGGGAGCAATGCAATCAGGAGATTATTTGCAGCCCAGATAATTAAGGTGAAACATCTCAGTTTATAAGTCAGTTCCATCTATTGAACAGCTATAATGTCAAACCATTTCTGGAGATTTCAGGCCAGTACAATGTGGTCATCTTAATAATAAATTCTTAATAATAAATATCTAATTATTAAACATCTTCTCATTCAGTTGATAAAAGATTCTTCAGCTTTAAAAAGTGAAGACTAGTTTAAAGGTGAAGCAAAGATCAGGCTCAGCTTAGAATCTGAAAACCAGATGGAGTCTTAGCCTTTGGCTAGTGTAGACAGGGTAGAGCAGAAATGAGAAATAGATGGGTGCTTAAAATCTAACCTGCCTGAGAGAAAGAGACTAACCTTTAAAAAGAGCTCATTCCCATTTTCTTCACATAAAACAGCCTGGAGATGCATGTTATATGTCCCTGCTAACTTTTTCATTTTATACTGAGTTAGCTAGAAGTGCTTGCTTTCTTTCAAATTGAAAAACCAAAACTATTACTTTTACAGAAAAAGTAAAATTTCTAATATAAAAACAAAAGCACAAAACCACCGTATGACACATAGGTTGCAATTTGTGTCTCCCTATGTTGTGTAAAAATGAGTAATTGACTGTTTGTTAATTGCATTGTGTGCTGAGAATGCTCTTGATATATTTTTGCACAGTTATGTTTCTTAGTTCTTTTTATTTACTAGTACAGCTATAATGTTAATTGTTAATAATTATTAAGTTCAAGCCAATAACACATATTCATAGTAAAACTCACAATAAAGCTGAGGAGATTTTTAAATGCTGCAACCTCTTTTTTTAAAAAGAAGTTTCATTATCAAACAAATTTATATAATTCAATTAACTATTAGAATATATTTTCTCTTATGACATTATATTTATATTGAAAGAAAATCAAACCTGTATTTTTCACAATATTTAAGTAGGGGTTTTTGCATAATTCTTCATCCTATTGACTAAAGTTTGAAGAGTCTTATTTTGAAATTACTACTATTAACAGAAAAATATTATTAAAAGCAAATTTATATGCATTGTGACGGTGCACTGAAAAAAGAGGTAAAATGAAAGAAGATACTGCTTCAACCTGAAATAGTGGGGTTTCATTTTAAGAAATATAGACCCATTCTTTGAAAGCCTCAGTTAAAGCTAATTAGACAGAAACAGAAGCACAAAATCTTTTCCTCTTTGTGCCATTATATTATTTTTTTCTTCTCAGTGTAAAACTTGAAATACTCTGGAAACTACCTTTTTTAATCATAGAAGCCTTGAGTTGTAACTCAACTGAATTTTCATTAAAGTAAAGCTTTTGGATTAGTGACCAGTTGAATTACACCAGATATCTGACATGAATTTAATTTCCAAACATGTGCATAATGTATTAGGTTGAAAATTAAAGACTTCTAATAAAATTGAATGTTAATTTACTTAAAGAGTTTCTGAATGAACTCATTTGTGCTTAAAGTCATATCTGTTTGTATTTAAAGACCTGTTCAACTTTACAGAGCATCCTGTAGCTACAATATGGAGAGCTCTAAATTACCTATAAAATTAGTTCATGAAAAAACACAAGTATGTAAAATTTTAATGACAATATTTAAACAAAACCATGGCATATGTCTTTAACATTTATTTTCCTGTGGCTTTTTCTTACAGTAGCAGAAGTCAGAAAAATCTGAATGTAGTGAAGATTAAAGATAAAATAATTTCTGTATTTCTTCAGAAAGTTCACAGGGCTTTTTCCTGGTTTTATTTTTAACTCCTGGTGTGTCCTGTGAAAACTTGGATCAGTTCTCATGTATCCAGATAAGCTAATTTACCCTTCATAAAAATACCAGTCTCAAATAGTTAAAAATACTTGCTCCAGGAAGTAGCAATGCAAGAACTTTTTGAACCACATATATTAATGAGCTAGATAAAAGTGTAGATTTAATTTCATTGCACTAAAATATCTTTCTGTTCTGCTCGATTTTCAGGTTTTATTCTTGTCCCCTTTGATTCTCTGTATTGTCTAATACATTTTCTGAGAATTTCCTTATTTGAAGCTCATTTTTCTTCCAGACCCTGTTTAGAATAGTGTTCTTGTTATAAACAGATTCACAATTACAATACAACTCTTGTCGTAATTCTGTCTTTTTTTAGTGTGATGAATCTATTTTTGTTGTGATTACCTTGTCATTCTTCTAAAGTCTGATTACTTTAATTCTAAGCGGAAAAATATTCATAGTGACATATCAGGATGATACATTGCTTGTTATGTACAACTCTAAAACATATTCTTTGACCCCTTATGTTCTGGGGGAAGAAAAAAATCCTTCATAACCCTAATGGATTTAGAAAGAATGGAGGGTTAAATATTATGGTAGAGTCTGTTTCTTAAATTGCATGTACAGTCTCCTACATATATATATCTTGCAAAGAGGTGCTTACAGCTTCCTCTATTACTTGACAGAACCTATCAACTGGCTAGTTTGAATATTGACAACTTTTTAAGCCACTTAAAGAGCTTGACACGCTTCTGTGGTCCACATTTAAGAATGAACAAACCCCAGGAAAGCTCTCTCTTGCTTCCAGCCTTGGGACAGGTAACTGGGCCGGGCCGGGCCAGGCCTTGCTCAGCCCAGCCGGGTTGGCCGTGGCGTGGCCCTGTTCCATCCGCAGCCCTCCCCCACAGCCCTGCTCTGTGCAGGCAGCCCCTGGTGCGGCCGGGGCTCGTCTGAGACCGCTGCCCCGCTGCCCGGCAAAGAGCATGTGACCAACAGAAATAAGTGAATTCCAGCTGCAAGGCCTGGGTGAGATTAACACTTTTAGTGCTGTAAATTTCCTCCAGAACAGGTGAAGTCTGCAGACATCAATTCTCTCCTGAGTTAATGCCATAAAGACACCAAAGTCAGTGAAGAAGGAAGAGCTGAAACCCTGAGGGAGGAGACAGAGGAGATGCTTAGAAGCTGAAATTCTGTTGTAAACCCATGGTGGTGATAGACTATGATATATCAGAGTACCCGTTGTAATTTCATGGAAGCGTGGGGGGTGGAGTGTTCAAACTGCACTTGTGACCAAAAGTACCTGTGCTGGAATAAGCAAATGCTGAAGCAGCTGTAATTTGGTAAGAAGTTTGAACAGGGAGAGATGGAAGTGATGAGGACTCTTGCTCCAAATCGGAAGGAGAAGACCTCTGTTCCTAGAGATGAAAGTGATGAGGACCCTTTGCTCCCAGGGGAAGGGGAGGGCCTCTATTCATAGAGATGAAGATGCTCCCAGAGAAGGGTGAAGAGAACCTTTCTTACTGAACAGCTCATCCTTAAAATGGTACCCCAGTAGCTCAAGATTGGACCCTCGAAAGCAGTTGTGGGAAAAGCTGTAAGTCGGAGGAAGGGACTCTCACATGCGAGCAGAGAACCAACCCGGGTGGCTGTCTCGTTGTGATACTGAAGCCATGAGAAAACTTCTTGTGGAGAAGTATCCACAGCATGAGCAAGAGAGACTCCTCTCCTCTCCCTAAATGAACTGAAAAAGGTTATCATAGAAGTGGTAAACTGACTGACAATCTCAAGGGTTGTCTTTTTACATTGTCAGTGGGAGAAGGGGGAAAGGTGGGGGGAGGAGAAGTGTTCTGAAGGTGTGGTCTGATTTTTTTTTTTCTTTCTTTTAGGTCTGTTCATAAACTTCTTTATATTCTTTAAAGTTTTGTGCCTGCTTTGCTTTCTCCTAATTCTTATCTCACAGAAGGTAAATAAGTAAGTAATGAGTATTTTGGACCAAAACCACTACATTCTAATTGGTGTTTCCGCCTGGTTTATCAAGTGAACCCGCTACAACATCCTTCTTTGTCATGCCTACCCGAGAAAAGGTCCTACAGATGTTGCAGGAACAAAAAGGAAAAATGTAAGCCTTTAAGAAAGGAAGTAGAATCTAAAAAATGCCCACCAATGAATTGCACAGAAATAGCAGACACAGTACACTTTTAAAAGTAGATATAATTTATGATTTGAAATAGTGGCTCGTGCTGGAAGGCAGGAATTCAATCAATCACAGATTTCTTTTCCAAAATACAGATTTTCTCAGGTTTCTGCTTTCTCAGCACAGGTCTTAGCCTTCTCTAAAATTGTGCAGTCCTCTCTACAATGGCAGCAATCTTGTCCTCTTCTGTCTAGGGACAATTTTGGAAGGTCTGGCCCTGTTCAGTCTGTAGCTTTGTGGCAATTCAGAATATGGAAAACTTAGCTCTTTGGCAAAGTTTGTTTCATTTTTTTATTTGTGCTACTTTAGAAGAGGACCCTCCTGCTTTGTGATTAATGATGGAGTAAGCAAAAAAACCAGTGGATGTTTCGAAGCACTGGAACAGAAGCAGTAGAAAGAAAAGATGTTACCTGACACTGGGCCCAGGGTGTGCTGCAGTTTTTCAGTCCTTAGTGTGCATAAATCCATCAGGTAATGGAGCCCTTTCTGTCAAGCATTTTGTTCTTGGATATTCACATCAGCTGTGATATTAATTTCACTTCCAGCAGAAAAGGAAATACAAAAGTGCAGTTCAGGTGAAATCAACATATTTTAGTTGGTCTTGTATTAAAACTAGGAGATTTAGGCTGCTTTAGAAAAAGGTCAAAATTATTTGAAGAAACAACACGTGCAATCTTTGGAGATATGAATCATTGAAGAAATTTAGACTCCACTAGATAGTGTTTTAAAAGTGAAGCAGGTGTGAACAAAAATCTATAAAGATTTAAATATATGTAATTAAAGAGTTAGTGAAAAAACAGAGCAGAAACCCAGAATCATTTCTTTGAAACATCCCACTGTGTGAAATGTCAACTGAGTTGTTCAAAGTTCCATCTATACCTTGTATATCTTTGATGTATGCTAAGGATTAAAGCAATAGAGAAGGAAAAATAAACTTTATCAAGGGTTTATGTAGTGGGTTGATCCTGGCTGGATGCCAGGCACCCACCAAAGCTTTTCCATCCCTCTGCTCTACAGCTGGACATGGAGAGAAAATATAGCAAAAGTTCATGGGTTCATGTGAGAGATCACTCACTGAATACCATTACCATGGAAAAAAACAGACTTGAATTGGGAAAATTAAGTAAATCAAAATCAAAGCAGGATAATGAGAAGTGAAACAAATCTTAAAAACCCATTACTCCCACCTGTCCTTCTTCCTGGCTTCTACCTCCCCCCCAGCAGCACAGGGAGACTGGGAATGGGGTTATGGTCAGTTCATGACAGGTTGCCTCTTCTGCTGCTTCCTCCTTCCTTCATTCCAGGTCTTACTAGTAGTGGCAAGTGTATAATTTTTAACATATGTACTATGACTGAGTTAATGTCAGACTGTGACATCTGTTTTTTAAAAAGACTAAAATAGCTGGAGACATTCAATGACAATATTTTATATGTTTTTTTCCTTTAATACACATGTGAAAAATAGGGGGTTTTAAGTTAAATTAAATGAACATCCAAATATCAATACAGACAAATATGCTGTATCTTGTCACAAAGGAAATTCCACAAAAGTGAAATGCTGCAACATAAAAGAAAGAGCTAAATTTCCATCACTGCTTAAGAAAATGTTTTTCTACTTAATGGCACTAAGCTAGTTCTCTTTTTGAAGGAAGTTTATAGTAATGCATATACACATTTTAAAAATTCTCTATATTGCAGGGGGAAAAATAAAAACTGAGAAAAGTAAGCCTAAGTGGACTGTGCTGATGTTATTTTTTCTGTTATATGTTCAAGGTGTTTTCTGCCCTTCTTTAACACTGTTCTGCATTTATGGATATAGTTCCTATTATCTACATTTACTGACAGAAAGTCCAGAGTACTTTTGTTTTTCAGTCATTATAATAACATGGGAAATAAATAAACTGAAAGAATGGGAAAGAAAAGGAATGTATGTTAAAATATTTGAGTGCAATCTTTTATGAAGAGATGTGAATGTTCACTAGTTCAAACACAATATTCATGCCTTGCACCATCAGAGTTATAAGGAATTAAGCATTCAGAGGAAAAGAAAGTTTTCTTTGGCAAGGCTGTTTGGGGTTTTTAAATTTATTTTCTGAAGTGTCAGTGCACTGAAACAACTCAGTAAATCAAAATATTTGTTGTGTACGACTCTAAAACATATTCTTTGACCCCTTATGCACTGGGGAAGAAAAAAATCCTTCATAACGCTAATGGATTTAGAAAGAATGGAGGGCTAAATATTATGGTAAAGTCTGTTCCTTAAATTGCATGTACAGTTGATTTATACATGAGATAGAGCACCTTTACAGAAGAAGCTATATGATTCAAGTGGTCTGTGTGACCAGCAGCCTCCCTGACTGTATGTAGAATGAGTGTATCTGTCTCTTTGTATCTCTGAAGCAATCCCTCTTGTCTCCATCTTTCAAACAGCATTATAAGATAACCTTTTTATTGATTGACATTACTGCTAGTGATGAAGTTATAGGCTTGTTGAGAGTTCCACTGACTGGTCAAGTATTCATTTGAAAAGGGTCCACAATTCTCATTAGTACGTCAACTATTTGTGTTGTTCTGTAAGACCGTGGTCGATTGATTGGAAGAAGATCAATAAAGGTCTGTGGACTTGCAAAGAGTTTGCAAGGAAGTAAACAAATTGTATAGAACTGCTATGATATAAAAACAATCCCTGAGTGATAGCATAAACCTCTTTCTAGGCATAGCTCATCAAGATAAAGGAATTAGTGTGATATAGATAGCAAATTTTTAGAGGAAAGTAACTTGTTATTGTACAGTGCAATCAACAGATAAATGTATTTTAAACTTGCTCTTTTTCTTTTTTTTACCCTAAAATCTTAGAGAGAACAAAGGCACAGAGAGACAAAGCCATGAGACAGGAATCTGATCCTCCTCAGTTCATTTAATGAAAGTGGATCAGAAAGATACAATGTCTACTTAAGCATTTTGCTTTAAGCCTCATTGGGGAGAAACAACCAACCAAAACAAACAGGCCTATCTGAATCCAGAATCTTACCTGGATCCACCTATCTAGAAGAGGAAGGAGAATCTCAGCTGGGAGATTGGTTGACTTGGTGATTCACACTTTAAGCTAACAAACTTGAGGGATGGGGTCCAAAGCTGTAACATGTGTACTGACAAGCAACAGGGTGGATTCCACCTACCAAAGTAAAGAGGAATGTCTCCCAATCCTCCAAAAGGCTGCACCAAATGAGTGAGGCAGTCAGCAATATACAGCTGATGTGTCTCTATACCAATGGGTAGCAAACAGGAGTAGCTGGAAGCCATGGGGCATCTGGAAAGGATGATAGTTCCGTTCACTGTCACGGAAATTTGGTGGGATTAATCATACTTGCATGCTCTGATCCTGCTGGGGAACAGCAAGGCCCTGACATCTGAAAAAGCAGCACAGCAAGCTGCAAACAGTCCAGAAGACTCTTGGAGTGTATTGAGGATAATTTCTTAATTCATGTGTCGCAGCCTGACTAGAAAATAAATGTCATTAGGCCTGTGCTTGCCAACTCAGAAAAACTAATTACAGAGGTTAAGATTGGTGGCAGTCTGGCCTGCAGTGATCATGCCCTGACCATGAAAATGGTCAGAGGGCTGGAACCGGTCTCCTAAGAAAACTCAAAGAAGTTGAGGTTTGTCAGCCTGGAGGGGAGAAGGGTTTGGGAATACCTTATTGCAGCCTTTCAGTGTATAAAGGGCGCTTAAAAAGAAGATGAAGAGAAAGACTTTTTACCAAGCCTTGTAGTGACAGAAAACGGGCAATAGTATTAAACTGAAAGAGGCTGGATATAAGAAGAAATGTTTTACAATGAGGGTGGTGAGACATTGGAACACATGGCTCAGAAAAGTTCTGGATGTTCCATCATGTTGTTCATCCCACTGAGTTTCTGTGACAGGATCACAGCTTTCCAGTTACACAGTAGCTTCCTGCTTTTTGTGTTGGCAGCAGTCATGTAAGTTTAAAAAACTAACTAATGTAACCATATATAAATGTAACCATATATACACAGCTATGGGATAAGAAATTAACATTTTCCCTGATCCAGTGTACTCTATCAAAGTTAAGTCTGAATGGAGACAAT
This sequence comes from Coloeus monedula, assembly GCF_965178545.1. Taxonomy (NCBI): domain Eukaryota; kingdom Metazoa; phylum Chordata; class Aves; order Passeriformes; family Corvidae; genus Coloeus; species Coloeus monedula. The sequence continues at coordinate 91,802,857 of NC_138782.1, read as the reverse complement.
TTGATATCTCCAAATTTCATATGACCCTCTAGCTAGAGACTATCCTGCACTGAGATATTCCATTCTTACCTTTCTTTCTGGTGAAGAAAATAATTCAAATTATTTTGGGATGGAAAGAGAAGCAGTAGATTATATGATTTAACCTAGTAAGTTATATCCTGGTTGTCGCAATGACCGCCACTGACCACTGCCCAGGCTAGGCTCCTGCGGTGTGCGACAGGAGTGGGGAGCAGCAGCTGGAGGCTCTTGGCTTTAAAGCTGCTCCTCAGGAGCTCAGCTCGTCCCGAGGAGGGAGAGGATAAAAAGTAGCAAGGAGGCTTGTCACTCGGCACAATCCAAGCTAAGGGGAAGCAACTCCCAGGAGACAAGCCTCGAGCAGCTCCAAGGAACCTCTTATAAAGGGAGGTGTTACAATGGGGATGGCTTAACTGGGGACCAATAGAAGTCTCTAAGGGAGGGATATGGACGAGGATAGACATTTCCTTGGGCCAATAGCCTCAAGGGGAGGAGGGAAAGGGATCACATGCCCCAATGGGGCATTGAGGTTTAGGGGATTTCCAAAGGGGGAGGTATCTAGAGGGGTAGGGTCTCGGGGGGTTGATGGGGACCATATAAGGGTAAATTGGGAGGTTTCAGGTGATGGACACTGGACCTTTGGGAACAACAGGAGGGGTTTGGGTGATTGATAGGGAAAGAGCCAGAACAAGGGGAGGAGAACAACCATGTAGGGAGCACCGGGGGAGCGGCTTGGGTCTGGGGCAAACCAACTGGGAATAGGACTGGGGAAGGTAGGGATGAACCACTGGGGTACAGAAAACTTATATAAAAATACAGTAAAGGTATTGCATCACCACACCTGGTCTTGTATCCAAGTCACTTTCATAGAGTCATAAAATCATAGAACACTTTGTGCTGGAAGGGACTTTCAAGATCATTTGGTTCCAAATCCCCTGCCATGGGCAGGGACATCTTCCACTAGAACAGGTTGCTCAAAGCTGTATCCAGCCTGGCCTTGAACACTTCCAAGGATGGGGCACAAACAGCTTCTCTGGGCAACAATTTGTATTTGTTACATAAAAACAGGACTCACAACACAAGGAAAATTATGCTGGACTTCCCTCGACAACTGTTTGAGCTATACATTTTCTAGAATTCTTGTTTTCTTTTTCTGGTCTAATTTATTTGATTTTCTCTTACTTTGTCATTTTCCATTTAAAAACGATTGAGTGAAGACTGTGTGATTGATACCTGTGATATCAAATATCTTGGTGGTTAGGACATTTTCTAGGAAAGAAATGGTTTACAAAAAGAGTATGCGCACAGTTATGTCTAAATATTAAAAATGTTTTCTGGGAACATTACGAGGAAACAATCACCATGAAAATGCTACAAGGAAATTAATAAAAGTAACTGCAAACAAGGTAAATTTTTATGGTTTTTAACTAAAAATAAAAAAAAGTATTTTACAGTGTCTCCAAACTGTCCTCATCACTGAAAACATTACTTTTGCTGAAAATCCCTTCTGTATTTCATTTTTCTGTCATAACATCTAATATTTTATAAAATTGTGAAGCTGTATTGTCTGTGTTAATGTATGGTGCATTTTCCAAAATACAAAGTAGATTATTGTACCATATAGCTGCATTGAAGGATTCAGATTAGAACCAGATAAAATGAACTTGCTTGAACAAGCTAGTAATTACACTGAATCATGTAATGTGTCTCTAGAGCTGCTCTATTCTAGTTTGCTTAAAGACCAGCTGACTCTGAAAGCATACTGTTTACAAGCCATTCTGTTCCCATATTACATATTTTTCAATATTTATCTTCCATTGTTCTCTACTACTAGGAGCATTTGCATGAAAACGGGATCTTTGTTTTTTGGGAGTCCATCTGCTACTGCTGCTTATTCTCAGCCTGAAGTTATAATCCAGTATTTGAGACATCATCCTTACATTTAGAGGCACCAGATGAATTGTCATTATAAACAAACTGTAAAAACACCCTCAGATTCTGTCTTCAGATGTGGTTTAAAAGGAGAAAGTCGAGAACTCTCAACCATGAAACCTTTTTACTTACAAGTGCACATAATGATGTACAGCTAGGAAATCAGCAAGAGGAATCAGCAACTTCTTTAAAAGGTATTAAAGGTACTCCAGGGAGTTAGGGAATTAGATTGCAGAAAGTGGGTTTTGCTATGGTAATGCCACCTACACCCCTTAAGTTCTCTAGTGTCCTCAAAATCTATGCTGATTTTACTTAATTACATGAATTTCTTGCTCAGAAAAATTCTCACTTACCAATTAAGATACCAGCAGAGACATTGTCATGGCTTTGAGGGGACCAGAGAATTTGCAATCCAGAAAAGGTCCTCTCAAAATAAATAATATTTTTACAGTTGGCTTTGACAGATTTATATTTGGATTCAGAGTGTTTCTGATTGTGGCTAATGAACTGGAAATGTCATTCCAGATGCTGATAGAAACATTTGAATAAAACACTTTTTTTTTTAATATTTGGAAAAAAAGAAAAAGAAAAGAAGATAAAAGAAAATTATTGTAAGTAGTTATTTAAACTCTCTCTACTTGACACCAAGGGCTGGTATTTGCTGAGGACAATTTGCTACTACCACAGCTTACCTGTCTCTTATCAATTCCCACAGAAATATAGATGATTAACTTAGGGAACTTCACTTTTTGTTAAATGATATCTGGGGAGAGAAATCACATCTCAAGTAATAGTTACAAAATGCAGCCTGGGAAATAGAACTGTTTTTCACTATTTTCATGATGCCAGTAAAAGAGCTGTGTGTACATATATTATGGGCCAAGAGGTTACAGCTGTACATCCATAAGTCTAGAGAACATGCAAGTTTGTGGGTAAATACATAACTAATGTTAGGCACAAGGCTAGCACACTGGTGATTTCTTTGTCATGGCTGCTTTCCATGTACTTATGTCAAAGAGGAACTGAACATTCAAAACCCTAAAATATTTAGTCTGAAATTATTTAAATTTTATTAAGATGGCAGGGTGTCTCAAACAGTAGCAATTTGATTGCCTCCTGTCTATGTCCTTTGGTTTTCATTCTCCAGTTAGATTAAATTTTCAGATGGATTAAGAGAATGAAACACAGCCCATAATTATTGCAATTTACTACTTGTCCACATTCATCACAGCAAATATAGTCCAGCTAGCAAATGTGCAGGGAAAAGCAACCTGGGAGATAGTATGAGGTTTTAAATTTACAAACCATACTAGGTATTCAGAAAGCATTTCTAAAACGATATTCTGTGACTTAGAACAAATTACAATTCTTCTGAGATTTTCTATCAATCATGGCTCACTTTATCAACCTAAAATTTAAGTCTGCATTCAGGTAGCATGTCTTTGTTTCTTAACCATGTACAGTTTCACTGCTGTTGAACAGTCTGAATTAGGATTGCAATTCATACTCCTTTCTTCATCTCTTGTAACTTGGTCTGCCTTACTTCTCAGCAATGAGATATTACTTGCAATTTGGGGATGCGATTCCAAGTGATTTTCCTGCTAGCATTTAAGAGGGCAACAGGGAAGGAACTACTGAAATGTATGAAAACCTGAGAGAGGCCTTGGTGTATTGTAGAGAAGTTATGAGGACTTTCTGTAATTAAATGACTGCATGAAATATTTGATATGTACTTATTTGAAGAAATTTCCAATAGCCTTTGTCACATATCAAAAGCCTTTCTTTATCAAACTTAAATTATACCATCTACAATATATGGTCTGGCAGTGCCCTGTAATTCCACTTATAAAAGAAACATTTCTAGGCTTAAAGATAAGAATTTTACACCAGTCCTTAATGTAAATGTCAGAGATGGATTTCTATTGGTGTTCCAACTACTTAAATATGTATTAGTATATATCCTTGAAAACAGAGAAAGAGCAGCTCCTTCAATTCTCTGTTACTACTTATGTGTGTGTTTCAGCTCCCCTCAAAAAACTTCCTTAGGACATTGCTTTTTTTTTCAGATTTTATTTTTCTTCAGGCACATGAACTAATAGACTTTCTCTTTAATTTCAGGTTTAGAACTGACAGCTTCATCAAATAGATTTTCTAAGAGAGATTAATGATTTTCATGAATCCACAGTGGACACCTGAACTGCTTTATTAGTTCTCTTTTTCTTTATCTAATAACTAATGGATATTTTCTTTCACATGCTAATTAAAAATTGTTTTTTGTCCACTGTGTTACCAGTTTTTGAGCATTCCGAGTTTTGATCTTATATTAAAGATCAGTTTCTTTGGGTCTTTTATAAGGTCCTAGTCAATTAATGCTTTGCCTTCTAGATCAAGTTCCTTATGGTCCAGTATTAAACACACACTTATTATAAAAAGACAATAGTTTTCTTCTTACAGGTAAGCTGCAAACAGGTTCAATTATTAACTCTGGGTTTGGGCTTGTAAGTTTTAGGCTTTCAGTTCATTTACAGCATTTTTGCAGCTGTAACTTGACACAAAGAGTTTTTAAGAAGTCTCGAATGTTTGTTGGTGAGGATGTTTTAGATTCTCAGGAAATTTCTCTGCTTCCTGGATTTCAAACAATGCATTTCAAAATATCTAACAAAATAATACCTAATGTAATTTACTTTCTGATTTATTTTTGTATAATACAAGTATGATTTTAATAGAATTCTACACTTATATGTGTTGACATAATCAGAATTTATATTTTGCAAAATAAATAATATGGAATGATGTATGCTTTAACAGAAAAGTATATTTAATAGATTTTATCAAATGTTACATTTTAATTAAATGATTTTTAAAATTTTTCATTAAATAGATGTTGTAATGAGAAACATGCTCCATGAGTTTTTATAAACAATTTTCTATAAATAATTTTCCTCCAAACATTCCATGACACACTTTCCCTGACCCTATTTCTGTGCACCTGCTTCTGTATTCTCCCAATACAAAATGAGAGCACTTTTGGTTCTACCAATATTTGTCAATCATATGATCCATTTAAGCTTCTGTAGTACTGTGCCAGGGTTATCTCACACCAAACACCAGAATTCACATTTCTTTCCTAAAACTCTAAATCTCTCGTACTCTTCAAATATATTGGAGGCAGAACAAAAAAGATGTTTGTGTGATCAAAGCGAAACAATTTCAATTTAAGCAAGATTTAACTGAGCTATTTATGCTTCAAATATGTTTGCTGGATATCAGTACATGCTGGCACTGTGGACAGGAAGGTGATAATTTAGCACATATCTGGCATTGCCCTTTTATTTAAAATGTTAGACATTGTATGATATATTGTCATCACATGACCTATCCGTCTTTGCTATATTTTACCTTAATGCATGTGAATGTAGTCTTCTAGTAAAGAGACTGTGATTGCCCTCAGTTGTGCAAAGCATTGAGTCCTTTGAATGTAAGAAAGTGCAATCATACTTCTCTAAAATAATTGAATATTGACATTTTCTATAATATTCCATTTATAAAATTTATTTGAAGAATAGAGGATATGGAGAAAACTAGTTGCTCTTTTTTTGCTTATTTAGGTTCAGGATTTTAAAGAAACCTATTTGAAACAGAACTTGGATATGAATTGCACACAGACCTGTTAATGCAGTGCTGCAGGAGTAGGAAGACTTGTTTGCTTAAATTTTTGTAGCTTCTCTGAATTTTTACCTGTTGTTATACACATTTTCTATAGCTGTTTGTCAACAGCTGCTTGGCTTTTTAAATAAAGCTTAAACCCAAGGTTGTGAGACTCAGTCACGCTGAATAACACCTTACAGCATAGTTCAGTCCTACTGAAGTATACCTAAACAAATTAACTGTGTAAAAAGGCAACAGAACCTAGTCTTATATGAGCTGTCAGTTTTAATAATTATTTTTTCCCTTCAATCATTAATGCTAGTAGAGATCAGTTCCTCAAAAAAAGAAACAAAAAAAGGAATGTAGGTAATCAGCAACTTTCTTAGATAACCGTATACTGCATTTTATTATCTCATGTATGCATTTTTTCCTTTGCATATTTTCTACATATATGTACATATGGAGGGGATGGACCTTTTGAAATAACTGTTTACACAATAAACAATATCAGGGGAATATAGTAGATATCTATTCTCTTAGGTTCTTAATTTTGCATATTAGCTGAGTAATGACTATCCAATAATCATTTCAGGCTCTCATTCACATGATTATAGCTCGAACTATCTGAAAACAAATCCCATACAGATGTTGACAGTGAATGTAAATTATTTTTCACCTACCTTGCTCAGAGTTACAAAATCAAACTCTACAAGAAATGAATAAACAAATTATTTCCTTATCTTCTTAAGTAGTTCCCTAAGTAGTTCCCTTAGTTCCGTAGTTTCATTATTTTCTGTAATTTTTGGTGACTGGGGGGGCTGCCACCCATAATTATTATATCCCATGTTTTTTCATCCATTGTCTTTTCATCTCTATGTCTTCATCTGTTGTATTTAGGACATTGGAGATGGAGAAAATATTTTTTCTGTCTTCATATGATGGATACAAACCCCAATCACACTTCAGACTTGTCCATCTAACAGACCTGCTGCCCTTAATATTTGCTCAACAGACCACTATAGCTCTGGCTGTAGCTGGAAGACAGTGCTTCAGCATGATTAACATTTTAGCTCATAGACAGACACTTGGCCTTATTGTCCAGAAGGAATATGCACCATCTCTGTCTCTAAGCACGTCTGTCTCTATATGTACAGAGTGCATTCTGAGGCCAGTCTCTTGCTGAGCTAATTGCTAAGAAGATGGTCATTAAGTGCATGGGTCCTGAAGTAAAGCACTTAAAGCCCATTCTTAAGTCAACTCATCCTCCTGTAGCCTGATCAAGACTTTGTGAACCGTTTTCTGTCTGCTGAGTAGTCTCTTAATGCGTGTTTAGCATTCACAATGTTGTTGAATCTGTTTTACCACAATTTATCTTACACTGCCTTGAATGGACAAGAAAAGTTGTCAGACTCCCTATTTTGAAGAAAATTACTGCTTGAGGATATATCTCAAATTAGATCTCATCTCACAACCCAGCTAATGCAACCAGAAAGCCTCTTCCTTTTGAGTATTTGCTGGCACAATAATTTTGTCCCTGCAAACAGTCAGTCCATGGTCACTTGCCTGAAAGTTAGTTACTCATTTATTTGTATTTGTGCAAATGTGGAAAGAGATGCTGAACATATACAACTTACTTGGATTCTGGTGTAACATAGTAAAATGTGCGCAACCTTTTTTTTTGTTGTTTTTTATGAAAAAATTGAGTTAAAAAAAATCCAAGAAGTGATCATGATGTTTTAACACTTGAAGGAAATTTCAACTCCAGTTTGGATTCCATTGTGTTAGGTGCCTTATTGCACTTGCTTATAATCCTTATGTCCTTAAGTTTAAAAGAGCCCTCACAATTTTCAGATGTGACTGACCAGGCAACACATATATTTATGTATATATACATATCTATATATCATATAGTATTAAAGGATACTACTGATCATGCAATTTTTTTATTTTTCTTCTATAGATGTCAAAACCAGTTTGCCTGAATTTCTTGAAGATCAAACTGGTCAAAGCTAATAAAGAGTCTAATAGTAGCTCTGACTTGGGTCATGTTTTCTAAAGAATCAGCTCCCCTTTAAGACTCAAATTATTTGGCCAGATTGCCAAAAAGATTGCATTAGAAAAGTGGATCTAAGTGCTATGGTTGGAGCTACTGAGTTTTACTCTTCTTTTTTTTTTTTGCCTTTAGAAGAATATATATTATCTTAAAATAAATATTTCCAGTTATAGAGGAAGAGTACTTAAGAATCTGGCCTTGAGGTCTTCTCAAAATCTGGCTGTAATTGTGAAGCTGAAACAACCCTCTCAAATCATAGCTACTCAAAATGTCGGGAATATTCTGAATATGACTGAATTTTATAACTTTGTCAGTCAAGCCTATCACTAAATAAAATGTCAGATGTTGAGTTTGTCTATTTATTGCCAATAAAGTTTGAATTTTGACTTTGACAATGTGCCTGAGAAATTATAATTTTCCATCTTCCTGCTAACTCTTCCAAGCAGTCTTGCAAAGTATAGTCATGGTTTGCACTTGGAATAAAGAAATTTTCTCCATTTAAAATGAGGTGATATTTTTGAATATTACAGAAATAAAAAAGAACAATGAACAGTACTATGTATAATGGCAGGAACAAAAGGATGAAGATAAAAACATTTTTTAAAAAGGACTCAAGCTAGCAAAAATAGATGTAATTGTAATCTTTACCATTTTAAAGGTTATTGTTTAAATTCTCAGGAGTTTCATGCAAATATTTGAATATACTTTTCTCTTTTCAAAGCTCTTCAATATTTCAAATTAAATGCGAACTCATGCTGGAGTGCAAAGGTATTGTGGTCTGAGATCTCATTTAACATATAGGAAAGGTATATCTGTCTATTTCTTTGGTTCCCTGCACCATACATGTCTGAAAATTCTATTCTTCAGCAAAGATGATTAAAACAATGGACATGATTATTCATTATATCTCATTATTCGTATACACAATAGCATGATTAGACTCTTCATATATACAGATGATATATCTCCTTATAGGATACAGAGACATTCTCATGATAACAGAAAGCATAAACCTCATTACATTACAGATAACTTTATTTTGTCACATTTCTCCTGTCTCAATATTAAACATGATTAGATCTTCGTTTAAGGTATTCTGACCTCTTTTTTTTTAACTGTTCTCTCGAAATTCTTTAATCTTTTGATATTGTGGTAGCCATTATCAATTTTAGTTACAAAACTTGGAGATTTTTTGTAGTGTATGAAATTATGCTTCAATGGCAGAATAATACAGCTATGGAATATATAGTGATTCATCAGTGCATCCAAACTTAATGCTTCTGTCTTTCAACAATACTGAGATTTTCATGCATATGACACATAGCTGCTTAAAAATCTAAATGTTACCTAGGTAATAACATTGAAATTATTTAATATAGTGTGAACCCTACTATAAAATTCCCTTTTTTTGACACCTCCCCTTCCAATAATATCTCCTCATAATGCCCATGGGTTTTTATCTTCGTTAAAATATTCCTACCTTTGACTCCACTCTGTTTTTACTTCTGAGTAGGTGTAATTATCAAAGGGTGCCAGACTTTATTTTCATTCCTTGTGCTTTTCAAAAAGTGTAGGCTATGTGAGGTACTAAATATATATACATATACATGATCTGAGTGTGTTGCAGGCAATATTTCCCTGATTTGGTTATACGGTTTCCCAAAAACTATCATATGCCATACCTGTAGAAAGATTAAATTTCATTTATTTAATCTCTGAGTCTTTTATATTATCCTCCAAACTTTGAGACTGGCATCCTCTCTGGCCAGCTATGAACAACAACATGGTAGCTTGTATAAATCTAGTCCTGGATGCTGATACTGTGAATAGGGAAAATATCAGGTTGAAGAGAGGAGCAAATATGGATGATGAAAATAAAACATTTCTGCCAAACTGACATTTTCATGGTAAAAAATTGGAATTTTCTACATACAAACTGCAAGCGTAGATCTGGATGCTGGGAAAGGGGGAAAAGACACCATCTGTGGGGTGAGAAGTAATTATGGAATGGGACAGAATGAACACAAAGTAGTGTAATCCTGCAAAGGAGAACAGTCCATGGAGCCTGTGCAAGGAGTTCCTCTGAAACCTCTGCTGGGATAGGTGAGCTCTGGCCTATTTATGTATTTGGCTGGTGGCTGATACCTTTCAGGAGAGGCATTTCATTTCAGAATGCAGACTTCTCATTGTGGTTGTGATTTTAAACTTACTGGGTAATGGAGCATATTACCATTTACCATATGATGAGATGGCTTTGTCTGTCAGCCAGGGAGCTGCTTAATGTTATATATGGGTCAAATGAGCCAAAAAAAGAGAGAAGAGAAAAAAATTCAAGAACCTTGAGCCCTCTAGCAAAAGGGGAAACTTCCCCTATGGCAAGCAGCCACAAAATTTTTTTAAAGATCCACTTTCTCCTGAAAATTGATTAAGCAGTACTAAATCACATAAGATAAAGGAATTGCAAGGTCAAGGGGGATTTCTGCAGAATCAGCCATTGCAGCGATCACAGATATTGTCCTTTTGGCAGAAATAATTCTTTAATATTTGCAAATACATTTAGTTCCATGTAAAAATAGCAATTCTCCCAACGTATCAGAACACTAAAGCCTTTCCTTGTGAATATTTGCACACAATAAATGAGGAAGCACTATAAAAGCCAAATCAATCAGATGTTCAGAATTTGACTAGTTGTTCCCAAAGATAGTCTTACTGAATTTATCCCTTGCAAGGTGTAACGCTATTTGCAAAGCTTACATGACATCTAGCTATGTTAAAGTAGAGAAATATGTAAGCTAAAAATAAAGAAATTTATTGAACTAATCTTATGGCTCAATTTGATTTAGTGAAAGTGTTTATTTTTCAGCAACTTTGACCAGAAAAGCAAAATAGTAAGTTCAGGTTCAGTCCTTGAAGAAAGCTCTACAATAACCGTGACATGTACTATACAGCTAAAATAGCATTTTTCCTCACTCTTCATAACATTGGTCTTCTAAATGATAATTGTTAAAATCCTAGAAACCTTTTATTGAGATAATGTAGAGCAGAATTCATCTTTGAAGGGCTTGGATATCTCAAAAACTCCTCAAACTTAAAAGGATTCTGAGTGGTGAATTTAAATGTACACCATCCTTCTGTCACTTAAATTAGTTGACAATGATTTTACCCTAACTATATAAACCATTATTGTGGTAAACATATGGAAACAATGATGTTTGATTACAAAAAAGAAGAAAAAAGGGGAAGACCTTTTCAATCAGTCACATGATCAGCCTACTCTTAGTCAGTAGTCTTAGCCTTGTGTAGTGACAACTTTCCCCCACAGAAGCTATACTCCTAGATGAGTGCAGTATATATGGAAATTATCCCTTAGAAACTGGTTAGTACCTTCCTATAAGTAAATCTGAGAACCACGGAGCTGAAATTCATGCCTGGTGTTTCTATAGCTAAACTGGCAGACCTATATTTAAGATTCATTTGATCCTTATCTATTACATTCTTTTGTATATACTGCTTTTAAAAGAAGATGCATGGTTATATGCAATGTCTGCAACAAGAAGCTGACTCAGGTCTGTTTGTGTCTGTTAAAAGATGTCTTCTTATATTATCACATCTTATTTTTATGGTAGGACCTGCATAATCTTACAATTTTGTCCCATGTACAGTTTTGTTGCAGGTGCAAAGTAGACTCTACACCCATCTCAAAGATCTAAAAATAACTGTAGACTGGAAAGAGGTCCTGGAGAAATCTGAAACAAAGACAAAATAGGAAAAAAGTAAATGGCTCTTTCTCTTTCCCCCTGGATGTTTACAAAAAAAAAAAAGACAGCAGCTGCCATTTTCATCACCCAGATATTATTTAATCAGATCAATATAGAACTGTTCTGGAGTTCACAGTAATCATAATGCTGTAAATTCCCCCATCTTAATATTTAATCTTAAGATTTTCTTATTAAAGCCAAATTATGCCTCAAGAGAGAAATTTCTATAATGTGCCTATGGATGATGGTGAATTTTCAATATCAAAGATGAACCAGAAGTTTAGGCCTTCCAATTAACCCCACTGCCCCAAAATCCATATTTGTAAGTGCCCTGTGGTGTTAAATTTTCTCTTGTCAGTCTCCTATTTTCTTGACAGCTGCTGTGATTTGTTTTCAGTGGGAGTATGTTAGCATTTAATCAGTAATTTGGTGTCATCTGAGGATTTTCTGAAAGGAAAAATATCTTTACTTTTATACTGCACTAACCATAATGGAAAAAAAGCGCTCAGGAAAATGTCCAAATTCTACTTCACAAGTGATGGCGTTCTGTATTGCTTCCATAGTGTAAGGTGTTTTTCTGTGCTGTCAAGTGTACAGGCTGACTTTGGATGAGTTTTTTTTCATTTGTTGGGTTTGTTGGGGTTTTTTTCCTCCCTTGCTTACGTTCTATCTTTGAAAAATCAGGAATCCCACATCTTCATGTGCTCTTTTTGTTAGAGAAATATGTTCAGATGAGATGACTAAAAGCAGTTCCGGCACACAAACCTGTAATTTGTGCAGCAACATAATATGGAAAATTTCCTCTGTTCAGCAAAGTCAGGAGGTAGTTGGTGTTAAATGCTCACTTTCTCTTACTCTCTCTTAAGTGTATGGTAATAGAGATGGTAAGGACAGAGTTATAGTTCATATTACCATCCTTTGTAACATCTCACTTGGGTTCTCTGAAGAGTAGAGGTAACCACAAAGGGACCAGGATGATGGTTTCGTATGCTAGTGGCTCACTGGGTGTTCGATTGGACGGCCTCATCTGCCTTGGCTCCCCAGAAGAACCCATAACTCGGTGATCATAATATGTAAAATAAACAATAATAGTGATAATTAAAACAAAACAGCCCCACAAAGACAACTTGAGACAGTCACAAAAAACTAGAAAACTGTAAAACCTTTCTTCAAGTCTTTGTCTTATTGTTTGTTGAGAAATGTAAATTTATGCATCTGTGAAAGGGCTTATTGAAGACTCTACACAGCCATATAAAAAACTGTTACTGTATGAATGGTTCAGTTATTTGGAATCCTGGATTAATAGTAGAGAAATAATTAGTTCTGGTCATAGATTAGAAAGGAAAGCATAAAAATGAAATAAATTCTTTTTAATTTAATAAATGTTGTCAAATTAAGAAAGTTGCCCAATATGACAAAATACAAATTCAAGGGATATTATCATACACCTGAGATATTCTACTCCTGTTTAATGTTATACAAGCCATCTTCATTATCCTCTCATACAACATCAGAACAAATGTGCATCTGTTAAGGTCAATTTTATTTGTCATTTTTGAGTCTAACCATACCTTTTCTCTTTTCTTAAATTGAAAAAAATGATTCATTACAGAATATATGGAAAATACTTATTAAGATTTATTTTAATTTTTATTGCCCTTGCAATATTTGCTTTTTTTTTGCTGTGGTTATAAACCCTCAAATCTTCTTTAGTTTGGAACTTGGCATCTACCAATAAAAGGACAAAATGAAATACAAGCTACCAAGGAATCAGGTTTATGTTAGCTTGTGTATTCTGAAAAATCCCACAACAACAAGTATTCAAGGCACCACTGAATTTCCAGGCTGTGTAATTCACCATTCACTTAGGAACTGGACTTGATTATCCTTGTGGGTCCTTTCCAATTCAGAATATTCTGTGAAATCTGTGAATAATTCAATTGTAATCAATCTGAAGTGAAAGGCAGACAAAGTGATCTATATGTATGCTGGAAGATACAGTCTCTTGAAGGAAAGAATGTACACAGAAATGTACATTCTGATTGCAGACAAACAAATGTATGTTAATGTAGGCTTGTAAACACCTCAAAACCTAAATACTTTTGATTTTTGGGACTAATTGATTCAACTGTAGTCTACAGTAAACATGCAAACATTTTAGTATGCCCCAGACAAGTATTGACATGATATGGATGCTCATATACTATGGTGTGGGCTAGTTTAAAATGTGCTTTTTAGGAAAAGAAAAAAAAAAAAAGCATCAGATTTATAAATTACTTTTATAGTCAATATAGAGAGGTTGGCATTTGTAAATAGCCAGATAAAATCATTTGCTTCTTAAGAGATTTATCTGGATTGAAGCTGCCAAAATTAGAAACAACTATAAAACCTCTTTGCTTCTCACTTTATAACTGGCTTAATGTTGAATTTTTTATCACAAGGTTCACAGAGGTGTTTGTTTGGTGGGTTTTTTTCCTAAGTGTTTGGCATTTACATTCATACCTAGGACTGCTGGAAGTAATTCATGGTGTGTTGACTGTAGTGTTGACTTCATTAGTGTTTCAAAGACCAAGACAGATAATAATGTACCTGACTAATTATGCCTGCAAATTATCATGAAAATGTAAACTGCTTCCCAAAACCCAGCTCAAAATAAAACAGGGAGTATAGTATTTTCATAACTGCATGTCAGTATTGTATGTGTTTGTTCTGTTGCTAGTTCACAATGGTCAAAAAGACATCTATGAGAATCAGGATACGCAAGGCAGAACTTAAACACTGTCACAGTGTCTCAAACACTGAAGTTACTCAAAACAAAGCGCTGAATGAAGAAAGAGAAATGAGCATTCTACTAGAAACTGCAGAACAGGTTAAGTGTTAGAAACAGGAGGAATTAAAATTCTGATGCCTCAGTCTCTTCTAGGTAGAGCATAATGAGAACAGAAAATAGCACAACATTAATCCATCCTTGTGACAAACCTTGCAAGGTAAAGGGCATTGGGTACAAACTGATCTGTCCTTGTTACTGTCTTCTTGTAATGCCACAATACTCTGTAGTTACTCAAGTACAAAGTTATACAAAGTATTAGTTTTCAAATCAAATTGTACTCTTGGCAGTGGATCCAGTTAACTGAAACTGCAGTTTCTATTTCACTTAAAATAGGTAAATAATGAGATATAATGTGTGAGAATTCAGTCAGTAGTAATGGATAGCTCATACACGTAAAGGACTGACTTTAACCCTTGGGTATCTTTTGATTTTGGCGTTGATTTTTCCACAGAGGTTATGTGCATGTCACATTTATCTGGAAGCTTTGGCTTAATTAGATGCTTTTGTATTTGAGTATGAAGAAACCCTGAATGACACTATTTATGCTAATTCAGAAGTGTGGGATGTAGTGAACATTTAAAAATAGACTACGTGACTATGTATCATAGGATTGGAGTTTCAAGGTTATTTCAATACACAAAAAGATTTTTTCTGCTTAAACACCACTGCAAGAGAAGCCACACTAATCAGGTGAAGGCATGTCTCTGAAGTATCCCAGATGATTAGATCTACCGAGGGCTACTTCCTTCCTACCACAGTTTCTAATGTCTTTGTGATATTATAAAAAAGGTTAAATATTTGTCTTTAACTTTTTGACTCTTTTGAAACAAATGAAATACCATTTTTCAAATTTACCTTATTTTTGAAAAGTCAAGATTACTAAGAAATATTAATCAAGATTTTAATTTTCACCTTCTCAATGAATGAGGAGGAAAAAACCCATACTTTGTGAAAAAATATTTTCAGAGAAGTTTAGCATAGCATTCCAACAGTGTTGTGGTATTGACTGGCCCAGAAAAGAGAAATATACTAGTAGAAATGAAATCCCAGATATACCTCAAGAATTTCTTGATTCACTCATGTCAAAAGTGGCAAATGTGGTTTTTAATTTGAAATGTGTTATAAACATTTATTTTTTTCAAAAAAGATATTTTTCCTCCCCATGTAATAGATCTCTGGCACTGAGATACACCACACCAATGGGCAGATTTTTGAAAAAAGCCTCTTGATTTCACAAAGTGATTCAAATGTAGATCACAGAATCACAGAATCACCAGGTTGGAAGAGACCTCTAAGATCATCGAGTCCAACCCATGCCCTAACACCTCAACTAAACCATGGCACCAAGTGTCACATCCAATCATTTTTTAAACACTTCAGGGATGGTGATTCCACCACCTCCCCGGGCAGACAATTCCAGTACTTCACCACTCTTTCTGTGAAAACTTTTTCCTAATATCCAACCTATATTTCCCTTGGCGCAGCTTAACACTGTGTCCTTTCATCCTGTCAGTTGCTGCCTGAGATTAAATATGGTAAACTAGATAAAATGAGTAAAAGAGAAGAATGAAGAAGAAAACCAGAAAACAGTATGAGGTATTTCAAACAGTTATAGAGTGTACTATAATACAAATTACAAATGTATCAAGTAGAGATTGATTCTCAGAAACTAATGAGATAGTTGACATAGGTTTTAGTCAATAAAGCATGAAAAGAAGTGTTAAAGAATTTAAACCACTCTCCATTGTGTAAGGATAGCAACTAGTTATCTTTATTTAGTGCTTAAGTACCTGGGTATTATTATTTGGAAAGATCATGGATTTGGCTGATGAAGGTAATTATGCTAATCTGAATTCTTTTACTCCATGAGACATTTAGTTTGAAACAAAATGTAAAGCTTTACTATCTGAAAATTTAAAGGTTTATGCAAAAATGGGAAGGCCAGTTCTTGCTGGCTACATTTGTGTTACTGAATCTAAAAGCATTTTCCTGCTTTTGCTTCAGGTATATGGCTTGGTTCTATCAAGGTAATTGAAGGTGTATCCCCCACCCCATTGCACACTACAGTCCCGTGCCCCATGCCCTCATCAATGGAAATGACAATGTACAGGTATTATTTTTGAAAATCGGATCCCTCGATTGATACTGGTTATATGTCTAATAAGTAAAGCATTTTAATGATTCTGTAATTAAAGTTCAGAGAAAGACCTTTTATCATGAATGCTAGAACTTTCATCATGTTTGGGTAAGGTACCTCTTTGATTGCACCAAATATTCTTTGTAGAAGACTCTCCTTGCCACATTCATGAATTTCCTATGGTCCACAGGACTGGAGTATTTGAGCTAAACCTACATATTTTAAGATCCATGTATTTAAAATCCACCTATTTTTGGTTCTTTTATGCTTTGCCTTCTTTCATAAAGTGGTGGTCGATTAATTGGAAAGTATGCAGAGCTAGAGAATTTTAATGACTTCCTGATAAATCACATAACTTGTTTTTTTTCAAATTTTGCTATCCTATTTCAAAAAAGACTCCATCTGACTTGGCCATTTTTTCTTCAGGTCTGGGTTTTGTCCCTGAAATTTGTAATTCCCTTGCAGCTAAGCTTCAAATGCACTCTTGACCTGAAATATAAATAAAATTGTCTGTACTTTTCCAGACACATTAATCCTACTATAGTAATTATGTGTATGTGAATTGTTAGGGAGGAACTCACAGCCTCATGGACAAAGTATTTGTTAAAAGGCAAAACTAATTTATCAGGATCTTGGCAAATGATAACACTCACATGGGAAATCAAGCCTCTTGAACAGTGTGATCAAATGTTGTCTGATGGCAATGGGGGTCTCCACTGTAATAATCACTGCAGTGGCATCTTCAGGAGGGTTGGATAAAATTCCAGCTGCTCCATGATCCTGTGTGACTACTCCAGCATATGAATAATCCACTGCTATCAATTACCCTAACTACATATAAAACATCTCTCAAATATCTCAACTATGTACAAAATTCTGTTCTGCATGACCTTTTTTGTATGTCTATGAGGAGTTCTTTATTGGCTCTTAACAAATATTTGTTCTATGTACAGTTTGATCAGTTCTGCAGCAGGAACTGCCTGGAGGTCCTTGGGATAATTCTCATGGGAGATTAATCAGCATATTTAAGGATGAAATTATTTTTGAGCAGTCTTGGGGATCCAGACAAGTCCCAGCTTACTGGAAGCTGACAAATGTCCCAATTTTCAAGAAGCAAAAGAAGGAGGACCCCAGAAACTACAGGCCTATCAGTCTCACTTCAGCGCCTGGTAAAAGGTTATTCTGTGAAGTACAGAAAAACACCTGGAGAACAACACAGTCATTGGTACCAGACAGCACAGCTTCATGAGGGGAAAGTCCTGCTTGTTGAACATGATTTCCTTCTATGACAGGGTAACCCACTTAGCTGATCTAGGAAAGCCAGTAGACTTTGCACTTCAGCAAAGCTTTTGATACTGTCTCTCACAGTATCCTGGACAAAATGTCCAGCACACAGCTGGATAACCGTGTTACGCAATATGTCAATATCGCCTCAAGTGCTGGGGGCAGCTTTGGACACCACAATAAAAAATAGACATTAAACTATTAAAGAGCATCTAAAGGAGGGGATAGTGAAAGGCCTTGAGGGGAAGTTGTATGAAGAGTGGCTGAGGTTGCTTGGTCTGTTCAGCCTGGAGGAGGCTGAGGTGAGACCTCATTGCAGTTACAACTTCCTCATGAGGGAAAGAGGAGGGGCAGACACTGATCTCTTCTCTGTGGTAACCAGCGACAGGACCCAAGGGAATGGCCTGAAGTTGTGTCGGGGAGGTTTAGGTTGGATATTAGAAAAAGGTTCTTCTCCCAGAGCATGGCTGGGCACTGGAACAGGCTCCCCAGGGAAGTGATTACAGCACTGAGACTGTCTGAGTTCAAGAAGTGTTTGGACAATGCTCTCAAACACATGGTGGGACTCTTGGGGTGGCCTGCACAGGGCCAGGAGTTGAATTTGATGATCCTGATGGGTCCCTTCCAACCCAGCATGTTCTTTGATTCTATTCTATTAGGACAACACAAGCAGGACCTGCCTGGGAGGATTGCTAGAACTGTCCAGACCTGGAGAGTTTCTGTAAAATGAAGAAGCTGCCTGATGATGAAGGTGGTTAGTGGTGCAGTCAGTCAACTGGTTAAAAAGTTCTTTGTCTCCAGTAAGTTATCTCATGCATGCAGATGGCTGGCTGGGGAGTTCCTGAGACACCCAGGAATTAATATCACCACCCTGATGTCCATCCACATCACAGCTTTAGTTAAAGGGCAGGCTGGAATTTCAGCTTGTAGCTCACTAATAACTAAGATTCTTAGCATTTGCCAGATAATAGATCAGTGAAATGCTTTGGTATATATAAGGTTAAAAAATAAATATAAATCCAAGGAAAATATGATTGAAGTAAGAATAGACCATGATTATGCTGGGTTTTTTTATTCTGTAGAAGAGTAGGATTTCCTTATCACTTGCAAGCAGGGTTGGTATATATATGTAAGTGCAGAAAATCTCAAAACATGCATGCAGATTTGAACAGTACTTCCAGTTCTTTCTATCTTGTATTATAAAACCACACTCCCAGAAAATCTGTTGTGTAGGCTAACATTTTTCTTCACCCTTGTCATGATGGATTTTTTTTGTTGTTGTTCATGCTTTTTTGGCATCTGAGTGCAAAATATGGCATACATGTGCTGCTAAAGACAGTATTTGGGGGGATGGAAATGGACAACTAAGCATTTCTTAGTACTAAAAGTAAGAAACTTTTTCCTTTTTGACTGTCTGTTCTATTGAGATTTACTTTTGCTGACATACTTTTACATTAATTTCCCCTGTAGCAGATAAAAGAACAAGGCTACAGGAGGATTGTATTATTGCATTTATTTATAACATTCTTATGCATACAATATAGTGAGCATTTAACAAAAACTTTTTTGAGATCTAATAAAACTGAGGCCTGTTATATTAGTTCAGTCAAATTTGTTGATTTCCCCCCCCTTCCTTTATTTGCTTTGTTTCTGGCTTCTATTTATTTTCTTGCCATAATCCTTGTCTGCTTAGAGATTCATGTGGATAAAATAAAAACCTTCTTTGCTGTCATAGGTTTATTCTCATTCCATCTTGACAAGAACTGTAGAAAATCCAGCTAGAAGGCAAGGGTTTTTAAGCATACAATGCCTCTTTTCTTTATCTACATACCACCAGCTATGTAAATTAAAAAAAAAAAAAAAAAAAGACCAAAACCAACAACAGCAACAACAACAAAACCCCAACAAAACACCTTAAATAATTTCCTACCTTCTCAGAGCATTGCTTCCTAGGGAAATGGCACTTTCACTGCCCTTTTATACACCTTTCATGATTAATTGTGTGCAATCTTTTTATTCTCCATCCAATACCTTTCCTTTCTGGTTTTCTTGGTTATAATTTCCATCACATAGAAAATCTTCTTGTTGTTGTCCTTAGTCCATTTCAACTTTATGTCTCTTTTCCAAATTTCCAAAATTTTATCAAGTATTTCCTTTTTTCATTTACATGATAATTTTATAAATATTTTAGGGATGTACTTGCAGTTTATAGCTCTCTGCAGCTGATTGTTTCCCCTGGGCCTGTTCACCTCATGGCATCTCTGTAATGTCATTCTCTTAATTATATTTTAGCATGCAAAAACAATGGAAGATAAAGTCTCCTCAGATGTTAGACAAAACCTGCCACGGATCTTACTAAAATTTCCTGCCAATAATGATTTTTCTGATAAGTCTCATAATTACTAAGACAATAGCTTGTTTTGTAATGTGTAGAAAATTATAACAGTCTGATTAAGATACTGACAGTGTTCAATGCTGCTTGCGTTCATTATGGAGGCTGGACAAGCCACCTGAGTGACTGATGAGTAAGTCCATTATCAGGAGACTTCATGCTTTTTTCAAGGGCAAAATTATATGTCGCTCAAAGATGATTCCTTTCAGGGTGAAATTCCACGCACTTTCATACCTATGAGTCCCACACACCAGAGCAGCTCAGTTACAATTTCCTTATTTGGGAAAATGCTTAATCTCATCGCCAGCGAGTGATGTTTGTTGTTCTAGAGAAGCACAAGGTTCATAGCTCAACTGATTCTTTTATGTCCACCTCAGAGCACCCAAACAGTTGGGTTCAGCCTACTCATTTCTACATTAAGTACCAAATGTCTTGGAAAGTTTGCATTGCAGAAGGCAGAGAACTGACAGAGTGGTCGTTTTTGTAATTAATCCCTATGGAAACAAAATGTTGTGATTTGAAATTGTGACCAGTTTAAGAAATAAGTGGACCTTAAAAAGGAAAAGTTTTGTTATTAATAAAATTTAAGCATGCCACGATACGTAATGCAATTGGCATGAGTTAATTTATAGTAAATATGAAGAGATACTTCTTCAATAAATGGAGTTCCACGTTTTGATATATAACAGAAAGAAGATTGTACCTGACTGGCCTAATCAAGAAGCTATATAATCATAGAATCAAAGAATAGTTTGGGTGGGAAGGGACCTTAATGACCATCTATTCAAATTCCCCCACCCCCTGCCATGGACAGAGACACCTTCCACTAGATCAGGTTACTCAAGGACCCATGCAGCTTGGCCTTGAACGCTGTCACAGATGGGGCATCCACAACTTCTCTGGGCAAACTTTTCTAGTGCCTCAGTGCCCTCTGAATAAAGAATTTCTGCTTAAAATCTAATTTAAATCTCTACTCTTTCAGTTTAAAATGGTTACCATTTGATCTGTCACTGTTTGCCCATTCGACAAGTCACTCTCCCTCTTTTTTTTTAAGCCTACTTTAAGTACTTGAAGGCTGCAATAAGGTTTCCCCAGTGCCTTCTCATCTTCAGGCTGAACAACCCCATCTCACTCAGCCTGTCTGTGTAGGAGAGGTGCTCCAGCCCTCAAATAATCTTTGTGGCCCTCCTCTGGACCCACTCTAACAGGTCCATGTCTTTCCTATGCTGAGGACTCCAGATCTGGACACAGTACTTTAGGTGGAGTCTCACACTGTCTGTGATTAGGACAGCTGAGTTCAAATTTGATCTGTTAAAAACCTCAATTTATATGATTTCCATCTGGAGAAGCATAAGGAGTGTTTCTGGTCATTTTCACCGCAAAAAAAAAAAAAAGGAATGCTTTCTGTTTGACAGTTTGTAATACGAAGAGAGTTTGCCAACCGAGGAAGGATGTTCACTTGTATGATTCTTGTGTTAAAGGACACCTGAGAATATGTTGTGGTTTAACCCCAGCCAACAATCAAGTCACAGACAGCAGCTCTCTCACTCCTCCACCAGAAGCTCTAGGGAGACAATTAGAAGAGTAAAAACTGGAAAACTTGTGAGTTGAGATGAAAACAGTTTACATAGGAAAAGCAAAATCCACACATACAAGCAAAGCAAAACAAGGAATTAATTCACTGCATCCCATGGGCAGGCAAGTGTTCAGCCCTCCCCAGGAGAGCTGGGGCCCATCATGCATAAATGGTTCTATGGGAAGACAGATGCTATCACTCCAAATGTTCCCCACTTCCTCCTTCTTTCCCTCACTTTAATGCTGAGCGTGATGTCATATGGTCTGGAATATCCTTTGGTCACTTGAGTCAGCTGCCCTGGCTGTGTCTCCTCCCAATTTCCCATGTAGCCCCAACTTCCTTGCCAGTGTGGCAGTACAAAAAGCAGAAAAAGCCTTGGCTCTGTATAAGCCCTGCTCAGCAAATAGCAAAAACATTTCTGTTTATTATCATCACTGTATTCAGCACAAATCCAACCAAAACACAGCCACTGGGAAGAAAATTAACTCTATTCCAGCCAAAACCAGCACAAGAATATCTGAATCTGCAGCTGAGGCATTTCACAGCCTAAAATATCTTGTATTAAAGGACTTCCTTCATGAACAAAGAGGAGAATTAGCTGCTTTCAAAGAGATTGAGGCAAATCAACACCTTCAGAGCAACCAAGAGGGCAGGTTTTTCATTACTTCCCATCAAAGTTAGGAAGGGTAGTGAACCCATGTAAGAAGACATTTTCCAGATAGAACAGCACCTTCTTGAAACAAACCTAGGGGAGACTGATATTGTTCTTTAATGATAACTACATCCTAAGTTACCATTAATGGTGGTTAAAGGTCTAGGTTTAGGTTTCTGAATCAAGCCCTTAGGTGACCAATGACCAGGGCTTGAGCCACCTGTAATTCAAAGCTCAGCTCTTTGCAGAATGGCTGCATGACATTCACCCAGTTTTATCACAAACATGGTTGCTGATCTGTGACAGACTATGGAAGGCACAGCCAGGCAAGATAAGTAGAGTGAAAACAGAGAAAAAGAAGTGTTGAGATGATAATAGCAACAAAAGGATCTAGAAGAGAAACACCAACGCAGTAGAATGCATAAAAAGCCTAAGCAAAAGAAAGAGCAAGGAGACAGGAGATCTCAACTTGACAATATCAGGGGTTATGCTATTCCAAGAAAGCCAATTCTTCCCCAGATGACTGATGAGACCCAAGTTAGTTCTAGGTTAGATTAGGGAGAATATTAATGCTAAGCCCTTATTTTGCAAGTCCTAGTTCTCAGCTGTATCTGTCAGACAGTAAATACTTTCTGGATGCTCATGGGAATATGCATCTTGCTCTCAAGGTCCCTTTGTGCAGAGCAAAATATGTCTGGAGAAATTGTGGTTCAGTAGGGGAAGGTTGGACTGAGATACTACTTCAGAATGAGTTGAATCACCCTCCAGAGGTTAACTTTCAGGCAGAAAATATAGGAGTTAGGTACCTCTGATCTTTAGAGATGTCTTTAGCACTGCTGTGAACAGATAAAACAATCAACGCAGCCAGCCAGTCAATGTGGGATCTTTTGTACTCTCATATCCGCATCTTCTAGTCTGGTAGATGTGCTTTGCTACACAGTTCATATCCTTGTGAGAGAGGTTTTTACTCTGCTCCCCTGCTCAGGGAAGCATTGCTTTATTACTTGTTAGATCACATTGTCAATTTATTTTCTTTTCAGAGGTCGTGAGTAGATTTATACTTTTTAGGTTTTTTTTTTTTTTTTTGCAAAGGAAAGATTAAATTCTTATTTTACTGTGTAGCACCAGAAAGACAGAACTAAACGGGCAATACAGTGCTTATACTCTTATGCTGGTACCTTCCTGATTAACTTGACATGGGTCTGAATGGTTTTAAGCCTCCTATTGCTTAAAACAGAACAAAATCTGGATTTGTTCAATCTCACTTTAGTCTTCAAACAGATATTTGTGTCTATACTTGTTGGAGACAAGGAGGCTCTCCACAGGATGATTCAGAACTTATCTCATTTAAATTTCTCTCTTGAGGTGTCATTCTGTTAAGTACAGAAATAGCTTATGCCATTTTTGTGCCTAGGTTAGACTCCTCAGGAAGATGCCAGAAGCTAAGTGGAATGAATTTAGATTAAATTTTCTGACAAAGAGTTTATGTTCAAAGATTAAAAAAAAAGTCCTTCCAATGATATACATTATATCTGAAAGCTCCTAACTTACTGAGGAGAATAAACATTCGACTTCCTTTCAAGTTTATTCCCTAATTTCCAGGAGCATATGGCCTGTTAACTCACCTAGCTGCAATTGCATTCAACACTAACTTCTGTGCCTGTGTTGCCCTGTCAACCAACAGACTGGTACTGTGTTGCTTGAGAGTTACTCGCTGATGCGCTATCAGTGCTCAGATGACATCGTGTATAATTTTGCTCACTTCTGCTATGAGTTACAAAGTTATTCAGGGCTTTGGTTTTGATTCTCCTCCCCTAAGGTCTGAACAGCTGACACTCTCAGCCATCTAATTCCATGAGTGCAATCAGAACCCAAAATGCCTGAAATAATGGCATATTTCTTTTGACTTATAATATATGTGCTTTTACTGGTATTATTGCAACACTTCCTCACAGTTCTACAGTTAAAGCCAAAGTGTCAGAATGCAACACACCTCCAGAGAGCAATAATTTGTAAAACAAAGCAAAAAAAGTAAAATTTTAAAAATTGAAGTCCTTCCAGCTACAGTTTCTGTATGTGCCTAAAGATCTATTGGTCTAGAAATTATATAATTCTTTGCCAAAATTGGGGCAGAAATTCTACTTTATTCAGATCTAGGACACAGAACTCACACTGTGTAGTAGCCACAAGAACTAGATGAATTATTGATGAGTAAAAACAGGATATTAATTCACAGAGGAGTAAGATATTTTTGTTTTTAACTTCTTCTCATGTTGGTGATAAAATATCCTATATCATTTGGTATGAGCCTCATTAAATATATGCATCCTATGCTTTCATAACTCTTTAATGTTTTCCAGCCTCTATTTCAGCTTTAAATACTGGCAGTGAAATCAAGACACATGAATTATTAAGAGCAAAGATTTTGCTAAAATGACAAAGCATTCAGTCCATCTGTCTTACATTTTTAAGTCCTTCTATTCACATGTTTTCCAAAATTACAAAAGTAATTAATACAGAGATTTCAAATACATTATACATTTTTTTTCTTCCTTTTTTTATATATATATATATATTTTTTTTTTTAATGTGGGCTCTTGTCTGGCAAGAGCAAAAGCAAAAAAAGACACCCAAAAACACAGGGAATAAGCTTTTTGCAGATTGTTTCTCTAAACCACAGGAGATTAAGGCCCTGCTGAGAGTTGATACTCATATTTCCCAGTTAGCCAGATAATTCCTTAGTTGCCCGACTCTAAAAAACTCTGATTTCTTTTTTTTTTTTCTTTCCAAACTTCCTCCTAGATTTGCATTAGAAAATGAAGAAAAGAATGGTAAGGCAAGAAAAAACCCAAACAACAAAAGTCTGATTTTTCAGCCTAGTAAAATATAATTTTTCCTAAAATGGTAAATTTCTGGATTTTGTTTCAGTGCTGTTTACTCACTACATTTTGTTAACCTTAAATGGAAGTTCAGAAACCATTAAGTATGCGTGTTCTAACACATACTTTGTGGAACTGAAATTTTGTCTAAAATCAGACTTATTTAGTATCTAAAGATAATCTGCTGTCACTTTAGAGCTGTTAAAATAAATCAAGTCCAGGTAGGCTAGCTGGGGAAATGGACTTGGATTTCCTTGCCATTGAGAATATTTCAGTCAAAATAATCAAACAATTACCATTTTCAAAAAGCAATAAAGAATTATCATGGGATCACAGAATCAAAAAATATTCAGGCCAGGAGGGACCTCTTGTAGTTTAGTCCAAAATCCTGCTCAAAGCAGGACTAATTCAGTCAGGCTGTGCGGGACTATTTCTGCAAGGCTTGAATACCTCCAGGGTTTGTCACTCACTGCACTCCTCTCTGGTAACTTGCTCCAAGGCTTGGCCATCTGCACAGTTAAAAAAATCCCAATATTCAATCAGAATTTCCCGTGTTCCAACTACTGTCCTTTGCTCTCATCCAATCACTGGGCACTTCCATGAGGTTGTTCCATGTCCTATGTATCCTCAGATAGGTAGCTGCAGACAGCAATATGGTCTCCCTGAGCCTTCTTTTCTCCAAGTTGCGTTAACCCAGTCCTCTCAGCTTTCCCTTGTCTATCATGTGCTCCATCCCCATGACAGACATGGTGGCCTGTGCAGGACAACCTCCAGGATGTCCATGTCTTTTTGTAAGGGGCAGCCCAGATTCTGTGAAAAAACAAAACCCTGCAGTCGTGGTCTCACTGGTGTTGAATTGAGGACAAGGATCATTTCCCTAAGTCTGCTGGCTGCAGTCCTGCTTCTGTAGCCCAGTAGCCAATTGGCCTCTGCTGCAAGGATGCACTGCTATCTCATCATCTGCTTACAGTCTACCAGCTTCTGCAAAGATGCTTTCCAGCTGGTTAACCCCCAGTATGTACTAGTATTTGGTTTTACTCCTCTCCAGGTGCAGACTTTTGCATTTGCTTTTATTGGACTCCCTGATGTTCCTGCTAGCCCATTTCTCCCACCTATCCAGATCCCTCTTAGTAACAGTCCTGCCCTCTACATCCTCTTCACACTCTGGGGCTGTTCTCAAATTTGCTGAGAGCACACTCTGTCCCACCATCTAAGTTGTTATAAAGATATTAAGAGGCATTTGTTCTATTACTGATTCCTGAAAGGCACCACAACATCAGCACTCACCAGATCAGCTTCTGCTCTTTCCAGCATTAACCACCAGTTTTTGAGTCCAGCATTTCAGTCAATTTTCTATGCACCTTACTGTCTACCTGTCCACACCATATCCCAAAATTTCAGTATTAAGGAGACTATGAGAGACTGTGTCAAAGACCTTCCTAATGTCAAAGTGTGAAGCAATAATCACTTTGTCCCAGAAAGCAGTTACGTTGCCCAGGTATGAGTTACCCTTGGTAAATGAATGCTAGCTGCTTCCAGTTACCTAAACTGCCTATTGTGTCTTGAGAAATAGCTTCTGATTGGATTTGCCCCATAACAGATGAGGTGAGACCTTTACTTGGATCCTTCTCCTAGAAGATGGATGTGATGTTTGCCTTTTTCCAGTCATCAGAAACCTTTCCCATTTCCATCTACTTCTGAAAATTATAAGGTTGGTCCCTCAGCAACATCAGCCAGCTCCTCTGGTAGCCTTTGATACATTGCATTTGGACATATAGGCTTGTCTATGTCTAATTGTCTAATATTTAAAAACTAGAAATGAAAAGTCTATGTTGCTGATCTTTCCACATACAATTTTTAGTCCTCCCAAGTGAAGAAGGAAGTTCTATCTAAATGGGAATTTCTTACCTGTCAAAATATTGACAATGACAGAAAATATATTTTTCAGTTCAGCTTTAAACCATTCCCAAGCCTTTAAAATCCTCAGCTTTTATGTCATTCCTTCCTCTATATTTTTTTTTCTTATGACATTCCCAAGTATATCAACTGCTCAGCACATTTTTCAGGCTTTGCAGTGTATTGATTTGAAAACTCTGGTTTTAAATCTTTTTCTTTCAGTCATTCATATAAATTACCACATGCTTTCACTAGGTCTTAGATTAATTGAACATATTTTCTAAACTTTTATATGCAAACCAAATAAACAATAAACTCTACAATAAACTCCTATTTGAAGCAGTAACAGGATGTATTGGAATAATATTTATATTGCATGAACAGCCATCAAAAATGAGAGAGATGTCTTTTTAACTCATGTCATTTTCATCAAAAACATTCCAAGCAAGTGACTTAATTCTATTATTCCAGTTTTGTGACCAAATTTGGTTTATTCAGTCAGGGGAAAATAAAGCTGTTTGTATTACTGATTTATTTTGCACAAACCACTTTAATTAAAGTGGTGTAATCAGTGGAAAGTAAAGAGCTATTAGACTGCATGCAATGAAAGGAAGAGTCAACCATATTCTGCTCTATAATCAGCTGTTTGGAAAGGACATAAATTTTGGCTTTCAGTTATCAAACAAAAGTTTGGAATTAAGTGTGAAGGAGGAGAGAAAAAACAGCTTATTTACAGTTGATTGCATTGTTTTTTTTCTATGAAAAGATAGCTGTGCATCATTACCTAGTTGACAGAAAAGCAAGGATTAGCAGTGTAGAGACACATGTATGTATTTAACATGATTAAATTCCCATATGTTTCTTCTGTAGCCCAGTAAATATTCTGTCTGCCCGTAGAGGGGATGGCCCTGCTGTGTGTTAACCTGGCAGTTTGGGTTGGGGGCTCAGTGTTGCCATGGGCCTGGTCAGGGTGTTGCTGTTTTAACCCCATGCTGGGCCAGTGGCTGCTGCGTCCCCTGCTCCAGCATCAGCTCTGGAGTGGCCCCACTGGGGAAGGGGTGACACCCCCCTGCCTGTCACTGCCTGACAATGCATAGCCCTTTGTGTGCGTGGGGCTGGAAGAGCTTCAGCTGGCAGACCAGAAGAAGGATGCCAAATGGATGAGAAAATTTATAAAGATAAACCTAAAAATAACCAAGGCCAGAGGCAAAGGTTCCACCCACCATCATGCTCCCACTGAAGAAGGCAGGATGCTGGCAGCTCCACGTGCCACCCTCACCTCTTTTTCTGACAACTGATATTGTCAACAGAATCACACAGAATCACAGAATTAACTATGTTGCAAAAGACCTTCGAGATCATTGAGTCCAACAGCCTTAAACCCTAAAGGATTCCAGTCTCATAGTATTGCTGTAACTGAACTACAAAAAAGTTTGTATTTTCATTGAGTTGTTAAGATTACAATTAGGTTAATAAATTATTTGTTCCACATATATACACTGTGCTCTATTTTTGCATATAACAAGATTTGGAGCATAAAATGTCATACCTAGTCACACAGAAGGAAGTGTTTTTCAGCAGTATCATTTGCCACTATATTTCATACAGTTCATCATCCCATGAGCAGTCTTTAAATTCCTATTTCACAATTCATTCCTTGTTCTTTTTTGAGACTAAGTGGGAGTGGTCTGCCTGCAGAATAGAGGTAAAATCCTGAGATATGTTTGTATGAATATCTACATGAATACATCCTGAGTTGGTTCTGTTTTTTTCTGCACCAGAAGTGAAGACTTCTGCACATGAAGTGAAATGAAGACAAGTTATTCAGAATGGTCAAACCAGGTCTCTTTTCCCCTACTTTTGGCCTGTTTACATTAAGACTTTAGAAACAATGTACTGACATAATTAAAAGTGAAATTAATGAATCTTAAAAACTCCTGAGGATTTCCTATTTCCTTTAGAAGTAGTCTTTTGGTTTTCTTTTCAGAGATTCTACTTAGAGTCATTGGGGAATATTTAGCTGTAAAACAGATGTTACACAGCTCACACAAAACATTGAGATGTGGGTTTTATTAGATTTATTATTAGGCACTCAATAGACCACATATAGGCTACTGTTTCCAATAAAATTGGAATTATTTTGTTTTCCCCAATACAAGCAAGATATTGATACACTTAAGTGACTTTAGCAGAGGCTAGCAGTGTGCTTGTGCATGGGAGCACTTGACCTGTGAGGGAATACTGAGGGAGCTGACCTTGTTCAGTCTGGCAAAGAAAAGACTTTAGCGGTATGTTAGAGGAGCACCGGATGTATATGGGACAAGGTAGATGGGCTGTTAATAGCACTACAAAGCAGAAAGACAAGAGAAGAGTTTTAAAATGAAACAGAAGCTATTTAGACTGGGTATGCAGAAAACCTTTTTTCCCCACGAGCATGGTCCAGCAGTGGAGGAAGTTGCCCAGAGATATTGTGCAGCATCCATCTCTGGATTTTTTCTACATTCAGTTGGATAAAGCCTTGAGCTGCCTATTTTGACTCCATGGCTGACCCTCTTTGGAGCAGGAGGTTGGGCTAGAGACCTCCTGAATTCCCTCCTCACTTGAATTATTCTGTGCTTCTAAGGTCAGAATGTTTACCCCGACCTGGAAAGTTCTCACAATTCTGTAAGTGCAGACAGAGTCAGGTTTCATGCTATATATCATTGTAGTTTTATAACATGTCATATTTATGGTATTTCTTTATTGACTCTAGGAAATAAAATAAAAATAATTAAATATAAAGAAAAGTGACACAAACCCCATTTCAATGGAGACTAATCCTTTTTCCTCCAGTATTAATAGGAGCATATGTACAATAATAAATACAAGATGATTCATATATAAGTCCTTCTTTTAGACAGAGAGACAATAAACCACCAGATGATAGACAGGCAGTTGAAAATGAATCATTGGAACCATGGATTGATCAGGAAATATTATTAGTTAAATCTGAAAATCAGTATCTTTTTATATATTGCTAGGTACACAAACTGCCATTAATGATAATACATTATAGTTGAAGAATAAAGAGTACCTAGCTATTGACAACTGTAATATCATTATATTTGCTTTTTAAACAGCTAGTGTGATATTGAATTATTGCATGTCTCTTAAAATCCTTTATGGTGATTTCTGTATAGACACCACATCAATTCCTCATTTCTTCATTGTCACCAGAATTTCTGTCATTGTACTGTTTTATGATAGTTTGGAAATCCTGGCTATACTTAGGTATGCATCTGTGAAAAGAAAATTGATCACTATAGAGAATATTAATTATCTTTTCAAATAAATATCAAACAGAAGTTTAAGTTTGATCTGAACTTTTAGAGAATTCTGCCGAAGCTCAAACGTTAATATTCAGTACAATTGAAGCAAAACAATATATGGAAAGATCATTTGTCACTGACTGAAAAAAAAGAGTATTCTTTAAATGTTTTACTTGCATTCATTCTTAGACTAAACCATATTCTTATCCTCTCTCTTTTTTGCTTATTTTCTTTTCCAGCTGCATGTGTTTGATAAGTATAAAGAAATTGTATATTTATAACAAAAGAGTGCTATTTCAGTCTTATTTGGTGATATGTAATTTCAAAATGTCTGTATTTCTCTGCCATTTCTCTTATTAACATGCTTTTTTTCCCCTACAAAGTAACAAAATATTTTCACATGTGTTTTCCTTTTCAACAATTTTCTTTATATTCTACAGTATTTCTAGTCTTTAATTGGTAAATCAACAGCAGTCATTCAGTAAGGAGGATGTTTTGTGATATAAGATCTCATTGGAATTTATTTTTATCTTCCTAAACAGAATTTTAAATTACAAAATAAATGTATGCTTAAGGCATTTGAACATCACTCATATTCGTATTTTTCAAGTGTGCTCAAATTAGATGCACTTAAAGAAAATTTCTTTGTATGGGGCATGTTGGATTTGCCAAAATCTATGTGCTGCATCTGTACCCTGTAAAACAACTACCAGAAAACTGTGATTAATGTGGATGGATAACTGTAGGGTCCCAGAGCTTGCTCAACAAGGGTCTTAAAAAGATTTGAGATCCTTTTATGTACCCAGCAAGATATTCCTTAAGAGGTCAAAACAACAAAAACTTTACTGGCAAACTTCAGAAAATTAGGGAACTTTAGCAAAAGTTTAAAGCAACATTCAATCAAAAGAAAGCATTTCACAAAGCATTAACTTAAACTCCAATTCATCCAATTTTATGTTACTCAAACTTTGAGAAAAAGGAGAGAAGAGTTTTAGAAAACAACTCATATAGCTACCATTTATGGCTCCAGTAGTGTTCCAGCTGATTTAAAATCCAAGGTGAGGTAGCGTCAAGACCTGTGTGTGCCTCGTTCTCTGGCTTAAAGTACCCTTCAGCTTTTCTAGGCCCTTCGCCCAGGTGAGACTTCTGGTCATTTGGCCACTCAGGACCTGGGTTAGAGGCTCCAGGGTCACAGTGTGGAGCATTGCCTCCCATATGCCAGGGCTTGACCCCGCTGTGGGGCTGGGATACAGGCCCCAGAGGTGTGGGGTGTGTGGAGCAGGGCATCGCTTCTCCAGGGCAAGACTTGACTTGACCTCTTCCCCACACATGAGCCTGAAGTGTTTTGAGCCAGGATCCTCCTCCAGTCTCTCACAGTAACCTAACTCTAAAGTTCAAGCTATATGATTTCCATACGAACAAGTAAATTACAAGTGGATACAATGCCAAAGAACTCATGGTTCTAGTACTTGATATATACATATAGTGGAAAATAACTTTTTTTAGTTTGTGGTAATAATGTTTTCTAAGGAAGAATTGCCTACCTGAAACGTAATGATGTTACAAAACATAAAACATTAATTCTATTGTGTTGTCAGCAACAGCTTGTATTCATCTGCAAGTGTTCTGAATTGTGCCAATAATTCTGTGGTTGAATAATTTCAGTTATGGAAAGTCAAACAAGATTCAAATATTGCGGCAATGATGCTTTTAGATGTTGAATAACACCCAAATGAGAAAAGAGGAAAAAGTACTTGTTAGTTAATGGTTTCAAAGACATAGTTTCAGAGCAATACTTTTGCTTATTATCGAAGTAGAGTAAGAATTCTGCAGATTCTAGACATGAAGATGTTTAAAGCATAGAGTAGCAATTACGGATCTTTTCCATGTAACCGTTTGCATCAAGCATTGATACAACTTTACTCCCTTCAGTCTACACCAGGGATGCCATTAGTTTTTTTGTCTACATGTTGTAGTAATATTTCAGACTGCTGTAGCATTTTTCTTTATATTAAAAAATAATAAATCCACCCTACACACTGCTCAGAGTCCTTCACATAAGGAAAGGTGTTCCATCTTGCAAGTGTAGCCTATTTTTTGTTAGCTTTCTGTTTTCTTCTGTGTTTGTATGGAGTAGATATGCCATCTAAAAACACAAACTGTGCCTCAGGTAATTCAGGTAATTGTGTATCAAACATCCAGTTTCCAAATTATCACTCTTCCAAGATTATAGACATGTTCTTATACATCTTTGCATGTTTGTTTTTAGATTACTCCACCAAAATGCTTTCCTGATAACTATAATATAGTTAATATTCCTGCAATGTAGTTAATTTTTTTTCATTAAGCTATGCCTAGTTACATAAGGATAATCTTCAGTATTTGTAGGAAAAAATGTACAGATCTGATTTTACTATATTCTTCAAATTATTCGCAAATTATTTGCAAAATTAAAAATTATGTAGAAAGATGATATAGAATCAAATGATCAGAGGATTATTCTGGTTAGAAGAAAAATTATTCAGGTTATTCAAAGCAGGACTATTTTGGTCCAGTTGTGCAGGGCTGTGTCCAGTCAAGACTTGAATTACCTCCAGGGTTTGACACTTGCTCCACTCTCTGTCCAGTTCTTTCAGCTTCCCCTTGTCCGTCATGTGTGCCAACCCTAGGACAGTCATGGTGTCCTGTGCTGGACAACTTCCACTATGCCCATGTCTTTTTGTAAGGAGCAGCCCAGTTTCTGTGGAAACACAACACTGCAGTCGTGGTCTCACTGGTGTTGAAGTGAGGACAAGGTTCACTTTTTCTGACCTGTTTGCAGAACTCTTCCCAGTGCAGCACGCCATACACCAGTACACATTGGTGGCTTATGGTCACCCTGGTGTCTATCAGGACCTCTAGGTTCTGTTCTACAAAGCTGACTTCCAGATGGTCACCTGTATATGGGTTTAATCCTTGTCAGCTGCATTTTTTTTTTGCATTTGCTTTTGTTAGACTTCCTGAAGTTTCTGTCAGTCAATTTCAGCAAGTCTGGTGCCTCTCAGTAGCTGTCCTGCCCTCCAATGCACCAATGACGCCCTCCATGAACCCATTTCATGGTGCTGTCTGAAAACTTACTGAGTGCACAACTTGTCCTGATATCCAGGTCATTGTTTATTTTTCCTATTTCCTCATCACTAGTCTTTTCTCCTCTGGGTTTTTGGTGGTGTTTCCAGACATAATAAAAACTGAGCAAAATGACCCAAAATTTTCCTTTAATAGAACTTCTGCAATTTTGTTGTCATTGACATTTAAAGCTCTACCATTTCCCTCTGGTAAAAGACTAATGAATATTTTAAGACTGGATATTCTTTTATATTTATTAAATTCTGCTTTTGTTGTTTCACTGGCTCTGGCTGGGATGGTGTTGTTTTTTTCCTAATAGGCCATATACTGCTGGTTTTGGATTTGTGACTAAGAGTGTTGATAGCACACCAGTGTTTTGACTGTTTCTGAATAGTATTTGCACAGTGTCAAGGTTTTCTGTTTCTCACATGGCCTCCCCAGTGACAAGGCTGGAGTCAATAAGAAGCTGGGAGGCAACACAGACAGGAGAAGTGATCTGAGTTGACCAAAGGGATATTCCATGACATATATCATGTTCAGCAATAAAAGCGCAGGTGAGATTTTTGGGAGACTTTAGCAATTTCTAGGAGACTGGCTGGGTGTCAGTCTTTTGTGGAGGGTTTTGCGTGACTGCCCTTGCATCACTTGGGCGGTTTATTTTGTTTTTCTTTCTCTTAACTTATGAAACCATCCTAAAAGAGTTTTCTCTCCTTTGCTCTTCCTATTCTCTCCTCCATCCTGGTGGGATGAGGGAGTAAACCAGCAGTTGTGTGGAGCTTAGCTGCTGGCCAGCGTCCAGTCACTACTTGTGGTCTTTAACTATACTGTGGAAGTATTTCAGTTATGTTGGTTTCCCTTGAGTGGTATAGATCTTGACTTTTTTGTTTGTTTGTTTTTGCTACTTTTTATCAATTTCTCTTTTTGGCATATTACATCAGTCTATCATAAATATATCATTTTCATGTCAGTATAGACACAATTATAATATATCAATGCTTCATCATTCCAGTCATTTTGATTTTAGTTTCAAATTTTAGTTAGGCTGAACTGATGTTTATAAAAGGGCTTTGTTTAATTTTTTCTTGTTTAACATCTAGGTCAACAAATAATTAAATCGTTTCGTCTATAATGTGTGTCCTAATTAATTTTAATACCTTGATTTTTTGTCAAATTCCTTTACTCTTGTTTTTCATTTCTCTTTGGTCGAATCTGCTCATCTGCCATGAAGATTTGCTCTGCCTTTATGTAGGAGTCCATCTGAAGTGGGCCATTTTTCTCGAGAAGTTGGAACACTCAGGGGGAAAGGGGAAAAACAATCCAACCAAAAAAATAACATATGAAAGCAAAACACACACACCACCACCCCTTTTTTATCTCTCTTATCCAGCTCAAACAATATTCATGATAACATGAAAAAAGAAAACAACAACAAAGCAGACACAAGTTCTGTTGTAATCTAAAAACAAGAAAGTGCTTTTTAAAGATTTCAGTTCCATTACTTCTGTGATTATAGGACTTTAGGACACTTATTGCATACATAAAACCCTAAAAACAACTCACACTGACAGCACTGTAGATGTCTTAAATCTTACAATTTACTGGAATGCCAATAGCAATCTGAGAATATTGAGGCACTAGAAAATCCAATTATTTAAAAAAAACATAGTGTAATGCAATGAAAACTCAAACCATGTGTGTGTGTTTTTGTCAAACAGAAGAAATAAATTTTAAATATCAAAATCTGTGCTTTTGTATCCATGTTTTAAGCTCTTTGTAAAATGTCCATTTGTCTTACATCGTGTCAGTGATGGATATGTCTCATAAAACTAAATTAATATGTCAATGATCATAATCAAAGGGTTGTTGAATTCTTTGGGAAATTCTGAATTAATTTAATGCTTCATAAAACATGCCTGTAATAGGCATGTAGGACTGTCCCTCAAGTTTTAAAAAAAATAATACGTAACTGATTAAAAAGTCGGTATTTCTTTTTCTGTTGCTCAGATATCAATGTAGTTGACAGTAAAAGCTGTGTCTCTGTTTCAATAAGATTATCTATAGTACTCAGAACGTGCTTCAAAAATTAATCATACACTTCTACCATGACTTTTTTTCTTGTGCTGATTTAAGTTCTCAGTCTAAAAGAGACTTCAATCTTTGGTTTTAAACAATTCCAAGGCTCAGAATTTTATTAGCTGTTTTTGGTTTGTTTTCTTGTTTGTTCTCAAAAAAGCCCCATCATAAACAACTTCAATCTTCGGGGTTTTTAAAAAAAGAAAAAAAGAAAAAGTCAAAGAAATGTTTTGAACTGTTTTACAGCAGAACATTCAGAACAGGTTATTGTACTGCTTCCAGCTGAGCCAGAATACCCAGTCTTGTTCTACCTAGTGAAAATAAAACAATGCATAAAGATTTCCCCAGTGTACTGCACAAATGTGCCTAACCTGTGTGGACAGTATCACGTCTTCAGAAAACTTTCTAACGATTCCCTCCACAGCCAGACTGGAAACTTAAGTTTCTTTAATATTACAGTTTCATTATTCTTATTTTCTATAATTTAACAACTTTTCTTATTATACTTAATGGAAAAGTCATGCAATATTGAGCAGTAACTGCTGTTAATTTCCTGCTGTATATAATTTGCATTTTTTGTTGCTAGTGGAGAGTAATTAACATGCTCTAATTATCATACTGATTGTCTTCTTTAGCTTATAAGAATATAGTCATCTCAAACCTCGCTGATCTTACAATAGTACATTTTATTGCCCTCAGTAATTGTATACAGGGATATGCAAGGCTTAGTTTTTTACTGAAAAAATTGTGTGATCTAACTGTAACAAGTTCCCTAAATGTAAATGTTTCAATTTGGAACAGAGTAATGTATGTTTTTATAGTGTCTATCAAATAAATAGAGCCCTGTTTCTAGAGTATCTTTTTAATAACATAATTGTGGTTGTATTACGATTATCACACACACAAAAAAGTTTTCTTGTGTTCCATTCAGATTGTTTTACTCTGTCTGTGGAGAGTTAACACAGAAAACACATTCAACTTGGAATATGCTTACAAGCAATATTGAGTGTTTTTTCTTCTTGCAAGCGTACTCTTTAGGAGAATAGACATTTATCTGTAGGGAAAACGTTTTTCTTAATCTAAAATTTTTACCTAATTAAACTCCTTAGTAAATTTTATGTCTGTCTACAACTACCTTATAAAATAGTACTGCAGATAGGAATATCTAAGTGAAATCAAATTATCTGTTGGAATGCTGTATACAAGAACACTGAGGCTTCTGGGTTTTAAAAAGAGAAGGAACATAAAATACGGTGAATTACAACAGTACATGCAAATAGATTGCATTGTTTTCACAAGATCAAGTCAAACAACTGGTGAAATTCAAATGGGAGATTTTGTATGAGCCTATTCTGCATTTATTTAAGCATAATCATTTAGTCTAGGAGACACAGAATTCAGCAGTCTGCATTGTGTCTAAAGACTTCCTGGGAATCAGAATTTCATTTGAAACAGATTCTTCCAGGGGATCAGTAACTACTGTGAAGATTTATGACTACTTTGTAAATGTTCTCCATCAATTCTGAAATTAATATTGTCTCTCTGATAGTGCTATATTTGGATTTTTTTTCTCCTTCTCAAAACTATCCACAGTATTCACAATTTTTAGAATGCCTGTATGAATCTGCGGATGTATATGGACAGGAAATGCTAGTGTAGGAGTGAGATAAGATGTGTGCTTTTTTTATTTGTGTGTGGTTAAGTCTGTTTTGTATTAGAGATCACTTTTTCAGTGCAGTCTCAGGGCAGCTGTACTCAGAAGTAACTAAAATAATGTTTGTGAGTGATACTAAAAATGGATAGCTGTTAACAGAGAAACAAAGTAAAGCAATCCCAAACTTCCAAAGCAGAAAGTTTCGGAGTTTTCTATACTCAAGATATGAAATAATACAGCTTAGGAAAAAGCCCCAGAGTGCTCTTAACAGCACAAGAAGCTGAAATAATTTGCAGCAAAATCAGAGGGAACATATACCCTATTGCATCAGTAACAGAACCTGGATTGACATCACATACATCTAGAAAATATCTGACCATGAGCATGAAAATAACTGTCCTATTTTTTTTTTAATTTTAATTTATTGTAGCATTACATATAGGGATCAAACACTATTCAACCATATTGCACTGGATTCTATCAAAATAAGTAGAAAGGCATGGTACTTACTAATGGGTCAAATGCACAATGAAGAACTAACTAGACTAGCTAATTTACTGAGAACCTAATCAATTCAATAAATGGAAAATTCGGGATCAGATAATGACTCGAAAACAGTAGTGCTTATTAACACTTAGAATTCTGGAAGCAAGGCATAATCATTGCTTGATTTATTTTCTTTTTTTTCCCCTTTTTTCCTTTTTATTTCCTTCCTTATGTCCTTACAATCCTGCTTTCTCCTACAATATTATAATTGGGCTTAAGAAAGAAACAGTGATTCATTCAACTTAGGCATGGACTACTCCATGGACTCTGTCAAAGGGCTCAACGTGGTCTTTCTAGATTTGATGATTCATAGAAGATTTACTTTTTTATATTTTCCTTTTGGATTCTAAATACCCATTAGTAAAGCAAAGAGTAGGTACAATGTTCTTTGGGCAAATAGAAAAGAGGTGACATCCAAAAATAACCCCAGATATTAATTCTGAGAAAAACAGGATTTTTAAAATTCTGAGCTGAAAGCAATACATTTGGGCTTTTATTCTGAATCAAAATGTTTAGCTAATAGCTGGCATATCAAAGCAGAAAATCACTCACTCCAAGTAGATTTATTAGTCAGTGTACTATGTTATCACTCACTCATTTCATTGAGGTTAACATTTTAAAATGATATTACAAAATAAGAATGTACTTGTTAAATAATAAAATATGTTATTTATTCCTATATTTTGCAAAATGTTATTTGTTTTACTAGAGGCAAAGTCGCTTATAGTTGACATAAATTAGGATTGGTGTGTATTTTGCAAAGAGTTTATTCTCAAGAGTTGCATGTATCCTTCTTTAATCTTGACTAAGTCAGTTAAAAAATGGCTGGATGGCCAGGCCCAAAGGGTGGTGGTGAATGGAGTTAAATCCATGGGAGGCCAGTCAAAGTGGTTGTTCTCTAGGGCTTAGTATTGAGAACAGGCTTGTTTAATATCTTTATTGATAATCTGTATAAAGGGATTTAGTGCACTCTCAGTCAGTTTGCAGATGATACTAAGATGGGTAGGCATGTTGACATGCTGGAAGTCAGGAAGGCTCTAGGGAGGCATCTGGACAGGCTGGATTGTTGAGCCAAGGCCCATTGTATGAGCTTTAACAATACTAAGTGCCAGGTCCAGCACTTGAGTCACAACTCCCTGCAGTGTTACAAGCTGAGGGCAGAGTAGCTGGAAAAGGGCCCAGCAGGAAAGGACCTGAGGGTGCTGGGCAACAGCAGCTGAACATGAACCAGCGTGTGCCCAGGCAGCCAAGAAGCCCAATGACATCCACGCCTGTATCAGCAACAGTGTGGCCAGCAGGACCAGGACAGGGATTGTCCCTCTGTACTCAGCACTGGTGAGGCCACACCTCAAATCCTGTGTCCAGTTCCAGGCCCCTCACCAAGAAAGAAATTGAGGGGTTGGATCATGTCCAGAGATGGACAACAGAGCTGGTGAGGGGTCTGGAGCACAAGACCTATGAAGACCAGCTGAGGAAGCTGACGTTTAGCCTCGAGAAAAGAAGGCTCAAGAGTATCACTGTCTACAACTGCCTGAAAGGAGGGTGTAGCAAGGTGGGAATCAGCCTCTTCTACCAGGCAGCTGGACATAGCCTCAAGCTGTGCCAGGGAAGGTTCAGGCTGGACATCAGGAGGAATTTCTTGGAAAGGGTTGTTAAACATTGGAATGGACTGTCCAGGGTGGTTGTGGAGTCAGCATCCCTGGAAGTGCTCAAGAAACTACTGGATGTGGCATGTAGTGCCATTGTCTAGTTGACAAGGTGACGAGCAGTCAAAGATTGGACTTGATGGTCCCAGAGGTCTTTTCCAACCTAAATGATTCTGTGACTCTGTAAAACATCTTTGATTCTAGACCTTCTGAGCCCTGACAACAGAGAGGACATCTGGGACTCTCACAGAGCTGGTTTTTTCCCCTTCATCTTAAACAATCAAAACCAGACAAATGCTCCCCCCCCCCCAACTTATACATTGCCTAAAAAATAGAGTTGAAGATGTTCTTCATGTACATCTTTAACATTAGTTGTAAGATTTACTTCCCTTGAATTTATATGTTTGAAAGCTTATCATTTAAGGTGAATTAGTTAGTGTAAGTTAACTGTACAGTTAATACAGAAGTTTGACTGTTATCTCAGTTATCTCAGAAGTTTGACTATTCTAGAAATTGGCCTCATCTCCTATCTTGTAACTGGTTTGGAGTTTTTTTAAAGGTAATTAATGAAATTTCCATTTACTTCATGATTTATTTTTAAGTCATTGCTCTTCATGCTTTATTCACTTGTTTGATTTACCAAAATATGAATATTGATCTAATATCGATATCCAACTGAGACGGACAAAAACTCTCTAACAGTTCAGAGTTAGAAAGTGCATGTTTTATTTGGCGCCAGGCACTGCGTGGGATAGCTCCCTAAGACGCAGGGCCCCGATACAAGCAAACACACAGCTTTTTATTTACAAAAATTATGAATATCCAAAATACAAATGCATATTCATAACATTAACACCTCCCATTCTCCACTTCGTATGGAAATTTAGCTTAAATATCATTAAGCATGCGTAGTGTGTGTTCTGAATTGAGTCGGTGGTCTTGAATTGGGTCAGTGGTCCCAAAAAAGATGAAGTAACTCATCTTCCTCATTTTGACCTTTTTGCTTCTCTGAACTTTAACAATCCTAATTGCTTTAGTGACCTGTAAGTTTCCTCTTGCATGACTTTTGGATGGGTTCCCGCAAAGGGAGGAAATTGGTAATTGTCCTTGTTCCCTACACCAACTTATCAATGTTTCTACTCCTCATTCTAAGCACAGCTAAGCAAACATACAAATGACAGATCATCAGTTATTTAGTAATCAGTTACTAACATCTTAAAACCCATTTCAGGTCCAGCTCTCTTAACTATTTTAATTAACTCTAGCTGGGCCTGAATTCCTTCCTATTCTAACTAATTTCAACATAGCTAGCCTATAACTAAAATATTTATGTTTCTTCTAAACCTATGTTTCATGTTAACCTCAGTAACTTTGTGTCTCAGTGTTTCCACTTCTGAATTCCATCACCATACTAGCAAATTAGTTACTGAATACTGAACAGGTAATAACCAGTGTAGCCAATGCGAGCTACAGAAACAGAGGTAGAAGGCCTGTTCTAACTTCCTGCATGCTCATTCTGATTCTGATTCCAGTGGAGGCTAGAACTTTTCCATAGGTCTCAAGAACTATAGCTGCATAAAATTATTTCTCATGTGAATAGAGAAAGGCACTGATTTCGCTTTTATTATCTGTCAGGGCCCAGGGAGAGCAATATGGAGCAGAAGTTCCCGTGTTAGTAGGTCAGAGGCCCTGAATTATCTGCATAGGTTGTCCTTCATCCTCTACTGCCTTGTGACCTACTTAATGACTTGTCAAGGACTAATTTAATTACATAAACTTAGCCAGCTATCAGTTGCGTCCAGTGTCTCTCATTTCTATTGCCCTCCAAATGTGTTGCCAATAATACTATAATTGCTATTTCTAGTGTATAAAGAAAATTTCAGCATACTGAATTTTGTACAAAAAATCTGTCTCAATAGCATAGGATGTTCTGCAGTTAATATCTTTTAAGATTACGAAAAAGGTCCCTGGTATAGACTACGGGCCAAATTAATTTCCTAGAGGACTACAGATTAAACATAAATCATGGTTTTGAATGTGAGAGGTCATGTTATTCAACCACAAAGCTACAGTTCAAAATGTGACTTTAAGACTTCTACCACTTCTTTCCACTCTAAATTATTCATCAATATAATAATATTTTACTATCATAAGTTTTCAAACCCTTTAAATTTAGAAAATAAAGTTTGTGGGCTTATGCTAATAAAAGCAATTTCAAAGGGTAATAGAATAAACCTAGCATACCCAGAGCACAAGAGAGAATAAAATATTAATTTTTAGGTTGCGTACGAATTCTCTTAATCCAAGTATTTTTGAAAGTTAATAAAACTTCAGAATTATTTGCACGGATTTCACAGAATCAGAGAATAGATGATGTTCAAGGAACCTAGGGAGATGTCCAACCACCTCCTGAAGCAAGGTCGGCTGGAGCAAGTTGCTCAGGGCTGAGTCCAGTCAAGTTCTAAATTTCTCCATGGATGCAAATGCCACGACCACTCTGGACAGCACAATCTGTTCCACTGTTTCAGTACCTTCACTGTAAAAAAAAAAAACCCCAACAATAAAAACCAAACTATTTGCCATACAGGAAACGTGTTCAAGAGACATCTAGATCTGGCACTGGGTGATGTGGTTTAGCGGTTATGTGGCTATAGTAGCTGGATGATCTTAAGGGTCTTTTCCAGCCTT
Source organism: Coloeus monedula (assembly GCF_965178545.1). NCBI lineage: Eukaryota > Metazoa > Chordata > Aves > Passeriformes > Corvidae > Coloeus > Coloeus monedula. Next base: position 91,760,785 of record NC_138782.1, on the reverse strand, counting down.
GATGATTCTATCAAATGGATTTCCCATGGGAATTCATCTTTTTGGCCTGGAGAAAAGGAGGCCCAAGGGGTACCTTATTGCTCTGTACAAATGAAAGGAGGTTGCAGCAAGGTAGGAGTTGATCTCTTCTCCTAGGCAAATAGTGACAGGGTAAGAGGAAATGGCCAAAAGCTGTGCCAGAAGTTCAGTTTGGACATGAGGAAGACTTTCTTCACTGAAAGAGTGGTTAAACATTCAAGTTGGCTGCCTAGGGAAGTGGTAGAGTTGCCATCCCTGAAAATGTTCAAGAAATGACTGGATGAGGCACTTAGTGCCATTGTCTAGTTGACAAGGTGGTGTTCAGTCAAAGGCTGGATTTGATGATCTTGGAGGTCTTTTCTAACTTTAATGAATCTATGATTCTGTATTTCAGACTCTGCCCATTGCTTCTTGCCCTTTTACTGAACACCTCCATGAAGAGTCTGGCTTCCTATTGTATATTTCTCACCGCATGTCAGGTATTTGTATATACTGATTTAAACTGCACGTACATATATACACACATATACTAAGGCACACATTTTTATAATATTAGCAAACAAAACAATTTGTTTAGTGCGGGTGGACTGTTTTAACGTTTTATTTCCTACAAGTTACTGGAGAAAGTTTGAGTATTTCTAACATTAATTAACTTCATAGAATAGCAAGACAGAAAATATAGTAGAGATATACAGATCAAATAGACTGGTTTGGGGCTTTTTTATTGCTTGCTGTACTTGATAATCCTAAAGGTCTTTTCTAATCTAAATGGTTCTATGATTCTATGATTATTCTTCCTAAAGAATGTATTTCCTTAAGAGGCTGAGGGGAAAAAAGCTGTTTTTCAAAATTGTTATTATAGATTAAACAGAACAAATAGAAATGGTTGCTTTGAATATAAAACTATTTCTTCCAAGTAAGAATGCAGTGATGCAATCATTAATTTTTTTAAACTTCTGTTAAGCTGAAGGAAGATAATTTTAATAGATATTACAACAGAACTTTACCAATGCAGGTTAGTAAGAAAGAAATTATTTGGAAAAAATGAAAACATAGGTAAGTAAACTTAAGTCAGTATGTCCAATGTAAGATATGCCCAGAGTTTTTGAAAACATTAGGTAATTAACTCACTGTAAAAATGTCCATCATTAAAAAAAAAAAAAGAACATTTAACATATATACCTAGTGCTATTAATGCTGCTGTGGAAGCTTCTAAGTGACCTTCCAACAATGATGAAACCAATGTCCAATTACTATTGATGACCATAGGATGAAAATTTCACCTCTAACTCTTCTAACTACTAAATGAGTTATAAATAGTACTCCTATTAAGTGAGCAACCTAATATTCAATTAACGGTTAATGATGCATAGGAAAATAGTTTCAAACACTCTAAAATGGACTTGAGATGATTTTCAAATTTAACATGAGACTTCTGAATACTGAATTGTGACTAATGCCTAGTGGTAATACTTTTATAATTTTTCATCATATACTCTGTTATATACAAAATGAACTCTGGAAAGAATCAGTTAAGTAACTCCTTGGATCAACCCAGAATCCCCTGAAATTAAAATAAAGAAGTGGTCCAAGTGTTTTGATTTCTTATGGAGTTTTCTACTGTCTTAGAATTGCAAGTCTCTTAACACTTTTTATTGCATTTTTTCCTAATTAATTCCGTTCCTGAAGCCTACTCTGATTATTTAAAAAACAATTTTTATGACAACTATTTGAGTGTATATTTAATGGAATATTATTTTGAGGTGGAAAATCACAAAGAAATCATAAAATTATAAGAAAGGAAGTTGAAAGGTCATTTGTTCCCTTCCTAATCCATGTCTCAATCTAATAAATCTCATTCCTGAGAGATATTCTCTAGGATTTTGCAAAGTAGTCAGTGATGGACACATCACAACTTCCTTAAGCAATTTCGATGTTTCACTGTTATGAGGATCACACAAAATCCATAGAGTGTTTTTATAAAGGTTTTTTTCTAATTTCTTACTGAGGTGAAATCTGATAAAAATTAAACCCATTATTCTTCATCTTCCTTATTACAAACATAACTTTTTTTATAGTACATTTTGCATATTTGAATGTTTAATGTGTCTTCTCCCAATCTTGTCTTCCATAAACTAGGGTAATCTTTTCTTTTGGATCTTTTTTTATTCTTGATGCTCTTAGGCTGGTTTGCATCTTCCATAATATTTGTGCTCAGTTCTTCCACAAGAGGATCCAGTTGAGACATTGCTAGTACTAGCAAGGGTGGAAAAGTGAATTCACATAATATGGAAGATTATTTCTGTTTATTCATACTGATGTAGTGACTGTCTTTTTTTGGAATGTGACTATATTGCTCAAGTTCAGCTTAGGATCTGAAGTAATAACCCTAAGAATCTTCTTGATAGAACTGTTGTCTAGTTGTTTCCCTTTTCTTATAAATGTTATAAAGAATTTTAAATTTGTTAATTATACTGACTTTTTTTTCACGCCATCCTACAGTTTCTGGGCACTATTTTAATTTTTAATCCTTCTAATTATTCATATATTTAGCAATAATATTTTCTATGTGATTATAAAAGTCCTATGAAATATTCAGTAGTCTTATAGGCAGGACACACCTTAAAAGAAGATTTCCTGTGAGATAGTATGAAAAGTTCACTTTCATCCCTCTATTTCTTCTGCATGTATACTTCAGTATCATAGAGCTTGTTAATGACTTTTTCCCTTACATTATGGCTGTATCACTCAGCAACGCAAAGCTGACCAGTGTGGTTGATGCAATGGAAGGAAGGGATGCCATTCAGAGAGACATGGACAAGGTTGAGAAGTGATCACAAGAGAATCTCATTAAGTTTGTCTAAGGGCAAGGTGCTGCACCTGTGTCCAGCCAATCCCATACATGAGTGGGAGATGAACTCATCGAGAAGGACCTGCTGGTTCTGGTAATGGAAACCTCGGCATGAGCAACAGAAGTGATTGAAGCACAAGAAAGATGTAGACATGTTAGAATGGATCCAGAGCAGGCCACAAAGGTGATCTGAGGGCTAGAGCACCTCCCTTATGAAGACAGGCTGAGAGAGCTTAAATTGTTCAGCACAGAGAAGACTCGACTCTGTGGAAACCTTATTGCATCCTTCCAGTATTTAAAGGGGGCTTATAAAAAAGAGAAAGAGATAGTTTTCACATGGGCAGATAGTGATAGGCAAGAGGGAATGGTTTTAAACTAAAAGCGGAGAGCTGTATATTAGATGTTAGGAAACAGTTCTTTACTGTGAGGGTGGTGAGGCAATGGGACAGGTTAGCCAGAGAAGTGGAAGCCACATCCCTGGAAGTGTTCAAGGTCAGGTTGGATGAGGCTCTGAGCAACACGATCTAGTGGAAGGTGTCCCTGCCCATGGCAGGGTGTCTGGAACTAGATGATCCTATGATCTCAGCTGTGAAGCATGTTATCCTTTCCCCTACCATTCCTCCATCCGCTGTAATATGTGAATTTTATGTCTAATTTTAGAATGCTAATGGCTCAACAGTGCATGTGTTTCTGTAGGTAGTAAAAATGATAGAATAATTTCAGTCACAGTACAAACAATTAGTACAAATTAATACATACCAATATATAGTTTTAACAAGCATTAACGCTTTATGAGTTGAATAAAAAGTCATCCTTATTAGAAAATAGATCTATCTCTGAGCATAATTTATGATTGTCCAATTAGGCTATAGATTAAGGATAATTGCTATAGAAGATCTTTAAGATTCTAAATCCATTACTCTAATGTTTCATATTTAATGAAATTGTCAGCAATTTTTGGTTAAAAATGTAAGATCATTTAAGAGTATGTGAGTCATCACTTCCCTACTACTGATTTGGTATATAAATATTCCTTTCCCTTCATCAGCAAGCCTGCAATTTTCTTTTTAAATTCTACCCAGCATACTGTCATGAAATTCTTAGTTAGGAAAAAATCAAGTTAAAATCAGTGTAATAAGTATCAGTAGGAAAAAATGCATTATTATTTTATTCCTAAAACTTCTGAGTTTATTATCAAAGGGTAAACATTTTACAATGTCATTATAATGCTTAATTTGGCAGAACACTTTAAATGCTAAATCTAGGACTGGGAATTAATTTTTAAAAATCATTTTGGGAATATCACTCTATGTAAAAATCTTTTCCTTTAAAAATTTCCTTTAAAAAAAAATTTCCTTTAAAAAGTAAATGAATGCATCTGTGCCCAATAATGTGATGGTCTTAGGTTAATACATTCTAAAAAGGGGAAATACATAACCTTTGGTATTATATGGCAAAGACCTACAAAATTTGCTGATATACACCATTCCCTGTTGCCCTGATCCATGGCCCCTGCTCTGGAGTCATTAGCAATGAGTTTAGAAGCATTTACTGGATTACTCACAGAAACATATTCAAATTATTTTTTTCATGCTAACATGCAATAAGGGCAGGATTCTTTGATTTCCTTTCTCATGTCTGTTGTATTCTGACAATATAGCATACAATGTAGTATGTCTATGGTTGTTAGACCTAAGGTGCCAATAACCTATGTTTTCAGATTTTCCTGTTTCTGTTCTTCAGATATCCCTCATTTTATGCATATTACAGGTTTAATCAGAAAAGCACTTTGGAGAAAGGCTCACACTCATATATTAGTTATGGCCTTATGTGCATGGCAATTGATGTTGGGAAATATTTCACAAAAATGTGAAATTATTGTGGTGCTGTTTCCACTCAAAACAGTCCAGAGCCTCATGTTTTCCCACATTGCATAAGACCAGAGCAATGCAGCTGCACAACCTCTGAAACTGGGCATACAAAAGAACCTTGATCTAAAAGGCAAAAGACAGTAGTCAGCTCACATTTATTAGAAGTTTAAAGGAACTTCTATTTCCAGAATATCAAAACACACAAATAATTGGCTAGCTAAACTATTCTGATGTAAATACTAGACCTGAGGCTTTCATCTAAAGTTGCAGAGTACAGGGCAGTGACTACATAAAAATAGAATAAATCGGCCACTCTTTGTACACACAATTAGTGAAGGGATAACAAAACTCCAGGTGTAAGTGACAGAGATGCTCTATTCATGGCTGTAATTCTCACCTTTCTGAAATGGCAAAGGTTTCTCCAAGCACTGTCTTTGCAAACAGACCAAGGACAAAATTAACCATTCAGGTTTGGAATGTATGCATGCCTCACTGCCTATTTTCATTGAACTCTGTAATTCTGAGTGCACAGTGATCTCCCCTGGGCAGAGGAGAAGGAAGTAAAAGAACAGGAAGCAATCGATGTTCTTGACATCTCCCCATACCTTTGCATGCCATGTGGCTGTATGTTGTGTTTTACTCTAGCAAGTCGAAGAAAGCACCCAGCAAGCCACCACAGCTCATTTGCAGGGCTGAGGAGTTCATCTGATCTCTGCTCCCTGAGATGTTAAGGGAGGGCAGCACTTGGGGAGAACAGCATTTAGCCACCAAAGGATGAAGATAATATAAATTAATTCAACAAATTTGTGTTTGTCTGTCTTAGGCTTTGAGTTAGTCTATTTTTCAAGTTTATGGATGAGTAAAGTTGTTACTGAAAAGTCAGATTTTCAGAACTGAATTTCTTAGGTTCCCCTAAAATGCCACTGACTTAAATAGGTGGCTTATCTTTTACAAACCTGGGAACACTAAGAGATTTGTCTAGAATCAAATTTCAAGCTGACTACAATCAACTGTTTTGAAAATCTTGGTTTAAAGTTCTGTACAATGCAGAATCACTCTTTATGTGAGTTAACTGAGGATCTGATATCACAGCACTACAGTTGCAGAAGTCTTAACCATGGATTTTCATGGAATGTGGCTCATTTTCTAGTAGCCAATGGCAGACAGTGAAATAGGTCAAATAGGTCTGTCTAATGATTGCCATCTGCATAATCAGCAATCTATTAAGATTAATGAGGCTCTCATACAATATTCTGTACTTCATCTAGCCCACATTAAAATCATATCAATCAGAAAGGCTTATATATCTTCTTCCATATTTTAAAATATGAAGTTCAATCCTTACCTATCTAACTAATAAGTCAAATAATTATAATGATATGCAGATCAGGGGAGTTTGTTTTGATCATAGATTATTATGGGTTGAAAAAGAATTGCATAAAGAGAAATTAAATTCTGCAAAAGCAATTCTAATTCACTTTACATATGCCAAAATTCCCATCCAGTATTTCTGAATATGATCTTACACATTTTGCATTCCCTTTTACTGTATAAAATTGTTACATTATATGTCTGTGGATTGTATGCACTGTAAGAAATCCTTTCACTTTACATGAAACAGAATACCTTTTTACTCTATTAGTTTTATTTTTGTGTGATTTCCAAAGAAAGCTTTGAACTGTAAGTGTAAAGTACTGGCTTCCCTGGCATCACAGGAGTTTTTCTCCATTTTGCTTCTACTCTGACATTTTTCTGCCTTAGTAAGCCTTCAAGCAGGGAGGCTTTGTGAGACAGGAGCATCTCTTTCATGCTGTTGCTCACTCTTCAAATCTTTTCCTAGAATGCCTTCTGTGTGTGTCCTAAAGAAGTGGCCATCCTCTCCCAAATCCTCATCCTCCCCCAAAACTTCCATACTCTCCTCACCAAAAAGGCATTTTTCCTAATTAGAAGTTTTCCCCCTGAATCATAGGATAATATAATTATTTAGGTTGAAAAAGATCTTTAAGATCATCAAGCCCAATCATAAATAAGTATTCCTGGACTCTGAGCCAATAAAATATTGACAGGTCTTTGTAATTTTATTTCAATGGGCATCTTTATTGACTCTAAGCTTATATCACAAGTAATAATTTGTTCGGCCAAAACTCTGCACAAATTCAGTATTATTGGAGATAAAAAATAGAGTAAAATTATTTACTTCCATTCCTTGGACTCCTTTACCCATTTTTTTTCACCTGTACTGATCTGTTACTATGAAACATATTTCAGGAAGCTACACCATAATTTTCTTTTTTATGTGTGCAGGGCTTGTGATCTTGGAGGTTGAGTTTCTTCAAGATAAGATTCAGTACAGGTATTGCAGAGCTTGCACAATTTTATATTTTACACTCATACCTGTCGCTGACACAAACCGTAATTCAAATGCATAGTCAAGTCCGTCCATAAACAATAAATAAAGGGTATGAAAAATAAACCCACTACAGTGACCAGATATCTTTTAGTCTAATGAAAAGAAAAAGAGATTATAAAAAAGGCAGAAAACCTGGTAAAGCTATCTAGTGGGGTCATTCTGTACTTACAGAAAAGCAAGTGACACAATTTGTTTAGTGATGCTTTATATTCAATGAAGCTATCTTCAAAGGCTTTACCCAGGTCCCTAAAATACCCTCTGCTATTTTTAGCTTTTATTCACCATGCTGATAAGCTTTAAGCTTCTCTAGCATAAATTAAGGTCTTCTTTACTTTGTAGGTCACCTGACTCTGAATGGCACAATATGCTTCCAGTCCAACTACTTCAGTTATTCCGGATAAAGAAAATACTGCATATTATAGTTTCAGGGAATTTGTGGGCCATATGTAAAGAGTGAAATTCTATCCTGACTTATTTTTCCAGGAGAAGCTGTGTAACTGGAACAGAGGCAGCAAATTCTGATCTCAAAGGCGATCTTTAAGCCACCTCTCTCTCCTAATCTTCAACACCGATTTACCTTAGGCAACCTGGGAAATGTCTCTCAGTTATATTTTTAATATTTCTATATATTCTGTATATTCTTGGGTGTAAAAGCCAAATTATCTACAGAATTCTGTATATGTCCCCATGTGTCTTTGACATATTTCTTTTGCTGCTTGGCCATTGTCATTGTCCCTATACCAAGGTTAGCAGAGCATTAATGTAATACAACAGTCTGAATAGCCTATCCCAGAGTAATTACCTTACATTTTTCAGCCCATTTGTACCAGTATATGTCATGGTGGTAATAGACCACTAACTATATTATTCTGATGTTTCTTGTCCACTCAGTCTGCATGTGTGAAACAGTGAAAATCTGCTGGAATTGAAAATACCATTCAGAATGGTGTAATGGTACACTGGGATGTGTAAGATGTCAATGAAAGATGACACAAGAAAAACACCAAATAGATTTCTCTTTCTTTATCTTCAATTGATCAGTGAATCCTAGTTTTGAATTTCTAAGGGAATTCTATATGTCAGACATCTTTAACACCTGAATTTCCTTTGTGGTAAGATTAAAAACAGATGTAAGAGATTTTTAAAGTCATCCAGCAAGTGAGCAATATCAAACTTTAAAAATTGCACTATGCTCTCTTTAACAATAAAGCTACATAAGGTGAAATAAAAAAAAAAAAAAAAAATCTATAAAACCATTTAGAATTTATCTAAATTTATCTTTTCTTAGAAAATGTATTTTCTTGTTTTGTTGGTTGGGGTTTTTTTCCATTTTAGGGGGAGATGGGGTGAGCTGCTTTTTTATATTTTGTATTTTAGAATTCCAAAAGAGAGTTTGAACTTGCTAAAGTTATTGTTGTTCAATTATAGAAAATAATCTATAAGGTTTTCAACACCTTCCAAAAGAGGGCTTGCTCAGAAAACTAGCAGAGTTACCACATGACTTTGCCTTCACCTGACTGGGGAGACTTGTTCTTGACCTCCTCTGTTGAATACCTCTTTTGGGCTGCCCAACAAGACAAATAGTACCAGTAAACTAAAGGAAGTCTGTCAAAGGGCAACCAGAATGTACAGGACCAAGAGCACTTGTCTTGTGGGGAGAACCTGTGGAAGAGAGCCCACTGGGAGGACCTGACAGGAGCTCCTGATGCTCACAGAGATGTTGAAGAGATTAACCAAGGTGTTCATGGCAGTGCATGCACATTTCTAACATGCCATGAACCTGAGTGGTACATTTAGCCCAATACAGCATGTCAGGCTGGCATACACAGCCAAGTCAATATGTGTAAAGGTGCTTTTAATGATAATACGAGGAAAATAATAATATCTTCTGAAATGTCAATTTGAAAACCTGTTATTAAATTTCTTGGCCAAGTCCAGTCCAGTTACTACTGCAAACACATGGTAAAACCTGTATGTATGCATAAATATGATTATATGATTAATGTTCCAAAAGCATGCTGCTATTTTTATGCCTGTTCATGCTGATCAAAGACATTTAATTTTCTCCCAAGGACTAGTTACTATTTAGCTTCCTGAATGATTTTCTTCCTTGTTTTGCCTTTTCTTTTTTCCCCCTGTCATGGGTTAGCATAGCTATGGAAGTGATTCTTTTGCAAAGAGATGCTTACAGCTTCCTCTATGACCTGACAGAACCTATCAACTGGCTAGTTTGAATATTGACAATTTTTTAAGCCACTTAAAAAAGTTTGACATGCCTCTGTGGTCCACATTTAAGAATGAACAAACCCCAGGAAAGCTCTCTCTTGCTTCCAGCCTTGGGACAGGTAACTGGGCTGGGTCCATGTGGCCCAGTGGGGCCGGGCCGGGCTGGGACACAGCCGTCCTGGAGCTGTGTGGCCCTGTTCCACCCACGGCCCCCTCACAGCCCTGTTATGTGCAGATGGCATAGCCCGGCTCTACATACCCCCCCCACACCCCCCCACACCCCCCCAGTGGGGCTGAAGATTGAGCTGAAGCTGCCCCACTGCCTGGCAAAGATCATGTGACCAACAGCGATAAGCGACATTCCAGATGCAAAACCCTTTCAGTGCTGTAAGTTTCCTCCAGAACAGATGAAGCCTGCAGACACTAAGTAAAGAAGGAAGAGCTGAAACCCTGAGAGAGGAGACAGAGGAGATGCTTAGAAGCTGAAATTCTGTTGTAAACCCATGGTGGTGATAGACTATGATACATCAGAGTACCCGTTGTAATTTCATGGAAGCGTGGGGGGTGGAGTGTTCAAACTGCACTTGTGACCAAAAGTACCTGTGCTGGAATAAGCAAATGCTGAAGCAGCTGTAATTTGATGAGAAGTTTGAACAGGGAGAGATGGAAGTGATGAGGACTCTTGCTCCAAATTGGAAGGAGAAGACCTCTGTTCCTAGAAATGCTCCCAGAGATAGTCCTACAGATGAAGATGATGAGGACCCGTTAGCTCTCAGGGAAGGGGGAGGGCCTCTACTCCTAGAGATGAAGATGCTCTCAGAGATGGGTGAAGAGAACCTTTGTTTTTGAACAGCTCAACCTTAAAATGGCACCCCAGTAGCTCAAGATTGGACCCTCGAAAGCAGTTGTGGGAAAAGCTGTAAGTGGGGGGAAGGGACTCTCACATGTGAGCAGAGAACCAACCCGGGTGGCTGTCTCGTTGTGATATTGAAGCCATGAGAAAACTTCTTTGTGGAGATGTCTCCATAGCATGAGCAAGAGAGACTCCTCTCCCTAAATGAACTGAACAAGGTTATCATAGAAGTGGTAAACTGACTGACAGTCTCAAGGGTTGTCTTTTTACATTGTCAGTGGGAAAAGGAAGAAAGGTGAGGGGGAGGAGAAGTGTTCTGAAGGTGTGGTCTGACTTTTTTTTTTCCCTTTCTTTTAGGTCTGTTCATAAACTTCTTTATATTCTTTTAAGTTTTGTGCCTGCTTTGCTTTCTCCTAATTCCTATCTCACAGAAGGTAAATAAGTAAGTAATGAGTATTTTGGACCAAAACCACTAAACTCTAATTGGTGTTTCCACCCGGTTTACGAACTGAACCCACTACACCCCCAATTTATTTTATTTTAGCTAGTGTCAATTATTAATTAGTGTTAATTTTATTTTATTTTATTTTATTTTATTTTATTTTATTTTAGCTAGTGTCAATTAATTTAGCTAGTGAGAATTAATACTCAGCTCTATTAGCTAAATGAGTTAAATAGGCTTAAGTTTCTTGTCTACTATGAAAATTATTTAGACAGAAGCAGCTACTAGCTTATTCAAACTCAGAAGTTACTAGTTTGGAAAGAGAAGTAAGATACAAAATTCCTCCAGACGTGCTTTTCATTATATGTGAATATTATCTATAAAAGGTAAAAGACAGTCTGAAGTAGATGTCACTTAAAACCTCCATGACACAAAGTCTAGCAAGCAGTCAAATATTCAAACAGGTGCCATGAAAGGATTGACAATTTTAATTGCAAGCTTTATGACCTTGACAAAAGAAAAAACCAAGAAAAAACTAAAATCAACATCACAACCTTATGCTTTTCCTTTTCCATTAAGAAGGAAGTGAAGAAATATACTCTGAGAAATTCAGTCCTTTCAACTTTTTTGTTTACTACGGACTGCTTCCTACAGATGCTTATGAAGAGACATTTTATCACCACATTATTGTATATTGTAGGGGGAAAATTATAATTAGCTACTTAACATCTTTGGCAGATGTGTATGAGAACATTTTAAATGACTATATAAAATTTTCAGCATTAAAACCATATTCTGTCTCCAATATAATTTGTTTCATTTTTCTGTTTAATGAAGTGTAAAACACTGATAAATTGTGGAATTCTTTGTAAAGAATGTTCATATTATTTGTATAATACAGTTGGTGAACTAACTGTTTCTAAAAATAAATGAGTTGATGGGATGGAAATGTAATTTGCAGCTTAAAGATCAAAAAGCAAAGCAGTAACATGACACCATTGATACTTAATTAAATTAGAGTGCATTTTACTTAAAGCGGCAACTTCAGTGCTTCAGCATCAGTAACCCACTTAGCAAGCCCAGTACGATGGATATATACTGAGGCACTTAAAAAATGGAGATGGCAAGCACATTTCCACAGGGAATTATTGGTGCACACACAGAGCTCCACTGCCATTAACAGAGTCTAGGACTCAAAAGGAGAAACAAAGACAAATGGCAAAGTCAGTTAAAGGATTGTGACTTGGCTGCTTCAAATTGATCACTGTTTTAACAGAGATAAATACAGTACATGAAAGCAGATCATCTGGACTTTGGGAGACAAATTATAAGGGTTAAGTGTGACTAGCATTATAGGAAATAAAAAGTGAACTGGTGAAACTACATGAATTCTAGTTGATTTTAATGAACAGTTGTCTCCTCATGTACTTTCCCATATTATGAAACTTGAAATTGTTTCATGTAAGCTTACAGATTTCATTAGCAACACACAACAGCAATTTAGGATTTGTTACTAAAAGGGTCCCCACTCAGTGCAACAAAAGAAATTTAATATGGGAGACAGTATTTTTTTTCTCCATGTGCTAGAGATGGGACAGGAGCTACAGAAAATACCTAGCATGAAGTGCAAATAAATAGAAATTTATATTAAAATGGACCTTCTCGTTGATATGAAGCATTCTTGACAGCTGAAACAACAGAAAGATGCTTATTGTAGCCATCAGGGGAAGAGGAGAATGAGTGATGAATATGAAAACAGGAAGACAAAGTGGGTTCCTTGAAAACAGTTAAGTCACATAGCATGTAGAAGAAAAATAAGAGTATGTAACAATTTAATATTCATTTCTCAAATGAATGGGAATTTTATTTTTTAACAAAAGCAATAAAATTCTTCCAGTTATCCTAGATATCTAATTTAATAAATAAGCTATTTTGAAAAAAGAAATGATGTTGTTCTCTAAGCATCATGGGAGGTGTATTACTAAGAATTTTCTAAAACTGAGTAGTCATTCAGGCAAGATGATAGCAACCTGACTTTATTGTGAACAGACCAATAACTTTGTAAATAAACATTTTTGCTGTAACTGCACTTTCATGACTTTTACTGCCTTTTTTTGGAGTTTCTGGAAAAATAAAGCTCCTGATCCCATGTGTAGGCCTTGATGTTGCACTGCTTTTACAAGCCTGGTAAAAGTTTAACTGCTTTGAGTGGTTATAATGCTAATTCTCTGGGGTAATGTTTCATCTTGCCTGCTTAGGAGGAAAAAACTTTAATTCACGGGATAATGTTTCCAGCGATGGCCTGCAGACTACATCTGTGATGCAGTGTTCAAGATGCAGTTTGTAAGCCTTTGAGAGTGGCTGCTGAAAAGCATGCAGTCTCTCAAGCATGTAACTAAATATGAGGAGACCATTTCCTTTTAAAGTTCTTCCTACCTCAGAAATTATTATGGCAACATACACTGTGTTAATGTTACTTAGCCACCACATATCCACTATTTGCACTCCCAAGGGTGAATTAGAATCAAATGTATTTAAATTAGAGAAAGAAACATTATCAATTTAGAAATGCATTTTCTCCCAGGCTTTATTAGAGAAAGATGTGAAGATACTCCTTATGCCTTTAAAAATGCTGTTAGTATTAACAACATGACTAGATAAAAGAGTCATAAAAATGTAATGACAGTCTCATTTCCAATATATAGAACAAACAAGCTTAGTTACTAAGGACAAAATATATGGCCCAGAGGAAAGCTGTTTGGAAATGGTACAGTAATTTAATAATTGTAAAAGGGCTGAACATTGATTCCTTGAGAGTTCATGCTTTGTGTGTTGCTGCACAGATGATAGCAACAGATTCCTTCATTCACAGTCAGTAAATGAAAAGGCCCATCTATCAGCTCATGTGTATTTAACTAAGAGGTTTATCCTACTTTGTCCTTTTCTCTCTGTTGCTGTCAAGACTGATGCTTCATAACAGAGGAAGATGCTACTGTGGCTTCAGGGCAAATTATTACAGAATGTCTTTTAACCGCTTTGATCAAAATCTATAAAATAACATGAATAAAATTGAATCTGCCTTAATGCAGCCTATCATTATTTTCTTCAGTGAGACAAAAAATTCACTCAAAGGCTACTTTGGAGTCATACTGTCTGTTTCAAGACACTCCCTATTCTTACTGAAAACCATTCTCTGGAATGCCATGTGAGTAAAGAGATAATGTGTCCATTTTTATTAATACAAAATCATTAATTTGAACAAGAAATATTTTAATTTTTTTAAATTTTATTTTATTAATATTTTGCCTTCCATCTATTTTCATACTTTATCCTGTATACTTCTTAATGACATAGATTATATATATTATATTTAATGTAGTCTTTAAGTCTCTATGGTGAAAACTGCTTGTTTTTGTGAGAGATGAAGCATATCATTTGTCACAGAAAGTTCAGAAACAAAATAGTGGTAATAATAGTATTCAAATACCAACAGTCTGAATACTTACACTAAATAAGACAAAAAAATTACATTTCTATTTCTCTTTTTTTTCCATTTGCTGCAGAAAAAGGAGACCATCTGCTAAAGAAGTGATGGCAAAGTGACATTAGGAACTTCCAGAAGTATAGCAATGTTAGAGCATCAATCTGCTTTATGCTAATGTGCAGGACACATTTCACATAAGCTTACCTTAGTTTTGTTGTAAAGTGCATTCACTTTACACTCAGTTCCTGCTGTCTCTTAACCACTCCTGTATCCTTCTTGTCCTAGAATTACAAGCAACCATAGTAGCAGGGCTGGAAGGAGACAGATTAAATAGGAATAAGAAGTAAAAAAGAAGTAAATGGACATCATTACATTTGAGAAAGTAAGTTCTAACTAATGAAAGTAGTGTTATAATTACAGAATGATTTTAATAAACATAACACACCTAAGTGTCCATTTATGCCTAGATTTATTCAGAGAATTTGCATTTTACTCTGCATACCAGTCTCTGCAGTGTATTTCCAACTTCTGTGAATGCTTTTGTCTAGCAAATAACATTCATAGGCTTAGAATTGTATAAATGAGATCACTAATATGATGAAAATAATTTCCATACTAGTAAATCTTTTTGATTAGGAGACTAAGTGAAGAATGAAAATTACTTATCTACATGAAAGATGATACCTATCTCTCCTTTTTATTTAACAGATTAAAAATCCTCACCTGGTTTAAAAAGCTCTATCTCTTAGTATGGATGCTTCCAGGAACTGCTAATGGTCTATAGAGATTTTTTTGCAGAACATTAGCTCTATCCATTGACCTCTTCATTAGCAGACATGAAGTTATTTGGAATTCCACTTCCTGCTGGGAAGTTATCCACATTACAATGTTCATGTCTGTGGCAGTCTTATCAGCCAGATCAGATACTAAATGGACCATAAAATATACTAACATATCTTAAATGGGTCTTTTGCAGAAAAAGAGAAATGAAAAGAAGTAGCCAAGGCACTTTCAAGATTAGTAAATATGACAATATGAAGACTTGCCCATCCTGTAGTGTTCCAAGCCTTTACTACACATAAACATTTTGGAAATAATTCTACTATTAAAAACTTTTACCAACAATAAGGAATGTAGGCTCTTGGTAACTAATTAAATAAAACCTTTCTATTTAAAACTAAGAAAATGACCTGGCCTAAATCATTTAGGTTTAAAAAATGTTAATGGGTTTGTATTGGGTTTGCATGGCTTGGTTTTTGGTATCACAGGGGCCACAGAGGTCGCTTCTGTGAGAAGCTGCTAGAAACTTCCACCATGTCCAGCAGAGCCAATCCTTGTTGACTCCAAAGATGGACCTGCCACTGGCCAAGGTTGGGCCAATCAGAAATGGTGGTAATGCCTCTGTGATAACATATTTAAGAAAAAAATCAAAACAAAGGTTGTGGTGCAGTTTTAATTCCAGCCAGAGAAGAGTGGGATAAGAACATTTGAGGAGAACAACATGGAGACTCCACCAAGGTCAGTGGAGAAGGAGTGGGAGGAGGTGCTGCAGGTGCCAGAGCTGAGATTCCTCTGCAGGCCGTGGTGCAGACCATGGTGAAGTGGGTTGTCCCCCTGCAGCCCATGGGTCCATGGGGGATGCAGAGATCCACCCGCAGCCTGTGAGGGAGGTGCCTGTGCCAGAGCAGGTGGATGCCTGGAGGAGGCTGGGAGTCCATGGATGAGCCGGTGGAGAGAGGGGGGCCCTGCTTCCAGGCTGGAGCAGCCTGTCCTTGGAGGACAGCACCCCATGGAAGAAGTTTGAGAGGTAATGTTGCCCAAGGGATGGACTCAGGCTGCAGTGGTTTTGTGGGGGCTGTTGCCCATGAGATGTACTCACACTGCAGAAGTTCAGGGAGAACTGTCTCCCATGGGAGGGACCCCACGATGCAGGAGGGAAAGGACTCCTATCCGTGAGCAGTGGGAGAAGCCTTGGGTGATGAACTGACCAAAACTACCATTCCCTGTCTCCTTGTGCTGCTGGGAAGGAGGGAGTGGTGAGGGGAAGATGGTTTTAAGGACTTAGTTTATTTCTCCTTATCCTGATCTGATTTTGTCAGTAATAAATTTATTTTATATCTCTAAGTTGAGCCTGTTTTGCCCTTTATGGTATTTAGTGAGAAATCTGTCCTGGTCCTTATCTCAACTTATGAACCCTTTGTTAAATTTTCTCTCCTCTACCCAGCTGCAGAGAGGAGTGAGTGAGTGGCTTTCATGGGTGTCTGGCATCTGGCCAGCATCACCCCATGACTAAGTTTCATAAAAGTAAGATTTTGGACTGAAGCATCTTGCCATGCTGAGACTCTAGTCAAATGTTGTGGTCAGTGTGTTTAAGAAATGTTTTTATTCCTTAATTTTTACTTTGTCTATTATTTATGTTCTTAGGAGTATTTTTCTGTGGTTTGTTTTTTGTTGAGGTTGACATTACCTATTTCTGGAGGGGTTTTTTTGTTGTTGTTTTTTACATAATCTTTATCAGATACCATTTTAGAAAGGAGTATTGATATTCACTCATATAATTTATAGAAATGCATCAGAATTTCAAAACATGACAGAGAAATAACCATTAAAACCAAAAAGGGAAAGTTAGGAATTTTTTATGAATTTAATTACTTTGTACAAGGCTAATTACTTCCAAATAAGGAAAATTTCACATTACACTTCATAATTAATGGAGCACACAAAGTAGCAGTTATCGTTAAAAGCACTCGTCACACCTTGGAAGCAGAGAAACAATAATGTTCAATTATTGAAGTTCTACAAAAAAAATATCCTGCAGTTTTTTCTTGTTTGCATGCCTACACAAGACCCAGCTGATGCTTAAAATGACAAGAAAGAAGCCCTCTGGCCTAGAATGCTAGTAGTTAACTAAATATTTTTGACAGAACCTCAAAGATAAATAGAGCTCTGAAGTAGTAAAATTTTTCACTGAACACATCAGAATGGCAGCTTTCCTTATAATTTCTTGCATGGTCTCCAGTCTTGATTTCAGAAAGAGAGATACATTGAAACGACCCCTGTCAGTATCTGAATACAGTAAGGAGTTTTAGGCTTCCAAGAGAACTTTCAAGGACATCAGTTTTCACTTTCTAGGGTCTGAAATGACAGCTGTACAAATGGGGTTACGGCAAGCTTATATATATATATTTTACAGATGTCCATCTTTCACTAGCTCTTGACTGAGAAAAAATGAGCTGTGATTCATTACCTTTAATAGAAATTTTACTATTGAAGCTAGGCCAAAAGAATGGCTTATAATCAAGACATTAAAATAATAAAGATGCAAAAAGGTTGTTCAAAAAATTAGCATAATTTATTACTAATTTTCATTAGATGGTTTTTATCTACAAGTAGCTAACATCATCTCATGCTTTATGAAAAGCTTTAGAATCAGGTAAGAAAAGAAACCTTATTTTAAATTATTCAGATGTCTCTTAGACTGCCAGTTTTTCTAGTCTCTCCTTATATTCATGTAGCAAAATATAGCCATGGCATTGTTTGGTTCTCTTAGATACAGTTATGATAATGAAAATCCTCCTGTAGACTTAGAAATTAAGAGTATAATATGTTCTCCAAAGCCTGCAATCTCTGTATTTTTCTCTTTTTTCTTTAATGATTCTTTTGTAGTATACTTTAGTGTACTTTTAGTATAATTTTTGTAGTATATTTTAATTGACATATCGTAAATGCAGAGTCCTAATATTAAATCTGAGAATTGATTTGTTGGAGAAACAAAGCTACTGAAATTCATGAGAATATTCAGTACAGATAAAGCTGCCAGAGCATTCATTTGAAAGGAATACTACAGTTAATGGCAGTGAAAATTTACCAATAACTATCAGTTGTATAAGGTGTTAAAAATACACTCTTTTTATGGTAGTTGCTACAAAAGTCATATAGTTGTTCTCACAGATAATACTGCTAAAAGTGACAATAAAAAATATTAACAAAAGAGAAAAAAAAAGGTGCACGCTGGATCACATGATGGCAAATTCATCTTCACAGATGTAGAGAAGTGTCAATGTCTCAAAGTAACCTGCCAAAGTCAGTTTCAGTTTTGCTTGCCTAATGTACAAGTTTGATTCAGACATCCTCCGTTTAAGGTCAAGTGTCTGGGTTAAGCTGCACAGTGGACCATAAATAGCCTGTGTTGCTTCATTCACTTACCATATGCATAAATGGATCCCCTACAGTGACATGCTCTTATGACCCAATTATTAAGAGATGCCTCTCCCTGAATTAAGGTGCAAACGAGACCATATGCCAAAGTACATAGTATGGATTTTATTTAACAGTAAATGTGAGGTAGAGACAGATAGAAAGAAATAGGAAAGAGAGTGGGAGGGAGAAAAGAGCATGAGGAGAGACAGATTAAGTAGAACTCTATCACCACCCCATGGATACAGAGGGCATCCTGATGATCCTTCTGGTCTTCTCAGTGGTAGGGGATCCCCAAGTCTTTCCTCTTGGGTATCACCCTTATACAGTCCAAGTTCCAGAAATACATGGGGCACAGATGCTTTTCCCACAACTTGGGATTGCACATGTATAAGCTGTTGCTTCCTTTTCCACAGTCTGCCACAGTGGGAATTCTTGTTCAGAAGCATTAACCTGGGTGGTACCCAGATCTGCCTCGCCAGACCTGGAACTAATGGCTTCCTGTGGCAAATTCCTCCCTTCTGATCTTATCTCAAGTTCCTACTGTGGTGGTTCATCTTACGAGTTCCTTCTGTGGCCTTGACAGCGTTTAAGGCAATTGTGATGTTTGAGTCTCTTACATATGTGCAGTAGGGGTGAAACATAGATATAGAAGAAAATTAAAGATTTTAGTTATAGGCTAGCTGTGTTGGAATGGGTGGAATAGGAAAGACTTTGGGCCCAGTGAGAGTTAATTAAAATAGTTAGGAGAGCTGGACCTGAAATAGGGTTTTAGGTGTTAGTAACTGATTACTAAATAACTGATGATCTGTCATTTGCATGTTTGCTTAGCTGTGCTTAGAACGAGGAATAGAAACATTGATAAGTTGGTGTAGGGAACAAGGACAATTACCAATTTCCTCCCTTTGTGGGAATCCGTCCAAAAGTCATGCAAGAAGAAACTTACAGGTCACTAAAGTAATTAGGATTGTTAAAGTTCAGAGAAGCAAAAAGGTCAAAATGAGGAAGAAGAGTTACTTCATCTTTTTTGGGACCACTGACCCAATTCAAGACCACCGACTCAATTCAGAACACACACTACGCATGCTTAATGATATTTAAACTCATTTCCATACGAAGCGGAGAATGGGAGGTGTTAATGTTATGAATATGCATTTGTATTTTGGATATTCATAATTTTTGGAAATAAAAGGTATCATATTTGCTTGTATCGGGGCCCTGTGTCTTAGGGAGCTATCCCACGCAGTGCCTGGCGCCAAATAAAACATGCACTTTCTAACTCTAAACTGTTAGAGAGTTTTTGTCCGTCTCAGTTGGATATCGATATTAGATCGATATTCATATTTTGGTAAATCAGGGGATGGACAGATCTGTTTGGCTTTGGATGTCAGTCTTAGCAAGTGCACAGAGAGAAGGTATTACAGCCTCTCCAGCATTTAGCATCATTCTTTAGGAAAGAACAGATTGTTTTGAGAGAGGCAAATTAAAGACACAAGAGAAAAAAGTCACAATTTGCTTAAAAGCTCATATACATTCTCCTCATTCTGTGCTCAGCTCTAATGCTGCCCTGGGTAAAGAATGTCCCTGTTGTGAGGAGGAGGTAAGTTTGAACATTACAGTCCCTCTAGTCTGGAAATTTAGGAGTGCAAGAATTACATTGATTCAGAGACCAATCAAATCTTAAATAGTGAATTGCAAATAATATACTGCTGAATGAATATTCTGCTAAAGTTCATAAAAAATCCCAAAGCTCAAATATACTTGCAGTAACTAGTGGAGCAGTCCTGAGAAACAAAAGTATACAAATATCCATCTGTTCAGAATAAAGGGCTACAGTCAGCAAGTACAAGACTTGTGATGAATGCTTCAATCAGCTAAGAATAATAATGTAGCTTCAAATGCCTCATAAGCTTTCCTGCAGACTTCTCTCTCAACAAGCTGTAGGCTCTCACATGATCTGAGATTCCTGAGATGAAGCTGGCTTTATTTGTGTACATGTGTCTGAATGTAACTGAGTAATTACACAACTGTAGGCACAAAAGACAGTTGAAATTAGCCAAAGAAGTTTTTAAAATATATGGATGTATTTAAGGAATTGGATAATACAAATGGTAATCCACTGCAAATCAAATTTACCTGACTTCTATTCGATACCAGAGTAGCTATAATGAAGAATTTATGTACAGGGTCTTTGAGGGAAGATTAAATAATTAAAAAATAAAGATATCCAAACTGGTGTTCTAAATATCGCCTTCAAAGATTGAACATAACTGCAAAGCACTTTTAAAGCCATACAAAATTCAAAGGTATTGTGAACAAAAAAAAGATATACAAAGTAGTCCATTTAAAAAAAGATTTTTCTAACTGACCCATAGGAGTAGATTGTTACAGAGTAACTTCTCATCACTTTTATCCCTTAGGCAAAATAGAAATAGTGCAATAATAATTAATATTCTTTTGAAGTACTTTTGGTAAGTCCTGTTTTCACTCCCTTATATAACTGCCTGGTGGCTGCCAGTCTGTGTGAAGCTATTATTACTTCAATACGTTACTGGCTTGACATGTGCTTTAAAACTACTGTGAACAGACACAAAGCAGAAAAGAAGGCACACGTAAATAGCAAGATTCACTTGTAATCGTATTTCATGGGGACAATCGTTACTCCTCTATGTGATAACACTAAGCTGCTTTGTGACTTTTCAAAACAATGGCTCTTGCACTGTTTTGAGTTATTTTAAGCAAGTGTTGAGAATATTCTTGCACTAAGAACCACAAGTATTCACTTTCAGATTCACATGCAGCTGTGTTAGAGAGTGTAGATATTTATATATATATATAGATTTATTGAATATTCCTTCAAAAGTTTTGGTAGACTTGACCCCAGAACTTTCCCTTTACGTTTATATTAGTGTTTTTGATTTATGTTTAAAAAAAAATAGCAGGATTGAGGAATCTCAGGCTTCTTTTTCAAATGTTTTTTTCTCCCCAGTGGGAAGTGATAATTTAGGGTGAAAATCATCTAATTTTCTTTGGTTAAATTAGACATCTGATGTGATTTAGACCTCTGGGATTACAGAACTGGTTAAGTGGTCTGATAAGTCTTCAGGATCTCTCCCTGTGAAATGGTTACAAAACGCACCTGCAGAGAGAGATTTATTCTTGATGTCCCAGACCCTGGTGCAGATAGAGTGAATCATCACCAGGCAACTGTTCTCTTCAGACTGGGGAAAGAATGAGAGACATAACTGTGGCATGACATTTATCTATTAGAAAGCCAGAGGTACATGAAGTAAGTACCACCCTGATCCTGGATCCCTTTGATGATGTCACTGCTGAGTTGCTTCCCTCCAGATGATTGTGCCCACAGTTTATTTGCAGGCTTTTTTTAGTTTTCTTTTTCTTTTTTTCTTTCCTGCTTATGAAATGAAAATTCAAAGGCAGCTGTGCTAAAGACAAAGGACCACAGTGATATGGAAAGCTATTTTTTCCATCTACATAAAAATCTACATGGCATTGTATTCTTAAAGCCAATGGAGTAAAAGACAGGATATTTTAGGAAATTCTCTAACTTTTCCCCTTCATTACTGCTTTGTTAAGGTGATATTTTCCAGGAATGAAATAGGAAACACCTCTCTACATAGGTACTGTAGGAGCAATTATTTGTCACATTGCTTTAAATAATAGCTATTCAAACTGACAATTTTATTTGCTAGCTAAGAATTATGTGTGAGTCAAAGACCTTATGCCCATTGCAAAAATTATATTTGACAACACCATGAAACATGACCACTTCCAGGAGAGGCTTTGTATAATTTCTTGATATAATTTTCCTTCTCTAATTTATTATTAACTTGATATTACATTTTTTTAGAACGTAAGTAGTCATTTAGACATAGGAGTTTAAATGTAAGTATTTTTTCTTAGTTTTATGACATGTTATTGTTTTCTAGACTTACTGCATTTATTCCACTTATTATACAATCAAATTCTAAGTAAAATACTTAGAAGGTGTTAATAATACATAGCTCCTAATTGAAAGAGACAAAAATTTATGTCCACAGCGGTTATCTAAAGTTTTAGGACATTTATGTCAAGTTATCTCAACGTCAGCAGTGTATTTTCACATATTCAGAATTTCTATTGCCTTTGTTCACTCTACATTCTAAATGAACTGAAAGTGGATAGCAAACAAGCACAAACATGGAAGTTGTAATATAATTTGAAACTAAAGTGTGCAGAAAAGAATCCACCAGTAAATCTAACAAAATATCAATCACGTGACTACAATTTTAATTTTGCTCATATTTTGTAGATCTAGTTTAAAACAAAATAAAGTGAACCTGCACTGCTTCCAGGGTTTAAGAAAGAAGGAAAGATATACGAAAGCAAACATATATATGGCAGCTCAAATTAACTGCATAGTTAAAAGGCTGAAGTCTGAATGATTCATTAGTGGTAAGAACATAATGAAATGATTACTGGAATTTATACTTACCAAGACAGAAACGTTACATCTTACATGATGAAAAAGAAATATTAATTTCAAAATTATTTATATTTATATTTATATATTTATATTTATATTTATATTTATGAAACCTGTATGTAAGGACAATACTGCGTCCCTAGAGATGAAACAACATTCAACAGAGGTAGTACCTGATTTCAAGGTTGCAGCTGCATAAAGATATATTTGGCTGTTTTGCACACAACTGGAATCTGTAGCATGTGGTCACAATAATTATTTACAGCCAGAAGATTTTTGTTAAAAAATTAACTTTTTTTTCTAAGATTTTTTTTAATACTTTAACCTGTCTTTTCGCAGGTTTTCAGAGAGATTAACATAGTCCTCAGACTATCTCATTTACTTTATCCTCAAATTCTGTTTAAAGCAAATATGTAGACCCTCTCCATGGAAGAAAAAACCCCCAAAAACCAGCAACCCAAAACAATGACAAAAAAACCAAAATGAAAGCAAAACAGGAAACCAAACCAAATCAAAACAAAGAAACCCAAAAAACCCAAGAACAGAATCTTCACATGTTTGGACAAGATTTTAGATAATATTTAGAAAATGTTCTAATATGCTTTTACACAATGAATGTTGAAGCCTATATTCACCATGGTAGCTCAAGGTCCTTCCTTTAAAACCAGAGGCAGAGAAGAATAACTTCTGAGGAAGATTTAAAATTATTTGAATACCTCTCTGGAGGTAACATAGACCCACTTCCTCTTATCTCCTCTCAGCTTGTTCTTTTCCAGCTTCTCATAGCTATCACTACAGCACTGGAAATTAATTTCTTCCTCTTTTTCAGAGATTTGAGATGATTTCTGATCAGACAAAACTCTTAGCTCAAGCAAGAACTAAGTATGACAAATCTGTCTCATACATTCCAATTAATCTGATAAATATATCTACAGTACCTGTGCTTTAATCCTTTCCCTGTTTTTTTGCCTCTCACTGCCCATAAATTGTGATTTAAGAAATTCAAAACATCATATATGTATTTGTCTTGGACATATTTTAAAAATCAGATTAAAATGTGTGCTATTAAATAGGAAATTTATCAATACAAAAATTTGTGTTTATCTATGTACACTGAAAAATGAAATTATAAAGAATAGGATTTTGAGCAGATATAATTCTATAGCCACTTTTATAGGTGGAATGTGGATTATTTATAATCCCACAAAATTAAATGGCCATCATTGGCTAGACTCAGAACACTCAAAATAAACAAACAGACAATATACCCTGAAGCTAAACTCTGACCAAGAAATACACACCAAAATGCCAATAGTTTTTGTATAATTTTGCTATAATTTTGAAATAATTAATATCTAATTCTTTGCAGCATTATTTTTCTGTTAAAGCAGTTCTGTTTTGTGCTAGATCCTTTAGTAAGATGAAGACTCTTACTACAGCAGCTGGATTGCAGTCTCCAAAGGCCAATTTCCACATGTCTTGTCACTGTGGATTTATTATCTGCAGAAGTGTTTGGAAGGCCCATAATTATGCCAATCCCCACTTGACATTTTAGACCCTTCTGCCACTATCTCAAGCCATGCTAAGTTTCAGCATCACAGTGCATGATCAAAATACTGTTAGACAGCTATCAAGGAGCATCATGAGGATTAGAGATGTGCAATACCCAGCCATAAATGACTATTACAGCTCTTACATCTTGTGCTTTGGACCATAGGCCTGAAAACAGATCTACTGAATCTGGGTGATAAAAGCTCAAATTCAGCGCTCACATTTTTCTTGCTTTCTAGTTTTCTTTCTGTTCATAAACCAAGGTGTATTTTTTCTGCTTATTAACAGATAAACATTCCATTATAGCAATTAATTTGCTTTATATTTTTGCTGGAATGCTTCACTTAAGTGTTCAACCAAAACAGTCCAACTCATACAATTTTAATTCCACATGGAGAAACAGTGTTTTTATATTTTGCCAAGACTAATTACTACTGTATGTAATATATGAGCTACAATAAATATAAGCAAATACCTATAGGCATGAATTCTGATCTTAATATATGTATTTTATTGGTATCAATCTTGAGACAGACATGGTAAAAGTACTGAGAATGATGCGTTCAGTATATTTACATACAGGTGAGTAATTTCACTAGAAGTTACTTGTTTGGATATATAAATCCCAAACACTCAAAATCTTTGCAGATTATCAACTTCCAGCAGCAAAACCTGAAGAGAATGGAATTATTGTTATATTCTAATCCTGAAACTGTCACTTAAGAAAAGCTGGTTTTGTTAGAGTTGCTTGAGACATGAACTACTGAGAAAGCTTAACTTTCAAAGTTCCCTTTTTATTTCCCTTACAATAGAAGCACAAATGCTGATCAGAAATATTTTTAGACTTTTTTACTCTAGAAAACAAATTTATAAAAACTAAGCAATATTCACATTGAAACCCCTGAACCTTTTAGATAATTGGTTCTGGCAAATGAAATACTTTAATTATTCCTGCTATATATTTCCACTAAAAATTAGGGAAAATAATGCCCAACTGCTAAGAGAAATGGAAAATATTGACAACTGCAGTATAAAAAAAAAAACCAAAAAAACAAAAAAAACCAGAAAAAATCCTAACATATATCTGCTGAATGCATTTCAACCAGCTGCAGTGGTTTTTTTAATTTTTTTTCCTGAACAGGATGGATCATATTCTCAGAGTTGTCCAGCTCACAGGTGAATCAACAACAGTCTTCCCAGCTTTGACAGGAGATGGATCAGACCCAATGGGAAGAGTTATTGATACAGTTCTAGGATGCTTACAACCCAGCAGAACAAAATCTAATGCAGGAAATATGACTCAACACAATGAGAAAGATGCAAGTTCAGCCATATCCTTTGTGTTTTCTCCCCTATGACCTACCAGTGGTTCTTTGTGCACTGTTAGCTTCACAGCATGTCAAATTAGGCAAAGTCAAGCTCTCAGCTTTACCACCTTTTTTTTCTTCAGTTTTCCTGTCCATAAGTGGAGTGAAGGTGAAGTTTCTGGGACGTTTGGGATAATGCACTTGAAACAGCTTCATTTTTTTCTGCCTTTCTCTAACATAAATAACAAGTATCAGATACACTTTGTAATGAACATAAAGAAATGTTGGAGGGAAGAACGAGAAAACTTGTCTTTTATATGTTAGTTCAGCGTAGTTTTCCTGCTTTGTCACTGTCTTTAATTTCCCCTCTAGCTCTATAAAAACTTCTAGCTGTCTCTTAAATTCATTTATAGTATGTGCTTCAGTGAGCTTACCTGACAACTTATTCCTCACGTTTATTACTTTTAGAATGAAATAGTTGTGCTTGAATACTGCTGCCATTTCCACTTAAAGGGATATTGTCTACTTATCAGGTTTTGTTTTGGTTTAAATTGACTAATTTTTAAAATAGACTTTTTTACTGACATATCCCTCTTTAAACTTTATACCCAGATCTTGGTATCTGTAATTGTATCTCTGCTCCACCAGTGATGTATAGTACAGTCCTATGGACAGGTTAGAGAGATCCAACTACCTCTCCTGAGTCAGTGCAGTAGGTGCTCCTACAGTAAGAGTCTCGTAGGTCTTCCTCTAATTGTGCCTTGTCTTTCAAAGAGAAAGTCAAAGAGACAACTGCACTTTTGCCGTGGTACTGTGAGTGTGACTGCGTATCAGTGGAATAGCAGTGTTGTCCAGTCACCCAACTATCTAAAAGAAACTGACATACTGACCCCATCTTTCAGCACTGGAAATGTTTGTGAGTATTTGCAACACTCATTCAATTTCTTCCCTGTCACCCTTTCCTAAAGTAATAACTGCAATTGTGGATTTTTTAATAAAAATAATCCATATTCAGGGCTTAAAATGTCAAAAACTGTGGCAAAACAGTCTTAGAAATTTCTGTAAGAACTGCTAGCTACATTTTTCCCTAAGCATCTTTGAGAAAACAGGAAGTTATTTGTTAGTTTATTTATTCATGCTGAAAACACCAATGAAAAAACCTTCTTGGCTGAATGCCAGATGGGAATACTCATGCTGTCAAAAAGAAGTTCTCAATTAGTCAGGTGCATTTTCAAATTACATAATCCAATGTATATATTTTTACAATGCTGACAGGAAGATGGGGATGCACATAGGAAAAATCTTCTTTTTAATATTTTAAATTATTTTTAATTTATTAAAAATAAATGGAAGATCGCCAGTGTATCTTCCTCATCAAAATCTATAATTTGGAATAGCCAATTGCATGACGTACAACCAGCCAACATAAGAGAAAGGTGTGAAAGTGAATCATTACTAGATAATAATTTCATCAAAAAGTATTCCCTTCTAGGTTCACAAGGATGGCTGATATGGTCAAATACAATAATAATTTTAAGGGTTTTTAGGAGGTCTACAACATAAATGGATATCTGCTCTTAGTAGAGGGCATCATACTTATGATTCTCTTTAATGTTACCTGGTTCTTGATCAGAAAACGTGGTGATCAGCCTCTCACTTCCAGAGTCACTATTCCATGTTTTCATTTAGTGCAGGTAAGGTAATAATATGGGAATAGCTTAACCTTGTTAAAATAAATGGGTTTCTCATTTAAGAAGTGGTTTATTTCTGGCATTCTAGTAAGGTGCATGAGATTAACTTTTTGGTACATATTCCAGATTCTTTCCTTTTTGGAAATAATATTTTCTATTCCAACTTAGGTCACCACATAAAAGAGAAACTGTGTTGGTGAACGGATACACTGCTGCTGATACATACAGGTACACTAAAAGACTTGAAAGGTCAGAAGAGGTATTAAATTCTTCCTAATATCTTTTTATCTTCATTTTTGTCTTTTCAAGCTGGAGCTGGTATGGATGATTAATAATCTATTCATAATAAAGGGTAAGGGAAGAGAACAAATCTGTGGTATAACTGTTGAAAATACATCCAAAACATTCTTTATAGTCTACATAGTTCACAGACAGAAAGAGAAGCTCTTCCAAAAATACACTGTATTTACATGTTTTGCATTTCCCCAAAGGAGCTATTTCTTTCCATTGACTTCATCTCCTCTCTTAGTCTGAAGTAGCTGGGATGAACAGAGTGAATCTGTCCGCCAGAGCTCCTGCACAACATTCTTCTTGGTTGCTACAGAGAACTAACAGCTTTCAACAGGAACTAGCTTTGAAGTTTATTCCGTGGTATTTCAATTCAAAAAGTAAATATTTTAACAAAATATGTAATTTTTTTTTTTAAAGATTATTATTAAAAAATAACCCTTTTTACAAGGCAACTGTCAATTCTCAACATACTACTGCAAAATTCTAGAGCTCCTTTTTCTCATTATATTTATATTATTCCAACCTTTTTGAAAGATGAGAAAACAATTTACAGCTTAGACAACTGTAAGGAGAACAGTCTTTCACCATTGGGAAATGCATCTTTTAAAACTGCTTTCTGGGGAAAGTGGGAAGAAGTAAATTTCTCAAATTATTAAATGAGATTTATCCATTCATCCCAGTTAATGAGCTCTGGGCTGGATCCTAAATTTGGCTGACATTATACTGCACAAGGAGCCATGTTTCCCTCTACTGATGAGGGTTAAGCATGTTATAATCTTAAAATGGATGTCCTCAGGCACCATCTCTGCACTGTGGGTTTCATCATCTTTTAGATGTTGTTGCCATGGAAAACTTTTATATTGCTCTAAGGACTCTTTAAAATACTCTTATGCTGTGTGTCATTCTGTCTTTGAACATATGGAGGGAAAACAACACTCTCTTGGTTAATTATGAAATTTATCCAAATTTTAGTGTCTAGTATGAAACTCAAATGCACAGTTTTCACACAATAATAGGATATTTAGTTTTGGAATTAACACTTTTGGTAAAAAAGCAAGTATTACTGCTGGATCTCAGGTTGGAATGTTTTCAATATGGCCATTCCATATATGTTATTACCTGATAAAACATGTGATATTAGTTCAATTTATTTTACATATCTGTGTGTTAACCATGAATATAGCATTTTTACATGTTTATAAAACATAATTATTTTGATTTCCTGTTTTCCATCTAGCTGTGTCATACATTTATGAGTTTTCTTTTTCTTTCTTTGGGTTTTTTGTTTCTTTATTTTATCTCAGATAGCTCATGAATTGGCAATGTCATACAACTAAGGAGATTCAGTTAGGCTGTAACAAAAATGAACCCTGATTATTTTTTCCTTTTCTGCTACCTTTTTTCTGAAGAAAAAGAGAAGCATTAATGGTTTATTTAAGTCTGTTATGTTGGCTTTTTACTATTTACACAGTTTTATGAGGCAATTGTGATCTAAAAATAATTGTACGAAGAACTGTGAAATCACATTTTTATTTAACTGTCAATACAAAAGAGCATTTTCCCCCGGAATTAACAGTATTAAATCCAGTAAGTATAATCTTTCCTCACTGAGTTTTCCTCAATGTTTTGAGGACCTATAAAAGAAAAATACAGCATCATTTTATTTCAGCTTATGGATCTACCAAGAGAACTTAGCTGTGATGAGCAACATACTTTTGATCATAAATACTCTGTGATTCTTGTTTTTAATCATCTTTATTTTCAATTGTTGTATCAGCCTCAGTGCTGACATTACTGATTTGCAGGGCTCTTAGGACTCAATTCAGCAAAGTGCTTGAGAAGTGCTCATTTTAAACAGGGGAATAGATCAATCAAGTTACTTATATCTTTAGAATTTAAGTACAATAAAGTGCTTTTATGAATTCCCATTCAAAAGGAAGAGTTAGGATCAAAGGTTTCTTCACATCCTTCATAATTCACCTGCATAGATGGCGTATTTGTAACTGATTGTCAAACTTTTATTACCTTTTTCTCTCCACATAAGACTGAAGATGTAAAAGATATACAGTTTGAAAAGCAGGATTTTTAAAAAATCTATAGTTTTAAAAGATACCTATTTTGGCAACCAAAACATGCAAGATTATATCATCAGAAATATCAATTCAGAAGAAAATTCAGAATGCTTCCTTGAATATTTAAATAAATAGGACTTGATTGTATTCTGTATAATATTGTCTTCTAATAGCAATATACAGAGTGAAGACAGAACTGGGAAGCTGAGGCAACAGAAAAAAAAGTCTTGCATTTTGCTTATTTGTTATCTTTTGAGGTTGATTCCCTATCAGCATTTCTGTAGTAATGTGTTTTCCATATAAATAAATGAAAATTCAGAAACGGCTAAGAAGCTTTTACAAGATTAGTTTTGATCCTGACAGTTTCTAACAATGCAGCCACATCTCATTCTGGAAATTGCAGCTACCACAAGCATTGAGCATCCAATCATTCTGAGAACTATCTTTTGAGATAAATAGGGAAACATCCTGGTGGAGCAATACTATGATCCTTACAACCACAACCAAATTGTTCATATTTGATGAATAATGGAAGAAAATTAATCTCCAAACACAATGCAGGTATTATTAAAAGAGAAAAAACCAAAATTAATTTTACCACTGCCATGGTTTCTAATGTTTCTAAAATTTCAAATCTGAACTTCCTGTGGCAAAATAGATCACTATTGTTCTATCCATCTGTCTTGGGGTGACTGTATGATACTGTATTCCCTATCATCTGCTCTATGCCCAGACATGAATCCTGTGCCTTTCTGTACCTTTAGGAGAGAGGGGGGAGAGCTGGTGGAATTCCTTTGGTGCTGTGTTCAAAACACAGATGAGCTTGCTGGCTTCTCCTGCCCGGCTGCTCTGCTTCTGCAACAGGGAAGAGAGTTACATTCCTTTTGCTTTATAGCTCGTTTCTTGTTCGTTAGCTAAAGTACGGAGCCCTGGGACTTTGGCTTCTTCTTCTTCTTCTCTTCTGGAACTGTTCAGAACACCAGAACACCAGAACTTCACTGGGAGGCCTTTCCACCATGGCCTGGAGGGGCCCAGGCCAAACCCCAGCTCCAGAGAGGAGAAAGCCAGACTCACAAAGGACTCTGAAATCTACCCAGGTTCTCTCCACAGCTAGAGGTTTTATTATCTAACATTATTCTTTTCCCGTGCCTGCGTGCATCGTGTTTTTAAATAAATAGTTTTTTTCCCCTTTCACTTTCCTCTCAGGAAAATTCCTTCCGAACCTGGTGGGGGAGGGCTGGCTGTAACCTGTGTTCTATCAGAGGACATTCATTTTGGACGTTCCTCTGAATTTGTCTCAAACTGGGACACCATCATTTAAAGAGAGGATGGCAGATACCTTGTACATTGATTGCATTTCCCAATCCACTCATCAACTGACATGTTGAAACAACATGAGGAAGGATACATTGCCATGAAGTTGTGAGCTTCTGGTATCACTCAATTTTTGCTGGTTTTTGTTACTTAACCATACTGCAGAGAATCTCTGGAGAAAGTGTAAAACATTTTTGTCTTTGCAGCATGCCTTTCAAAAAATCCAAACAATCAACCCCATGCTATTTTATTGTTAGATAGAAGGTTTTAGCAGTTGATAATCTGAAGCCTTAAGTCATTCCAAAATTATATAATACTGCTATATTGTTTATAATAATGAGCTGCAAACATTGCTATTAAAGTACGTGTACCAGGTTCACTTATTAATCTGTTAATCTATAAATCAACAAAAAGTACACAATTTAATGGAGGGAAACACTACACTTCTAGTAAAAGGGAAATCATTGAATCACTTATAACTGGATAGACAATTTTTATTTTTCAAATTGTGACTTATGCTATTCCAAAGATGTGAGGAAATCCTTATTTTGTTTATAGAGGTACAGATCATCTAACTTGAATTCATGTGAGGGAAATACAGTTTTACCTTTATTATTATTATATTATTATTATTACTATTATTATTTCCATTACTATTACTATTATTATTTTCACAAGAAGAGGGAGAAGGTTTAATTTACAAGGACTTCCTAGAGAAATCCAGAGAGAGAATCAAACATAATTTTTCCAAAAGAGCCAGTTATCTTTACATAATTAAACTCAAATTCAACACATGCAGAAACACAGTTGGACAAGATAATTGCTGTCATTAGGTTCCAACTGGATCTACTCTATTCTAGAGAGATAAAGTTCCTGAAAAGGCCACTTCAAGAAAATATTTACAGTAACTTAACTGTTTAAAAAAAACCCAGTTTTTTTCAGGCTGACTTTTCTTATGAAGAAACTTAAAAATCCTTTCTTCTTGAGTATGAATAACAGCTTGAATTTGCAGTTTTCCTAATTTTCCATAAATTTAAGGATTATTTCAACTTGACAATAAGCATTTGCCATCTCTAGATACACCAAATCTGTCGAATGAAAAACTGGGCCTCTTCATTGTGGGAATTTATCTAAACAGAAGAATTTAATGCTTGAACAAATATTGAACACAATATCTTCAGTACAAAGGAGAAAAAAGAGTAGTTTGTCATGGATGTGGTTAAATAAAAAAATTCTGCAGCACGCAGCAAGACAGAGAGGAGCATACCTGCATCTGAGAGGTCCTCAGAAGATTTGTTATAGGGCTAAGCCTAAATTAATAAAGAGAAAAAAATCAAGCTACACACATTGAAAAACCCAAACTCATGCACATCTTTTCCCTTATAAACTATAGCTTTCAAATTTACTTAATGAAGGACTTTCATCATTTAGTCAGCCATACAATGCACAAGAACTTTGCTACAAGATGAATGCCAAATAACTAAATTTGCTCCTGTAGGTTGAATGAAGTTTAAGTGCCTGCAGGAAATAATATTTCAATAAGTTATGCTTACACATAACCTATGATATTATAAAGTAAATTAGTACATGAATATCTTGATAGCTAGTGAATCTGATCCATGAATGAAGTTCTGACATTCATCTTTCCACACAACTATTGCACAATTCTTTACCCTTACATGAGGAGACTGATCAAAAGATTCCACTATGTTTGCTCTGAATTGAGCAATTATTTCATTCAGATACTGTCTAACCTGCTTGTTTTCTTTTCATGTTGATCACAAAAACGTCCTAATATTATATTTCCTCAGCTTTTATTGCAGCAGAGAGCAAGAGAATTTGCATTTGTTTAGCTTTACTCAGGTGGTTTTATGAAAATATTAACTGTCATGAAATTTATTTTCATCAGGTTAATTTAGAATACTTTTATTTTACAGGTTACTAATATTCAGAATTTTTCTTGTACCATTTATTTAATCAAAGAATCATAGAATGGTCCGAATTGGAAGGAAATTTAAAGATCATCTAGTTCTAATCACCCCTGCCATGGACAGGGACACTTTTCACCAGACCGGGTTGTTCCATCCAACCTGGTCTTCAGCACTTCCAGAGATGGAGCATCCACAACTTTTCTGGACAACCTGTTCCAGTGCCTCACTACCTCCACAGTAAAGAGGAGATTATAATATTAGATAAAGAGGAGAGTAAATCTCTTTCAGTTTGAATCCATTCTCCCTAGTCCTGTCACTGCATGCTCTTGTAAAAAGTCCCTCTCCACCTTCCTTGTAGGCTCCCTTCAGGTACTGGAAGGCTGCAACTGGGTGATTCCAAAGCCTTTTCTTCTTCAGGCTGAAAAACCCCAGTTCTTCCAGCCTTTCCTCATAGGAGAAGTGCCCCATCTGTCTACAGAATCACAGAATAGTCTGAGGTGCAAGGGACCCAGAAGGATCCTCAAGTCCAACTCTTACATGAATGGCCCATACAGGGCAAGCAGCCTTGGCATTATTAGCACCATGCTCTAACCAACTGAGCTAATCTAATCCACTTGGTGGCCCTCCTCTGGTCTTGCTCCTGTCAATATTCTTCCCCTGATGGGAACTCCAGAGCTGGACATAGCGCTCCAGATGGGGCCTCACCAGAGCAAAGCAGAGAGGCAGAGTCACCTCCCTCATCCTGCTGGCCACACTACTTTTGATGCACCCCAGGAGTGCACATTGCCAAGTCACATCCAGCCTTTCATCCACCAGCACCCCCAAATCCTTCTCTGCAGGATCCTGCTCTTGATCTGTTCATCCACCAGCCTGTATTGATATCTGGTGTTGCCCTGATCCAGGTGCAGCACCTTGCACTTGGTCTTGTTAAGGCACATGACAATTCTCAAGCTTGTCCAGGTCCCTCTAGCTGGCATCCTGTCCTTCAGGTGTATCCACCACACCACTCAGCTTGGAGTCATCTGTAAATGTACTGAGGGTGCACTCAATGCCTTCACCGATGTTATTAATGCAGATATTAAATAACACCGGTCCCATTATGGACCTCAAGGGACATCACATGTCGCGGTTGTCTATTGGGATTCTGACCCATTGACCACTACCCTCTGGATAAAACTGTCCAGCCACTTTCTTATCCATCTAACAATCCACTCATGTTATTTATTCATTTCTTTGCAGAAGCTTCAGTGCAGAATTTTCACACTTGTTCTGACCTGGTTTTTATTATTCCCATATTTCCAGAAAAATACACATTTTGCATAAATCTAAATGTATTTCTTCAAGTCTCTGCGAGTCAGACGTTTACTCATTACCCAGCTCAAACAAAGTGTACTGAATACTATCAGAATAATGTGATAAGTTTTATTCTTTTTTAATGTAATATTTGATGAATAGGTTTGCCAGTGTTCAACCTGATCTCATGTGACTTGTGAAAAAATTAAGAGTGTTGAATTTTGGGTTACACATCTAAGGAGGAAATGTTTTCTTGTAACATCACTGCACTTTAGGTTGCAAGTGTAATCTGAAATATTTGAATTGCTCAGTAATGAAGCAGACTAAATAAAGAAAGAAATAAAATATTTACTTACAAATTCAGGAAAGTTTCTGAGATTGTCCGCGCTCCAATGTCTGCTCTCACATCTGTTGTGCTCATCTATTCCAGTGTATCAGCTTGGTATTTGGAGACCACAACAACATGATTAAACTTCTTTCATTATGATGAACTTGAATTCAAGTAAGGAAGTGCAGGAAATCTCTAGCAGAGTGCAACTCCCTTCATGAGTAAATGGCCATGTGAAGGATCTAAGATCTGATAGGCCTGCATCGTCTCTACTGAACTCTCTTCCCTTTTCTCTGTCTCCCATCAACTGCCCTGAAGAAAATCTCTTCTCCCTAACAGCCACATGGAAAAAAGAGCATGGCTGGAGTTTCTCCATTAACATAACCAGGGTAGTAACTCTGAGCAGCCACTCTCCTCCAGACCAGGCAATACCCTCTCCCACTTATGACCCAAGACACTTCTCTGCAGGTGTACGCAAGTTATTTCTGGTCCTAGAGGAAATGGCAGTACTGTACTTGGTTTTATATGCTGATGCTAATTCAGACATGCCTTTATTGGGCTGAATTAGATTATATAAAAACATCCCTAATTTTAGATCCAAAGTGTTACAGAGTCTATTGGTTTACTGACACCTGAGCTTGGAAAAGTTATGCAGCTCAAAGAACATTGACAAAAACCAGCCTTTTCATCAATGAGCCACTTTTGCTTAGACAATGGCCTTGTTGGATTTTTCGGGCCAGATGAAGAAATACTGAAACATCATAAGAAGCCTATATCCCTGGACTTTCCATTAAAACATAACCAGGGGGAAAAGAAAGAAAAAAAGATGGGAAAAAAAAGATGGTGAAAATAACTTTTGATATTAGAAATAGCCTATCTTCTACCTGTTCTTCACGAGTGTCTGCTTTCACGCTTTAGAATTTCAGTAGGAAAGGAAAAAAAAATATTCGTGAAAATCACTTCTTTGATCTGTGTGTGAAAGAAAAGTTCTCATCCCACTTAATGCTGAGGATGGCTAAGAATTTAACCCTTTAATTTCTAGGAGAAAGTCTGGTATACTTTAAGAAGTGAGAAACTAATACTTGAGAGTTAGTTGAGTTTCAACACTTCACCTTTTAAGGTCAAAGGATAGTGCTTAACATTTAATCACGCACAGCCACTGGCTGCTGCTCTGTAAGGTATCACAGTGATATTTTAAAAAAACCCTTATTTGCTTATTTTTATGGAAGTATAACATGAATGAGATTTTAGGACTAATGATTTACTGATGTAAGTTGGAAAAAAAACCCAAACCACAAATAATAATTTTGAAGCTCAATAAAACTAACTGGAAATGCTGGACACAGCTGTCTATCATGTAAAGGCCTTGATGCAGATCCTGACATTAGAAAGTATTTCAGTAGGTTTTTCAGTAGTATTTCAGTACTTCACTAAACAGAAAATAATAAAACATTATTAGATCTGTTCTCACATTGCCAGTATTAATGGAGCACCAATAAATCCTCTTTTTGAAATCTTCAGATCAGTGTATCCTCAAGTTATACCTGACTTTGAAATACTTCAACTTCTTTTTACAGTCAACAGTATCTTCCAGACCTGAGCTAAAATTAGAGAGCAGAGGAGGACAGGAACAGGCATGATTTCCTGGTCCAAGGTTTTCCTGATTCCAGTTACTGTCTATTTAGGGAAAATGAAGGTAGACAGGTGTACAGGGTGAAGGTGCGCTGGTGCTAACCTCAGTGGGGGCTGCAGAGAGTCTCTGTGAGGAGAGGCTGGGGCTGTCCCATGTAGAACACAGATGGTTTCACCTGGCTCCAATCCACCCATCACAGGGCACAGCTGAGGTGGGGATACCTCAGGGGAAAATGTATTTAAGGAGGAAAAAAAATAAAAACACCACCAAAAAAAATGGAGTTGTGAGAGAGAAGAATGAGAACCTGTGACAGCAGCTGCTCTGCAGACACCAAGGTCATTGAAGAAGGAGGGGGAGGAGGTACTTCACAAGATGGAGCAGAGTTTGCCCTGCAACCTCTGGAGAAGACAGTGGTGGAGCAGTGTGACCCCCTGTAGCCCATGGAAGTCTATGTGGAGCAGATATCCACCTGCAGCTATGGAGGTCCTCTCATTGAAGCAGATGCCCTGAAGGAAGCATGAAAAGGGGCCCACATTGGAGCAGGAGAAAGCTGTGAGAGGAGAAGTGACAGAGAGCAGCTGTTATGGACTAATCCCAACTCCCCCTTCCATCTCCCTGCACAACTCAGGGCAGAGGAAGTAAAGGAGTCAAGAATGAAGAACTGAATTTGAGGCTGGGATGTTTCTCACCATCCCACTGTTGGCAACAGATTAAAATAATCTTCCCATAATCAAGTCTGTTTTGCTCATGATGGCAATTGGTGAGTGATCTTCCTGTCATTATCTTGACCCATAAAGATTTTCCATCTTTTTTTTTCCCCCCTGTTCTGTTGAGAAGGGGGAGTGAGAGAGTGGCTATGTGACAGGCAGCTATCTCAACTCACCTTGAGAAATGGATTAGCATATCTGAGTTTACAAAAATGTTCTTGGTATTATCTCAGAAGTCTTCCTTACATAACTGTCCATATTTCCACTCAAAATAGCTAACAACTTTTGGCAAGGCATTTATTTTTTCTCTAAAAAAAAAAATTTTTTTTGAAAACCCTCTATTTATCTCATAAAAATATTATTTATTTCTAATATATTATCCTAGGTAGTAGTTATTCCTGCACTCTCTTCTTTTATGTAATATTGAATGTAAATTTTGGCAAGGTGTTCAACAATGGCTTCTTCCATAATGTGAACACTCCTTCTGTTTTTTTAGTCTCAGCTTTTAGACCCTTCTACCTTTAATTGTGTTATGAAATTTTAATCAGACTAATGGACAATGTCATATGACTTTGTAGTTTAGCAAGACTATAGTGCTTGCGCAAGACATTAAAGATAGGGGGCCAGCATCCTCTCCTCTTTGTGTTATAACTTCAGAGGATGGAAAAAATTCCAACTACAGTATCATGACAGAAATAACGAAGTCTTAGCATGTTTTGGCTGATGTGCTCCTACTTGTGTGAATCAAGCAGTGAGAAGGATTGATTGTGATACTTTCACACGTTAAGCAAGTACTTACA
Source organism: Coloeus monedula (assembly GCF_965178545.1). Lineage (NCBI taxonomy): Eukaryota > Metazoa > Chordata > Aves > Passeriformes > Corvidae > Coloeus > Coloeus monedula. The sequence continues at coordinate 91,723,029 of NC_138782.1, read as the reverse complement.
CAGTGCTACTGGGCATGCAAGTGTCTGTGATTGCAGTAAGTCCATCTTTGTCCTGAATTGTACATGTGAAGGTGAAATTTTTGAACAGAATTTTTGATAAGAGTTGAAAGAAAAATGCAATGTCGTGAAACACTGATGGGAAATCCAGACAAAGAATAAACTTGATTTCAGAAGGTAGTTAGTTATGTAAGGATGCAGGCAAGCATCCAGTGACATTTTTACTATGCCACTGGCCTTTCATTAGCCTTAGTGCTCTTGAAAGAAAGGCTATGAGTTACTGAAAATCCTACTTATGTGCATATCTAGGAAACTAAGTATTTAAGTCTGGGTCAGATGGTGTAATTGCAAAAACAGCATGATCTCTAGTTGCACATCATTAGTAAATAGACTGCACAGTAGTAAATTAAATCAGAGTTGGGTGTCTTTAGACTTATCTGTTTGTGTGCATGTCAAAGAAGCTACAATGTGTATGTGAAGAGCAGTGCACTTCTTAATGAGGCTTTGTGATGGTAAATAACGGCAAAAAAAAAAAAACCCAACACTTCCTTCAAACCACACCTCTATATTGTCTCTACAATGTTTATTCATTCTTGCGGAAGAACAAAAAGGAGGTGAAAAGAAGTGTTAAAAGCTGCAATCTGTTCATTCATTAGTGCAAAATATTTTGATTTCCTGTTAAAACACATTTTTCAATATGTTGAAATGTATCCAGTTTTGAATCTAGGAATTCAGTATTGTAGTTTTAATCACTCATTAATGGAACAAATTATAAGGCTTAGGAAAATGAGTAACAGGGTTAAAAGAAGAAAAAGCAAAAAGTGAAAGTGTTTTGAATGCAGCTCTATAATCTGTTAAAGACACATATCCGTGTTTTAAGTTTTTGACAATTCACTAATCACAAATTTTGTCTATACTTATAGGAGACATAAGAAAAAATAAAAAGGGAGAGCAACAGAAAGACACAGAAAGCTGCCAAAATTTTCAAATTATCCTATGTGGAACTTTATCTTAAATACCTGTAAGAGCTTATTTTTTGCTTATTTCAAGTTATATATCAGTTTGTTAGTTTACAACAATGGAAAGTTTATAAACTAAATCGTTATTATCAGTAAAGATTTTTTTCTGCAAACCAAAAGCTTCACTTTCAGCAAGAACGTAAAGTCATTCAAAGAAGTATTTTTAACAGGCATCTCATTATTTATATAACAAAGAAGCTTCATTAGTATTAAATGCATTCAACAATCTGTAGCAACTACTAGATATCTGTTAAAAAAGAAGCTGTCAAAGACATATAAAATCAGATGTGGTTCATGGCTACAATCACCTTTCACCTAATGCCCTGAAAGTTCAATGTATACTCACCTCATTTTCCTCTTAGTTTATGACTTCTTGTAACAGGTAGTGCACACAAGAATCCAATGCCTTCCATAGAAACTGGTTCTCAGCAGAACTGAGAACAATTAAAACACTCTTACTACAATGCTCGATAATTAGAGATTTAAAACTATCATGGATGAATTCGGTTCAACATAGTTTTTAGTTTTTGTGACTCCACTGCAGAAAAAGATAGTTCAACCTCTCTATTACAATTAAAAGTTGCCAAAAATAGGGTTCTGTCCACAGTATGCCATCTTTTTTTCTGGAGATATTTATAATTCTTGTTTTGCCTAAGGACTTTATTGAGATCAGTGTATATTCACCATCAATGCACTGCTTGTATTTTGTGAGTTTTTTTTCTAACCAGTTCATGCTGCAAGGGAATGAAACCATTAATGCATTTTCAATTTTTTTTTCCCCAGCAAGAAACCTTAGATTTTCAACTGCATTTTATTTGGTAGCAGAAGATTAAAAAAGTGATGAACAGTAGGTTTTCCATGGCATTCAGTGTCATAGCTGAAATGACTTTGTTAGGCTAGCAGCCTGTATTGGTAGTATTCTTTTTCATGAGCCATGTTTTGACAGATAATATTCAACAAAACAGTAAAAAACTGCAACCCCTGTCAAATTTAGATTTACTTCTTACACTAAAAACTCATGGTTTTTATACAAGTAGAACACATAGGAATTTCTAGCATCATCTTTTTTATGTGTTACTTTGTTTTTTTCATTATGTTTGACATAGTGAGACAAATGATTGCTATTGATGGCCAGCCATATTCTTAGGAGAGTAAAACTTCAGTGAAATATAAAATATGCAACAAGTTCATAGAAACTTGAAATGAACCTGGCTGTGTTGATGGATTATCCTAGAGATAATTTACTATCTCCAATCAAGTGCAGAATATACATAATATACCTGCAGGAAACTTTCAGAACAGTGAAGATTCTTCTTCACTTTAACAGACTTTAACTGAAAAAAACCCTCACATGATTCAAAACATTTGAGATGACTAGTTAAAGATGATTTCATGACTCAAAAATTGCTTCATGGTTTGAATAAAATTTTGCTTTATACCAACATGCATATTTTTCTGTCTTTTTCTGTGTGATGTACTAACAATTTTAATGTAATTTAGAATTAGGATCTAAAATTAAGTAAAGGTTTGTACTCAGTATGTGTATGACCTTTAATTGTACGTATTAGTTACTTCCTATGAAGGCAGCTGTGGTAGTTTGAAAACAAACCAGTGGGAGGCACCAAGTCAGAATAACAATTTAATGGGGAAAATTAAACAAAAGGAAAAAGAAAAAGACTAAAAGAAAACACTGGTTCAAACTGACAGAGTCAAAATACAACCTGAGTCCCTGTTAGGCAGGGTGGTGGTAGCAGTCTGGTAGAATGGTGGCTGCAGTCCTCTGAAGCAGTGATCCTGTAGAAGAAAACGTCTGCTCTTCCTCAGAAGGTCCAGTAGTGGCGGTGTAGCTCCTGTCCTCTGGAAATCCAGTGGAAAGGCGTTGTCTCTGGTGTTCAGAATCTCAGATTATATCCAGGATGGGATGCTTGGTTCCTCCCTCTGGGTGGAGCATCTCACAATGGGGTAATGAGTCATGAGGCCAAGTGTTGATTAGGCTTATTAACAGAAGATGGTCCGGAGGGAGTTATCTGTGAGTCATGTGGCAGGACAATGATGGGCCATTAACAGAAAGATAGTTGGGGGGGAGGAGGCAAGGAAACACTGCCCCACCTGATCTCAACAGCTCATGAGGATGGTAATAGAATACACTGCAACCCAGGACAGGCAGCAAAGTACTTTATTTGGTCTAAAAAACGCAAACAGTATTCTGAAGAAAAGCTATTCAAAGAGAACTCAACAAATTAGAGAAATGGATAGAAAGAAAAAACATGAAGATCAGGAAAAGGAAATGATAAGTCTTGCAACTGGGATAGAATAAGGCAGCAGAAGGAGAAGGTGGGAATTGAAAAGAGCAGAAAGAAGCTTCGCAGCAAAGGACTTTGTTTCTTGGTGGGCATCACATTGACCATGAGTGACTCCCCATGTAGGGATGAAGATAAAACATGTGTGGTCTGCACAAATAAAAACTAAGCTGACAGATAGAATGATGGAGTTACTCAAATCTGTCCAGTGTGTATGAGACCAAATCTACAGTTCTGTGTCTAGTTTGGGGCTTTGACATGCCAGAGATATTTTAGAAGGCTGGAGAAAGTTCCAAGGATTGCTGCCAAGATGAGTGACAGGCTGGAGCTCAGAGGAATGAGGTAAGATTGTGAAGCTACAGAACAGAGTTTGTTCAGCCTGAAGAAGATGATGATCAGGAAGGAAGAAATTTCCATGTTTAATTACCATAGAATCATTGAATAGTCTAGGTTGGGAGGGACCTTAAACACTGTCTAGTTCCAATCCCCCTGCTGTGGGTAGGCACATCTTCCATTAGACGAGATTGCTCAGAACTCCGTCCAGCATGACCTTAAACACTTCCAGGGATGGAACATCCACAACTTCTGTGGGCAACCTGTACCAGTGCCTCATTAACCCCAGAGTAAAGAATTTTTTCCTAATCTCTTGAACTAGTTTGAAAACAAACCAGTGGGAGGCACCAAGTCAGAATAACAATTTAATAGGGAAATTTAAAAAAAAAAGGCAGAAAACACTGGTTCAAACTGACAGTCAGGATACAACCTGAGTCCCTGTTAGTCAGGGTGGCGGCAGCAGTCCGATAAAATGGTGGCTGCAGTCCTCCTGAAGTGGTGGATGTGGTTCTGTTGAAGCAGTGATCCTGTAGAAAGGGTCTGCTCTTCCTCAGAAGGTCCAGTGGTGGCTGTGTAGCTCCTGTCCCTTGGAAGTCCAGTGGAAAGGGGGCCTGTGTTGTTCAGAATCTCAGATTATATCCAGGATGGAATGCTTGGTTCTCCCTCTGGGTTGAGCATTTCACAATGGGGTGATGAGTCATGAGGCCAGGTGTTGATTAACAGAACATTATCGTCTGGAGGGAGTTATCTCTGAGTCATGAGGCATGGCATTGATGGGCCATTAACAGAGAGATAGTCTGGGGGGAGGAGGCAAGGAAACACTGCCCCACCTGATCTCAACAGCTCATGAGGATGGTAATAGAATACACTGCAACTCAGGACATCTCCAAACTAAACCTGCCCCCTTTCCATTTGAATCCATTCTCCCTAGTCCTGTCACTACATGCTCTTGTAAAAAGACCCTCTCCATCTTCCTTGTAGGCCCCCTTCAGGTACTGGAAGGCTGCAACTGGGTGACCCCAAAACCTTCTCTTCTTTAGGCTCAAAAATCTCAATTCTTCTAGCCTTTCCTCATAGGAGAGGTGCTCCATCCCTCTAATCATCTTTGTGGCCCTCCTCTGGACTCACTACAACAGGCTCATGTCCTTCTTGTGTTGGGATCCCCAGAGCTGGATGCAGTACTCAAGGTGGGGTCTAACCAGAGCATGGCTGGGTGTGGAGAAAACAGACTCAGGTTTTTTTTAAAGGTGAACAGTGTGAGGAATAGCGACAATGGAGAGGAGTTTCAGCAAGAAAAAAATCTAATTAGAGCTGAAGAAAAACATTTTCACCAGGGATGTGAGCAAGCACGGGAACAGTTTGCAGAGAGATGCAGTGAATTTTCTGTCTCCAGAGATATATGAAACCAAACTGGCCTTGAACAAAATGGCATTACTTCAAATTTAATCTTGGTTTATACAAGACATTGCACTAGGTTACTTCCAACTTCTAACTTGCATCCTTCTATGAGTCTGCAATATCTAGACATTGCTATCAAGGTTTGGTAAAGGAAGAGGTCTTTGCTGAAACATTTATTCACTGGTATCTTACACAGGCTCTTCTAGCATCTTTAAAATGGAGTTGGAGGTCTATATACCTGTGCATGAGGATGCATACACAATGAAGTGATGTATTTTATGGACAATATGTACACTGAAGCAACATGAAACTAAAACTATTTATTCCATTAAAACTAGAATAAATATTGCAGTCATATCACAATTTGGAAAATATTTTTATTTTATCTTACTATCTGTGCTCAGTATTCTATTAAATCCAGACTGTATTCAAGCATCTGACCTCCATCTATCTTTAAACACTTACAGAAGAAAGGAAAATAATCAATTTACAGTAGATGTTTTACCTCTTAAAGCATCAGTGGCGGTCACAGATTTCTGGAGTTCAGGACTCCCTAATGCACAAGATAGGGGGCACTGCTCACAGGTGACCAGGAATGTTTTGGGTTTTTTGTTTGTTATGCACCTAACAACAACATGAAGAAGTGAATGTAAAAAAAACAACAGTTTTTTAGTGCTACTACTGGAAGTGATCCAGAAAAATATCTTCAGTTTTGAAATGTTATTCCTGCTTAATTTAAATATTTATGATCTGGGGAAGATAAGTAGTAGACAAAATTATTTGAAGACATGTTCTTACACTCAAAGTCATGTTATGGGCCATAGTCCCATTAATAATGCAGTTAAATTGTGGGGGTTGTTTTTTAAAGTCTTCTTAGTATCTATGCATTTTCTCTAATGTTATGATTATCTTTGCAACGTCCCTCTGGGTCCTAAGGTTGATGCTTCAGCCCTTCTCAAGAAGTGTGGGAGACGGGATCAACACTTACTTGTCAGCATGTGCAGGTGTCTGCCAAGAGAAGTGTGACTTTGATGTTTTCTTTCTCCTCAGGCTTGGGCTCTGGCTGGTGCTATATTTATAGGTTTTCCTGTCACATTCCACTTCTCTTGCACTGCCAGCTGCAGCCTGGCAGTGGCCCCTATCATCCCAAAGGGACTCCAGGCACACAAAGAGGTATGGTTTTTCAGACAGTGACTACAGTGAAGAGGGGTGTCACTTCTCTGTTAATCTCAGAGCTGAAGCTGGAGCAGGGGAAGAAGAAGTAACTGCCCCTGGTGCAGGGATTAAAACAGTGACACCAAGCTCAGTCTGGGCAATTTTCTACTCCTGTGCTTGCTGAGAGGATGTATGAAGTTGATATGTGTTGGATACTGTAAGAATTACATGCTTGGCTTTAATACCATGCAAAAATATGACCTGAAAGATGAAATAGAGAATTTCTTATATCAGTGAGCTAGACAAATTAGTAAGAAGTCTGGAATACAGGATTACAAATACACAGTGCTGTTGACAAGTTAAAGGAGTACTTTGAAATAAACTACAAAAGAGGGAAGTACAAAATATTTCATCTGGGTAGGAATACTAATCTGCGTATATATTAAAAATGGTAAACAAGGGCTAAATCAAATTTCACTGCAGAATGTGACTGAAGAATTGCAGTGGATCACAAAATATATTATTCCAAAGAATAAGGCATGAAATAGTCTCAGGTGTCTGTCTGTTCTATCTCTGATTCATTACAAAGAATATTTTGTGTCATCCTTGACCAGTGTTTGTCTAGTTTATTCTCAAGGACTTTGAGTAGTAAAGGCTGCCTAAGGTCTCCGGGGAATCTACTCTTATGCTTTATTCTCCTGCTTTTTATGGCAGTTTATCTAATACTGAACTTTTTTTTTTTTTACTGCAGTATAATCTCATTTTTCCTTTTCCATTGTGTGCATAGAAAACATGTTTTTCTTATTTTGCAACCTGTTATGAACATATAGACAAAACATACCTTTCCTCTTTAGGTATGAGGCCTACAGCCATGAGATATGTGGTGAAGGGATTACAGGTGTTATAGGCTGCTGATAGGGATAATAGGTAATCAAGCAAAGGATGACCCTTATTTCTACAATCAGCCCTGTGGTAGGGGGAGTGATACTGAGGTGCCAGATGCATGACCCACAGTCTTTGTGATCTCACTTTTTAGTCATAAAGAGAGATATTAACTCAAAAGCCCTCATTTACATATAAAGCAGCTGCCTTTCCCTCTTCCCTTCCCCCTCTTTATGAGGGCTGCAACAGGTTATTTGACTACAGTCTTACCTCCACTTCTCCCAAAAGTATAATTTTGTCATTTGAAATACTTCATGGAAGAATACAGGGACACCTCTTTGGTAAGATTTGCACCTCTGGCTGCATTGAATGATACCCAAGTGAAATTAAGCTTGAGTGCTGGTAAAATTAGCCTGACTGAATTACCACATTTATGAATGGCAATTCTGAGTTTGTATCTCCATAGTTTCAACAAACCACGAATCTGTGATTGTAAAAGTTCTTGTTGAACATGTGCAGTCTTACAATACCAAACTGGCTTACAATCAGAAATTAAGCCCAGCTACACCTGATACTTCAAGAGTCAGAGACAGTTAATAATAAGCCCAGGGAGTTACAAGGAAAGTGAAGTGGGTTCTGAAACAGGCTCTTGCCTTATCAGTGAATTGAAAAACAAGCCTCACAGCCTCAAAGATGGGGAACAATGTATTGTTTTGCTTAGTTTGTTTAGGTCTACAGTTTTACAGCAGAGCTTGGGAAGGATTTGCCACTGGTAGTGGACAGAGCTCAAGGACATTTGGCAGAGATGAGAAATTAACAAAACCAGCTCAGCAACTGTACTGAAATCAGTCCCAACTAGGTAAAAGGTGATTCCAGCAGGAGGAGATTGCAACACACAACCCACCAACTTAAGAAATCATCCAGCTCAAAAGAGAAGACTGAATATGTGGACTAGTTAGTATGAGAAGTAAGAGAATCATTTAACCAATAGAAGTTTGAATACCAATTAAGAAGAGAACTAGGTAACTTGTAGTAAATGAACCATAATTCTTTTGTTTATTAAAATGCATATATAGTGTAATTTTTTTGAGAATCAGTGTGCTGGCTTTGTGGATTTACTACCTACCACCCATCTTCACACAATATGAAATAAACAAAGACCTTGGCTCTGTGTGTGAGATTGGCTTATTGTACACTGGGTGACAAATCCCATTTTTAGGGACAACACACCCAGCCCCTCTGATATCTGAGGTGTAGCTAGAAAGCAAGGGTGTTTATATCCTTCCAAATTTCTATACTCTAGACTTGAAAGTCTTTTATGCAAGCTAGCAAATAAGTTTTTTTGGTCTTTCTGGGCAACTAAGAATGTTGTATGAGGCTGTCTAACAATCTGAGCTGCTTCAGATAATCATCACCAAAGCAATCTTGATCTTGAGATCACTGGTTTCTGTGAGGAAGCTAGGGGCTAATAAAATCAGTGTTAGTCAAGTTATGCTATAACTTGACTAATGGTACATCCAAGGTTGGATCTACAATGTACTCCTATAGAGATTTTCCAACACCCTTCTGCAAGCTCCCATGCTGGAATCCTGTCCATGGCTTTGCAAGGTAAATGGTACATATCTTTACTGTAGAAAGGTATGATATGTACCTGACTGGAGGCAAAATGGTGTTACAATAGTGTTGTATAATTCTGGGCATAGCCAAAAAACCCAAATTGCTCTGTCAGCTGATCAGGTCACAGATCTGATCACTGCAACTCAATAACCTCTAATGTTAAATTAATACCACCATCCATAGCTTTCTTTGAGATAGTTCAACTTTTCTCCATCCAGGAAATTTCCAGCCACAATTTTATGGCTGGCATGGGGCAAAGTACAGTTCCCAATAGGCAATCTGGATATAACATCCTTGCTATGAAACCTCAAGGAATTAAATAGTGTGGATATTTAGAGTACTGCTTGTTTACTTCAGGGTAATGGAATAAGCTCTGGTTCTTATTTGACTATTTATAATGCAATTCTGCCTTTTTTACCCTGCCCACATCTGGGCACCACACTTCAAAACATATGTTGGATTAGTTAGAGCAGAAAATTGTGTTCTAGAAAATGTGTCCTAAACAAAATCCTGAAAGACCTAGTATTATTTGACAGTAAGTATAAAAGATTTCAGAAGCATACAGTAATAGCATTCTATGAAAGATCATGGCAAAGAAGCAAATAAATTACACTCTACGCGATGAACAAGACAAGAAATAACAGGCCTATTTTGCAGCAAAGATAAAGCCTGAGTGCATAAATAAAGGCCTCGTGATGGGGAGAGAGCTAAGCATCCAGGTGAGTCACTTAGGCAGTCTATTGAAGTAGCATAGCTAAAGATTTTTAGATATACATTAGAAAAAAAAAATTTGTTTAATTTAAGTAGAATTAAAAAACATCCTGGGTTGGAGGAGACTCATTAAGGATCATCAAGTCCAGTTGCTGACTGCACATAGGGCAACAAAAAAGTTTAACTATGTATATAAGAACATTGTCTTAACACTTGTTGAACATGGAGAGGTCATAACCACAGATCTGGATTAGTGAAACAAAGCAAAAGAGAGGGAAAAGAGACCGAGAGGGAGCAATCCGCTTCATTTTATAGTTAACCTGGTGCATGCCTCTTATGTCAACAAGATTTTTTGAGTCCTTTCATTCACACACGTGCAGCCAGCCCTCTTGAGCTCTTTTCCAGGAAGTGAGCCTGAGGTGGGGCATGGCCGAGCATGAGTCTCCAGGTGGAACAGGAAGTTGGCTCAAAACAACATTGCTCCACCTTTGTGGGACCCTCTCTTCTACGTCTGCGACAAAACATGGTTACACTTGGTCCTCTACAGACACCAACCTCCGAGCTGAGCCTATGCATTGCGTGAGAGATTACTGGTTGAATGGAACTAAAATAGTGCTGGGGATCATGCTAACAATTCAGAGCTATGTTGTTCCAATACTCCACCTTGTGCTCTGGGTCTGACAGTATCCTTAGTGCAGATTTTAGCCTGCATGGGATGATCAGGTTATATCTGTATGATAAACCAGTCTTACAACAGAATTTAAAAGACAAAAACAAAGGGATTTGCTAGATAATAGCTGGGAAAATATTTAACAAATGTATAGAACCAAGAGAGAAGGCATGGAGGACTGACAAACCTATAATTAATGTTGCTGAACTGGAACAGGGAGAGACATGGTAATCCAGCATGTTATGTAAGGTTTGATTCAGGATAGAACTTGAAAACCCAGAAGAGAAACTTAAAGTAAATGTAAGTCAAAGATTAATTTGGGGAAATTTTCAAGTAATTTTGAGAGAAAAATATTTCTTAGATTGTTATGTAGGTGGCAGTCTAGGCTAGTGGTTCTTAAAATTGTAGAGTAGCTTGTTTTTATGTGGGTCTACATTAAAAAAAATGCTTTAAATTGTTCCTCCATACCTCTTTTTTTTTTCTTTTTTTTTTTTTTCCAGAATAGAGAACAGCCTGTCACTATCTGTCACTAAACTAAAAAAAAAAAAGGGAAAGTGGATTTTTCCCAGCTTCCTGAAAAACTAAATATACACCTCCATTTTAAGGCAATGACTAATCCTGAGGCAAGCAAGGCGCTCTTAACCTATTTAAGGTTTTTGTCTGAAAACCAGGGATTTTAATGAAAATTCTTCAATTAAAAATAAAGTGGAGTTTTAACATTCAGAACAAATATATACATCTGACTTTCTTTATCTAAAAGGTTTTTACTGACTTGGTGAAGTCACTGAAGCTACTTATAAATGATGTATGAAATGAAAGCTCACTGTCCAAAGCACAGAGAGAACACAGACAACATTTTTCAATCACTGCTTCCATAAGATTTATAATTTACTATACTGTTAGGGGTTTAGTTTTTATTTGTTTATTTTTTCTCTCTTTGGAAAAGGAGCCACAAAATAACACAGAAAAGTCAGGAAAAAATATACAAGGAAAACTAATTTGTAAAGACAGCTTGAATTTGGGTTCTTGCATACTTTTCCATTATTTTTCTGAGGAGCTAGAACTGTTTAAAACCATTTCTAACGTTTCTTTTACTAAGATAAGTTACACCCAATCATACATATACTTGTTCCATAGTCTCTAAGAATAATGCCTAATCAGTTAAATCCTATAAAAATGTTATAAAATGGAAGCTCTACAATGTAGTATGTAATAACATTTTAAACTCATTTTAACAACAAAATACATGATTTTAAATACAGTCAGAGGTTTTGACTTGGGGGTAACAGAAGTGCACCCTTTCTGATCAAGATTAATGTGCAATTCCCATTTTTAATACCATAAAGAACATGGGTAAATTAATTTCTAAAAAAAGTTCATATTGCACAAGTCTTTACATATGTTGCTGAAGTATGTCCATAATCCAGATTCAGAGAACATTATCCATATCACAGAAATATATACAGCAATACTTGAAGGTGACAGTACTTGATACAGTTTTTCATGTTTTCTTGTTACTGATTGCATAAGTCATGGTTTAACCCTAGCAAGGAGCTAAGCTCCGCACAGCCGTTCACTCGCACACCAGCAGGACTGGGAAGGAAATCAGAAGGGTAAAAGCTGGAAAACTAGTGGGTTGAGACAAAGACAGTTTACTAGGGAAAGCAAAAGCTGTGCACAGAAGCAAAGGAATTAATTCAGTGCTTCCCATGGGCAAGCAGGTGTTCCATCCCCAGGAGCCCATCAAGTGTAACGGTAACTTGGGAAGACAAACACCATCCACTCCAAACATCCCCTCTTTCTCCTTCTAACACCCCCTTTATATACTGAGCATGATGACTTATCATCTGGAATATCCCTTTGATCAGTTTGGGTCACCTTTCCTGGCTTTGTCCCCTCCCAACCTCCCATGCAGCGTCAACTTCCTCACCAGCATGGCTGTACAAGAAACAGAGAAGGCCTTGGCTCTGTGTAAGCTCTGCTCAGCAATAACAAAAACATCTCTATATTATCAGTTTTGTGTTCAGCACAAGCCCAAAACACAGTTCCATGCTAGCCACAGGGGAAAAAAATTACCAGCCTAAGCCTAGTACACTCTACTACTTTGGGTATTTGTACATACTGATGAAAAGACTGTGTATTCAGATAACATAAGGCTACACTGCTGTTACTAAAATAGTAACAGCCACATACCCTTTGCAAGACTGAAATGTTTACACAAAAGTCTGTCAGAGGTCAATTAAGACCTCTATTTTCTTTCTCATCTGAAGATTATTTCCAATATCTGCTTCAATAAAATAAAATAAAATAAAATAAAATAAAATAAAATAATAAGTATTTATTAAGTTGATGCCTAAAAATGTATTATTATATGCAAATATTTAAGATAAAAATTCAAAACACTTGTGGCATTTATTTTGTGTAGAAGACAAATCCTGTTATACTGTATTGTTGGATTTTCTCAGCTAAACAAGAACAAACCCAAAGTAAATTCTCCTAACCTCAGTTTATAGCAGGTATTCGCCTGTTATGTGGCATTTGTTGCAGCTGAGTCAAGTCCTAGCAAGAGTTAAGCTAAGTATCTCTCCCATGTATCTTAAATTCCAACACTGGATTATTTAACATTGGATTCTCTTTTATTCATTTACTTTTCCTTCCTAACAAAAGAGTTGAGAACATTCAGGAAGCAGAAATAAGTGTTTCCTTCCAGGTCTCTTTTGAATGCATTACTTAACAACCATGTTATGATTGATTTGTCAAGTGTAAGAGATTAATTCTTATTTACAGTGTAAATTAGTTTCTCATCTCAGGATAATTACTCTAAATAAAAAAATATATATGAAATCCTCACATTATCTTTAGTGGTTTAGACATCATGTTAACATAGCAAGCAGGAACTTGAATAAGAGAATAAAACACATATAAAACTCCTGAATCTGTATCTTATAGTCTACCAACATAGTCAATATTTAATTCCTAAATGTGAAGATGTATTTTGAAAAACAAAACCAAAAAATTTAGCTGTAGAAAGCTTTCTAGAAATGTGTCTTCCTCTCTACTACACAAGGAAAGCTATATGTGAATTTCAGAATCTCGCTTAGGCATCTAAATAGAAGCAGAATGGATATAGATCTTTCTTGAATTTTTGGATGATAAGTAATTTTAAGCACTATGCTGTCTTTTACAATGTATTAAGGTAGGCTCTTTCTGGAGACAAGGCTTTTTTTTAGATTTGGTTGTTCTGTGTTGTATCTGTATCTTTTTCCTTGTAAGCATTATATTTGGCAGACAGCTCTTTTAAGGAATACAAGTCTTGCCCATCTCATTTAGTGCTTATAATGCTTCTAGAATAATAAGAAAACAAATATTAAGCAATGATATGTGTGATAAAACTGAAAATGAAAGTGAACAGAAATCCAAGTTGTCCATATTTCTCCATCATCAAACTGAAAAGGAACGTATCTTGGTGCTGAAACTGGTGAAAAGACAAGATAATAAAACACTCGATGTCCATGGTTTAAGTACAAAATTACAAACATGAACTTGGATAAGAAAATCAGTAACATTTTTCACATATGTGGAATCAGGAGTGTCGGGCCCCTTATTAGCAAGAAAACAGAGAAATTGAAAAAACAAGAGTTGCAAGAGTAGCCTGTTTCACCAATTTGGAGATGACATTTAGAAAAGCCATAGTGTTTGAATGGAAATCAGTAAAGAATAACAAACAGGCATGTAAAGCAAACTAACAAGAGGATATTTTTCTTCTTTTAAGCCTGGATTTTAACAGGCTTTGTGTTCATCAGTGGTGCTCATCATGCATGAGTGGAGAGAAAAACACAATGAACTACCAGGAAAGGGAGAGACTAACAAAGGTTTTAAACAAATATTATGAAAGCCAGAAGGCAACAACCAGCCTCCACAGCTGCCTACCTGCCAAAAAAGTGCAAATAATTGGGATGCTCCTATCTAAATTGAGTGTGTGGTTCAGTTGTTGAATGTTCCTTTATTAGCTGTTAGGAAATTATATCACTAAACAACCAAAGAATTTGCTACACAACAGCTGAGCATTCTGTAAAAAGTGCAAATGTAATTGAGTGTTTTACATAACAAAAGTACTTCTGAAAGGGATAAAATGTACTCAGTAATTATTTTTTTGTTTATGATACTTGTGTTGCATTCCAGTGCTTGATTAACAAATGCAAAATAAAATACTTCCAGAGCAGCCCTTATGGAACTAAAATAATATACCAAAAGAAGAAAAGAAAAAATAAACAAGGGGTACAGGGTAATATTGGTCATTCTATTTTTATTTTAAAATATGAACCTTCTAAGAAAAACAGAAAGATTTCCTTGTTAAGCATCAGGAGGGCAATACAAAGACAAAACACAGTTCTTCAAGGTTCAAAGTAAAAGCTATTCATTTATTCCAGGAATTAAATTTGTCAGAGCAATGAATGACAGCCATTGTCTGGCACATCTCCCTCTTTTATTCCTTCAAACCATTAAATGAAAATCTGGCATGAATCAAATCAAGGATCTTCAACATGGAAAGAATCAAACCAAAGGATTCATTTGATTTTCAGGCTGATTAATTTCAGAAGCTCTGTGGATTTGGGTCTGAGGAAGTGAGCACTACACTGTTTAATACTGGCAGAGAACACATTTCTATAAATTCCCAAGACACACACTCATAGCTTTACCAAATTTTGATTATGTTTTAATTTGAATAGACTGTTTGAATGAACAACTTCATAATGTTTATGGAATATGCAAGGGTACAGAAAGGAAGAGCATGTGGTTAACGCAACCGGGGGCTTGTCACCACAAGCCCCGGCGTGCCCTCGGGCAGAGGGGACGCAGCGTTGACCTCCACAGCGTCCTTGCTGGACGGCTCAGTGGAATCAGCGTGGGATGGGTGCGATGGGCGCTGGCTCCTCCTCAGAGGAAACACGTCGGGCAGCCGATGATCAGGCTGGCGTCTGCCCGGAGGCAAAGAAGGCGGGAGGGGCTTCTGGTGTGAGTTCCAACAGGTTTATTTGCAGGAGGGACCAGGGACCAGCAAAAAGAGCCGAGGAGACGCGGGCTAGCCCCCTTTATGGAGGGGTGGAGCAAGGCAGGGAAAGAGAAAACAACCAATGGGGTACAAGCAGAGGGGAGGATACAATTTTTCAGAACAAATGCGGAAAACAGGGAGGCAGGAGTCATAACAGGGAACCAATTAATAACTACAAAAGGGAGAACTTTCTGGAACAGGGGTAATTTAGGATTGGGAGCCACACAGGGGGAGGTAACCTAGATCTCAGTGATCTCTTCTGGTGACTGACATTTGATGGTTTCAGCCCGAGAGCAGGCTGAGCCACCCCAACATGTGGTCAGCCATCCTTTGTGTTACTGGACTCATGGCTATTAAGCTATTTGAAGAGTGTTGCTTTTTGTTAGCCGCTCAATCATACCATGTTTAATTATTTTAAGAAATAGCGGACTCTGAGAAATAAATTGTAGACTCAAAAATAGGTATTACCATGTACTATTCTCAACGTTCATATGTATGTATATATTTTTAAAATTTATTTACATGTGCTTGAATATAGGCATACATTCCCTAAAAAAATTAGAGGTTCTAATATTTGTTAAAATTTATCTAGGAAGAATGATACAGATTTTGGTCACTTTAAACTACTTTAGTGATGGGAACGTTGAAATGGAATGATTAACGTATTTTCTTCTAAACTTATCTACCTTCTAATGGTGAGGTACAGCTGAGTACCAACACATTTACTATCTTGAATGGACCACTACTAAGCATAATGTATCCTCTGTTTACTATAATTACTGACATTCCCATTGATCACAAAGATACATTATTTTTCAGATGACTGGTCTCCATGTATCAGCATTCAGTACTAATAACACATCGTCAGTAAGTCAGTATCAACTCGGAACAGAAGAGAAACTGAATTGTAGTTCCTTTATCATAAACTTACAAATGAATAATTCTTTCTGCTTATTGCCTCTTCTAGTTTCTGTCACTCCACAATAAATTATCTAGTAACTCTTTTACAACTCACAAAGTTTACTAGCAAAATATAAATGGGCTATATTTGCAGTGGTTTTTTCTTCACATTAATTTCCATGGTTAGAGTCAGTATTTTATTAGCCACCTGTACAAAAACTGGAGAAAAAAATTTGAGAAAAAAATTTCAGGAAACTATGTTAGATGTGGCGGTGCAGGTGGCTCCAGCCACTCTGTCTCCTGAGGAGAACTCAGACAACCACCTGCGGCGGTCAGCAACCCAAGCTTAGCATGTAACTTCTGTCATGGTGAGAACCCATGATTCCCTTGTTCTGTCTTTTGCATGTTTTCCCCTGATTGGTTAATGTTTTCCCTGTCCTGTTTTAAGTATGAAGTTATGAATATTCTTTTCCTCTCTTTAATATTTATCAGTTCTAGAAAGTTCTTTCTTCCTTGATGCCCCATTGGATCCTTCCCTAAGTCCCGCCTATGTGTTGTTCCCATTGGTTTCCTTCCTGTCAACCCCACCTGCTTATCTCTATCCCATTGGCTGTGATCCCTTTCCCCACCTATTCTGTACCCAGTATAAGATCCCTGGATCCTCCCACCAATTGGTCTCTTTGTCCCTGTCTTTTCACGGGAATAGGCCTGCGTGGAACACTTATGGAGAGTCCCTCTCTCTTTCTTCTTTCCCTTGGCCTGCGTGCCTGCTTAACAGTGACAGGAAGGTCCAGCCCCTTTTGGGTGAGGAGCTCCGCCCCTTTTTCATTGTGTGATGGGCACTGAGTGCCGCCTTCCAGAGGGGTTTCAGCGTTGACCTCCGGGCTTCTTTGTGTCGGCATGCGAGGGGTAAAGCTCCCTTCTGCCAGCTCCCAGTGGCTGCAAAACCCCTCAGTTAGATTAGTACTTTCTGAAGTGTTTCTTTATAAATCAGGCTGAGGATTTGGGGACTAAATTATTTCTAATGAATAAAACTGCATTAACTAACAAGGTTGGAAGACAGTCCATGCAAAAAAAAAGATCAGAATTTATGGAAAAGGAAAAGAAATAACTCAAAATTCTACTGCATTGTGTATGTAGGGCTTATTCCAATAGTCTTGATATTAGAATATCTTGATATTTCGAAGGTGCAAGTTTTTTAGATGAGGTAGTTTTCTGTACCTTTCCTGACATTTTCTGATAGATAGTGACTTGATGCTGTGTGAAACTGTAAAATTAGTCTGCTTAAAATTGTCATCCCTACTCCTAGCTAATTTCACTTAACTATTTTATTTTTCTCCTCTCTACATGTGCTTAGTAACTATGTCATCTAATACTTTACCAGTTAAATTAATACAAAACTTGGACAGCAGTGATTATGCTTCACAGATTTAAACAGTAAATATTCCTATTTGGAAACTTGGAATTATTATATCCACAGTTTTACATTGCAAATATTGGATCAATCCAACTTCTTTTAGTATCAGTGGTTGTCTATATACCCAGTTTTAAACAGAGTTGGATCAGGTTCAGAATCAGTGACAAATTCTTGTGCATCAGACTAAAGGAGAACGTGCAATAGATTTTTCTTCTCTAATCTTTAAACAGTGAAGGCTAATCAAAATAACAAAATGCCAGCTGCATTTCACCATGCACAGTTTTCAAGCATGAGCTGTATTTTGCTTGTTTTTTCACCTAGAAGGATCAGTAATGAATCATCTTGGAAGAAAATTGTCAAGTATGGAAAGATATTTAAAGTTTAAGATCAACAGTTGTTCAGTACACATTGTATGGGAGAGGAGTGAATATACAACAATAGCAAAATATATCTATTGCAGGTGATGAATATAATGTTCTTTAATATGGTTCCAATAACATAAAACATTAATGAGAGTCTTTAAACCCAGGTAACATTTTTGACAAGGATCTATCAGCCAAATTAGTGGTTTATACATTTGAAGATGGGAAGAAAATCTACTCACGTGCATTACTTTATTTCCATATCTTTATATGCTCTCAAATACAGTTTCATACCCATCACACAATATTTGCACTAGGATATATTACAGTGGTACAACTACATACGTCTGTCATGAAATGGTGCACACTCAGTGTATTCAGGTATGAAGGTATCCAGTCCAATTCTGTCTTCACTGTACTTTCTATGAAAGGATTGCAGAAATGCAGGGAAGTGGTATGAACATGACAAAGACAAATTCCTTATTATGAAAAAAAATCAAAAAAGGTCAGTTTGAAATGAAAATATATGTATTCAAATGTATATTGCAGACTTTTTATAGTCATTTATGAAGTTTTTCAAGAGACAAGCTAAACAAAACATGCAAAGAATACATTTCTCCTTAATTCTCTTCTTAAAGGCAATCTTCCAGTCTGCTGGAAGGCTCACTTTTCACATCTGTGTAGTGATTTTGATTATGTGAAACCAGTATTTCTTCCATCTGTGAGTGACAGTTTATGACTTTAAAGATATATGCTTTTTCCATTAAAAGAATATATTTTGTTTCCAGAACTAAAAATATTTTCTCTCTTAAGCAGTACTTAAGTTGATGTGAAAGTGTTCTGCTTCTCTTCCTAAGCGGCAAAAATGAGAAGTTAAATCAGAAAATTTAATCAGCTGGAGAAAATACGGAAACTTAAACTTTCAAGTTTTAATTACACATGGTTCAATGGAAAAAAATGTAAGGTCATGAGCTCTAGAAACTGTTTATTTTTCCATGGAGCATGAGACACATACATGAAATATTCTTCAATTCACTTTTCATTCTAAAATCTGATGTGGCTACCAAGAGCTAATCAATGATTATTTGTTCATGAAAGCTATCAGTCATAATCCTAAACAGTATAAACTATGGTGTGTAAAAGTGTATTTGCAAAGACCTGTGCTTTACAACATGTATTGTAATGGTCTCAGGCTTTGTGAGAAACTGGAAGGACTGCTGGCTTGAAACATTTCAGGTGCATCTGTGGGGAAAGGGACAGGTCAAGTCTTGCCCTGGCAAGGTGATGTCCTGCTCCACACGCCCCACACCCCCAGGGCCCGTATCCCAGCCCCGCAGTGGGGCCAAACCCTGGCATATGGGAGGCAATGCTCCACACTGTGACCCTGGAGCCCCTAACCCAGGTCTTGAGTGACCAGAAGTCTCACCTGGGGAAAGGGCCTAGGAAAGCCAAAGTGTACTTAAGCCAAAGCATCATGTGAGCACGTCTTTATCCTACTTTCCCTTGGATTTAAATCAGCTAAAACACCGTTGGAAACAGGAGTGGTAGCTACCTTTGTTCTTTTTTATATCTCTTAGCTCTTTCTTCTTCTTCTTCTTCTAACTCCTTCTTCTTGAAGTTTGATTAATTTAAATTGTATGGGTTGGAGTTTGCTAAATTGAATGGACTTAGAATTTGCCAAGTTAATTCTTTGTGAAATACTTTATGTTGATTGAATGTTGCCTTAAACTTTTGCCAAAGTTCCCTGATTTTCTGAAGGTTGCCAGTAAAGTTTTTGTTGCTTTGACCTTTTGAGAGTATCTTGCCAGTGTTTCTCTTGTGTTCAGGGTGCATAAAAAAACCCAAACCATAAGCCTCTTTAAGGGTCTTTACCAAATGAGTTCTGGGGCCTTACAAGCTTCCACTATGTAAACTGCAAGTGTGGGCTCCTGCTGTCATTTGTTTGCAGTCTAATCTTAGTCTGAACCTAAAATTATGTCCTAAAATTGAAAGCAGCTTTCAGACATATATGTAACCCACCTGTTTCGGTTGATACTATAAAATCCTTGCAATCCCTTTTTTTTTTTTTTTTGAGCTGAAGAACTTTAAACTTTCTCGGATCTGTAGTAGCTTGCTTCCTCATTTTGGGTATCTGAATTTATGGTCCAAAATTCAGTAAGATGAGTTTTGCCTTTCTTTTTACCACTAGGAGACAATTTAATTCTTCCTACACTCTTAATATAGGTTCTTTTAGAAACAATGACAAACAATGTCAAGCAACACGCTTTGCCACTGATTTGTTACAAAAATGTAATTTTCCATGTTTACCTAACAGTCAGGTTTCTGTACAGTCTTTTTATTACAGGTGGCTCAGGTAGTAGGGAGTTACATCATGATGCTTTGCTCAGTGTATAATTTAAAACCAAGCTTCCTAAGTAATCTGAATATTACCATGAATCTTAACAGTTTTTACCGGTCTTGCAGCACACTTCTTGTTTAGTCTCTCCTGCTGTCCTATGCACACACCACAAGTAACTAAAGCAAGTTAGTATGCAGAATAGTTTATAGTTTCATTGTTGTGGGCTTAAATTTAATTTTGCTTACATAAGAATTAAAAATACTATTCTTTGAAAGTTCCAGTACTAAGAATTAATACATAACTAGAATACATGCTTGTTATTGTGCTTTATAGAATAAAATTTCTCATTTTATAACCAAAACCATTAGAATTATATTTCAAGTTGACTGAATGTAGGTGTAAAGGGGGTAAAGCACATTTTATTTCAGAGTCTATTCTTTGGATTCACTGTTAGAAAATTAAATACAAAGATATACATAGAAATACATCTATAAGATATATATAGAAATATATGCATAATATTGGTTGTTTTTTAGAAAACTATTTTTCATAGTACTGTGGTATGCAGAAAAAAGACTTTGTCTAAAGACTTTATGGGAACTTTTTTGTCTCTGTGTATCTTAAGGTAGAAGTGATTAGCCTATATTAGAAGGTATTTCACATATTGTAGAAAATTATTCAATAATGATCAGTTACTTCAAGTTTAGACATCCATGCCATGGGCCTCTTACTTTGAAAATCTTTCTTATTTTCTTGTTTTAAATATTTTATTATTTAAAATACAGAGCATAGTCTCAAAGCCATTGCAGTCATTTGCTGAAGTTGAGTAAGCAACAGCCGGCTGGGTCAGGGATGACAGACGAGATAGGCATCTCTCCTACACAATACTTGCCTGAATACCTACATCATTATTATATATATTATATATACCAGGAGATCCTGCATCACACATAGAAAAAATACTTGAGTATAATTGACTCAGAGTCAGGCTCTGCAAGGTCATGTTGACCACTTGCTGGTGCGTTTAAATTCCAATTGAGGCAAGAAAAATACAGGTTGGTGTACCATCTGGGAAAGACAGGTGACCCCTTCTCTGAGGGGTGGAGACATAAAAAGAAGGAAGGCTGCAGCATAATATGGTCACATTTTATACCTGTCTCAGAGAACGAGAAGCTGTTCGCAAGAAACAGTCATTTTGATATATTTCGTATGTCTTTTTCAGGTAGGAAATTCAGTTTGTCAGATGACAGCTGCTTTACCAGCTTATATAGTTGCATTCACCCTCCTTAAATGCTCAGTTAGGAGTTGGAGGTTTGTCAGTTAAATATATGACATTGTTATGACTCTTGATGACATGTGTGATGACACAACTTACCTAGAGTGCTAAAAGTCATCTCTCTGCCAACAATGTGAAGTGACACAGTGCTCATCCACTGCCAGTTTTGACTCTTCTGTAATTGATATATTTGCAACAGTTGTACCAGTGATACAATTTTGCACCTTTTTTACAGTTTTCATCCAGGTCATGTGACAGCTCTGAGAGGCTCCATATTTATCCTGCAAAAAAAAAGACAAAGAGGAATTACTCCACTTCGAATCCACCTTAAAAATGCCAATCTCATCTGTCCTGTCCTTAGTTAAATAGTATTCTCAGATACAACAGGGGCAGACTTTACCTTCAATGCCAATGTTTTAAGTCCTAGAAGAAAAACCTCAGCTGAGGTCTGAAAGTGTCTATAAATACTGAGTTTATTGTGTCTGTTCACATCCCAGAGACAGTTTTGAGAATGCAAAAAGTGTTCTGTTTTGAAAATGGCACCCTAAATATTAAGGGAAAACCGTAAACCGAAGTATGAACATACTTCCCTTAAAACAATCTGATATGCTTACAGCCATGAGAAATGAAAATATCTTTTTTGGTTTAATGCTATCTGATATATACAGCCTTGTTCACTGTCACTAAAGTAATTGGAAAGCTTCAGCTGATTCCCATAGGAGCTGAAAGTAACTTTTGTGCAATAATGGAAAAATTATTATAGGAATTAGCTTCCTAGGAAAAGGAAAGTTGTTCCTGGAATATATCTGTATGTTTGCTGCTTTAGGAAGTACATTATTTGCTACCTTTGACTGTCCTTTGATGCAAAGTGTGATGGTAAATGTCCAAAAATATACATGAGCATTGTAATACTCAGCATTTCGTTATGTTTGTCTCTGCAAGGATATAATTTGTAATCTTTATTCTCAGCTGAAAAGAGAGAGGTGCCTAAGCATGGAACTCACTTTAGGCAAAATACTAAGTAGAAGGGAAAGTGCTCCCACAAATCTGACTTCCACCCAAACTTCACAGAATCACAAGATATGCTGAGTTGGAAGGGACACAAGGATCATTTGAGTGCAACTCCTGGCTCTGCATTGGACCTTTAGCTTCTAATTAGGCATTAAAGGAAAGAGTTGCAGAATCTATTTCTGTATAAGAGGTAGATGGCAAATGAATTCCCAAGGAAAAGTGGAAACGTAAGCTTCGGTAATTCTTAAAATAACATTATTTCTTTTAAAGGAAAATCATCGTATCTTTTTGCTGTCTAAGCTGAGCCATTACATAAGTTCAAGATTCATAGGAACTGAAACAAGAACCACAGCTCAAAAACACTGGGCAGTGCATTCAGCTGCAAATCAAGTGTGACTTCTGCTGCCTGAGTTTTTTTAGTTTTCTGTATTAGGTATGAAATAACTTAAATTTCTCACAGACAGTTTGAACTTACACTGGGTACTATTTATTATTACGTGTAATGGGTTGGGGGTTTTTTTGCTTATAATTTATTAATAACAAATCACTTTAAAAAGTACTATTCAAATTTTGTTAACCACTGATTATTACTTTTTTTTTTTTAAGCTCATTCAAAACTGATAGATTCATTCAAATTGCTAAAAACAGTAAAAAAGATTTTGTCTTTAATGCAATACTTTCTGTACTAAGTTTGAGCTATAGTTTGGGAAAAGTGCATATTATAAAGGTAACAAAGAGCAAAACATGGAAATTACAAATGAAATATTGTGATGAATGCCATTAGATTATATAACATGCAGAATTAAGAAGCCCTTCAAGAAATTGGTGCTTTCTGCTCTTTCTGCTTCAACTTCTAACGCGACCTGGGGCTCGTTGACGCGAGCCTCGGCGTGCCCTTGGGCAGAGGGGATGCAGTGATAGCCTCCACAGGGTCCTTGCTGGACGACTTCGGAGTGGGAAAAGGCGCAAGGTAGACACGCGTGCTGGCTCCTCTTTGGAGGAGGCACATCAGGTGGCCATTGGATTTGGCTTGCATCAGCCCGGAGGCAAAAAAGGCGAGAAGGGCCTCTGGTGTGGGTTCCAGTGAGTTTATTAGCAGGAGGGTCCAGGGACCAGAAGGGCCCCAACGGGAATTGTGCACAGCTTTTTATGGGGGAGTGGAACAAGGCGGGGAAAAGGGAAGTAACCAATGGGGTACAGTCAAAGGGGAGGATACAATATGACTAGAACCAATGGGGAAAACAGGGAGGCGGGAGTCACAACAGGGAAGCAATGAACAACCAAACAGCAAAGAACTTCTAGAACGAGGGAGGTAACTAGGACCCAGGAACCACCCAGGGGGAGGTGGCCTAGACTGCAGTGACATCTTCTGATCCACTCTCTGACCCACTGTCTTGGGCAGGGAAATTTACCCAGTGGATGGCCCTGGTTTGAGTGGGCTGAGCCACCCCAACCAATTTCCTTTGCTCGGATTTTGGGGAAGATGAAGATTGCCAAAGACATTAGCAACCCTATTGCTTTCATAGACTGACATTGACTCATGTTTTGCTATTGAGTTTTAATTTGAATTTGCTTAAAAATCAAAGTAAGAGAAAGGTTAAATGCAAGTTTAGTAGGTGCACTGAAAGAAGCATTTGCATTTTGATACCAGAAAGGTTTTGAAACATTTGCAAATATTGTAACTTTTTTCTGATATGAATATTCATCAAATGTAAAAGACCACAGTGTGCCACACATCTGACATACATTTACATTTCTTAAACTAAATGTAATAATAGATATAAATACAATGTCTAGTGTAGTTTAATTTCAATGGTGCCTTTAGCAACACTTGGCAACAGCTACATGGAAAACAGAAAAAATATGGAAACGTCTTTCTGAGTGATTAAACAGCTTTCCTTTATGAAAACACAACAATGTATTCTGAGTATGGATCAATCTACTCAGAGATAAAGTGGTTTCTTGAAATATAAAAGGAAATAAACCCCTATTTTACTATTGCACTGTTTGTATTTATGCAAGGCAAAGCAAATGCAAAAGATAAAATGAGGGAGAGTAATTTTGACAATTAAATAATTTCTGTTAATAGTAAGTATCAATAATGATGAAATTATTATCCAGATATGAGAACTGTTGGTTTGAAGAAAAGATATGCCTCAGATATACCAGAAAGGGGTGCATAATGTACTAAAGCACAGGGACCTTGTATAATTTAAGAAAGAGGATCAACTTGGTAATAAGTCAAGAGTGCAGTAATTTGTTTTTTAGAATTATTTTCTGGTAGATGCATTTTGTATCCCAAGATCTACTAAAACAGCAGCTTAGTAAACTCTGGTTTGATTTTCTTTTCATTTTTTCCTCAAATTAGACGTATAAGATCACATGTTTCACCTATTGTTTATATTATTTATCAAATGGATAAGTATGCCATGACTTTTCAGGATTTTTTCTGTGTAGACTGTGTCCCTGAATTTGCAAGTTAATCCATGCAAATTGTTCCTAAGCTTGTTTACTTTTAAAATTGCAAGGTAATTCAAATCTCCTCATATTTTATTTGATGGAAATTATCATTATAGCATTTAATGCTTTACAAATAGTAATTAATTTGCTTTCACAGAACTCCTGTGAAGTGAGAGGGTATTATTCCTGTTTAAAAGGTGGGGAGCTGAGGCAAAGAGATATGAATGACTGAAGGTTAAGAACATTTTGAGATTTCTGAGATCTGTTTCCTTGGAAGAATGTTGAATTTTGTAAATTTCATTTATTCAAAATATAAATCTCATTTATTTCAGATGCAATGTGAGGTGTGCATTGATGCAAAAGTGGGCTCTAGGGCTAGGAATCAACTCATGAAATACAGATGCCTACATTGCAGAAAACAATAGTTGAATTAGATACCCTTGACTCCTTTATAGTCAGTGGAGAGACTTTTAAGGTTTAGCTCATAAAAATCTTTAAATAGATAAGTCAAATGCTACAAATGCCTATTTTTCTCTCTCTTGTAATCTCTCCTAGTTCAAGAGTCAGTGTACTCATCATCGTAACTTAGCTCCTCATCTTACTGCTCATTCTTATTAACACTCTTAAGTCTAAGACCTTGTATTATGGTTGTGTATTACGACCTTGTACAATTTCTTCTTTTTGTCTAAGGTACAGAGAGAAGCAAAGCTGACAGACCACATAACTTACGTACTGTCAGATTCTCATTTTGTACAGCAGTTGTCAGTATTCAACACTAGTAAGTAGGAAAGTAATTTACAATGATAACTGGGAGCAAAATTTCTGTGGGTGGAATAAGTGATGTAGTTCCCTAAAAGGATTTAGTGAATTTAACTTAAACAAAGGAGGTAGCTTTCCATGGTAAGAAACACCTCCTTGATTGCATGGTTCTTCATGTGTAAGCTAGGTCTGTACAGAAGATGCAAAAAATTATTCAAAGTAATCTAAAACCAATTCCCTAAATTCAACATAGATTTTATTTCAACAAAATCTATAGCTCTGTAAGATCACAGATTATTTTAGTTTGCCTACTTCTAGGAATTTAATATCTTATTTTGTGTGGTTTATATTAATTTAAGTAGATTGCAGTGTTTAGTTCCATTAGCCTCTTTTTTCAAATATCAGCTATTTGAAACTGAGAGTGTGGTCTTAAATGTCACAGAACCTAGCTACAAAATCTACAAATCACTGTTTGAAACTCACTGCTACATTTACCGCATGGTTTGTTTTGTGCCTGTCTACCATCACTTGCCAATTGACAGAGTTAATGGAACAATCAAGAATTACCTTTCTTATATTGAACAGCAGTTTTTGGGGCAACCATGAATGATAGATGTGATATATTCCAGACCAATGCATTCCCTTCTTTCTTTTTACTTTACAGTTGTGAGAAAACACCTCTCATATGATAAAAATTGGAACACATCTGCTGAAGGCTGAGCGATAGAGGTCCCTTGATGTTTAAACGTGCAAAGTGTATCATCACTAATGCAGAGAATATGAGGTCTTACTATGAAGCAAATAGTGTGAATGGTGAATAAGGTTACAGAAAATGGAAATGTTTTCCTTTGTTCTGATTTTTTTATCCCTTCACAACACACATGTATCTCTGTTACTGGGTTCCAATTTTTATGCTAACACAAATACTGGAAAATGAAAACTTAATAAAGCATAGAACCTTCAGAAATTTAGTGGCTTACATAGATACAGATATATGACACATAAATTCAGTCCAACTGTTCTTCCAAATGCTTTATTGAAATAAATATTTAACTCTTCAAAGCAGGCTGAGATTTAAATTCAAATAGTTACATTAGAAAATAGATTAATAAAGTCATAAATAATATAGGTGCATTCACTTAAAAAAAAGGCAAAAACCAAAAGCAAATCCAAACAAAACCCCAATAAACCCCTCCAAAATATCATATGGAAGTGTAAAAAAATTCACCATAAAGAAATAAAAAATTACTTTACACATTGAAATGTTCAGATTTATCCTCTAAACTGGGGATAAATATTACTAAGACTGCCCCCTACAGAAATATTTTCTTCCAATTAATTCCTTTATGCTTCAGTGTTTATTGACCTATTCTGCCCTCAGTTAAGTAGAAGACCAAAAAAAGTGTGCACTTAAGAACACAAAGTACACAGAGAAGCAACTCACCTTGCTGTAGCAGAAATTGATATGTACGTGCTGATAAAAAGCTGTTGAAAGATCACCAGAAATTCAGAGGATGTCTCCAACATGAGGCAGAATGGTTTTGCTGCTAGAGCTGAAGAATACACAGACTTTAAAGAATGTCAAGCTTGTTTTGCTTTGATGGTCTAGGTCCTTATATTCATATATGTATAACAAAATTAATTTGGGAGACTAAGCGGATTTCTTGTCCATTTATGCTTGAGCTGGAACAGAGTGATTAATGGACGACAACTTACTTGTATTTAGAACTCCCATGTTTGTTGAAGCAGAATTTGATATTAATAAAATATCTTAATACTAATACCAATTCTCAAACATGAAATTATGTATACTGTGTTTTTATATGATCACAACCAATAAAGCCAAACATTATCATAGTTTTATTTGATGAAAGGAATCTGTAATTTTCTCTAATGATATTTTTAATTCTATTAACATGTGCTAAAGTATTTTATTGTTCAAAGACAAAAACAAACAACCCTCAAATCAGTAACACCTAACAGATGAACACATTGGTGGATATTGGAAATAGTGTTCTGATGTGTCTAATCAGTTACTGAAGGGCAAAACAATAAAGGAGTAATTATAGTCTGCAACTGTTGTATCAGAATTTAGAGCACATCATTTTTGGACTATAGTGCTCTACAGATATGAATGACCAGAAAAATAGTAGTGAGCATGAGGAGAGTGGAAATTTTAAAGAATCATTTGAAGTGCTTTCACATGAATATGAATATGACATATTGCATGGCAAAATCTTACAAGCTTACCCCAAACATTGAGAGGCATGAAAGAAATATTTGCTCTATCCGTAATAGAAAATCAAATTCACAACTGCAGTTGAGCATGTGTAAGACATCTCCTCCTATTGCATCAAGAAATATTTCAACCTGTTAATATATTATTATTATTAACAGGTTGTTATAATTATGCCTGTATTAATGTGCAAAAAAGACCATGCACTGAAGGCAGTAATAGGGATTTTATTTAAACATGAAATCTGAGGTAGATAGAAAGAAATAGGAAGGGGCTGAGGAGAGAGAGATCAACATATCAAACAGAAGATAGTCACCAGTCATGGATCTAGCGGCATCCCTTTGGTCTTTCCTCACCCTGGGCTTCTCATTGCTGGAGGTTCTGAGGTCATTCAAAGCTTTACACTGTTCATACTTTTTAACAAACAAGGTAAGGGATGCTCATTGGCTACACAGTTCTCTTATTTTATTGCTTAGATGATTCCCTCACTTCTAACGCTAATTAGTTCATATGCTTAGTCTTTCTCCTCTTTGCATTTGGTGGGATTCTTGATTTGGTGGGACATGAGTTGGTGGTCATGATCTCCCCTCTCCAAAATTACCTTTTACCCAGTCAGAGATTATTTCAGCACAGTTGCTGAGTTGGCTTTCTTTGTGGCCCTTAAATTCTACATACTTTGTGTCCATTATCAGTGATAAATTCTTCTCCCTCAGCTTTGTTAACCTCACCCAAGGTCTGAGATAAGATGATAGTACTGCCTTTATCTTACTTCAAGTTCCTGCTCTGGTGGCTTAACCACAGTTCCAGGTATCCATGGAGGCATCTTCAAGGCGGCTTCAGTGGTCGCTGGTGGTCACAGGTGCCATCTATCACATAACTTGGGGTGACCTTTGTTTGGCTGATGATAGGTGTATGAGCAGTTGCTTCTTTACAGAGTTTGCCACAGTGGGAATTTTTATCTGGATGCATTGCCCAGTATGTGCTAACTAGATCTTTTGTCTGCCAGGCCTGGACTTAGTGCCATCCTGTCTGTCCATTCTGTGCTTATCTCATGGGAAAGTCCTATGTCCTTAACAGCTTTTGAGACAGGCAGCTGTGCTCTTTAAGTCCTTAGAGAATCATACTATTTTCAGATGACTATGTAGAAATATCTTCTGAAAAGATAATTTATAGTACATACGTAGATCTGTTGATCATCAGAGATTGTTTAAGACAGCAGCAACAACAGAAGTTTCTCAATGTAGTGAGAATATTTAACAACAATTTACATTAGAGCTGTTTGGCTAAATCCCTTAAATAGGTTTAAATAGATCAATCTTACTAATTCAGACTATATGCTCTGCATGCTTTAATATTAATTTGGGTACATGACAGTAGTCATTCATGGTTGGATGGTTTATGCACTGCGTGACTTACATAGGAACCAATGACAGGAACCAGGAATAAAAGGCATGGTAGGCATCATCTCACTACTAGTCCTATCTTGAAGACAGAATGGTAAAATGAACAGGCAGAAAATATGGTACCTTAAATCCCAGTCCTTTCCTTCAAACCATTCAGAAGTTTAAGGTAGCAACTTAATGACTCCTTTTTTGTAAGCATGAAACCAAAGGCTCTATAAAGGTTCATGACAGACATTTCTGAGTATAACATAGATTTTGGTGTTGCAGTTTTGGTAGTATATGTACACTGAATCTGAGCACTTAACTTGTCCCAGACTTACTAGTTCTGAATCTTAACTGAGAATCAGATATGGCTTGAATACGGTTGCTTTGTAACTTAGATTTTCAATGCTGCCATGAAACTCTGACTTAACAGAAAAAAATTACCCTTTAACAGTAAAATTAAAACAACATAACCTTCTCATTGTGTTAATAATGATAGAACGCAGTCTCATGTGGGGAGATTAATGTTACATACTTTTACCTGTATATTAGTACATCCACACCAGATTTTGTATTGATTGTGGCTCATTTGATTTCACAGTATTGTTTCTCTATGCATATATCCCCAGTATTATAGTTTAAAAAATCCATTATAATCCTTGTCTCTATTTGTCTACAATTTGGCTGTCATGAGCATGACAAAGACTGTGGATACAGGCTGTGAGAAACAAAAAGAAAAGGCTTCTTTCAAACTGCTAGGCAGGGTTAGGCACAAAGGGTGGATTTCTTCAGGGTGTTCATGAATTCCTAATTCAGCAACTGAATTCAAATAAACAGTGTGGTTCAACAATAAAAAAACCTATTAATATTTCTCATCCAAAAAGAAGTTTCAGACTGTTATTTAGACATATTAATTACCTTTGGTTAATTGGCAATCCAAAGCTGAACTTCAATGACACAGTGCTGATTTACTTCCTTTGTGCATCTGGTTTGTAACACGGCAATTTACAAAACACTGCATATATGAAGAGCCTGTGTCCTGAAGATTTTACGCTGGAAAGATACAGCAAAAGAATAGGCCTCACAGGAAAAACAAACTAGCCAACCAACCAAACAAAACCACACCAAACAATAACAGCAATTTAACCACGCAAAAAGTGTTTTTTCTTCCAGAGTTTGTCCCTGTACGAGGCGAAAATCAATAATTTAGCTGCACTCTCAATTAAGATAGTGTATTTAAACAAGTCTTGTCTGTTAGAGATTTACTGAACTTCTTACCATCAAGATGATATTCGTAAGGCAGTGATAGACATGATATGTTGTCATATGACAGGGACAGATTTCCTTGAACCCTTTATATTTGATCAATCTATCAGTGCCCCAGGATAGACAAGACCCTTGGGATCTGCCGGTCTGTCAGAGCCCTGTTATAGGGAACCCACTTGTTGCCTAAAATCAAAAGAGAAAAAACCCTTGCACCAGTGTTAAAATAGTAAAGTAAAAAGCAGACCTTTATTTGGAAGCTTCCAGGTGTCCCAATGGTGATGGGCACACGGTCATTGGATTTCTACAATTTTATAAGATTAATTAATTAGGATATCTGACAGGTACATCCAGTAGGAGATTCAGCTGCCCCAGTAAGCCACCCCTGGGTCAGCCCCTTGGAATTGGTACAAGGGCTTCTTTGCCCCCCTTCTTTTTATGTCTTCTTGTAGGTCCCCTACTTGGAAATAAGACTAAACAGTATTTCAGGAATGTGTTAGAAGGTTAGCTTATTACTCTAAAATCTAAGAGACAGGGTAGGAAAGATACCAGGAGCTATATAATTAGTATACAGAGCTATGAATATATGAAAAACACAGAAAAAGCAAAAATCTTTAGGCATCACACTGAACAGCCCACTGTATCAGAGGGTGGTCTGACTAAACTATTCAGGGCCACACAGTGACAGCATCCACATTCTTGGTATGTTTTCTGCTGCTGGCTGCTGCCAGTGTCCTTGAAGGACTCACACTAGCAGTTTATGGGACAACACACTTTATTAACAAGCACACAGATGTTAGAAAACATTAGTGACAAGTTAAGGTTCAGGGATTGTCGTTGATAGTAATTGACTGCAAAGGTGAATCTGAAGCATTATACAGACAAGCTCTAATCACCAATTAAAGCTAGCTCGAGGTCATCATTTAGCACACATAAAGTATGGTTCTTACCCAGTAGGCATCCCTGTGAAAGAAAAGACAGGTTTAGCCCATTGACCAATCCTAGAAGTTACAATGAAGTCTTATTTGTCCCACTTAAACTACATTTATGTTACTTTCTTTGAGAAAGGAGAAATGATAAAGTTACAGTTGGTGTCATTTAATGTTTGGGTGGAGTTGAAGTGACTTTAGTCATTAGCATATGTAGTGCATAAAAAGGAATATGTATTTTTGAGTTAATGGAGCAAAGTTAAGCTTTCTGTTATCATCTGTTACCATTCTTTTGATATAGTTCCTATTGGTTGTATGGTTCTTGATGGAGCATAACCACAACACTGCTGCTGTTCCTCTAGCTTTATTTCATATCTGCAGTGGTTTCCACAGAGGACCACTGTAAGCACCTTTGTGCCTCTCAAATATTTGTTTCCTGTCTCTCTTAGATCAATACACCAAGCTCCCTCAGTGTTCCTGCTCCTACAGTGTGCAGTTTGTGTCTGGTGTACTATGGCCAATGTGCACAATCCTTCTTGCTGAACTTTGTTTTTAGGTCCCACACATGCACTAAATTTTTGCCATGACCTTGATGTATTTAAACATCTCTGATTTTTATTAATATAAAGTTCTTCATAGGGATTGCTGAATTTTATTATTAGTTTTCTCACTGAAGGTAGGGACTTTGACCAAAGAACTGTTGGAAAAGAATGTAAATTAGGCAATACTTAAAGCTTCCCACCAAGAAGGTGCAGAAGTGTTGGTCCTTTTCCTCTTCAAATTCTATTCCTCCACAGGGAGCACTCTAATGATTATTCACTGCCTTTCCTTTCTATTTTTCCAGCCCAATTGAGTTGAAAACCATTGTGTAACACTAACATAGTTAGAATTCTCTGCAGGAAGAAATGACCCTTGATATTTGTTCAGAATTTGGTTTTTTTCTTGATTTATTTCTTTATCTTTAAATCTCAAGTGCATAATTTTTTTTCTAGAAAAGAGCCTTGGTTGTTTAATATTCTTTCAAATGTCTTCTTATAAAGCATTTTCCATGTTTAAAAAGGCTGACCACACTAAGGAAATCAACACATTTTCCTACCTTTTACATAAAATTTTCTTCAAAAAGCTGATAAAACTGGTACAGGTAGCATGCAAAAATCATAAGTTGGAAAATATTAATCTGTAGAAATCTTTGTTGTTCTAATATTCAAGTAAGTATTAATTACTGCTTCAGGGGAATCTTTGCTCTGGCACTTTGAACAGCTTATTCCCCTCTTTCACTGACCTTGGAATCAGCATAGCTTTTGTTCTCGCATATTCTCACTCCTCTGTCTCACAACTCCAGCATTTTTTCACCTTCTTACCAATGAGATGCCACAAGCATCACTGATGGCTCACCTTCAACCAGTGACAGGTCCTTTGAGATGGCTGGAACTGTCTGTGCCCGACACTAGGGCAGCTCTTGGTGTCTTTTCACAAGCCCCACCTCTGCTACCACAACCCTGCTGTGTAAACCAAATGCATTAAATCTAAACCAAAATGTAACCATGTCATAGGTTAGCAAGCATAGTCCCGGAAGGGATGTCCTTGCTAAGGGGTGCTTAGAGTTTCCTCTGGGACCTGATAGAACCTATCAGCTGGCCAGTTTGAATATGGACAATTCTCTAAGCCACTTAAAGTTGTGACCACCTCTGTGATCCACATTTAAGAATAGACAAACTCCCCCCCCAAGCTCTCTCTCGTTTCCGGCGCTGGCACAGGTGGCTGCGGGCCCCGTGTGGGGCCAGCGGGCCCGGCCAGGCCCTGCTTGGGCCAGGTCAGGCCAGGCCACGGCCATCCTGGAGCCATGGACCTGTTCCAGCCATGGAACCCCCCCACTGCCTTGCCGTGGGCAGCCGGAGCGGCTCGGCTCTCCCCCCTCTCCACTTCGATAAGAAAAATGCAACATTCCAGCTGCAAAGCTGCAAGGCCGAGGTGAGATTAACCCTTTTATTGCTGTGAAGAGCTGAAAACCTGAGGGAAGAGAGAGAGGAGATGCTTAAAGCTGAAATTCTGTTGTGAAGCTATGATATATCAGAGTACCCGCTGTAATTTCATGAAGATATGGGGGGTAGAGTGTTCAACTTGTAAGCAAAAGCACCTGCACTGAGATAGGCAGATGCTGACACAGCTGTAATTTCATGAGAAGTTTGGACAGGGAGAGATGAACCAGATGAGGACTTTTGCTCCAAACGCGAAAGGAGAAAACCTCAGTCCCTAGAGATGCTCCCAGAGATAGTCCTAACGATGAAGATGATGAAGACCCTTTGCTCCCAGGGAAGGAGAAGGGCCTCTGTTTTTGTTTCTGAACGGCTCAACCTTAAAATTGTACCCCAAAAACCTTCAAGAGTGGATCCTCGAAAGCAGTTGCGGGAAAAGCTGCAAGTCGGGGGAAAGGACTCACACGCAGGCAGAGCGACTCCTCTTCCTAAATGGACTGAACAATATTTGGAAGTGGGCGGCTGTCTCGTTGTGATACTGTTTCCATAGCACGAGCAAGAAGAGACTTCTCTTTCTAAATGGACTGAACAAGGTTATTATGGAAGTGGTAAACAGACTGAACATCTTAAGGGTTGTCTTTTTACATTGGCAGTGGGAGAAGGGAGGAAGGTGGGGGGAGGAGGAGAGTTCTGAAGGTGGTATAATTTTTTTTCTTTCCTCTTTTAGGTCTGTTAGTAAACTTCTTTATATTCTTTCAAGTTTGGTGCCTGCTTTGCATTTCTCCTAATTCTTATCTCACAGCAGATAAACAGTAATGAGTATTTTGGACCAAACCACTACAAACCACAAAAACAAAAAAAAACCACAAAACCACCTCCTACAAACCAAGCCAGTAGAAGCTGGAAAAAAATAAAATTAAAGGAAATTTGGAATCAGATTTATAAGAAAATACTTTGTTCCCTACTTGCTGAAAAGAGCACAGAACTGTTTTAATGTGAGTCAGTCTTGCTTTCTGACTCAAAATTTTCTGAATCACTATCAAAGGTTCAGAACCATCAATCAAAAAAAAAAAAAACCCACCAAAGTATGAGCCCTTGAGATGTTTTGTTGGTCTAAATATGTTTGCTTACAGATTCAAAGTGGAATCAAATTATCCATGGCTGACTTGCAACAGATGAGGTTCTGACAGATAGGTTCTGAAGAACTGTGTAAAATCAGGTGTTTCACCAGCTCTGCAAATAAAACAAACCAAAACCGTAAGGTTAAATCTGTGGTAAATTATGGAATTCAAATTTATTTGTTTTGTATACCTTCATCTGCTTGAGATTCATAGTCATTGGTCCCTTTTTGAAGGCAATTCCAAACATGCCTCAAGGCGGAGTCAATTAAACTTCTACCTGACAGATAGAAAGCTACCACTTCTTATGAAGATTCCCTATGAATCCTTAGACTAGTATAAAACCTTATTCTCTGTGAAGGAAGGAGAACAAAAGAATACAGCTACTGGGCAGTGTCCTCAGATGACACAAGAGTGCTCTGGACTTAAGTAATTTCTTGTGACTAAGTCATCCTTCTGCTAAAGTGTGCTTTGCTGCATATTCCTTGAGAAGGTCACCTTTAGGACTTAGATGTCTAGAAAAGGACACCACTTAATTCGTATTTCCTAACTCCTAAACATGTCCACTAATTCTTTTATAACAGAAGATCTTTACAGCCTCCTGATTGCATCCTTCAGCTCAAAAAAAAAAAGCAATAAAAAAGGTAGCAGCTCCTTCTTCTCAGGAGGGCTTGTCCTAGCCTGTATGTACTAGGATAGTGCTAAGAACAGCTGCCAAGCTGCACCTTTCCGAGAAGCTACGTTTCCCTGCTATTTAACTCTTAGTCTTTCTTTAGTTCTAGTCAAGGTCTAACAAAAACACATGCAGAACATTCAGACCACATGTTCTGGGTCTGTACCTATTCCATAAGAGGGGCTGCAGACAGGGCTCTGGCAAAGAGATAGCCACCTATTTAGGGTGGCTGAGAACTGCTGAGGAAGAATGATTGCCACTGCAGCACAGTTGCTTTCTTCTGACCATGTCAAATTAGGCAATAACTTTTCAAGAAAGTGTCTTTCTCTTAGTTCCCTGAGTCATGCAAAGTTCATGGAATTGCATTGCCTACACATACAGTGCATTAATAGTAGTGGAACCATGGTCAACAAGCAGCATATGTGGCAGAAGCTCACTCTATTCTACAATAAGCCCATTTTATCTTTTACAGAACTGTAGAAAGAATTAGAGAGAGCAAACTAGACATATGGGATTTGGGCTGGAGAGATTTTTTTATTATTATTATTTTACTATTTGATATAATGTCCAAAGATATTTTAGACATTTAGTTCAGATCAAAATAGGCATGAAATCCTGTGGATGAAGATTGACTGAGGCAATGCAGAGAATAATCAGGAACAACATTTCAAGATGAAATGAAGTGTCATATACCACCCCAGGGGTCAGAATCATCTCTTGTCCTATTAGACATCTTCATTAACAACCTGAAAGTAAGGGTAAAGAGCATATTAATGAAACTTGCAATTGAAAGTGCAGTGAGCATTCGTGAGAAAGAATACAAATGCAACTAGAAAGTACAGAAGTATTTGAAGAAAAAAACTTGAAAAACAGTTTAATTAGAAAAAAACCTAAAATAAGTATTATGTAGGAAGATAACACATGGATGGTAATGTTAAAACAGCAATAATTGAAAACAAATAGTCAGTATGATTAAAAATGGTCAGAACTTTTCCAATGAGGTTTTTTTTTAGATCTGTCAAATTATTTATGCTATGAATATCCATGGAAAAAGTGCTTTTCTACATCTCATTGCGTACTAAATCATTCAGAATTACTAAAATACCTTATTTTGAACTTCAACATGCATAAAAGAATATAATCTTTTTGTGTAAAAATGTTAGTTAATTAT
Source organism: Coloeus monedula (assembly GCF_965178545.1). Lineage (NCBI taxonomy): Eukaryota > Metazoa > Chordata > Aves > Passeriformes > Corvidae > Coloeus > Coloeus monedula. The sequence goes on along the minus strand of NC_138782.1, from coordinate 91,686,620 downwards.
AGGTGACTTGTCATTTAGAAAGATAAAATTGCAACATTTGGAAAATGTCAAAATGAAATATTTTAATTGAATTTAATATAGAGGATTACTGGTTCATATTTTTTTTTTAACTACTTAGTTCTTAAAAAAACCAGAACATTTAATTTTTGAAAAATTTCTGGCAGTATTGACATTTCTCTTCCAGCTCTAAATGTGATATTTCAGGGGAAAAAATAATCCAAGGTCAATGGAGGTTTTTGTATCATATGCCAAAATATTAAGTAATCAATCATGAAAGTATTAGTCACTGTTTATCAGGTCTGTTAAGACTGTGTCTGGAATACTTTATATGTTTCTCAATATCTTGGTACCTGATTGGGAAGGGAAAAGGAACAAGCTGAATGGAGATCAGAGAAGAGCAACTAACATGATTAGATTGCTTGAGAAATTAATTTAAGAAGAAAGGTCACAAACACCTAAATATTCACTACTTGACTAACAACATGTAAAGCTATGCAGCACGTTAAAAAAATGATAAATAGAAACACTTATTTATACCATGCTTATTCAACCTATGGCAACCTATATTGCAAGGAGTTGTAACTGATGATAGATGCCTGAAAGAGAAAAAGAAAAAAGACTAGAAAAAAGTCTAGTCTTTCTTGAACAATATTTACACCAATAGCCACAGAAGGCATATTAAAAGCAAAATATAAGAAAAACTACAGAACTTATTTACATCTTCTCAAAAAAAAAAAATTCTGTAGATGGAAAAACACCACTTTTTTGTAGTTTATCTCATAAAGTCTCACTCCAAAGAATAAAATTTCTCTATCTTGTCCTGGCTAAAGGCAGGAAAAATGTATTGGACTAGATGAGTCCTAGATAGAAAGTGTCTCTTGTACAACCAAAGAGGAGCGACATTATGATAGGGTATTAATAGACACTGTAATGAATGTAGTGATTGGGGAAGAGGTTTTCTGTAAATGCCTAACAGAAGAATACAAGCTGAATGTCAGTCAACAGGAATCCCTTAGGCTCAGTCTTAAAAGGTCTTAATGAGATATAAATGGTGTACCAGTGTGGAGGGGTGCAAGAGTCTTAACTTCTATTTACTTCATCACTTTCTTTCACTTATACAGAACCATTTTATTCCTCATAACATTAACAACCAGAAGGCTTCTTTTGAAGGTAAGTCTAAAATCCTGATCAGTCCCTTCCTCAAAACACAGCTACCTTTCAGTGATGAAAGGTACTACTACTACTGCTACTTACTACTTCTTCATGGCTACACTGACCTAGAACAAACCTGGTGAACTGGGAAACTTCTCTTACTGTTTCTTATTTACCTACTAGTTACTGACAACTAAGTATGTTTGTTTCTTTGTGGGTGTTTGGGTTATGTTATTTGGTTTTGGTTTTGGCATTTCTGTGTGTTTGGTTGGGTTTGGGTTTTTTTGGTTTTGTTTTTTTTTTCTTGCCCCCTTCCTTCCCCCCAGTCACCATCTTGGACTTCGAAAAGTTCGGTTCCATCCAAGTCCATTCTGTTATTTCAGTTCATTTTAAGATTTGTCTTCTTGCTCCCAGGAAATGAAATCGTTCCTCCATGTGTAGTTGCACTGATTCTTAAACACTTAGAAAACAGTCCAAAAGAAAGAAATGTTAGACATAAAATGCCAAAATTAAGTTTATGCTTACAGTTGGTTTTTGGTTTTTTCCCCAGAAAACTGTTCTTTTCTTTAACTTCCTCCTTCTTATACTTCTGTCTGGTATTTTCTAAACAGAAGTATTTCCAGAGATACAGTGTACTATATATTCAGTGTGAAATGAATTCCAAGTCTGAGATATGCACCCTGCACAGATGCTTTTCATTTGCAAAATTAATTGGTCACACTGGAAACATACTGGATTCAGGCTAAGAGGCATTGGTGGGATTTTGGCCTGAAGGAACTGGAAAATATCAGATATATTTATCAATGCTTGAATGTTAGTAAATACAAACACAAGGACTGTGTTTAGAATTGTTGGTTCACAAATGTTAAACAATTGTTTACATTTTCCTCCTACTATACATGGAGTATATGTAACACATATGGAGAAAGGAACCCACTTTAATAAATAGTTCCAGTGAAAAGGGATTGAAGAGAAAATCTGTTTAGTAATGTAAGGGGCTGCTTGGAAGATAAACTAACATATATGCCTTCTTGAAAACAATTATAAAGGAATATTTGCTGTCTTTAAGCTATTATTGGCCTAGATTTCTGGTGCTGTAGAGTACTTCACCTACTTGATTAGCTGACTGGTAATATTCATCTTAGTGCAATATAATTATTTCTTCTCTCTTTCCACCTACAGATCACTCTACTCACAATTTCAAATTCCTTTTTTAACTGACTGTCCTGGTTTCAGCTTGGTTAGAATTAGTTGTCTTCTTAGTAGCTGGTACAGTGCTGTGTGTTGGATTTAATATGGGGACAATGTTAATAAAACCCTGATGTTTTAATTCTAAACCAAGGACTTTCTAGTGTCTCATGCTCTGCCAGTGAGCAGGTGCACAAGTAGTTGGGAGGAAGCACAGCTAGAACAGTTGACCCAAAGTGGCCCGAGCAATATTCCACACCAGAGAACATCATGGTCAGTGCATAAACTGGACAGAGTTAGATGGAAGGAGATAATCGTTATTTGGGCATGAGTTGTGCATCAGTATTTGGATGGTGAGCAGTTGTATAGTGCATCATTTGCAGTACATTCATTTTATATTGCTAGATCTTGAGACTGCAAGAAGTTAATGACTGCCTCTAATGTGATAGGGGTACACGGAAGATATTTTTGGTTTGAAGCCCAAAATTTTGCTGTAAGTCTCTCCATCTCTTGAAAATACTATTTTAGTTAATTCCCTCTGTCTCTCTTCGTCTCTTGCAAAGCCTATTTCAATTAATTATTTCAGCTTTCCTTTTTCTCTCAGATTTTATTTATTATGTCATTATGCTCTTAGACTGATGCATTACATCATGTAATACAAAATAAGTATAGTTGAGTTACCTTAGGGATAGTAGTAGCAATGCCATAGTTGAAGTTGAATTGGCTGTTATACTATAAATATTTGAAGCGTGATTAATATCTTGGCAATTTCTAGTCTCATTTGGAAAAAAGTTGAAATGCAAGCTGAAAATACATCTGTAAATCTACATAAAGGGAAAATACTCTGAATTTATCACCTTTTCTAAAACCTATCTAGGGAAAAATTTTCCTCTCAGTGGAGACAGAGAAATTCCCAACCAAGTTCTTGTTCATCTTTTTTATTTCCTGAATTCTTTGAAGCTTTGGAATGCTCACTTTTTCTTGGGTTATGTCTTAGGACAGATAAGATCTCATGATCATGATGTTCTATAACAAGAGTTGGAATTTTTTAACAAAACCTTAAACAGTTTACCTCTGTAAAAATGGGAAAAATAAGATTTGCTTCACTGCTGTGTAAAATGCCTTAAAAACTAGAGTATTTACAAACTTCCCTTTAGGATGTTAAGAAAATGCTAAATTCTCACAAATAAATCTGCCTCTCTATTTTATGTAAAAGGAGCTTAAAACAACAAAGTTCCAAATCTCTAAAAGACGGTAGATAAATCCAGACCACAATGCCACATAAATATCAGAGACTAAACACCTCAAAAGAAATATGGGCCAAAGAAAACTTGAGTGAGACCAACAGCTAATCTCACTTGAGCCCAGAAAGACTTTGAATTACTGTGGTGAACTTTTCTTCCATTTCCTCCTCCCGTCTTATTCCTCCTTTTAAACATTATGTAGATTAATTTAGAGAGGGAAACAGTATAACTACAGCTTAAAATATGACACATAGTATTTTCTAAAGGTGGGATATTAACATTGCCTCCTGTCTAATCTTGGCATGAAGGAGCTTGCTTTCACTGCTGTAATAAAAGGGCTAAAACCCTCACAGGAGTTTTGACAAGGACAGAGCTTTGGAGCAATAGATGAAAAAGCATTAGGGTTTTCTTTGTGCTTTCTATATTGACAGTTATTCATTATTATTTTATTCATAAAGTTTCATATTTTCTTTATCTAATAGCACCTAAAACTGGGGTTTATAAAAATATGTTTGCACAAGCATAGCAGTACAGATCATAATGATAGGAGCTAGCACTGAGTGGTGCATGGAAGTTTCTCAAAATATAACAGTTTTATTAGAATGCAAAACAGAAACCTGAACAAAGTAAAAGTCAGACTTGATGCACCAAATTGATTGAACACAAGGTTTAAAAAATAAAGATTTCCAACTTTCAGTCTCTCCTTTCATCTTGCTGACAGATTTGGTGACTTTCAGGACTTCAGACATTCTTACTGTGAGCATAACAGCTTCCTTGTCTATAGGAGTAGTTGCTGACCCTTTTTAAGATTAGATTTGGCTCTGCTCTCTGCATCAATCTCTGCTTTCCTCAACACATTCAGCATATGTCATTTTGTGCCCTCTTGGCTCTTGTAAACTTGCCTAACTGATGATCCTGGAGATTCTCCCTGTTGTTCATGTATCCATTAATTCAAAGTAGAATTTTTCCCTTTCCTGTTCATCCTACCTGCCAAAGAATACAGCAGCCTTGACAATGAAATCACTTTCCCTCTCTGCTTCCCATCTTGTCCTATCCAATATGTAGTCCATGTACAATGAAATATTAACAGAAACTTTCAACAAGTAGGTAATTTGTGAAAAATATGGAATTTGTCTTGAATACCACGTACTCCATAACTGGTCACTCAGCACATAGAAATAAAGGAGGATTTTTGTATATATAAGGGGTTTTTTTAAGTCTGTGAGCATAAGTAATCTAATAAGACCATCTGACAGAAAAATAAGTGAAGTTGTATTTTTCCTGGTTTTTTGTTTTCATTTGAAAACGATATAAACTAAAATTTATACTAAAAATACTTCCTTCAATTCCTATTAACAGTGTATACACTCCTCAACCAGGTGCTAGTCCATAACTCACAAGAAATTAACTTCATGCAAAAAGTCAACACAAATTCTAGCTATCAATTAAACATTACATCAAGGGCTTAGGGAGGATTCAAGCAATGGATAGGCTTTCTGTTTGAAGCAGATAACTTAATTCTAGATGAAAAAAATAAACAAAGTCAATTATGACAACAATTTCTGTGTCTTTCGAGATGCATAAATCAGACAAGAACATTTACTAAGTAACAGCCTTTAAAGCTTGAATGAAAAATAGGGTTGCTTCTGAAGGGCCAGAAAACAGCAATTTATTAAGGCATTGAAAGTTTTACTGAAAAAAAAATTAACAAAATTCTTGTCCATCACTGTATTTCATTCTGTCTGAACAGTTTTGTCTTTCTCTTGCAAATAAATACACAGTCCTTGTTTGGTGAAAAGAATAGTGAATAGAAATATGATTTCCTAATTTGAAATGTCTTCAACCTGATTTATATGAAATTACTTCATAATTAAATTATTCATTAAAAATATAATCTAGATTTAATATCATTTTAAAGTCAGGTAAAATAGGTAATATACAAAAACCAAAAGAAGTTGGAAGCTGCTTAAAATGTTTAAAAGAAAAAACAAGATTAAATTTTTATTGTAGGCTAAAAATTCTGAAGGGCTTGAATTGTTTTATCTTTTTAAAAAGTAATCTAGAAAATAACCACTTTTAAAAGGTTTAAAAGGTTTTAATTTTATAAAAAAATCTGCCCTTTTTAAGGGTAAAAATTAAATTTCCTCTTTCACAAATCTTAAATTTTTTGTTTTATCTACAAATTATATCCTGTAGTCTCTAATCCTCAATTGCATGAGGAAGATGTAAACACTTCCTGATAAAATAATTATAATTACTAGCAAATATTATTTTGAGAGAAGAAAACTCAGATGAAGTGGGATATATGAGATTTTGTGTGATAGCTTGAAGGCCTGTTTAAGGTGGCTATTCAGAGCAAAAACATTAAACAAAAGATATCTGAGAAAAATGTATTGAAATATATGTTACTGGGTAATGACTTGTGTGTCATCAAGAGCAGATGCCTGATCTAGTGACAATGACATGCAGTATTTTGATAAAGTTTAGTGAAAAACAGACTTAACCTATCAGCTGACACTAAAATAATAATACCGAGGATGTTTTCCAGAAAGTTTCCATAAAATTTCATGAGATGAAGAATTAAATTTTTTAAACGCTGATAGAGCATCTTTGCAAATAAAGTTTATCTATCTGTAAGTAGAATAAAATAAGCATTCATAAGTTACTACGGATTACAGGATTTTGGTTTTTTTAAAAAATAAAACTCAGTATTACTTGGAGGTCATAATAACACTGTTGGGACCTTAGCAGTAACATTCTAGAAATTTTATGTGTTCTTTTGGGAAAAAAGTATTATTTCTAAACTCATGGTAGATGGGAAAAAAACAATGAAATAATTCTTATGCAGTGACAAGTAAATGATTTATAGGGAAATCGTCTGAAAGTTCTCTATTTTCTTCTTCTACAAGCACCAAATCAGGAAGACAGAAAAGAGGATCTGTATTACTTTTCTTCAGTCTCTCCCTGCATGAAAAGGAAAGGCTGCAGTTAATGCACCATATTAACTGTGATTTTTTTTCTCCCTTTAAAAATTCTAAAATTTTAAATAAGCTTTAAAAATCAGGAATAGTTTTTTCTTCTTAATTATTTAAATGTTCAGAGAGGAATCCAAGGAAATTATTTCTCTGAAATGTTCCCTCTAAGTATAAATATCCCATAACTTTGCCATGTGGCTAGTAAGTGTGTATTTACCAAAATAAAAAAATTGGTTCCTATTGCTAAAGTAATCAAGCCTAGTGTAGAATATTTAATCTAATAGAAGGATTAGTTGTGTACCTGGAAATCATGAAACATTTTTTCATAACAGAAAATAGAAATAAAATTTTAAAGAAAGTAAATCTTGAAAAGCATTTGGGTTGTGTCTCTGGTGCTAATGTAAAAGACAGCCCTTAGGCTGAAAGTGTTTATATGAAAATACAGTGTTTGGAATATTTTTTAACAGATTTTTGTGTTTTATCCATAAAAGCAATGCATCAAAATAATGTCTTTAAAAAAGAGAGATAATTGAACACAACTTTTTGAAGATGTTGTTAGACTAGCTCTCTACAAGGACAAAGTTACCACTCTGCTGCATTGTTGAGAGATTAAATATTTATGAGTTTAAAATGCAACTGAAACTATCAAATTTATATTCAGCCAATAAAGGAATGACAGCATTAAAATTTTAGTCCAGATCAAGTTTCAGAGAGGAATGTCTTCTTCTTTCAGTGAAAATATGAAAGGCAAGCAAACAAATCTCTCTGAACAAAGTAAGCAACTTTGCCAGTACTCTGTTCCTGTCTTTGAAGCAAAATCCCAAAATTCTCCTCTCAGGGGTCTGAGGCTTGAGGAAGGAAGATGGTTTTGTGTGGTCCTGTGCATAATGCTTATTGCACAGATTTTGACCCCATCAATGACTAAATTGCTACCAGGTTTTTCCAGTCTCCCAACTATTAATTCAAACAATTTGTTTGGTCCCAGAAGGGACCTGAGAATGATTCACCACTTTGATCAAGTATGGTTCATTCTGTAGTGAAGCAAGAAGAGGTCCAAAATAGCAGGATATACACAAAGAGTGTGATCTGAAAATTCTTGCTTTATTATGTGCCTATGGTTTTAAGATAACTAAATAATGGATTAAACACACCAAAAGACATAGCAATACTCTGATTCCCTATGTTAAACACTTCAAAAATTATAACAATTATTTGTGAAGAATTGTATTGGGTCTATGGATTACTGGCTGAGAATTTTGTTCATTGTTTGAATTATAAGCAAAGTATTTCTAAGACTATATTAGAGATAAATCAAGCAATATTGTTAAAAAAAATTATCTATCATTAAAAGTATTGTGATCAGTTTTCTTCACACTTTGCCAAAACATTTCTTTTTCATCTCAATATTTCATTCTGATTCCAGGGAAAAAGAATTACTAAGCCACGCATGCAAAAGGTAGGTCTATAATAATATCTACTTGCTCCATGACTGAGCTATGGAATTGGATAAAGATTTAAGTAAATAATTATTATCATAGTTTCTGACACATGAAATTCCTCTCTAAGAAAAGAATCCATTTTTCTGTAAGATAATCATTGCACATAGGTTTCTGAAAAAGAGGAGTACTTACAAGTGAAGAAGGCATTGTGGAATAGAATATCTTTGTCTACCTGTGCACATTATATCATCCCTCAAAGTATATATAAATATGAAATTAGAGCCTAGGACAACCCAGATATGGCAGAAAAATTTTAGCATCAGTGAGCCAGACTTCTCTTTCAGATGAACAGAGGAATTCGGGATGTTGCTGCTCTGTCTCTGAGTCAGATTTGCCTTCTAGTTGCAAAAAGAACAACTATTTGATCACCCAGGGAGTGTGAATACTTGTTTCCTGACTTTATTGGTATGGAAATACTTCTCAGTACCTCTCTCCTCAAGTTTCTTTTATTCTTTATGTAAAGAGAAATTGTCAAACCTGATTTCTTAAAACTGGTCCTATTTCCACTGGATATGGAAACTGAGCTTGAAAATGGTTCTTTTTATCCTTCTTTCTATTTTAAAAAAGGTAATTTTGTGCCTATCTCATCTTTCTCCCCTTCACTTTTTTACTGACAGATGAAAGGTGATTGGAAATAGCCAGCATAAATTCATTGAGATAAATCATGCTTGACTCTGTCTGGAATGCTATGTCCAGTTTTGCAACCCAAATAAAAGAAAAATATTCATGAACTGGAATTCAGCTACCTGGGGTGGTCAGGACCTAATTGCAACCGTCCCATACCTACAGAGAGATCGTCAAGATGTTAGAGCCAGGCCATTTACCCACATACATGATAAGTGGGTCAGTGTCCAAAACCCTAACAGGGTGACAGGGAAAGTTCAGACTAAACACAGGGGCAAAAATTTGCTATGAAAATCAGCAAGCGTTGGAACAAGTTACCAAGGCATTTGTGTAAACTGTCATTAGAGGCTTCTGAGAGCTGGGTGGACAAAGCATGAGTAACCTGGTCTAAAGTCAGTGCTGATGAGGCACAGGAATAGGAAGAAATTGTCCCTTTCTCAGGATGTGAAAGGTCACATCCATGCGTTTTGTGACAGTAGATGGTATTATCTATGGAATACAGTACAAACCTCTTCAAAGCCCTGATCAGAGATGGTGGAAAGGCAGGCAAGAGGACAGGGTTGGGGTAATGACAACAGGGGGAATGTAATGATGGAGGGGGCAGCATCGGGGGGTACAGGACAAGACACTACATGCACACAAAGACCCAACTATATTTTGCTACAATCACAGCAAACCAATAAACAATAAAAATAAGAAGATCCACTAATAAAATTATTCATAATAAAATTAGAACTCTCAGGTTTTTATCAAGTCTTTCTTTATGCTTGGAAAGAATGTGCAAAGAGAACAGATTTTTGGAGATGAAAGAGACTACTTTGCAGTGATCTCATCTGAACGTAAGAGGAGCCTGAATTCCATAACTTAAAATTATATTCCATCACCACAGGTACATACATAGGTATAGGCAGAAAGCAGTCATAATATTCAAGCACAGCAAGGTTCGAAGCCTACAGTTTTATAAAACAAGGATTTTTTTTTTCTTGTTACTAGCACACCCATTTTCTAAACAGCAAAGACCTCACCTTGTACATATAAATAAGAATTCAGAGGACTGCCTAGAAAATTATGGCTGAAGGAAACTCTTCTATTGCAAGTACTGCTTTCAAACTGTTTTCAGTGACAAATACAACCTTGAATATGTACTAAAGCTAAACAATAAAAACCAAACAAATCGTGATCCTTACAGCTATACACACAGTAGCTCATGGCCATTTTCTCATGTTCCTTTAACATTTTCTTCATCCTGGCAATGTAACAAATGATAGCAGTAGGTGCCGTCTCTCCTGATAAAGTTTCTGTAATCTTTGCTGTTAGCAAGGGCTCCAAAATACAGTTTGAATTGTCTATCATTTCTAAGTGCAGCAAGACTGATTCCAGTGCTGCCATTCTACCCACTCAATCACTGCCTAGCTCTCTTGTACTTTTTCTTTTCTAGTTTTTGGGGTACAGGACAGCTTTTTTTTTTTTTTTTTTTGTCGTGACAGCAAGCATGGCTGTCCAGGTAGTGTAACCAGGGTTGAGGTTCATTTGACACTGGTCTGAATAACTGTACTGACTTTATGCAGTCTTGTTACACTGCTAGGATGGTGTTCTCCACTCAATGCTTTTTGATTCTGTTGAATGTGGTGAAGTACAGGCTTGTTACAGTAGTAGCTACAGTTGCTTGTTCATGCTGCTGGAACCAACATGATATCTCCACACTGATGACCTGCAGTCAGAAGCATTGGCCTTCTAAGATACTGGCAGATTCAGAAATTTTGACAGATTTTACCAGTAGGACTTGAATAGCTGCTTACCTGGGGATATGTGTGCTAAGTTCATTTACTCATCCTCACTACCATAAGGAAACTTGTCCAAGAGTATCCTAGTTTGCATCCACATGGAGGTCCCAAGTCTACAGCTTTGAAGGCACAGGTTTTTCTTCAGTTATTAGGGTATTTGATTTCTTGTTTCTTGGATGAAGAGAAATTATCTCAGGATGGTCATCCTGACACCATGTAAAGCTTTAAAAAGATTCCTAAAAAATGTAGGAAATATCACTAACAGATTATACCAGAAAAGGATATAGTTACATGGAACGTAATCTGGATTCATCATAAATAAGAGAGATGTATCCCAAACATAAAAGCATAAATAAAGGTAAAGGTTTACAAAGCATATTCAGCAGAGGGCCAGGATATTTCATTATTTTTTATCTAACTGGGAAAGAGCTAAACAGTTCCAAGATTCTCATTCTGACTTCAAGATTCACATGTAGTCTACAATGTGTGGTCTATGATTCCCACATCCTGTTTTATTTATCCACCCAAATGGATGTTTTTTCCTCCATCCAAATAACTATTAAAAATACTTTTTAAATGAAAAACAAAACAAAAAAATCCCAATTTGATAATATCTTTTACCTTAATTTTTTTAAAACAATGTATTATTTATTTTTATTCTATTTTATCAAACTTCAGAACTTTCTAAACCATTCCAGAAGTGTTTGATAGTTTAACCTTAAGATAAGATCTGTCTAACTTTGAGCTTGTATTTCCTACATGCTTTTATAAATTTTTTCCTTTCTAAATAAAATTCTGTCTCTAATTGGGTCTGTGAGCAACACCCCTCATTAATTGTTCTTAACAGTCATTATATGTCAAGTAAACTTTCCTTGCTTCTATTCATTGCTATATTTTCTGCCTACCATCCGTGTTTTACTGAGATGTATAAACTATAGTTAGCAGAAAAAAATCTCATCCTAAGAGTGGCTTCAGCATTCAAAGGTCAGCTTTAAATTCACTACCCATGCATGTTTTTCTCAGATAGCTAAGCACTCCGAGGTCAGAAGACAATATTGAGGGGGGTTTTTTGTGTGTATGTATTTCTTGCACAGTAAATAATTCTCCAGGAAGAATTTCAAGGAAAAGTGGAGATAAACCTTGATGTTTTACTAAAGTATTGGAAAGAGCACAGAAGAAAAACCAACAAGGCCTCAACTCTGCTTAAGACCAGAACTTCTTCAAAAGCTGTTCACGATTTTTGAGTTGCATAGATAATTATGCACATGATGAAGTGGCTATAAAAAGTAATGCAAATTACAAATCAAAGGCCAGAAATAAATAGCCATTTATAAAGCCATAACTTTGAAATGTTTGATTAAAGGTACTTTTCAAGTGGCAAAATTGAATGAATACAGGTACCACAGGGTACGAATTGACCTTTATTTCTCTTACAACTGTCAGAAACACTGAATGGATTTGTATGCCACAAATTAGAAGAACTGCTTTAATTTTGCCCATAGGAAGATAATGCTAGTTTAATCTGTTCATAGTACATGCAATACTGTATTCAGAGCTTTAGGGAAAGTTATATGACAGAACTGAACTATGATTTATGATAAGTTAAACACCTTCATACTTCATCAGAATTTTCATAGCATTGTGAAATATTTTGTAGACTTCACTTGGAAATTGTGCAGTGAAAGATTCAACCTGTGGGAAAGACTTCTTTGTAAGCGTATATATTGTGTGACTCTTTTAGTACCAGTACATGATTCTTGAAGGACCAGTGGCTGTATTGGTTTTGCTCGGCCCGGTTTTTGGTAGCAGGGAGGCCATAGAGGTGGGTCCTGTGAAAACCTTCTGGAAGTTTCCATCATGTTCAGCAGAGCCAATCTCTGATGGCTCTGAAAGATGGACATGCTGCTGGCCAAAACTGGGCCAGTGAGAGAGGTTGGTAATGTCTCTGTGATAACATACTTAAGAAGAAAATCAAAGTCACAGGGTTTTTTTTGCTTCTTGTCAGAGAAGAGGAGGAGGTGAGAACATGTGAGGGAAAACAACATGGCAACACCAAGGTCAGTGAAGAAGGAGTGGGAAGAGTGTTCCAGGCACTGGAGCCGAGATGCCTCTGCAGAACGTGGTGCAGACCATGGTGAGGCAGCTGTGCCCCTGCAGTCGATGGGTCCATGGGGAATGCAGAGATCCACCCACGGCCCATGGTGGAGGTGTCCGTGCCAAAGCGGGTGGATGCCTGGAGGAGGCTGTGATCCAGTGGGAGACCCGGTGGAGAGAGAGGGCCCTGCTTCCAGGCTGGAGCAGCCTGTCCTTGGAGGGCTGCACCCCGTGGAAAGAGAGAGCCCCGGCGCAGTAGTTTTGAGAGGACTGTGTGCCCGTGGGAGGGGCTCATGTTGCAGCAGGTGTAGTGTGGCTGCTGCTCCTGAGAGCGGGCTCACGCCGGGGAAGTTCAGGAGAACTGTCTCCCGTGGGAGGGACCCACGGCCTCACAGGGGAAGACTCCTCTCCTGGAGCACCGGAAGGAAATCTCAGTGCTGAACTGACCAAAACCCCCATCCCTGTCTGCCTGCGCTGGTGGTGGGAAGGAGGAAGGGGCTGGGGGAAAAGGTGTTTTCAAGGGCTGATTTTATTTTTCATTATCCTCATTTGTTTCTGTTAGCAATAAATTCACTTTGTAACTTTAAGTTAAGCCTGTTTTGCCCTTTAGGTGTTTTTCTCCCAGTCCTTGCCTCAATTCATGAAGCCATCATCAATCTTTTTTCCTTCTCTTCCCAGCTATGGCAGGGGAGGGTCAGCTACTCTCGTGGGTGTCTGGCATTGGGCCAGTGTCAAACCACAGCAGTGGCTAAATGGGAGCTTTCCCTGGAGGGACCTAGCTACACTGAAGTGCAAATTTACACATATGTAAGAAAACCAAATGTATTTATTATGTTATATCAAGGATTAAGAATGTTTGAAGTTACACGTATTTTGTACAGTGTAACCCAATTTTTTTTTCTCATCTCAGTATTTATTTTGATAACATGTGTGCACTAAACTTGTAGAAAAATCTATATTCAAAAAAAAAAAAAAAAAAAATTGTCCCTATAGGGCTTCTGAAGCATGCCTGCGCAATTTGAGGGTAATTATTTTTTGCAGTAATACTATTTCTTTAAACATTCTGCTAAATCTAATAGGTGTAACTGAATGACATATGAATGGAAAGAGGGGATCATAAAGTGTGCACTAAACTAATTGTTACATCTCACTCAGAGTTTCAGTGGAATGAGAAGTTTAAAGTACAAAATATTAGTCCAGTGAAATACCTGAGTAGGATGGGCTTAGTATTGAGGGTGTGGATGGAGAGGGAGAGAGAAACAGATGGGCAGACAAATGGATATGTTGGATTGAAATGTCCATGTACATTAATATACAGCTGTCATACAAAATAGACTGGTCAATATTTAAAAATCAGCATTGAATAATAAATAAATTTCACCAAATGTAATTTTTGTTTCGAAATCTGAATTAAAGTTCAGCAGATCCTGAAACTCTTGTTTTCCTCAAAATTTGGTTTGCTGTTCAAAAGTAGAACACAATGGAAACTTAATGTCAAAGAATTTCTAACATTTTGTCTCGGTATAACTGAAAAGATATTTTAGCAAATTTCTTTTGATGCCTATATGATGTTCTAAAATATGTGCCAACTAGTTTTAACTTTGGAGTTATTAATGGAATTTTTAAAACTGTTGCTCCATTTAAACATGAGAATATTTCTTGTATGAATTTGTGTTCACTTGTGTTCCCATGATACTTCAATTTCCTCCTGATCTTCTTTTTATTGGATCCTATACTCTTCCACCGCAGCATTATTCTTTCAACCTAAATCTCAGAATAGACTCTCTTGAATCTTAAAAGAGAATAACACAAAAGCATTCTTTTCTTTTCCATGTTACAAGTAAATGAGTATGCATTTTCTCTTCTTTTTTTTTCTTTTCATTCCATAAAGCTTTTAAACTCAACATCAGGAACAAACTGATTTTTTAAAATGCAACAGGATTGCGAAAAATAGGTGCACAGTGAACTCATCTTCATTCTGTTATAGAGGTACTTGAGGGATCAGGTTTTTATTGGTTGCAATTACTCACAAGATGCATCCTTCAGTAACAATTTTTCTTCTTTCAGCGTTGTTCCTTATCAGAAAGGAGGCATGTCTATCTGAACTGAAATCCTGTATTTCCATTTACACAGGCTAGATAACCATCTTGCAGTAACAGTTTCCTTACAGCTTTCCAATGCAGCAATTCAATCTCAGAGGGTCTTCCTCAGTTCACAAATCAACCAGAAGCAATTGTTAGTTCTTTTCATAGGGTCTCACACTGTCAAAGTCTGGTTCTTATACAGAACTCAGCTGTTCTCTTATTAATAATAATTCTGGATGAGATAATACCCAGCTCACATTAAAAATTTGTTTCGCTAAGAAGTTATTTATGAGCAGGAAATGCTACCTACATTCAAAATATGAAACACGTAGAACCTACACAATATAGGATTATTGCCTTTAAATTCTCTGAATATTTGCAATCCATTTATATTTGAAATGCCTTTATGCATTGATGTAGGAGAGAAATGTTTTTTCACTATATTATTATCATAATGATTTAATATCCTTTACCTATATGTATTTGAATCTCCTACTTTTCTGTTTGGTAGACAAACATTTGTATTGCACTTCTCTAAATCAAAGTCTCAGACAAAAATAAAGTCTGAAAAATTGAATAAAAATAAGGCCTTGATAATGTCTTTAACTTACAAGCAAATGTAATTTATCATTTACCCGAATGGGTTAGTAAACATCTAAAAACAATAGGGTAATCATATTGCTATGAAAACTTGATAGACTTTTGAGCATAAAAACACTGCTGCTGACCACAAGCCCAGAAGGAAGCAAAATAATCATTTACTTAATTACCACGTGGTAGACAAAAAAAGCTGCATTGTCAGAACATTTCAGTCAAAGATGTCTGATACCAAGATGTCCAAATGTCAATTCAAAAAGTTACTGGGATTTTTATTTAGTTCCAACCAACCAACCTTACTGTTGATGTGTTAAACTAAACTTGAGCCCTTCTTTTTACTGATTCCTATGCTTAATAAATTTTCATATCAAAGGGGAAATAATACATAGGAGGGATGAAGAGTGCTAATTTCCATCAGAAAAGAAACGCTCTATTATTTATAATACATTTAAAAACAGCCCCCAACACTCAAAAGTAATCATAGGCATTGTCTCCAACTTGAAATAGATTTGCTTAGAAAAAATTTTTAATAATGTGTACTGTTCCTAGAGCAATTTGAAATACAGATGATTAGCCTGTTTCCCAGATGAGCACTCTATACAATTACTCTGAGAGACAGATTCTTCCTATTCTTTTTCTGTCCATCACAATTTTTTTCCTATAGAAAATGCTATCACTTTGTCTATCTGGGGAAATGTAGTATACTCTTCACCGCTTTCCAATTCAGACAGTCTCTTGTCTGCTAGTCTGTTTGAAACTCCTAAGGCATAGGAAGGCACTGTATTTTCATTTCCCATATGTGAAAGCATTGCGTGGTTATGACATAATCTCTTTAGTCATCTGTGTTTTAAAATAAATGAAACTTTTTATAACATGTTGTGAAACTATTAATCCTGGGGTTTTTTCTTTTTTTTTTTTCCTGCTACTTATATTCTAAGAAATCCTGTTTATAGAATTTAGGAAGAAAAATGTACAGATACTAAGAAAACATCTAGAAAGAGTTGCATCTAGAGATCTCCCTGCCCATGGCAGGAGGGTTGGACCTAGGTGAACTTTAGGGTTCCATCCAACCCAAACCATTCTGTGATTTCTATGTTTCCGTGATTCTATGATTCTATGATTTTGTGCATCCAGTCTGCATGGTTGTCCCAGATGAGGGGCATGATACAAGCCTTACCCAAAGATTCAGGTGTCTATCACTCCAGAAGATTTCTCATTTACAGGGTGCACATATAACCGCAGTGAATTTAATCTAATATTTTTCTGAAGAGGCTGTCAACATATACTGGCCTTAATTGATAATGAAAGATTTTCTCCCATTTACAGCAAACTTCAATAGAATCAGAACATAAAAGAGGACAATTTCCCATCAGTTTCATTCTGATATCTTATTTTTTATGACAGGTAAATGGAAATCATCAATCCCTAATGCAATGCTTTATTACCATGATACCATTTAACCTAAGAGATTTAAGCTCTATGTAAGTATTGCACATGTAGATTAATTTGTGGCTGTTGCTTTAACACAGTCCCTAGAAGCAAAGCCTCTAGCCAAAGAAGTTCCCTCATTTAATGTGATAAAAAAGACCTTGACATAGGTTCATGAAATTAGTTTTGTGGACCAGTCAGTGTTAGGTTAATGGCTGGTCTCAATTTTACAGGTTTTTTTCAACCTTAATGATTCTATGATTAAAAAAATAAATAAATGTGAATGCAAAGTTTAAATTTTACAAACTGACCTTTGTGTAAAATCATGCATAAGAGCTTAATTTTCCAAAGACATGAGTGATGCTCTGCTTTTCCAGATGCTGTAATAAAGGTTATTTGTATTGTGTTTCACCTGTGAAAAAATCCAAGCTGTCTGTTAGGTTTTGCCCTGTGAATGCCTAAAAAATAAATAAATAAATATATCATTGTATTTCAGTAAATTATTAAAATGAATCAACATTATATTTAAATATGATACTGTAAAATGTAAAGATTCTTTTCCCAAGAAATAGCTATCAGAAACTTGCAGGCAACACAGCATTATGCTTATAAAATGTTCCTTCTCTTTTGAGATTTATTTATATTGAGACATAAACAAATTTTAAAAGCTTTTAATATACTTTTTAATAGATTTTGACATCTATATTGTTTTAACCAGAGGCTAAATATCTTCAGAACTGGACTCTGTAGTGCATGAAGACAGATTCAATATTAGTGTGGAAATATGATTCTTGATAAACTGATAGAGGTGTAATATAATAACACCATGTTTTTAACCTCTGCTTCCATTAAGCAGTCATATATTTTAATGAAAATGCAAGCTAATGGAACTTTCTAATACAAGAAAACAAAAAACATTTGACAGAACTTCCTCTTTTCAGAGTCCATTTCAGTGATTTTGGCTAGTATACATTCTGAGCAAGTTTAAAAACCTTTAATATTTCATAACATGGAAATTAGATTTGTTATCTATGAAAAAATAAATATTTTGAGAAAAAAATTATTTTATTTTTGCATTCTCTGAATTGTCTTTGACCGAGTAGTTGAGTTGAGCTAAAACACAACACAAACAAAAAATGATAAAAGAACTAGTTGTTTTGCTCTATATTTAAAAACTCGAATAACATTAGTCAGTGATAGCTTTTTAGTGCTCTAAACAGCTTACAGCTTAAAGATTTGACCACAGCTGTAAATGGGATCTTGTAAATGCCAATCGGGAGCAGCAGGAAAATCAGACACTGCGGTAAGTTTGGAATTGAAGATTTGCTTCTGTGCTTCTTTCAACAGACCCTTATGCATACCTCAAGCATGTTGCTTCTTCTAATAATCACAATGTCAGTAAAAATTATGACATAGTTTGAGCTCCTAAGTTATGTACTGTATGGTAAAACATGCAAAGGAAATATAATGATGTTTGCATTTTGTGAAGCTGTAGTGCCAAAAGTGAACCTGTATTCAAGCTAACTGTGAATTTTATGTAAAAAATTACTATTATTTATTAAGCCTGCCATTCAATGCTATCTCATCAAGTAATGCAGAGATATCAGCATATCTCCTCTGACCATTCTTTCTGCCAACATTCTTTTTAAAGATGACAAGAACCTCTGTTTGGCCTTCATGTTCATTTTTCAGCAAAACACATTCAGTTCCAGATATGCTATTCTGTTAAATGTCATTCTTTAATTATCAGACTCAATGTCTAGCATTTCACTGACAGCATCAGCCATCATAGTGTAATTTACTGCATCCAGAATTGCACAGTGAATTTGTATTCATTAGTAGAGGAAAAAAAAAGACATACTGAACTAGCCAAATCAAATACAGATGGCTGGCCAACCATACAATTAAAAGCGATAAGCATGGCAGACTTTCGTGTTTACCCTTCACTTCCGTCTACTCTTTGAATTGAAGAGTGGATATTAGCTAAGTAGTTGATAAATGGTGTCTGATCTGAAAACCATTATACTAGCACATCAATATATTCCTTTCAGACTAATTCAATACACAGTGTTACAATAATGTAATGTCAGGCATTAGGTGTTATGCAACAAAATTCATTTTGGGTACATTCTGTGACTGTACATAGGCAACATATGATCCAAATACTTGGCAGGTGGAAGTGAATCTTGTGAATTACTCATGAACGGTTTAAATCCTTGAACTATTTATTATCTGCTTAGTACAACTCTATTTAAGCAGCAAATGTAATTTTCTTTTTGGGGAAGGCATCAAGGGAAGTTTTGTGACTCTAAGTAGGGGCTTGGTTGCCTGGCTGCTGTTATTGTATAAACTTTGTATCTATAGGAAGAAATACTCAATCACAATCTAATTTTTAAAGGAAATGTCTTTAATTTTTACTTTCATGGCCTATGAGATTTTTTAACCCTAAAATTACCACATTCAGCATCACGGATTTTTGTTCCTAATTTCTGTGAAATTTTACACTGAAGTAGCAATGATGAAGAAAAAGAAAAAAAGTAGATGTAGTTTCATATGTGCTTTTTATTTAGTTTACACTGGTCATTGGACTAGTGTGAGACAACCAGTGACACATGCAACATAAAGATATTGGAGAGGTGTATTAAGTTATGTCCTAGTTCCAATATTTCTTGTATAAACATGCCATACACGTTAGACTTACAAATTTCAGTTTAGAATTTAGGGGCTTTCTTATTGAAAATCCAACATGTATGTATGATCCCTCTGTGAAAATGTATCTGCTTTATCGACAGTAAGTCAATGTTGACATTAACACTATCCCCAGAGATGCAAAATTAATAAAAATGTCAGTAAAGTCCTCGCTCTCTGTTATACTATAATCAATGGCCTAAATCTAGCAAGCCTCTTATCTGTGTTTACATTTTTAGGTATATACATTGTAGTCATACCTTTGTTAAAGTCAATGGCAGGTCTGTTAATGAGTTCAAGTGGTGTCTGAGAGACCTCATTTGCATTTTAAGAAAATTAAAACTATTACTTAAATGATTTAAAGTAGAACAAAGTTTCTGTGTTAATCCAGAAGCATTTTTAAGAGAGCAAAATATTATGGTAGTATTGTGGAAAACATAGCTTAACTGTCTGCAGAAGGCTGAAGCTGCAGAAGACAAAGTGGATTTAGGAGTTTCCCAAGAGAAACAAAATCCTCAAAGCTATCAGATATCAAAAAACAGGAACAAAAATTATCTCAGTGACCTTACCTTAAGGGTTTTTTTAATCTCATTTTTTATCACACTCTCTTTCTTTAAGGGCTTTATTTCTGGGAACCATTTTAAAGCATCAGCTGTAAATGAAGTGAAATAAAAATGTTAGTTTCAATTAAGGTGAAGTTTCCGAATGTCATGGAAAAATCTAGTTCAGTCTTTCATTTGCTTTTTGGTTAACTTCTAATTTGTGAATACTGAAACAATTCAGCAGTGTGATAAAAAACATATTCTTATCTCTACATTTAATTATGAAGAGCTGTAAACTGATAAATGTAGTCTACAATTAATAAAAAGATGAATTAACATTCAACTAAGAAGCTACCAACTTTGCAGTCTGATGATAGAAGTACTTTCTGCCATAAGAAATTATTCTTTTGATTGAAAAAAGAGAATAATGCAGTTTCTGCTTTCAAAAACATCCCAAAACATTTTTAAAAACACATTTTAAGGAGTTATATTTTCATTTAGATTTATTTGTAAAGTTCCTAAAAAAATAAGAACAGTTCAATCAAGTACTTAAATAGTGAAATAGTGACAATCTTTATGGTTTTATATTCATTTCAACATTCAAAAAACAAATTGTCTGAGAGTCTAAATTTATGAATATTAGCACTCATGGTCTAATTGTTAACTGTTTTGCAATTCTATGGGAGAATGTTAAATTCCACAGAAGAATGGTAAACCTTTGCTAGATATGTTTAAAACTGCCCAAAGAGTGTCTGGACAACTGAAATTCAAAACTGGAATCATAAAACCTCCTTCTCAGACACCCTTCCCAAGCAAAATTACGTCCATATTTTCTCTTTATTCTAAAGAAGGTACTTTTCTGCTAATATTTGTGAATTCACCAGTATGCAATATCTCTCATGGATGCAATCAGTGAGACTGACCTTAAAGGAAAGTTCTTCTCTCTCCATGTTTCAATTCATAAGCATTTTTCAGCTATATAAAAACAGATTTTCAGTGAGACAAAATAAGTAATATATACAGATTTTATCTACCCAAGTGTTTTATCCAGAATTGTGTGGTTTGTTAGTGAATCCTCCAATAGTTCTTACTTAGAGTACTTTGCTCAGTCTGTAGTTTTGTGCAGGCAAACTCGGTACCTTTAGGAGTACTGTATCAGATGTAAGAAAAATGTTCAAGGGCCATATTAAATCTAGTTTAACCAACATCTGTTTCAATGCACTCCTGTTGTGCCAAATGCTTATACCACAGTAATAAGACTCTTTCACTCACAGAAACATGCAGATATGGGTAGCATACGGTAGATATGTAGATAAGCAGTCTTTGACTACTAGTTTGAAAAGCCTTTTAGTGCACCTGAACTCTAGTACTACAGAGTTTCGAGCAGGAGAGTGAACTAAGATAGAAAAAAGAGCCAGAAGGAAACCGGAAACCAGTTAGTGGTATATTAGCATTTGTGTTTTTACAAATTGGCAAGAAATGTATACAGGAGTAGCCACAATTAAGTTGTTCTTGTCCAAAGAAAAATAACAGTGCGAGTCTATGAGCTGTTTAGTAATGATAAGAAGGCATTGAATCTGTGAGGAACTCATTTTCA
This sequence comes from Coloeus monedula, assembly GCF_965178545.1. NCBI lineage: Eukaryota > Metazoa > Chordata > Aves > Passeriformes > Corvidae > Coloeus > Coloeus monedula. Next base: position 91,665,124 of record NC_138782.1, on the reverse strand, counting down.
ACAACTTTGTCCAAGAGCACTGACAGCCTTCTTCACAATAATTTTATTTCCTTTTTTTCTTTTCTTCTGCTATGATTTTGGAAGCAACACTCAGAAAGTAGTCAGTAAACCGAAACATCTGTCTGCAGTTACAGAGTGCTTGCTTCACAGCTTGAAGTTTAGGCTTGAAACATCTCTTCAGTTATGTGTCAACAGCATTGGAAGAATTATACCTGCCAATTTACATCTCTTTAACAAATAGACACACTCCTGTTGTCTTCAGGAATACTTTTAGAACTATTTTAGTATTCTTGTCAAGGAAATGGATCTTCTTGTAGTTTTTTTTAGTGTGGAGAAAATTTTCTATAACTTGAAAGATTGCCATTTGTTCAGAATTTTCTGTGCTTGCTATCCTTGAGCAAACCAGTAGTTTTGTAAGCCAGCACAGATGTGCTGCCTCTTTTGTCAGAAATTTAGACATCAAGAACAGTACAAATGGCCTTCAGGACTGGTATATGTTGTCATAACTCAGCTGAAACACTGCACAGTTTTTAGTATTTCACCAGTTAGGAAAGGTCTCTGGCATATATCACAGATACCTTCATTTTCAGGAAACCAAGTTTATGAGGAAAACTATGATTCTAACACTTCTAAAAGAAAATATCAGATAATACAGATAAAGATCACAAATAATAGTTTGTGGTGATGCGATGTTCTTACTGTGTTTTTATATGTTCTTTGTATATTCTTTGTACCCCAATGGTTTATCCCTACCTTCCCCACTCCTATTCCCAGTTGGTTTGCCCCAGACCCAAGCCGCTCCCCCGGTGATCCCAATATGGTTATCCCCTCCCCTTGTTCTGGCTCTTTCCCTATCAATCACCCAAACCCCTCCTGTTGTTCCCGAAGGTTCGGTGTCCATCACCTGAGCCCTCCTTAATTACCCTTATATGGTCCCCATCAATCCCCCGAGACCCTGCCCCCTCGGATATCTCTCCTCTTGGAATCCCCTAAACCTCGATGCCCCATTGGGGCATGTGATCCCTTTCCCTCCACCCCTCGAGGCTATTGGCCTATGTGAATGTCTATCTCTGTCCGTATCCCTCCCCTAAAGGTACTTTTGGTCCCCTGTAAAGCCGTCCCCATGGTAATGCCTCCCCTTATAAGGTGTTGCCCAGAGCTGCTCGGGGCTTGTCCTCTGTGGATCCCTGCAGTAAAGTTGGGGTACCTCCTGTGGCAGGCCTCCTCGCTACTTTTATCTCTCCTTCGTTGGGGGGCTGCTGACTGCTGCAGTGTCTGGAGCCGGCGCTCCGCAGGGTAGAGCTGTGGCTTCAGAGGAGCAGCTTTAAAGCTCCGTGCCTGCGGCTGCTCCCCACTCCTGTCACACACCGCTGGGGCCAGCCCGGGCAGTGGGCAGCAGCGGTCACTGTGACAATAGTTGATCTGTTCATTCTTGTTAACATGCTTCCCAGGCTAGTGTGTGTAGTTTTCAGAATTTCAGTGAGCATTTTTTGCTTCAAGTTGAGGCATTTGGTCAGAAATGAAATCTCAAAATATATACTGGAATTTTGTATAAACTCTACTGAAATTTACAGCAAATGGATACCTAAAAACACTGAGGAATTTATCCTACATTTATTGGATAACTTTTTTACCTGGAATACCCAAGGCCACAGGATAACTGTCTGTAGCACTTCAGTGTGAATAAGGCTAATGGAATAATTCCAAATGCCTAATAGGGTCATCTAAAAACCAGATATTTAATTCTAAGCCATTCAGCACAGGTTTTCTCAGTAGCAGTCAAGAGAAATACCTGCTTCTAGGACTACTTTTATAGGAATATATAGGAGTATGATAGATCAGGTGAATTGTCCTTTAAAAGTATCGTTCTCCCCTTGTTGATTTTTCAAACAACTAGATAATTTGCAAGCATTTGAAAAGGGGTATATCCGTACAGTTCAAAAAAGCTGTTGCTTTTTCAAAAGCTAGGTATCATTAATACAAGCCACTCTCAATTTTGAGTTCAGTGGTAAAACATGCTTGAGACAATGCCAGAGTATTTTGTTTAACAAATGTATCCTTAAGAAACTCTTACAAACATGTCACCATCCACGAGGAGGCTGGTGAACATCAACAAAGAGTCCAAAGGTACTATTCTGTTAGATTCTCTGTATATCACTAATGAATTTGAGTATATGGGCTTTCTTGTGTTTATTATGTTACTTCAGGCATGACCAGTGTAAAATTTACATTCTGCCTTCTTGATCCACCTTCGTAATTAATTTTAAAGCAATGAATATAACTGCATTTTACTGTTGCCTTTTTTTTTTTTTACATTAAAAGCATAAGCTTCTTGTCTTTTCATAAACAAAGTAACTCTTTAAAGGACTTTTCATCATGAGACACTGTTCTCTGTTTCTGATGAGCACATTCCACACTCTGGTTGTCCATTTGAATATTGAATAGCAATAGAAGTTTTTACAGTTGAAACATTTTCATTTCAAGAAATGGGTTTTTTCAGCACTTACAAATGTTAACTGTATTCTCTGCTGAATTACTCTTCACAAAGGTCTTTTCTAGGTAATATGACATCATGATTATTCAAGCCAAGATCTAAAACATATTCTTTGTGACTTAACAGAAAACACTATTTGGTTTTCAGGTTGGTTTAGACAAGACCTATTTATGCACCCTTTGTATTAAATTACTTCAAAGAATAGCAATTATTCACATCAGGAAGAAGGAGACTGGAAACACTTAAAAATATTTATTCATGCTAAGTTTCTGAGGCATCCAAGTTAGAAGCTGTAGTGTATTGACCCTGGCTGGATGCCAGGCAGCCACTAAAGCCTATCACTCCCCTTTGCAGCTGGACAGGGGAGAGAATATCTAACAATGGGTTCATGAGTTGAGGTAAGAATTGAGAGATCATTCACCAAATACTGTCATGGGCAAAACAGACTTAAATTAGAGATATTAATTGAATTTATTTCTAACAAAATCAGAGTAGGATAATGAGAGGTAAAATAAAATGTTCAGAACAGCTTCTCCCCCACCCCTCCCTCTTTGCCAGCTCTACCTCCTCCCCCAGTAGCCCAATGAGACAGGGAATGGGGGTTATGGTCAGTTCATCACCCCTTGTTTGTCCCACTGCTCAAGAAGAGGAGCTTGCCCCACTCCACAGTGGGGTCCTTCCCACAAGAGATAGTTCTCCACGAACTGCTGCAATGTGAGTCCATCCCACGGGCAGCAGGTGTGGGGTATGCCCAGCCACTGCCCTGGAGGGATGTCTGCTGAGATAAGGAGATTGAGCAATCTCCCAGCAGGACTCCCTGGAAAGGCAACCACTTCTTGGGTCATGGTGAGGAAAGCTAGACCCACAATCCTTTGGCAGACCCTATGCAGATCATTCTGTAACCCATTGGTCTGTCCCAGACCCTCTGTAATCCATTGGTCCCCTTGCTGATCCCCTGGATCCCTATAAAAGCAAGATCAATGGGCCCCTGTGGCTCAGAGAGAGCTCGTCCCTGGCCTCCCTTCGCTGGAGGGAACCCACAATAAAGCTCCCTTCATGCGGAAGCAGCCACACGAGCCTTCTCGTCTCTCTCTCCGGTCTGGTTTGGCTTGGAGGCAGCCCTGCAGAGCTGAGCTGAAATCACGAGCTGATATCACTAAAGAGCTGACAGCCTCTGCAAGGGCCCCTCTGCCAGCAGCTGAGAGGAAGACACCGGACCCCGGGAAGGCGATTCCTTTCGGGACCATCTCCCTGGACCGGTCATCTCTTCCTGGGTCACAGCCTCCGACCCCATCACCAGCTGTAATAAGCAGGCCTTCCCAAACTGTTAGAAAGTGGGTCACTTCCACAGGGTTCAGTACTTCAAGAGCAGGCTGCTCCAGCATGGTCTCCTCTCTCCACAGGGCTCCCACAGGGTCGCAACCTCTTCTCAGACATCTACCTGCTCTGGCATGGGTCTCCTCCCTGGGCTGCAGATGCATCTCTGCATCCCTGTGGATCTCCATGGGCTGTAGGGGCACAACTGCCTCACGATAGTTTGCAGGAGAATCTCAGTTCTGGTGCCTGGAGTACCTCCTGCCCTTCCTTTTCCACTGATCTTGGTTTCTTCAGAGCTGTTCCTCTCACATGTTCTCACCATTCTTTTTTCTGGCTGCAATTACAACTGCGCAAGAACTATTCTTTTTCTTCTTCAGTATCACACAGTTAGTTACTGCAGAGGTGTTACCATCATTTCGAATTGGACTAGCTTTGATCAGCAGCACATTCATCTTTGGTGCTACCAGAGATTGGCTCTGCTGGTCAAGGAGGAAGCTTCTAGGAGCTTGTCACAGAAACCATCCCTGTAGCTGCCCCGCTACAAAAGCTTGGCCATGCAAACCTAATACAGAAGCATAGATTGCCTGATGCCATGCATAAAAATTAAAAAAGATAGATCACTCTACAAAATTTCAAGTTAGATCACAACAGCTATATCTACCACATACAGTTTCTATACCACCAGTTCAAATGCTTTAATGAGATGTTAAATATGGTGCATTTAATAAAGATATTAAATTAATCGAAGCCTAAGTACAGAAGGAGTCCAAAATTTATATCTTTGAAAACTATTGTTCTATTTTTTAAAAAGGCAAGAATTCTTAAACTACATGTCTCTACACTGAGGTATACCTTTCTAAAGGCCATGTAAACCATATGTATAACATCTTTAGACAAAAAATTTCTATTACCTAATAATGCTCCTTTTCTACATACAATCCTTTCCCTATTGTTTTAGATTTGACAACATTTTAGAATATAGACAGCATTGGAAGAACAATAAATAAATACAAACTGTGCCTAAGGCTTAGTTTCCTGAATATTACAGCCAATTCTGATTCAATGAAAGGATTTCTATTTATACCAGAAACAGCTGAATTAGGCCATAATATGAAAAAAAACTGCTAAATGGTATCACTTTCTTTATACAAGACTGTAATTTTTGTCAACATTTTCAAATTCTTTGACTAAAGCAAATGAATTCACCTGAATAAAAGGCACTGGGTTTTGATCCTTTATGAACACATTTATGTGGAATATCTCTAATAGCAAATAAATGAGATTAAATATAGTTACATGTGGTTATGAATGGATTTGCATAAAAATGTAAATCTACAAGCACAGAAAATTTTCCACTTTATTAAAGATATTAGATTAATTGCTATATCCTTTATAGAAGCATTTTTGATTTTTGTTACTTTGATGTGGCAAAACCCTCAAGACAACGTTTTACTTTATGGAACTTGTACTATTTAAAATTATTTTCCTGAATCATAGCCTAGATTGAATTCACAATAACTAAAGGTCATTAAAACCTTTCTGCTTTCCTATTCATTTTTAATTGGAAAATTATTTAGTTGGTTTTTTTTGTTAAAGTGCAAATGAATAGAGGGTTACTTCCATATCAATTTCAATATTAATGAAAGAGCACAAATTAATCATACTCCTTGTATGAAAATTAAAATTTAAAAAAAAATCTAAGATATAAACTATAACTTTAGTAGCTATACCAGGCTTGAGATAAACAAATCTTCACAAACCTAATTATGTACAACAAAACATATCCACAAGTTAAAAACAAATCAAAAGAAAACAAATAAAGAAAACAACAACAGCAAGAAAAGGGAGAATTCCCAATGTGATTCCGTTACACAGAGAAACCATCATTCTGGTGTCACAGGATGAGAATTGTAGAGGAAGATAAGACTTGTTTATTATATATATGATGATTGACAGCAGAACCATTTATTTTCTGTAGCCTGGGAAATTAAAAACTTACCTGCAATTGACTCAGTAAATTGTTGTTGTTATTAAATTATTTTTCCTAAATATAACATAATTAATATTGGCATCAGCAGTTTATGTTTGCCACTGTTACCTAATCACCATGGGATGTATAGTTCCCCAACCTCCCACACAAATTTGTACATGTGAAAACTCAAGCATAATGTTAAATGAGCTGAAGTAAAAGGCCTTATCTCTAACCTACATAAACACATACGTATTGTAGATGTAAGTTTATTTGCCACAGCATGCCTGCATGAGGACTCACATGCATACCCTTTGTATGAGTTTTCCTTTGCATGAATAGCTGGAAACCCATTTTAAATGCAACTGTGCAGACAAATGTGTAATCTAAACATATTCCTTTTCCTATTGTTTCTAGTATTTTTGATATTATACTGTGTCAAAAAAAAAAATTCTGTTTCTGATTCATAATTGTTTCAAGCAGATGAAACCTGATGACATATCAGAGGATGGCATCTGAGGATTATTCTGTACATATTCAACACATTTCTTCCCTCTTAGCTCTGATATACATACATATGTATTTTTTTATAATATATTTCATCTTCTTCCCTTGTGAAGAGGTTTTCTTTTCAATCCCAGGACAAAACCAGGGTATTTTAGACCTTCAGCTCACCTTGTCAACTACGTGAATGAATGAAGATTTTGCTACAGATCCCAGGGTTCTGATGAAGAGGATTTCTTAGTAATGACTGTGGTTTTCCTCTTTTGGTACCCTGCTCCTGGAAGCTTTTACTTGGTAAATCCCCAGAACTGGGAGAGTGGGGGAAATATATTAAGGGAACATACTATTATTTTCAAACTATAATCTTTACTCTTAGCACAAATATTTTTTCTGTAACTTTTTATTACCACTGATATCCTCTGGTGTTTCCTTTGCATCACTGTATTGTTCTGTCAACCGCTCAATAAGTGTACTAACAAAACTCACATCTGCAGCAGCTTTATTAATCTTGCTGGCTTTCTGCAAGAGAAATGCTACTACCAATTTCAAGCTTTCAAAATCAGCTGAAAGAAAGAAATCAGACTTCTTTACTGCAATATCGAACTCTGAGCCCAGCTCCTCATTTTAATTACCAAATACTGACCAAGAGAAACTACAGACCTCAATAGAAGGAGCTTCCTCTGGAAAATGAGTAGTAGCTTTCCTGCTGAGGAACAGAGCAGAGCCCATGTGGATGCAACAGAATATTTCCCTGTGTGTTGTCAGATATAACAGATTCTGAGTTCTTCCTAGAACTCAGAATGTGATAGAAAACTTTCATGAATCCTTAATCTATGGCAAAATGGAGGTTACAGAGAGTGTAAAATTGCATATTAGAAACTGAAAAATCGGCAGAAGAGTAATGTGTAAACTGAGTTTCAGAGTCACGGTAGGAAGGAATTAATCAGTGGTGACAGACACTCAAATCTCAAAACTATTCCGAAAGGCAGAAGTTACTTGACAGAATAAGTTACAGAAGCACCTCAGTGATTCCCTGTTTCCATGTAATATGGAGTAACTAAATTCTAAATAGATTGAAATAGCTTAAGTCCCCAAAGTAGCAGTGGTTTATGTCAGTATTTGATGACCATTTGATGAAGAATGTTACAAACGGGTCTTTCTAAACAGGAATTTGATTTTTTTTTTCTTATAGGGCTGTTCCTCTGTAGATATGACACCCTTGTTAGTTATAGGCTACAAACTAGAGGGCTTTCTTAACACAATCAAAGCCTTTTACAGGACAACTCCACCTCCAGGTTAGGACACATAATATGGTGTCTCTGAAAATGTGTATCAACTTCTAAATGAATATGTCTAGTCAATACAGTCTGCATATTCCACTAATCAGCCACCAGATCAGGATTGGTTGCTCAAACATACTGACCAAGTGCCAGCTGAGACATGGCATAGGTAATAGGTCTTCATGAATGGCAGCTGATGGGCAGTTAGGACACCCTAGCATGTTTCAAGTAACTTTAAATGCCAAAGTCTCAAGGAGTAATTCAGGCATTAGAGGAGTATTTTTGAATGAACTAAATTACTTCCCAAGTTACATGGACTGTACTGAGACGTGCGAAGATTGTAATGAGGTTTAGACCATATGTGACCATAGAAGTTTCAGACAGTTGGAAATAAAAATAAGGATAATTAACTCTTGAACTGAATCCAAACTGAATGTGATTCACCTGCCTGAAAACAAATTTGTGGTGCCATTTCAGTATCCTGTCTAGCTTCATGTTGCCACTTCAGAGAGAAATTCATCTGAATAGGATCTGTGTCACTTCTCTCATTGTCTCACGGCACTTAGACACCTTTCAGTGTTTTGAAGGATACTAGATATTAAGGAAACAGATGCCAGCATATCTCTGTATCTTTAACCTCTTATGTAAAGAAAAAAAGAAAAAGAAAATACAAGGAAAGTAGTTATAGATTACTCCAGAGCAACCACTGGTAACAAACATATACATAGGAAATATAAAATGGTATCAAATGATAATGGTTTGAGTACTGTGCGGGTTCTCAACCCCCATGTGTCCTCCCTGGATGGGGGAGAAAGTCCTTGCCAGGAGTAAGAGACAAACAGGACTTTTGGATCTTCTCGGTCTTCAGATTGTTTATTATATCTTATCAGTAATTTACATGCCGCTGACATAGCATGAAGCTGAGCAAGTACCAAAAGACAAAATGCAGGAAACTCAAGGCCCTTTTAAAGATAAATCACCCAATTGTCACCTAGAACGTACATTATTTTGACTTTTCTACCAATGCCTAATGAACTATCTATTCACGTAGCCCTGTACTGCGGCATTTCCTAACCAATCATTCTGTGCTACCAACACTGCAGAAAATGGAGTAGGTGAAGAAGAAGGAAGAGACCTGAAAAACGACAGGAGTCCTCCATCTTGTCTTCATCTACTTACCACACTAACAAACCTAAAATTCTAAATTTTTCACCCTGTAACAAACTATATATTATACTACCACCTAACTCACACCCTTGTAGATTCTAATTCATCCCAAAGCCTTGGCAGCTCTCTCCATGGATGAAGGTTAAAAACAGTGTTTCCTGGGGGGATGGGCCCCTCAGGACAGGCAGAGAAACATTCCCTTCACTTTGGGTTCCAACAGAGTACCACTATGTTAGGCATCCTAGTACTTCCAGGAGGTGTTCTAGGATTTGCAAAGTTCCTGATGTGTTTCTTGCTCTCAGATAAAAGATGTTTAGCTGCAATCATAATATTTAAATAGTTTATGTAATTTTTAAACATTACAGAATAAACAAATCTGATATTAACAACACAGATCCTTTGAAGCTTCTTAAGTGCAACTAGTAATAATGAAAGACATTATATGGTTAGTATAGATCTAGACACATTATTTTATTTAGAATTTCACTCTTTGAGAGTTTTGTGTTTAAAGTTCTTGCAAACTGTGTTAGGATTACAATCCTAACACAGCTTTAATACAGTGGTGTATTAAAGCACAAATAGAAGGCAGTGTTGTGACCTCCTAAAAAGTACAGACACTACTGTTAGTAGATAAATTATGCATGCTAATTGATACTCTGCATCTGTTGATTTGCCAAAAGCTAATTAAAATGCTTTAAAGCCATTATGCTGTTTTAGGCATATTTTGTGATTTCATAAAATGTCATTTATGTAGTGAGAACCATGTTTCTTTGAAAATTCATTTCAAAAAGCAACAAGGACACAGCTTCTGCATGCAAATGAATCTCTTAGGAAAGGTGTCTCAAACTAGTTTGACTTACAGTGAACAAGAGACAACATTTACTTCTACCTACAATAAAAGTTATTGTAATAAGGCAAATTCCAATGATGAATTCAATATGACTTAAGGTAAAAAAAAAAAAGAAGAAAGCAAACGAAAAAGGACATTTTTTTATCATTAGCAAGAAGCCTGTATGTGCCAGATGATGAGAAATTCAATTATGCTGTGAAACACTTTCTACTCTCACCAAAAAAAAAAAAAAAGTATAAAAAACCCACAAAGAACAAACCAAAGTGGGTAAAAAAAAAAAAAAAAAAAAAGAAGAAAGCATCCACATTCATCCAACAAATTGTAGCTTATGCTTTCAGGAAGAACATTTATATGATAATAGTTTCCTTCATGTAGGATTTTAATCTTAAAAGGATTGCAACAACAATAACTAATTAATCTTCTAAGCAATCTTAGGAATTAGAAATTGATTTCTCCATTGCACTTGTACAGAAAGAAGACTTGGAGTCAAGTAGCTTAATTTGCTGAAACTGCAGCAATCTACACAAGGATGAATTTGGCCGGAAAGGATGAAGAGCCAGACTGTCAAATGGTTGTAGGAACTATGACATACAAGACTACAGTATGTAAGAAATAAGTATGTAGTTCTGAAAGGGAATTTCAAAATACAGAATTAGAAACCTGTAGAGAAAAGCTGGGATGAGATTCACAAAACTCAGAATGAAAAGTGAGAACATGCAAATTGCAAATAGGAACCAAGTAGACAGGAAAAAAAGGAACATCTAACATTGACTGCCTGAATTCTATTCCTGCAGGGAGCAGCTGCCCCATTTTTCAAAACAGCCTCTGGATTACATAATGTATCTGGGAAATGGAAATCTAAGTAAATCTTACTCTGAAGAGATTTGGACTGATGGCCAGCACTTTGCTCTAATGCAGGCCTAAACAAGAATAAAATTTAGTTCCTTCATCTTAGTTGATATTCAATGCTCTGCAAGCAGAAATGCCAAATTCATAGAAGTTGAAATTGAATAATAATAGGCATGATAATACAGTCCTCCAATTAGGATAATTTTTTGTTTGGATGTCAGGTTATCTTAGATAGCTCCTACAAATTTGAAATTGTGGGACTTGAAGTGGTCTACCTAAAGATCTCTGATTACAAAGTTTATGTTTACAAGTAGACTGAAGAAAAGAATTTCACTTATGTGTCTAATTTTCATCTTACAAAAGTGCCTTTGGCTAAGATAGCTGTTCAGTACCTGACACACAGGGTGAGATTTAGTTACAAATAAAAATAAATTATTTTAGAAGTCTACATATAAATACCTATACCTGTGCTAAATATCCAGGTCTAAGGAATAATGGATGCTTAATTAACAAACCCCACCCCCCCCCCCAAAATTACCTCACTATAAAATCAATCTCTGTAGCTTCACTTAGCTCCTGAAAGACATCTATTCCCAAACAGAACCCAGTAGGACAGTTAAGGCATTAATACAGTTCTAGTAGAAGTGACACAGAGCCTATGTGAGAACATAGAAGAGCAAGTAGGCATGTGTGAGACAGTTGGGAGACCAAAAGTAATTTCAAACATTATTAATATGCCCACATAGTCAAGTATCTGGTGGTTAGTCAGATTAATTTTATTATTTTTTAGAAATTTTGTCACTATTGACTATGTTGATTAGGTTTTACTGTCTGTAACAGAAGCTTAGCCGCCTAGAATGACATCAAAATCTGTAGGCAAATATTTATTTTTAGGTAATAAAAATCCACCCTAATAGAGACATTCACTAAAAAATTGTAAGCGTTGAAAGAAATTTTTGGGGAAAAGTACTTAACAACAGAGAGTAATTTCTGTGAATAGTGTGGCACCTATAATACCGTACAGATACGAACATTACCGAAAGACCAGTAGTTAGTTGTTGCTGGGAAAAACTGCTGAACAGTTCAATTTAAACTCACTTTATGGAGTTTAAATCCAATCAGGATTGATTCATCCATTTATTAATGGCATTTAATTAACTGGCAGTCAATGACTATATATTAAGAATCCGTATCAGTAATACAGCAGATAATCAGCAATTCACTCAGCTACAAAATGCTAATAAAGACCTATTTCTTTGCTAAACACCTTTATATAACTAATCCCAGAAGATGACAGTGAGATACATGCACACTTGCAGTCCCTACCAGTGTGGCTTACACATGCCCCCATCCCAGAGTGTGGGTGCAGGTTTCCCATCTCCTGTGGAGATGTGGGTGCTCCAGCTGAGCATGTATGCTTGCCACTGCCCGTGCCCAGCTAAAGGAAAAGCCATGGGCAGGAGCAACGTGCAGTCCTGCACCCACATGCATCCTGGGAAGTTGTGCACTCGTGCTGCTCCTGCACGCTGGTCACTGGCTGGGTGAAGGGTGTTCCTGAGTCCAACCAGGAGCTGCTGGGCCTGGCCCAGGCAGTAATTCAAGTGCCACAGGGTGACACCTGGCAGTGTGCAATCAGGATCATCGCTCCTAACCCCACATCAAGGGATCCACTTCTTTGCCACCTTTTAAAAAATTTCAGGTTTGCTTTAAGGTTCACTCATTTTTAGTGTCTTCCTGTAATTTCCTGGTTTGACCTTGACTGTCTGCCAAGTTCCCTGCCAGCCTTTCTCTCTCTTCTTTATCAGCAGAATGAGGGGATAAAATAAGGTGGAAGAGCTCCCAGTCTGAGATAAAACAGGGAGATGATTTACCAAATTACAGTCATGGGCACAACAGACTCAGTTTGGGAGAAAATTAAAATAGAGTTGGATGTTGAGAAGCAAAGACAAAATTTAAATAATACCATCTTCTATTCCCCCTTTCTTGAGGCTACTCCTCCATTCCTGACTCCTCATTCTTCCCCACTCCCCAAGCAGTGCAGGGGGATGGGGGAATGAGGGAGTCATATTAGCCCACAAATGTGTCTCTTCCTCCTCTTTTTCTTCCTGTTTAATCATGGGCTGTTCATGGGCTTCAGTTTCCTTCTCAGGTATCAGGTCCTCAATGTGCTATGTTGTAGATACCTGCTCAGGTACCTGGAGTACCTTCTCCCCTTCTTCTTTCTCTTGGTGTTCACAGCTGTGTTCTGTAATTTTTTTTTGTTTGTTTGCTTGTTTTTGTTTTGTTTTGTTGTTTTTTTGTTTAGGTTTTTTGGTTTGGTTTGGTTTGGTTTTTGTTTTTTCTCATCCCTTTTTCCTCCCTGGTATTTCCTGTGCTTTCACTGTAAGTGCTTGGACCCAGAAAACACAGACAGCAGACACAAAAGCTGGTGGCCAATTCCATGTTAAACATGATCATTTGAGGTGATCAGAATGCTTTTTTCACTCTGAGACAACAGGTTTTGGGCAAACACCCTCCAGATGTGTATATTGGATGTGCACACATTATTTACACCCCCAGCATAACAGGTGTTGTCATCCATAACATTTTTCAAGGGTGGACCATGCAGGCACTCTCACATTAAGTCAGAGACAAAAATCATGACGGAACGCATGAAGGTTCAGTCTTTGCACTTGATATCACTAAACCTGTATAATTTAATTTGTTTGGTTGCTGAGATAGTATATTCAGCTATATGCTACTATTGCACTGCGAGGAAGGACTGCAAGTTAAGAACAGGTTTTAAAATTTCCCCAGCATCTGAGAGTTAATACAATGGAAACTGCAACTCAAGTCATTTCAGTTACAAATGGCAATGAATGCATAGCAGACAAAAGATGAAAAAAACTTAATGTACTGTGATTTAAAAATATATTCCAACATCTAGAATTAGAACAAGAAAAATAAAAGGTACAGAAATTTCACACTTACAAACTCAGTGAATCACAGAAAAAGTTTATCCCTCAAATTAAATCTATAAAACAAGGAATTCTAATTCCATCTCTAGGCAAAATCATATTTCCCATCTGTTTCTTACTTATTTTCCCTAATTTTGCAAATTCTCCTCTTGAGAACAATCAGGTAATTTTAACCAAGTATTCATTCTGATTTCTTAAAAAAATTGATCTGGAAAGGACCTTGAGAAGGCTTATGTTTCATTCCTCTAACCCAAGGAGATATAATTCCTGACTTATACTTGTTTAATATGTTTTTAAAAACCCATCCACTGAGGGATGCCACAATCTCTCTTCAAGCAGTCGATGCCAGCACATCCTTATCCGTACTGTTACAATTTTTTTCTCTAACTGGAAACTTTCTTGCTGAATTTTATTTTCAGCACTTCTCAATAGAGTCATAGAATGGTTTGGATTGGAAGGGTCCGTAAAGATCACCTAGTTCTAACCCCGTCACCATGGGCAGGGATCCCACCCACTACTTTGGTTGCTCAAGGTCACATGCAGCCTAGCCTTGAACACTTCCTGGGATGGGGCATCCACAGCTTCTCTAGCCAACCTACTCCAGTGCCTTGCCTCCCTCACAGTAACCAATTTCTGCCTAATAGCTCATCTAAACATACCTCCTTTCAGTCTGAATCCATTCCCCCTTGTCCTGTCACTACATATTCTTGTAAAAAGTCCCTCTCCTTTTTGTATGCTCCCTTCAGATACTGAAAGGCTGCAATTACGTCACTCTGGAGCCTTCTCTCCTCCAGGCTGAACGATCCCAACTGTCAGCCTTTCCTCATAGGACAGGTGTTCCATTCCTCTAATATCTTCTTTATCCCTCCTCTACACTTGCTCCAAGAGGTTCATGTCCTTGCTGTGTTGAAGTCTGCAGAGCTGAACACAGTACTCTACTGTACAAATGGTAAACAGGTTGTCCTCCTCTTTGCACCAGTCATCTTAAGAAGACTACCACATGCTGTCACTGTGAAGGTCTTTTAGTCTAAATCCTACAGTTATTTCAGTCATGGACCTGTATGCTGACCATTTCAGTGTTTTACAATAGGATCACTTTAGTAATGCAAGATCACAGATGCTCAGGATAACTTCCAATCATTTTATAGAGAAATTTTCCCTGTCCTTGTCTTTATGGAAGCAAGTATTCCAAGCTGTGATACACTATTTAAATTCAACCTATCTTTACAAACATACCTTCAGCTTTTAAAGCTGTGTTGAATTCCAGTAGTGTACTTCTATATTGTGTCAGTCCACCCCAATAATGATAGGTCAGAGACTGATTCTACATTCTAAGGCTACATGTATGATGTTTTTGTCTTTCAAGCAAGGAAGGAAAAAAAATTCCTTTAGAATTCCATTTCAGAATGTGTCAGAAGTATTAATTTGCTAAAATCATATACTTACTGTCACATAAGACAAAGATTTTAGTGATACTACTCTATTAATTCCAAATCACATGAGTTAAGGAGCTGAGAAATTAGTTACAGTATTTAACAGGAATAGAAAGTCCATGAAAAATATATAAATGTAATACTAAAGTGAAAACCACTGACTATGCATTTCTCTTTACCAATAACATTATTTAGTCTACTTTTACTTAGAAAAAGAACCTAAAGAAGATTTTCCCCAGAAATAAAAAAACCCAAACCCTATCAATGATGCCAGAAAAGCTTCAGCTGCAGTTTCTCTCTAACTATGCAATTTTAGTTGATATAATACAGTCTTAAGTCTTCTGTATGCAGTAGAACTTGTGTTAGTTGTGAAAGCAGTTACTTGTAATGCTGGAACATCTCATTAAACCTCTTTTTTTGTCCTTTTTTCCTTTTTTTTTAACCATAGAATTGAGTGCTGTACCACTGGAACAATTAAGCAATTGGTGAATTGTATGCATTTATCTGAAAACTCCTTGTACAGACAGATATAGCAGGTCATTCTCTAATTTTTCTTTTCTGTCCATGCTAATACCTCTTACATCTTGTCAAGCAATGACTTGATTAACTTCATTAACTGAAACATTTTTAAGGCCTCAGTACTTTCTGTATAACAGATATGACACAATATATTTGGTCTGTTATTACATTAATTCTAATTAAAATGTACTTATTCCTTTCCTATCTTTGCAAAACTCCTACCAGTACTATATCCACATGCCACACAGACACAGGTTTTATGACTTCCAACTTAAAAAAGTGGTTGAAGTGTGTTTTCATTGTATCAGATAGGTCATGAGTTTCATTTGCACACTGCAAAAGAAAACATGTAAATAATGGCATTAAAAAAGATGGGCTTATAATACTTATAGTTGCACTTAAAATATAATTTGGTATAAAGAGATGATAACATTTTCATGTTGATTTCTCCTGTCTGCATATGGCCTCCAGGAATGGAAGACAGTTACATTAGAATGCTAATGGTATTCTTTAAATGGAGGAGAACTTTGAATTAAGAGTACCTACATTTTAATAGTAGAGATCAGTCAGTTCTTCCCATATTGTTGTCAATAATGGAGGGGATTCATTATGTCCTATAGTCTCACCCCACAATTCTTGCCTAGGAGGATCAAATATATGTAAAGTTTTTCAGAGATACCTACAGTAGCAGGAGAATCAGTCTCACCTCCAGCTTAGACATCACCTGTCTGTGTAGACATGTACAACATGTATACACACGACAATAATATTTTACTTTATCCTGTATAACTACAAACCTTGGTCATGTAAATTTGGTGGTGCTTTTAATCTGTAAAAATCAAACCAGTAATGGGCAGAACTCCAAACCCTAAATTAGAATCACAGTGGTTGGAGTATTCTTTCTGCTACTCCAGAAAGGAAAGGTTTCTTTCAGGTCCTACATTATGTTAACATTTTCATCAATGACATAGGGGGATTGAGTGGACTGTCAGCTTTGCAGAAGACATCAAGGTGAATGACATGTTGGAGGGAAGGGACATCACCCAAAGGAACCTTGAGAGGCTTGTGAGGAGATCTGTTCAAACATCATGAAGTTCAACAAAGCAAGGTCCTGGATGCGAGTCCATGTAATCCCAATCACAAATACAGGATGGGCAGAGAATGGATTGAGAGTAGCCCTGAGAAGAAGGACTTGAGATGTCGGTTGACAAGAAGCAAAACATGACTTGGCAATGTCAGTGGGCAACCCAGAAAGCTATTCACAACCTGGGCTTTGTCAAAAGGAGTATGGCCAGCAGGTTGGCAGAGTGGTTCTACCACTCCACTCTGCTCTGGTGAGACCCCACTTGGAGTACTGTGTCCAGCTCTGGAGTCCTCAGTTCAAGAAGGACAAGGACCAATTGGAGTGGGTCTAGAGAAGAGCCACAAAAATGATCAGTGGGCTGGAACACCTCTCCTGTGAGTAAAGTCTGACAGAGTTGGAGTTGTTCAGACTGGAGAAGAGCAGGCTCTGGAGATCTCATTGCAGTGTTTCTTTGCTTCAAGGGGGCACATAATAAAGATGGGGTTGAACTATTTAGTAAGACCTGTTGCAATATGAGATATAACCATTTGCTCTGGTGTAGGGTCCCCCAGAAGCTACACTGTGTACATCTGTTCTGCCATCATCCTCCACAAGCTGCAGAGGTCTAGGACTACAGATAGAGCTTATACAGTTACTAGATTAATTATTTTGTATTACTCGAGTAATGCTGCACAATCCAACACACTGATTTTGGTCTTAGGTTAGTAACTCTCATGGCAGTCTGGACAAAACTAACTTGGCTTAATGCAAGACTCCTAACATGTCCGTGATCTAAAATGTGCAGCTAATATAAGTTTATTCCCTTCCTATTTAACCTTTTCTGATTATGAATTCTCTTTCTTTAGGAAATCTATTTAATGCATAATTTCTTTGATTCAAACTCCAACTTTTTGTGTCTTTTCAGGGTTTATACACAGATATAGAGTGAGCAGAAGAGTTGTCTAAGGCCTGTTAATAGGACAAATAGGTCACACTCCCCAAGTTTCACATAGTACAGCTTTTACCACTGTGCATACTGGGCTGTATCTGTGTTTCTAGTTAGAGGTTTTCCAGCGGTTTCCTGCTCAGTTCAATGAGCTGGCACCAGAAGCAGGAGCAGACTCCTATGGGCTGTCTGTTCAAGTGCTGCAGAAGGAAAAGGAAAACTGATTTCTCTGTCCACTACTTCTTTCTTTTTTTATAAGTATTTAATTAGTGTTTGGTACCACAGAGATTCACTCAGTATGAGGAAGGTATCTCCGAAGAATATTAAAACTCTGAATTAGTGCTTTTCAAGGCAGATGTCCCATAAAAATTCTTATATAGACAGCTTTGCATGTGGTTGGATTGAAATAATTATCTTATGTTGTAACTAAATTACCAGATGATCAACACTGTACTCATAACCATAAAGTATTTTATTCAATATTTATTATCCTACTAGTTTAGTTTTAAAATCAAATATTTTCTACCACCACTTATAATTTTTATTACAATTACATTTAACTGTACTAAACGAGAGCTCTGTAGAGTACATCTGCTTCTAAAAACGTTTCATTTTTTGTTTAGGTAATTGATGTTTTCTCCACTTAACAATTGTATTTTGAAATTTACCCTGTGTGTTCAGAGAGGCATAACTATGCTTTTACATCTATACACTCAAAAAAATATTATCACTAGGTCAGATGTAAAGTACTAATGGTTTTAAGTGAGGTTACAGGACATCTACAGGGTATGAAATAGAATATCACAATAAAATATGATATTTTCAGCAGCTACTGAAAAGTTTGCAGTTATCGCAGAATCACAGGATAAACTAGGTTGGAAAATACCTTTGAGATCATTGAGTCCATTATGAAGGCCCTTACTAAAAGCCATGTCTGTATAGGCAACGTAGCCACATCTTTAGAGTGTCTTAATATAAAAAAAATCCACTCAAGTTCACAGAAGATAAATAAAAAATGCAAAAATGCAACACTCTGAGAGTTTGTACAAAAAGAGCAGGATTTCATTTTCAACAGACACAGTTCCAGTCAGATTTCTACCAGAAAACTTGAGAACCTAGAGCAAGAACAAAAGGGGTGGAATGCCCTGGGTTCTTTCTGTGCCTGTGCATGTTATCCACTTCACATTACTAAAAAAGCCCCAGCTAATCTTTTTTTAAATTGGTGACTCAGAAAAGCTGTTCAAAAATCTTCTTATGATTAGGCAAATCCTTTGAGATTTATTTTTTTCCAAATATATGCGAATTTCTGCCATGTTTACATATAAAATGAGTTCGTAAAGTGGACTTCCTACAGGCAAATGTATCCTTCTCTAAACAGCACTGTTTTGCTCCTGTTGTGTCCTCAGACAAGTTCTTTTAAAGTTCAGAGATTTAGGAAAGAGTCAGATGACTGCTCAGAATTCCATGGAGGAGAATAGTGACGAGTTTCATCATAAATATTACATCACTGGCAATAACCCAGGATAAAGGTGTGAGATATTAATATGTATCACTGCCAAGAAAAGCACTTGTAAAGCACAATGGGACAGGAACATTTCACAGTTTTTGGTTTGTTTTGACTATGTATTTGGGAAATGAAAATGAGAAACCTAAGAAAAAAAAAAAGGAGAAGAGAAACAGAATAGTGAGCTAATCAAGTACATATTTGACACTGAATAAGATTGAGGTGTGTAGACCTAAGAAACAGATTTCAGTTGTCCAGATTCCAGCCAGGACAGGGTTAATTTTTGCAGTAGCAGTGAGGGGACATGGCTAGGATGCAGAGGTTATTTTACAACACCTCACGCCTTTGCCAGTGATAAGGGAAAGGGACTCTCTTCCCAGGAGAAGGGGTTCATTCCGGTTGAGCAAATGTGATGGAGGGAGCCTTCTGGGATTGTGTGTTGTTTGGGGGTGGGGGCAGGGCAGGGCATGCACATGAATTGGTTCTGACTTACACCCTCTGTCATTGGTATTGTTGCTGTTACTGTTCATTTTATCTCATTCTTAACTCAATTTGTGATCTTTGCCTTTTGCCTTCAGTTGGAGGGGGGGAGTGGTGCATGGTTTAAGTGGCAGCACTAAATTGGAAAATACCATTTCTAAACCATGACAGGGGTTTATGGTACTGTCTCTCTTAATGAATTGAAACATGAAGCATTGTTTTTTTTCTTAAGAACAATTCGGAATATTGCAGATTTAACTAGGTGCATTCATACCTTAAAAGCATGGACCAGAACATGGTGAAGTTGTCTTGTGGAAGAATTCTTTCGGCTAATCACAAAATATGACTTGGTAAACTTAATCAGAAACCAGTGGGTTTAAATTCATGACCAAAAACATGCACAAGTCTTCCTCTTACTATCTCTCTGTAACAAACACAGTGTCAAGTGCAAATTGGTACTGACAATATCAGCAACAGATACCTGTTGACTAAGAAGATTGGCTAAGAAGAACTTACTGGAGCAAAACTGAGGTACTTGTGTCTAGGTATTTAAACTCTGGTAGAATGATCCCCACCCAAAAATAAAGACAGTGAACTGTAGTAAGATTATTTTAAATAATGCAAATAAATCCTCACAGAAATTATTAGTATAATTTATCAATACTTACCTATCCACAAAAAATATACTTCAGCTTATCTGTTGAGATACAATGTTATTGTTTACTGTGCATTGTAACCAAATTAAATGCAGTAGTGTTCTGTCCATGTCCCCAAATAAAATGTAATGAAAGCAAGTTCAAAATATGCTTTTTAGACACAGTGATTTATGTCATGTTCATTGATTTCAACTTATCCATAAGTAAAAACTACCAAGAGTAAATCCTCAGCTTGTTACTGGAGAAGCACCTTATTAAATTCACATGATGTCAGCTAAAAATAGTCATTCTTGTTATATGCTTATTTTCTAACTGCATCAGTCTTGCACAAAGTTTTAAAATGGAATGAAATCTGGTATTTATAGATAGTCTGTTAAACTCCAGAATTTAGTGTGCAATGCAAACTCCTGCAATTTAAAAACAAAGTTTATTTTTCTGAGAGGCTGGAAGTCTAAGATTATTTTTAGATTTGCAGCTTCAGATGCTGAAGCCTGAAGTTTTATGTAGCTTTACAGTTTGTAACGCAATATCCTTATTTGCACATTGGTCACATATTTCAAGTACTTTGAGTGAAACAAAGTATCTAACACAACAACAGCTCTCTGATATATGAAATAATCACACAGTAGCACCCAAAGGCAAATCAGTACCAGAGATAATGTATAAAAAAATCAGCAACAAAAATCAACTCAGTGCATCACAGAACTTACAATTTTTTCCATACAATAGGAACCGGCTCCTTTGTCAACAAACTAGATAATATTATTGTATGGCAACACAAAATTTTGTAAGGTATGATTCTACTTATTTTCACTTTGAATGGCATTCTTGCATATACAAACAACAAATATTAAGTAGAAATAAGAGGTTATTACTAACTGTCTGTATGACATAGTGAGTCTGTTGCTAGAGTATTAGGCTTTGCTCTAGTGTCCTTATCTTGTAAGGGAAGTTAGAAAATTGGAAAGAGATCTCTGAGCAATAAAAATAAAAATTTAAGATTTTTACTGTTAGTTTTGCCAAGAGATGGAGGCAATTGCAATCTTCTAAGATCATCTTTTGCTGCTGAACGGGTTTTTCTTAGCATAAAAGGCCATATTATAGCCAAATAGCTGTATGTTCTGGTTTAAAAAGTAATTCTGGACTGGAAATTTGCAAATTTTAAACAGCTGTTTAAAATTACTCAGGAGGTCATGCAAGATTATCATAACAGCTTTCTCTGACAGTAAAACTTGCCACCCAGTGTATGAATTAGCAGAGGACACATGCAGAAAAATTAAACTGAAGTTCAGTTTTCATCTGCTTTCACAGGCTTCAGAAAGATAAATTACTCCATATACTCAGGGCTAAGCTTATATAACTAACTTGTCCTCACTGATAAGAATGGTATATTCTCACAGTCTGGTAAATTAACCTGCTTTGCATCAATGTAAGAATAGAGGAGTTTAATTTTGTCTTGGTAATTTAAAAGCATGATTAGTTAGACGAACAGCTAAAACTCCCAAACAGGCTTTCCCTGTTAGCCAAAGGCAGGAATAGTTATTCAGTGAAACTATTTATCAGCTATATTACCTATAACTGAAAAATGGCACTCATTCCATGCTACTTTGGGTGAATTTTTAGAAGACTGTGAACGTAAAGTTGGTGTTAAATGACTGCTAGATGTTGATGAATTATGCCTATGATCACAGTAAGGAACCTGATTTATTTGGAGAATCTGAATTAAATTTTGAACATTACATTTGATACCTGCTCAATATTTTATATTATCATTTGTAGATTATTGCTAAACTTCAGTCATCCTTATCTTGTATGACTGTAAACAGCTCATTCAGATTTTCATTGCACCAGATCACTGCAGAAACTTATTTGTATGTCTGTGAGCATACATAAACTCAATTTTCTTGTGCTTTCACTAGAAGGGTGTTACTAACACATTTTACCAAGATGCAACCCTATTTACCATCTTTCCAATTTTTGAATGGGGACACAAATTTTAAGTTCTCAGTCAAAATTTAAAACAAATGTGTAAAAGAGCTACAACATATCTACTATAAGTAACGGCAATTTTCCTTCACACTAGGTTCCTTCTTAGGTGAGAACATGGGTCCTCTAGACCGTTTCAGTAGACTGGGGAAAGATTGGCCCTTTGGAAGTCAAAATTAGTGTTCTGCTGCGTAAACTTGGGTATGTACATGAATATGTCTTGACAAAAAAGGCTATTTAAAGAATTAAATTAATATAAGAAAAATTCCTTTTATATCTTTCCTTCCACCATTTTGGATGATATTATATTGAAGAGCAGACACACAGCTTTGTTGTACAGATTAGCCACACCATTTGCTTATATTTAACAGAAGATCACATTTTTATTTTTATAATTCATATTTTTCTGATGCTATAAGCATTTTTTTTTTAAATTAATCATCTGTATTACTCAAAGACAAAGGGTGGCAGACATCTTATAGGTCAGACAAATTTCAGACTCTCTTTACGGTATATCGTTTTTAAAAATCCCATATTAATTTACAAATGGATATAGACTCAGTTTCCTAGACAATTTTCTTCTGTCATATGATATGCCTCAAAACACAACATTAAGTTCCTTAAACATTTATCCGTAAGTAGCAAGGTAACTACCATCACATTGTCTAACTCAAAGGGTACAACAAGGGATTTACCTGGTATAGCAAATATTTGAAAATACTAAATGGAGAAATAATAATGAGAGAACCCTATTCCTGCATTATTTAGAGAATTAACTTAGGTTTCACTAAATACCTTAGGAAAGACAGACTTACATACATATAAGAAACACTTTAAGGATATATTTAACCTAGTTAATGATATTGAAAGTTGAATTTAAAAGAAACCTATTATAATTTAAAGACATTTTAACACATACTAAAATAGGCAGAGAGCACAAATACTGCCCTGGCTTAGAAGACATGTGGACTCACTGTATTAACTGGAGTCCTCTATGACATATACTACAATATTGTCCAGAATTATGAGTTTAAGTAAATTTATGCCTGAAGTTACTGGCCTCGAACTAAGTGTGTCAGTCACAGTAAGTAATGTGCATGCTAAATTTGAGATGGAGTTAGAGCTTTGAGCCAGGCCCCACTGAGGGACTGCTATAGTTTCACAGAGTTTTGCTTAGGTCTTTTTATCTTCCTCTGAGCTTACAAAATGTATAGAACTTAGGCGCAAAATTTAGAGCTAATGACAACTTGTGACAATAATTTTCAAAACGGAAGGTGACGGCATCTGAGGATTTGATTCGTATCCACCTCTGTTAAAACACTGTGTTTTGGAATCATAGGATCATTTAGGTTGGAGAAGACCTCAAAGATCATTGAATCCAACCTTTGATCATCACTTTGATAAAAAGACCATAGCACTAAGTGCCACATTCAGTTGTTTCTTGAACACCTCAGTAATGGTGACTCCACCACCTCCCTGTTCCAATTCCTAGCAATCCTTTCCATGAAGAAATTATTCCTGATGTCCAACTTGAACCTCTCCTGGTGCATCCTGAGGCCATATCCTCTTGTCCTGCCACTGACTCCCTGGGAGAAAAGGCCAAACCTCATCTTTCTACACTCTCAGGGAATCATAGACAAAGTTTCCCCCCGAGCCCTTTTTTCCCCAGGCTAAACAACTCCAGCCACTTCTCATAGGACTTACTCTCCAGACTCTTCACAAGCTCCACTGCCCTTCCATGGACATGCTCCAGCCCCTCAATGTCCTTCTTGTACTGAGAAGTCCAGACCTGGACACAGGACTCAAGGTGCAGCCCCACCAGTGCCAAGCACAGAGGGACAATCCCTGCCCTGGTCCTGCTGGTCACACTGTTGCTGGTACAGGCCAGGATTCCCTTGGGGCTCTTGGCCACCTGGGCACACTGGCTCATGTTCACAGCTGCTGTTAACCAACACCCCCATACCCTTTTCTGCTGAGCAGCTTCCCATCCACTTTTCCCTCAGCCTGCAGCACTGCACGGGGTTTTTGGGACCCAAGTGGACAAAGTATCACTCTAACAGGAATAAAAATACTAGCAACTTTTACCTTAAGAATAAGAACTACTGGATACTACTGAATATATTTGTAATTTCTGTTTCAATAGTAGTTTATCTCACATGATGAACTAGTTTAAAGTTTTAATCAATAGCTGACAAATTTTAGTTTGCTTCCTCTTGGCAAAAACCTACTAATACAAAAACAACAGGATTCTTCAAGAAAGGATTTTATAAAGGATTCTTCAAGAAAGGATTTTATAAAATATAACCTGACAGCACTCTAGATATTGTTTTGGTTTATCTTGATCAAAATAATGAAATATTTAAGCATTCAAGTTAATGAAAACCAGATTAGGTTGAGTATAGAAGCAGTGACTTTAAGATTAAGTTTATATAAATTCAGGTATTGCTGTGTCTCTGTTAAATCTGACAAACATGTGCATACAAGTTTGTTATTCAGTTTTTGATCTCTGACATTTACAAGATATTTGGAAATAATTTACGGAACAGCCTTTAGGCCCAGTAGTATCATATATATGCACAATAAATGAGTCATTCTGGCTTAATTTCAACTATTTTCTAGGTTGAGACTTAGGGGGATTTTTTTAATTAAACAATTCTAGTAGCTACAAAAAACCAGTAAATTACCACTGGATTATATTTAATCCACAATAATAAACTGTATATATTTCCAGCAAGGAACATCCAGAGATGTAAATTTAAAATCTTTTCCTCAAATAACATTTAAAAATCCCTTAGCTCAACAGTATAAAGGAGTAAGATCTTATTTCCTGTTAATGTAGGAACAGAGTCCTATATTTCAGAACTGTTCAGATACTGATTCCAAGATAAATTTGTTATCCTAAATATGAAAGATTTATATATTTTAATAAATACAAGAAATCTCTTTCACTAAACAAATAAAAAAATCTGAGAAATCTGGTTATTTTATTACCAAGTTTATTTGGATGGACTTTCACCTTAAAAATTAGAAAGCTCTTGTTCTCCATTATTTTAAGTGACTGTGCTATCTATTTGGCTAAATATTACTGTATTTTTTTATTTGATATCTTTTCCCTTTCTTTCCCTCTTGTCGTCATCTCCTTCTCCTTCTCCTTCTCCTTCTCCTTCTCCTTCTCCTTCTTTCTCCTTCTCCTTCTCCTTTTCCTTCTCCTTCTCCTTCTCCTCCTTCTCCTCCTGATCACCCTTTCTGCATTTCCTTCTATGCTTAAAAGAATTTTTGTTAAAAATGATAAACGTTGCAAAATAATTCTAATTTAATAAAAGTAATATTTTCTTTAACATCCTAATCCTCAAAGTGTTCTTAAAATAAGAACTCCTTTTATTGAAATTCCTATGCAGAATATTGGTTTTATAAATTTCCATTAGCACTAAGTACCCCTTCCACTTGAAGAAATCTTTGTTCAGATGAAATTCTGGAATTCTAAGAGTTAATTTTCAGTCTGGAAACCCTGTAGAATATATGCAGAACTTTGGAAGTAGGTCAGATATCATATAAATCTTTTACATCATTCTCCATCCAATTATATTATTTAAGATTAGCTGTCAGGACTCTAGAGCTTCAGATAATTATTGATTTGTCAGATTATGCTAATATGGTCAGTATTATGGCAGATAAATATTTGTACAGCCAAATAATACTTGACAGCAAATGTGTACATATTATTTAAGATATAAATGTCAATGAATCATTCTGGTGATTGACAGGAAAGTGCACAGATCATTAAGATCCACCTTTCCCTGATGGTCACAGGACCATAATATACAAAATATGATCAAATTTTCTTTTTCTTATCCAGGCTGATTTGAAGCAAAAAATATCAACCATAGCTCAAAGATGTGGAAGCATGATATTTAAGAGGCAGAGTGAGTGAGTTTTATGTTTACATAAATATGTTTACATAGATATGTTTACATTGTAACATGGTTAACCATGTTTACTAAATAGTAGCTTTTCAAAAAATAAAATCCTCTAAAATTAGTAGTCTGTGTTTATTTTTCATGGTTCTTTTATTTTTGTTTGGTAGACCTTCATGAGAATTGAATGAAGAATTCTATATGTAAAAATATTAAAGTAATACTTACTTCTTTTTTTTCCCATAGGTTCCAGATTATAGGCTAGTATTTTGAAAAGATTTCTTTAGGGACACTGTACAAAGCTTCTCTTTTACACCTTACAGTAGACAAATCTTTCTAGGAGATTTCAACATTTTGTGCTTTCCCCTTCATGCAAAAAGTACACTAATCATGTGGTATCTCCTCTGCATCTTTGTTTTTTCCTGTGTAAGTATTTTGTACAGTATAAAGTATGAACCAGGGCCATTAAGTACACAGTGATTAACATGCAAGTATTCATTTGTTAGCAGTTAGTGTAATAAAGCATTATGTAGACTGAATGAGATATGATTGATAACACTGGTAGACTATATCTATTTTTGCTAGATATTTGAATAGGAAATGTACCTTTTTAAATAAGAAGATATAAAACCAGCAAAATGCATAAGAATGGAATAAAACCCTTCTGAAATCCTAGAACTCAGTGATCTCACCACCTAGAGACTGCAAACAAAAATATTAGTAGTGGAAATATTACATGTGTATTCTTGGAGTTTTGACCCTGGGCTCTGAAATAGTTCTATAATGACCTAAAATACAAGACAAAGAGTTAATTAACAAGGGAGAGTAATATAGAACAAAAGTAGAAAATGGAGAACTGTGACCTTGGTTTGGATAAAAACCATCACTTTTATTGAATAATGAGATGAATGTGAATGAACTCCTATGATAAAATTTGACCCAAAAGAAATAAAGTGATCCTTGGATATACAAACTGTATATGTACAAAGTATTATCAAGACTGGCCATGCTGCAGTAATTTGGGTTTTGTCAGTAGAATAAACACTCTTGAGATGCTGTCTTCTGTTCTGGTGTTTATAGTTCAAGAAGGTGGTAATAAACAGGAAAAAATTCAGAGAAGAATGCAAGAATATTTGATGGCTGAAAAGAATATTTAATGCTGAAAGGCAATGAGCCAAATTATTTAACTCATGAAGAGTAATTTGTTTAGATCAATATTCTTGAAATTTTTAAAATATGCCTGGTCATTTGCAGAAGAGAGAGATGAGAATAAGGAAAATGGATCTTTAGCCCTCTCAAAGTATAAGAAATTTTGAGAAATATACAGGATCACCAATTTTTTGCTCAAGCATTTATTAAAGTACCACCATCTTTCCATTTCCTTTTCCTCATTTCTTTTTAGATCTAGATACAGACTATCAGATCTACCGTGTCTAGATCTGTAACAGTATTTTAACATTCAGCTTCATCTTCCTCTTTGTTGTTCTAAGTACTTGGGTTCTATTCTCAATAAGATGAGAAAAAGACAATGCCAGAGAATGAGATCTTCTAAAACTAGGACTCTCACCATCTTAGTCTGCTAGAAGTAACCAGAAGTCTTAAATACTTTGTTTCTGGCAGAGAAAGTTACAACACTACGCATCAAATCCAGATGAGTTCTTTCTCACAAATAATTAAGGAGCTAATAGCTATCCTGCCAAAGTAATTGAAATTAAGAGCACTTCCCTTGAGCTATGTCAGTTTAAGGTGCTGTGTTTTCTTTAGGAAAAACACAGTTTAACACAACAATCCATTTTATAAGTTTACATTCCTTATAGTGCAGAGGAGTTTAACAGACAGAAAAATTGACCTTCTAATTTGCTTGACCTGGCCTTCACGCACAGAAATGAACATGCACTTTAGATTCCCAGCTAGTACAGCCAGTTTCTCCTTGACTTGACCTGAATGCCTTCAGTGTTGAAAGTCTAGGATTCCCAGAACGAAGCCAAAAACATTAACTATAGTCAAACCCTTTTATTAATGAGCTATGCATTAATATAATTCAGCTCTAATTTTGTCAGAAAAAAAAAAAGGTATTAAATATTTACCATACTCATCAAATAGGTTTCATCTGCTAACAGGGAAGGAAAATAAAGTGGCAGTATTTGAAAAGAAAATACCAAAGCATACCCATCAGAACTTGCTCACATACTCATTACAGTTTCTGTAAGACAGTACAAAGCTAAAAATGAAAAAATACGAATGAAGATGCTGTTCACTGATATTCTTTTAATTTAAAAAAAAAAGTTAAAAGGGAATTTAATGAATACAATGGTAAAAAGATCACAAAAGTATGCCTCATGTTGTACACCACTGAAAAATAAATGCAGATAAGCTATTCAGCAATCAGCCCTAGTTGGTGATCCAGTCCTTGTTTTATGGTGTATGTGTACTCTGTTTATTAATTAGAGCTATTGAGCACACTGTAACTCTTGGAGAACCACATCATGATTTTCCTAACCCATGGAATATAATCAGCAGATTGCTTGTAAATAGAAACACTGATAAAGCATAGCATATAGGAAATCATCTCTGGAGTTTTGACCCACTGTTTCTCACAAGATAAAAACATTATAACTTGCTTCTTCCTCTTCAGTGTTCAGCCTCTTCAGTAGAATGAATTTATAAATGGGATTAGGAAGGAGTGAATATTGTTACATAGTTATGATGTGGTCAGGCCATAAGACTTAGCAAAAGAGGAGCCCAACTAATGGATAAGGAAGATTGCAAACACAGAAGTAAATGAAAGCAGGTGTTTTCATGAAGAGTCTACCTCAAACCTTGAATGCAACTCATACCAATAGTGTAGGCCAGTGGGAACAAAATTGGTGTTAATCTGAGTGGGTAAATGTGTACATATAATGGAATTTATAATTAATACATAGAAGGTAATTTTAAATATGTAATGCAATTTAACTTATTATATATTAAACTTTATTAGGCAGTAAGCTGATAACTATAGTAGTTTTGGACTAGAACTAAAATATTCATAGATGGGCATGTAACTACTTCAGTATGAGATGAAGCTTTGAAGCGATTTTCAATTAAAGTGTTAGTGAAACTGAGACTATAATATGTCTGTATTATAGTCTATGTAATATGTCTATATTATAGTCTATCTACTATATGCCTCTGGAATAGCTAAATATTATGTATTAATGGACTCCTGAACAAGATCACCATCCAATGACATCAACATCAAAATTATTAAAAAGAAAAAAGATAAAACCTTCATTACAAAGTAAAAGCAATAGATATATATAAAAAGTTTATTTGCTTTACTTCAATATGCTCTTCAACTTTCTTCCCAATAATATTTCTTAAAAAATTGAGACAAGTACAGGAATATATATATCTCAAATTGATAATTATAATTCAGGTGACTATTATACTGAATAACTACATATAAATAAGTATCAGGGCAGATAAGCAGCATTATATTGTTTTCCAGCAATTTCTACCCAACAGGAATTGTATAATTTGACTTTATTTACTTACTTATTTAAAAAACTAGCATTACAAACCCAGATTACTTCAAAGGAAAAGAAAAACACAAATACGAAAATAATAACAGCTCATTATGGAAATTTGTCTATATTGATCTAAAACCTTCAGGCTATTACAAAGGACATTGCAACCTTATGCAAATTTAACAGTTCTTCTAATTACATTGTGATTGATATGTAGCCTCAGTAGAATATGCTTTTGGGTTTTTTTCATCTTTGAGATTAAAATTACTTGTACATTATGGTCATTGAATTAACTAATGATGCTGTATTTAGTGAGCTCCCCCAACCAGGTATATATTCATTTTAAAACAAAATTACTAGGCTAGCTGTTATGCACACAAAACTGTTTTCCCACAGATTTCCCTACCACACCCAACACTACCTTTTTTATCTTGTGCAGAGATGTCCTGTGAAAAGAATCCTAACAACAGATAACGTGACCAATAGCACAAACAACAAGATGTATAGTCTCTTCTCTATTGATTTTACTGTCCTTAAATAATCAATATGAATATATTTAATTGCTGAAGTTATAAAGTGATTAAAATTTGTTGCTCTGTGTGAGTGGGATTGTTTAGGAGTCAAGCTCTTGGCTCTTTTAAGCCATCTTCACTGAAAACTGAAATTGACAAAAATTTGTTCTTAAAGTAATTTTTTTACAAGAGTTTCCTATTTCTCTTCTCATTACTAGGCAAAGGGAAAAAAAAACAATCTGGCAAAATTGAGCATAAACTTGCATGAAAAAGATATTAAAAGTGACGCCTCTTCCATTTTGTGAAGAGTATAAGTCTCAGTCATACTTATAGAGATGTATATAATTTCCACAAAACCTACAATGGTATATTGCTCCCTTGAAATAAGCAAAAATTTCTCTTGTGCTAAAATTTTCAGCTGAGGACCTCAAAACAGATTATGAACAGAAATTTATTCAGTTTCTGCTTTTGACATTCTGACAGACAGTGTCTGCTGCAAGAACATAAAGCAGAGGAAAATGCTTCTCTTTGTGCAGTGGGCTAAGCTTAAGCAATCTGTGTTAGCAGTGTCACTTGGATAAAACAGGTATCTGGGTACTTCAAGGAAGATATTTAGAGCTGACTTTAAGTTTCAAAATACTATAATACTGGGAAATACTAGGATACACAAAGACTTAAATGGTTGTCCTCAAAGAACATTACAGTTCTGCATTTGATGAGGAAAAGATTCAGAAGATCAGATTCAGCAAATTTTTTTAGGTTTTGTCATACTGAGAACAGAAGGGCTTAGACCCCTTTGGACAGACCAAAACCCACATCTAAAATAAATTATCTAGTCTATATAATTTTTAAGCTTTTCTCTTTGAAAGACATATAGATCAAATTTATAGTTCTGAGATCTAAGGGTGGTTTCTCCATGGCTGAGATGCACAGATTACGAAATTGTGTGCACCTTCTTGGAGCATTATACATTGAATATTCATAAAGAGAAAACTTCAGACTGTAGGAGGTGCCACACTGACTGCTCTCAAGTATCACATTCTCCAATTAAAAATAAAAGCCAGTACTGCTACATCTAAAAGTTATCCAAAGAATAACTTCCCTACATATTTTAGTTTCTGTGACCCATTTTATGGGAAGACAGTGACACCATATGAAGTAGATCTTTAGTATTTCTGTCATGCTGATTACTGTAATTGGAGAAATATAGCTCAGCCTTCCCCGAGGAAGAAGAAAGCACAGCCTTAATGAGTTTCCCTAATACTGCAACTTGCTTAAATAAAATAAGAATACAATTAAGCTTACTCAAATGTAAGACTAAATCAGAATGCCATTAACTATTGTTCAGTGCACTGAAGTGTGAAATATATGCTTTTATGTTGCTGCAAAAAAACATGCACTTTTAACTTTGAAGGCATTGGATGAAGTAATACAACAAAGAAAAGAAAAGATAAATAATAGATAAAAATAGCTACAGTCTGAGACTTACATGCATAATATAATACATGAATGCACATGAACAAGTGAAAAAACCCAATAACTTTGCAATGCCAAGGGAAAAAATAGGACAGGAATCCTAACCAAATTATTGAGTCAGTTAAGCTTCTGATAGTCTCTGAAAATTTTACTGTAGACCCCTTCACACAGAATGATACAAAATTGAGTAGAGACAATCCAATCCTGCCATCCTATTCTTATATTGATCATCATGTACTCAGATTGTTTAGACTGCTTTAGCACCTGTGGTCAATATGAGGCTCACATTCTCAGAACTAAATGGCACTGTGGTCATGGGTTTGCTATGAACAAAAGGGGACAAACCACATACATAGACCAAAGAGTTTATTATTAGCTCAATTAATGTTTAAACATAACAGCCCAAAATGTTAGTTCAGTTACACTAATAGTCACTAATAATCCAAATTAACTCAGAGAAATTGAGTTAACTCAGTAATATAGCTAACAGGTTGTACTGGGGGAAAGGCAAAAAACAAACCAAACCACTTGTCCTGGTGCTGTGCTCTCCCTTCCCTGCCCCTGGCACCTTAACATTGTCAATCTAGAAGGAGGGAGAATGAGGGAAGGCTGCAATGAGCTGTCAGCACCCTGATGGCTTTGACGGGAAGAGGAGGATATGTCTGCTAGGGTTTTCCTCCTACTCTTTGCCAGGAGAAGTATGGGCATGATAGTTTCTTCCAGTTCAAGTTTGCAGTATGTTTGAGTTTGGGTTTATATGTTTCACTGTCACAGTTCACTTGCTTCCCCCACATAGACAGACACAGCCTGGCAGTGGCCCCCAGAGCCACCCTCCCCACTCTGCCCCAAGGGTTTGTCAGACAGTGACAGACAGGCGGTGTCTGACCTCAGCAGGGACACCCCCAGAGCAGGGGAAGTACCAGCCACTGGAACCAGCACAGGAATTAAACAATCAGCACCCAGTCCAGATCATGACAAGGTGGAGCCCTTCTATTGTCAGGTCAGGGCACAGCTGGGGACCTTATGCAAGCAGTGGCAAAAGTCTTATTTTCTAGGCTACAGTGGCACAGACCACATTCAGCTTATTGGCACAGCTCAAATGTGCCAATGGTTCACTATTTACCTTTGCCTTAATTTCTCAGCCTAATTTATCTATCTATAAAAAGAGTTGTCCGCCTCCATCCTGCCACCTTAATGAAAATTGGCACAGAAACAACACCAAGAAGTCTGAGCTGGAGGACAAGCTTGATTCTTGAGCTTCCATGATATTATAGACACACTTTTAGAAACCCATAATCCAAAGAACACAAAAAACATGAGGTAGTGGCTAAAGAAATAATGGTGATGCACCTGTGAAGATATCTGATGTGCGTAACCTGAAATCGTATACATTTTTCATGTCATCAAGTCATGATTGATTACAGAAATAATAATTACAAATATAGGCTATGAAAAATGAAGATGAAGAGTCATGAAGTCTTGACTGAAAGAACTTCAAAGAAGCTTTGCACTAGAGGACATCTAGTTTTCATTTCATTTCTCAAACAAGAGTAGGAAGCCATTGTGTGGTGTTTAACATCTTTTTTCTTTTTCTTTTTTCTTACCTGACTGATCAGACCCATAAGGTTCTAATTTTTTTTACTTTACTGCTATAATCAAAGATGAAAGAGTTGATTCTATAGATTGAAGGAATATAAACTACAAATAAGTAGAGACTCTAAATCAGTGATGTGATTGGTGTGTAAGCAATATATTTAAGGTTTTTGGATGGAGCCTGATTAGTAAATAGGGGGTTCTGCTGTGAAGCTGTCTTAAAGGGGGAAAGGGATCTTTACACAGGAGTTAGCAGGGAGCTTTAAACCAGATTTGAATGAGGAAGGGGGTAAACCCAGGCTTGCTATGGATAAACACTGAGTACATCAGTGTTTGAGATCCTTCACTCTGCTATTTCAGTGTAAGTAGGGGATGTAGATCCGTGCAGCGGTAAATATCCAAGGTTTACTAGTGTGATACAAAGCCACAAAAACACTTAAGAATGGTCACATAGGAATTAGAGCTAGTATCCCCAGAAAGGTGGTGGATTCAATAGCCCAACTGAAGTGCATCTACACCAATACACACAACATGAGCTACAAACAGGAGCTGGAATCCATTGAGCAGCAGGAAAACTATGAAAAAATTGCCATCGTGGAAACATGGTGGGATGACTCTCAAAACTGAAGTGTTAAAACAGATGGCTATAAACCCTTCATGTGGGCTAGTCAAGGAAGGAGAGGTGGTAGGGTATTCCTATATGTTAGGAAATGTATTGATTGCCTGGAATTTAATGATGGTGATGTCAGGGTTGAGTGCTTATAGTTAAGAATCAGGGCAGGGGCAAAGGCCAACACGGCAGATATGGTGGGATTTCTTTTTCTGGGATTTTACCCTTGACAAAAATTAATTACATAAAAGTGTCCTATTTTTCTCTTTGTCCTAGCTTTGTTGATGTTATTGATGCACACAAATGCTGTAGGACTGAGGCAACTTTTGTCTTTCATCTCCTAGTGTTTCAGTCTGAGACCCATTCTTAGTGTCTGAAACTGCTTTGCAGTTACCTATGTCTGGCTGTGACACCTGCCAGAACAGCCTTCACTAAGTCCATGAACAGATAATCCTGAACTTAAGTGGAAGTTTCACCGCTGCAAGGGAAATGAGGGCTGGATTCTGTACCTGGGATGGGGCAGCCCTGGATGAATGTACAGACTGGGGAATGAGCTGCTGGAAAGCAGGGCCACAGAAAGGGACCTGGGGGTCCTGGTGGACAGAAAGTTGAATATGAGTCAGCAGTGACCTGGAAGCCAGGAGGGCCAGCCCTGTCCTGGGGTGCATCAGGCACAGTATCACTAGCCAGGCAATGGAGGGAATTGTCCCTCTCTGCTCTGCACTGGGGTGGCCTCACCTCGAGTGCTGGGGGCAGTTTTGGGTACTTCAGTATAAGAAAGACATTAAAGTATTCGAGAGCATCCAAAGGAGGGTAGCAAAGATGGTGCAGGGCCTTGAGGGGAAGCCGTGTGAGGAGCCACTGAGGACACTTGGTCTGTTCAGCCTGGAGGAGAGGAGACTGAGGGGAGACCCCATTGCAGTTACACCTACCTTGTGAGAAGAAGTGGAGGAGTAGGCACTGATTTTTTCTTTGTGGTGACCAGTGACAGGACCCGAGGAAATGGCCTGAAGCTGTGTCAGGGGAGGTTTAGGTTGGATTTCAGAAAAAGGTTTTTCATCCAGAGGGTGGTTGGGCACTGGAACAGGCTCCCCACAAAAGTGGCCACAGCACCAGCCTG
Organism: Coloeus monedula; assembly: GCF_965178545.1. Lineage (NCBI taxonomy): Eukaryota > Metazoa > Chordata > Aves > Passeriformes > Corvidae > Coloeus > Coloeus monedula. The sequence goes on along the minus strand of NC_138782.1, from coordinate 91,630,416 downwards.
ACAGAGTTCAAGAAGCATTTGGACAATGCTCTTGGGCATATGGCGGGATTCTTGGGGATGGTGCTGTCAAAGGCTTGGAGTTGGATTTCGATGATCCTTGAGGGTTTCTTCCAACTCAGTTTGTTCTGTGATTCTGTGATCTCAAAAATTTGAGTCTCCATTGTTGGATTTGTTGCAAGTTATTGTATAACTTTGGTGAGACACACTATGTGTTTGACTTTCTTTTTTTTTTTTTTTTGATGTCGACTTAGTTCTCTGCTTTCCAAAATGGAGCAATATAGGACAGTTCACTCTGATGGCTACTTGTCATAAATGGATGTGCAGAATTATGGTCTTTGTAACAATAACATTAATATCTCAACTAGCACAAGACTGTATGTACACTAAAATGTACAAAGCAGTAAATAATATAAAACCATTTTTCACCTTAATTACTTCTTCATTAGAAATAAAAAGGTTTATAACTTTTAAAAGCCTTCTAAAATGTTTTTCATGTTTGATCTTTAGTCAAAGACAGAAAATATTAGTAAGACCCCAAGACAAAAGAAGTATCGGGAATAAGCTGAGAGACTAAAGAAATTAGAAAGAAGGATTTGTCTAAAAATACTCTTAGACTGCAAAAATAGAAATAAAGACACTTGGCAAGAATGAAAATATCTCTTTGCAAAAGAAATTATAACATTGTAATTTTTTGTTATTTATTCTCCCCCCAAAAAAAGATAAAATAATTGGGTTTGCTATCTAATGGGAATGGATAATTATGAAGATAAGCCAGGTAGTAATGATAGTATGCCTCTCAGCTGTCTAAAGATATCCCAAAAACTTTGCATCAGATTTTAGTAAGGAGAACTGCATAGCAAAGACAAGTGGGATATTGAGTTCATAAAAAAAAGAAGAAAGAAAATTATCAGATGTGTAATGAGAATAGAATTTAGGCTTTTTAACAAATATTTTTCAGTTGAGGAGCCTGAAAATGTCAATCCTATAGTGTTGCAAGAATTTGAACACACACAGTCACAGTTATAGCAAGCAATGATCTTTAATGTGTCTGCTGAACCAGCGCTAGTGCTGTGTGATTTTAAAATAGCAAATATGCCACTTACATTTAGGAAACATCAGACAACTCAGTTTGCTCTTGGTAGTAAAATAGACCAAATGTGACTTGCAGTCCATTCTTTGAAACAAAACTATGTATTTTCCATTTGTGTATGGCAAGAATGTGGAGTACACTCTTTAAGATGGAAATGTAAGTGCAAGAGCAGGTGTGTAAATCAAACATGCAAAACTGAGACAAGGTTTTAAATATTAACCAGGGAATTACAAAGAGGTACAAAAGATTCAACATGAAAGAAATATAAAAGAAACAAAGAAATTTATGAAAGGTGGGGGTAGAGGCCTTGGAGCAGGATGAGGAGCAGTGACCCTGGCTGGGTACTACAAAGAATCACCAACCTCGACCAGACTCAGCACTTCCTTTGGGACACAGCTTGCAACTTGCCTACACCACAGTAACAGTGTGCAACCACCTCTACTTTAAATGTGTGTGGGTCTACATGGGGGTCCTGCCCACAGATGGTAGCTTAGTGGGGTGCCAGCAGTGGCAGGGGTACCTGCTCAGCTAGTGCACTCACATCTTCATAGATGTGATATGCATGTGGTTGACCCTCACCTACACACTAGGTGGGTTACATTTCAGCCAGTGTGTGATTGTTGTTTTCAGGGATGAGTTATAGAAGAGTTGTTATAAAACTGTAGGTTTTTGGCAACATTTTACGTGTCAAGTATTGTGGTTTACCTTTTGTTCTGCTTTTATTGGTGGACAATTAATATATTGAAAAATTGCTTCTGTACTGATTAGATTAAACTATGTGAGCTGAGTTTTCCCATTAGACCAGCAAATTATTGAAAAAAAAAATCTAGAATCATAGGATATCCTGAGCTGGAAGGAACCCACAAGGATCATTGACGTCAGGCTCCTGTCCCTGCACAGGACAGACCCAAGAATCACACTGTGTGCCTGAGAGCATTGTTCAAATTCCTCATGAACTTGTGTCAGTCTTGGTGCTGTGACCACTTCCCTGGGAGCTTGTCCCAGTGCCCAACCACCCTCCGGGTGAAGAAAGACTTTTCTGACATCTAATCTAAACCTCTTCTGACCTGACACAATATCAGGCCATTCCCTGAATTCCAGTCCTGTCACTGGTCACCACAGAGAAGAGATCAGTGCCTGGCCATCCTCTTCACCTCATGAGGAAACTGTATACTGTGGTAAGGTCTCCCCTCAGTCTCCTCTTCCGCAGGTTGAACAAGCCAAGTGACATCAGATGCTCTTAGTATGACTTCCAAATATTGCATATGTTGTTTGCCTTTCCTTCTCCACTTCCCAATTTTCCCTATTTTCTGTCTTTCAGGCAGAAAAGAAATTATGAAGGCCAAGTAGTGTGAATCCTGAAAGGGACTGAGATGTAGGCATGACAATATCTAGGAGAGATTGAAGGAGATCACTGAGAACTGCAGGCATATTCAGTCTAATAAGTCAAAGTTTTTTGGAGCTTGACCACTCACCTGAGTTGTATGCCCCTGCTTTAGAAAAGGTTTGAGCAAAAGGCTGGAGACATAAATGAAAAATGGCATAAAGATTAGTGAATGTGGATCACACCTGACCAATTTCATTCATCTTTGAAGGGCACTACTAATCTATTAAATAAAAGAAGACAGCAGATCTAAGCAGTCTGGATTTCAAATATATACTTGCAAAGGTGCCAAATAGGAAAAGGTGAGTGAAGGTGGAAGAAGGGACTGAAAGAGAAACTGAGTATAGGAAGAGAATTAACTGAAGAGTACTCGTGGATATATCATAATGAAAGAGGGCTACTAAAATGAACACCTAATGAAGCTATTAACAGTTGAAACATTCTTATGCACAAAAGAAAAAGAGGAGCATAACATATATGTGAAGCTGAGAATTCATTTTTAGTCTTCTTAAAAGTTTTACCAGTGTAGACAATATGCAATAAACATTATTAGTCCAGTTACAACAATGCTAACACACACTTCCCAAATTATCTAATCAATACAATATAGATCTTACCAGTAATAATAAAGGTAGAAGTTGCTATGTATGACAAACCTGCCATTATCTATCCCTTTCCCCAGGTAGTGTGCTCATCATTCTAATATTCCTCTGTATTCTAAGAAGGATGGTTTTAGCTGGTGTAGGAGGCATGCAGCACATTTTCAGCATTGTGAGGTCTCTGCAGGGAGTCCTATGATAGTCGTGGTGGAGAGGTTTCCTTCTGCCTGAAATGTAAGTTTTCTTGGTTTAGTTTTCTTAGGTTTTTTTAATCATAGCTCACTTTCCTCTCCCACTGCAGCCCGGCAGTGTCCCCCAGCCCCATGGACACAGAGGCATATAGTTTGGCAGAACATGATTGGGGGGGTGGGGAGGAGTGTGTGTCCCCAGCAAGGCCACTCTAAAGCAGAAGCAGGAGAGCCAGCAGTCACTGCCCATGGCATAGGGGTTAAACCAGTGGCACCCAGCTCAGGCTATGAATAGGCTAAAATCTGGCACTGACAGGTCAAGGTCATGATTTTTTAATCAGTAATTGCAAAATTATATGTCCTAGATATGGAACCCCTCAAGAAATGTCTGTGGAGTGATGCAATACGGCTTTCTCTTTAATTTTCCTGGCACAAAATTTATGTATGTGTTGATAAATTTTTCTGATAGGTTACATTGGGAGGAAGATTTTTTTTTTTAGTTGAGAAATATAGGAATGGAAATGGAATAAACATTGGAGACTAAAATATCTTTCATTTAGGAACTAATGAGAAGAAATTCTTCAGGAAGTTGTGGTCTCATTAGCTGAAAACTGCTGAGAAACAGAAAAGTTTGCATATATTAGTCATTAAAAGTCTACAGAATGCCAGTGTGACATAATAAAGGGGGAAAAATAATCCTATAATTTTTCAGACTAGGTTTTACTTACTGAATAAAGGAATTATTAATTTCATTGTATAGTAAGGATCTTTTCTGTAATACTATACACATTTTTTGGCCCATCGAATAGCTTGTGAAGATGCCTGCAGATTGGAAGAGGGGCAAAAATATCTCACAGCTGCAGTGATCAAGAAATGAGCCTGAGATGCTGGCTTTGTAAAGTTCCTGGGTAACTGTCTTTGAATACAAATGAGAAGATATTAAGTACCCAGGTGTGCAGGGAGGTGGGTGTTGCAAAGCTCCCTAAAAGGCAGCAGCCTCTTTCATCTGCAGTCAGATGGGCTAACTCCAGGGGAGAAGCACTCAATGACAAACACTAGACTTAGGGCCTCTCACCACCCACCTGAAAGCAGCAACCACTACTGCTTACTTCCAGTGAACACCTGTGAGAACACGCTTCATTTTCTCTAGTCTGTGTGCAATTAAAGGCCACCTGTTTGCATGCAGGAGCTGTTTGCAGCTGTTTCCCACAGCTGAGACCACTTCTTATTACCTTTTGGGGATAGATGATGTTGAAGTCAGCCATCAGCATCAAATTTCACCTGACAATAGTAAAGCGGATTATACTAGTGGCCATCAGTCTCAACCTGAAATAGAAGAGTAATAGAATCTTCTAAGTTAAGATGCCATGGGAATGTTCCTCTTATCTTCTATACCTGGTATGGAGCAATGAATCACAGAATGGTTTGAATTGGAAGGGACCTTAAAGATATAGTTATATATAGTTATAAAGATCTAGTTCCAGACCCCTACACGTTACACTTCACCAAGTTGCTCCAAGCTGCATTCCACGTGAATACTTACAGGAATGAGGTATCCACAATTTCTATGGGCAACCTGTTCCTATATCTCAACTCTCATAACAAAGAATTTCTTCCTAATACCTAATCTAAACATACCCTCTTTCAGTTTGAAGCCATTCCTCCTTGTTCAAGCACTACAGCCCCCTGTAAAAGTCCCTCTTCAGCTTTCTTGTAGGCCCCTTTTAGATTCTGAAAGGCTGCTCTTCCTGGACCCTTCTCCATGCTCAACAACTCCAACTGTCTCCACCTGTCTTCAAAGGAGAGGTGCTCCAGTTCTCAGATAATTTTTGTGGCTCTCCTCTGACTTGCTGCAATAGGTCAACATCCTTCTTATGCTGGGGCCCAAGAACTGGATGCAGTGCTCCAGCTGGAATCTCACAAGAATGGAGGGGGAGAATCACCTCCCTCAACTTCTTGGCCCCACTTCTTTTGAGACAGTCCAGGATGTCTTTGGCTTTCTGGGCTGCAAATGCACATCACCTGGTCACACTGTGCTTCTCAGCAACCAACCTCTGCAAGTCCTTCACCTCAGGGTTGCTCTCAGTTCTTTGCACAGCCTGTACTTGTGCTTGGGATTGCTCCAACCCGTGTGCAGGACCTTGCACGTGGCCTTGTTGAACTTAAAGGTGTTCATACAGGTCCACTGCTCGAGCCTGTGTTATTAACTCTGGATGGTATTCCCTTCCTTCAGATTGCCGACTGCACTGCACTTGGTGTCATCAAACATGCTGAGGGTGCACTCAAGCCCACTGCTCATGCCATGACAAAGATGTTAAACAGCCCCAGTCCCAATACCAAGCCTGAAGAACAGTACTGCTTTTTCATTGAGACTTTTTGACAGTGAATGACATGGTATTGGGATAATTAACAGCTGCCTAAACAGATGGTTACAGAACAAAAGTTCTTTAAACAGTCCTCAATCATAGCTTTTTTAATTATTCATCATTCTGGCTACGGTGTTTATCAACATGATCCCCCGCTTGGCACAGAGGAGGCTACAACACAGCATTGTATAATCAGCACCTCAGGCCTCTAAGGATTTCACATTAAGGAGTGTAGATAAAGGTAAGCTCTTGGGTTCAGGCCTCAGTCAAATATACATGCTAGGAACATTTTTATTGAAAAGAAGAAAAATGGTGAGGTTAGTATTTGCAAATGTACAGGGACACCAAGGAGATAATTCTTGCTGGCAAATAAACAAGTAGCTGTAAATTTACCAAGAAGAAACATGGGAAAGTAAACAGAGGCTCCTAATCACCAGCAAGTGAGATCTGAAGAGGTGGAAAGAATAAAACCAGCTTATTTAAAATTATGTTTACAGACCAGAAAATTGACTATGACAGGAGAAATCTGGTTTTACTATTTTAAGAAATTCTTTCAAGTTATATGTCCAATATTCATGGGATTTTTAGGTATGATCTTTACAGTGCCAAAAGCTACAGTATGTCTTTTTATTTCTAGATGAGATCTAATTTCTGTATTGCAGCAATACTCAATCACCTGCTTGGGGATAGGCAGTTTGGGCCCTGCCAGCAAGCCTTTAACTATGTAGGTAATTTTAAGTTTTATATGCATCAACATCTATGGGTCAGACAGCACCTGAGTGGGAGGTTTAGCACCTGCGTGGGAAATCTTCTTGAAATGGTAAGGAAAGATTTGGTTGATAAGGTCCTTCTGTGGCATTAATACAAAATCTTTTTGCAATTCTCTCTGAGTTACGAGAGTGGGAAAAAAATTCAATTCCTGCTGCAAAAGTGATCCAAGGGCCGTCATGCTTCTGAGAACAAAGCTAGAGTAAAACCACCCTCAGTTCAAAAACTTGACATGGGCAAAATCCTAGCTGATAATTTTTTGAGCGGATTAGGGAGGATTAAAGAAGAGAGAGCAGTAGAATAAAAATAAGAAGATAAGAAATTTTTCTCCAGTCACTTCTGAGCATAGTAAATTGGTACCTCTAAGATTTTCACAATGCCAAATGAAACAGTTTCCTTTTTGACACTTCACAATCCAAATATCCAGACTGACCAGCACTTGTAAGCTATTCTTAGATGGCAGTCAGGGCTCAAAAGAAGGAATAGCAAGTAAGCCAAATACTGAGATTTAAAGATTTTTAAATTACTCTAGTCCATTTATTTTGGTATCGTGGTTTACATATTTTCTTGTGTTTTTTCTGTGTGTAATTTAACTAACAGAATGTTAACATGGTGCTGATGCAATACGACTTTCTACTGGATGTAGACAGTTTTTTATCCTTTTAAAATTCTTTATTGCAGTCATTAGGAAATGTTGTCCTTGCATTCATCATAACTTGAAAACTGATGGAAAATTCAGCTCATGGTCTTACTGATATTCTTGATTTTTCTTTCTTTATGTATAGACATATACATGTGTCAAGCTACTCAGTATCTTTGAATCATTTTTCTCACTATTTGTGTATGTGTGGGTTGTGTGTGTAGCATATCAAATGAAACATATCTCTCCCACAAAAACATACTGACAGATTAGGTATTTTTCCTACCCTTTTTTTTTTTATCCAACTATTTATTTTCATTCTACAACTGGGTATTGATTCCTTGCTCTAAAACTGGTGGGGACCTAAGCTCTGCATTAAAAGAAAAAAAAATAATGCATTGTGGAAGGATGTGTAAGGAAGGCAGATAACATACATAAAGTTTAAAATTGGTTAGAAGATCTACGAGAACATAAAATATTTATTTATACTTGTTTGTGGCTATGTCTATTTCTAGTTAGTGCAAATTTTCTCTATTCAGTTACCTAAGAAAAGGTTTTGTCTTTCTAATCAGCTGACAGAATTTATTCAGAAATAAAAGGAAATTTTCACTCTTTTTTGCAAAAGGGATAGATAGCTCATGTGAGGGATATTAAATGAGAATGCTGTGCAATTGATTCTTTTTCTATACAGGCTGCAAACTCTGTAGGGAAAGCCCAAATCCTGCTCTGCTAACTCTGTCTTCAGACTAACCCTTGGTAGAGAAGCCATAATAAGAAAACGTAGAGCTGGAGAAAAAACACAGCTTCCCGTAATTTATTGAGCCACAAAATAATGAGAGTCCCTTGATAGCTAGGACTACATTCAGAAATTACTCTTTCAGGCAAAGTAAACAGACATTTTTGCCTAAATACTTATTTAAAACTATATGAATGAACAATGCACTGGATGGAGTCTTAGTGCTCCTAGCAGTTCTATAAGGAGTCTGCAAATTTATGTCACAAGCTGATTCCTTATATACTCTTGCAACAGCATCAGTTCTGTAAGTGATAACATAGGATGCCTCAGTCTGGCATTGGTCCATCCTCATCACCACACCTGCTGCCCAAACATGGCTACAAGACAATGCTGTGATGATTTCTTATCACCAAGGTAAACACCACTCCCTTACAGGTAATTGTGTTGCCTATGGCTTTTCCTCTTCCAGCCAGATGTTTCCTTGGCCATAAGCTACCCATGCTAGGCAGTTATGATTTTAATTCCCTTTAGTAGCTGAGGGTACTTCCCCCTCAGCTGCTTCTATTCTCAAAATAAGGATGACTTTAAATCCAGCATTGTGTCTGATATTAGCCATAACTGGTAATCAGTAGGGACTGGAGACAGGTGGACTGGATGAAGCTCATTTTGTGTCATGAAGAACATAATACTAATTGTGCAAATTGAGGCTTTAAATGTGTCAGAGCAGCTCCCTTGATATGATGTGTTGAAAATCAGTCCTTGACAACAGCCAGGAGCAGAACCCTAGGCAAAGATTATAGTAGGAAAGCAAATTGTGATATTTCCCTAAGTAACTCTGTTATTAAAACCTCAGTTAGATCCTTCCTACTATATGTAGGCACCTCAGAGGTGCCTTAATGAAGGGTGTCCAATATAATTATTTTTTCTGCTTCCATTAGAAAAGACATTGAAATAACTCAACATTATCTTGCAGTACTCTGTCTTTAAACCTGATGCAATCCTATCAAGTGCAGCAAAGAGCATTTGTGAGCCTTTCCTATGGAAAAAAAAAAAGAAACAAAAAACATCTATAAGCCAATACTAAAACAAACATGAAATACACTATGGGAACTCAGAAAGGCAAAGTCCAAAAAACTGAAGAAATGCAGTGAAGTATTAGGCCCAGTATTTTGTTCATAAGTAAAAGAATTAGGATTTAAATGACATTTCCAAATGTGTTTTTGTATTATATGCACATTTATATTGTGCCCACTTTGCAGTGGTGTCATTATGCTAGAGGGAAAAGGCACAGATTTTAAATAGTAAAATAGGCCTTTTTTTTTTTTTTTTTTGATGCTTGGTTGAGTACTTATACTTTGCTAAAATTCACCCAGTGGGAGAATGCATGCACCTTAATCTTCATCACAATAAGCTGTGTTTTAGACAGGGCTGAATTACAGTTGATCTGTCTAACAATCCATCCATCCAAGTTTGTATCCTAAGTTCCTCATTAAAGTACCTGAAAGCCATTTTTTTCCATACTTGCTTCAATGCAATAAAATCCATGCCATTTTGATTCATTTTGCTAGATGGTTGCAAATAAAGAACTTATTAGACACTCTTCTCATAAAACTGCTGAATACTGTTTATACTTAGGGAGGTGACAGATCTAATGTGTAAGTGTTTTCCATCATCCATCTACACAGGTTCACGTATTGGCAGTCTTCACCCACAGTATCTGAGTGCCTCCGTAATGCCTGAGCACTACTTACTATATTAGGTTATTAATCCTAAGAGACTGTGGATTGGATTCCAACCTTTCTTCTTTCTTAGATGTTTTGTTTTTGCAGCTCTAACTGTTCTTAACTTACGCTTTCCTGTAATAAGCTCCTAATACTGAATGGATACAAGTGAAAGCAGAAGCCACTCAGTATCATTTTGATTACACCCATGCCATATTACACTCTGATATTTTACTTACCTAGAAAAAGATTTTGAAATAAATGCTAAAAATGTTATTTTGCATAAATGGAGTCTGTGGAGACATATGTCCTAAAAAGACAGTAGATAATGAAATTTTTAAAAAATGCAGGGAGGAAAAAAAGCATTTTAAAATAATTTTTAATATTTAAATTATTAGTTTATTAATAGAATACATGGTTAGGACAGAATTATCCTTTTTTCAGAAGATGACAGCTATATTTATTAAAATATATATGACAGAAGTATAATGATATTTCAGAAGTCTTTTCACGTGTTACTTAGATATCTTTACTCTTTGTAACTAAATTTTGAAGGACTGAAATTAAAGGAAAATTACATGAAACATTTGACCTGCGGCACCCCACCTCATCCCTACCTTCCGGACTGTTTCATTGTATTAGCCTATTCAGATAGCAATATGAAGTAGTAAAACAGATTTCTGCCTTTAAATAAAGATATCTGTTGGGAGAAAAATGATACTTCAAACTATTGCTTTAGTGTGAGAGTGCTGCAAAGTGCTGCAGAGAACTGAGAGAAGAAAGCATGACAATGAGGAGCTAGTCATGCAGTTTTGCCACAGCATTTGTCAAGGGAAATGCAAAATAAATAAGCATATCCCTTCAACATCCATCAAATAATGAGACTGTCATATGAGTTCTGGGTCTCTGTTGAAGTATCTTGAGCAGAAGGTTTAAGTTACATTCACAAAAGGGAACACTTGCTGGTTTTTTTGGGTTTTTAATAGTATGCAGTTACTCAGGACCACATTAATCAGTTCAAACTCCTATTGGTATTTACTTGAGTAAATCATCGTCTTAGAAAACTACTTTCATGGGTAAACTTTGGATAGCATAAGAGCTTAATTATCAGACTCTTTATATTTTATTGCTATATTTGGCAATAGTTCCATAGAAACTTGCTTGAACAGGGAGGTTGGACGAGATGACTCACTGTATTCTCTTCCAACCTTACCCAGTCACTGACTCTGTGATTTTGCTGACATTAATTTTAATAATCATTCCTCTAGAATGCCTTCTTGGTAATGTAGTTATGTAAAAGGCCTTTGATTTCATCAGTTTACTGATTTTTTCATTTATTTTCTGTGTTACTGGATTGCTCCAGTACTAATCTTCTTTCCTTCTCTCCCCGCACCTGCACCTCGCAACACAATAATGCAAGTGAGCTCTAAATAGAAAAACAACCCTTTTTCTTACAGACTTTGTACTTCCTTAGCATAACATCTAGTTGTAAAATTCAAGCAGGATTCACCAGTCAATCTTTCTTCCCATTTCACTTGCACTAACTGTGATTGACCCTCCAAATCAAAACAGACATCCCCCCACAGGAGTGATACATTAATTCATGCACAGCCTTTCTTCCCCTTGTTATTGGTTACGTGTCCCAAGAATAACTCCCAGATCCCAGCTATTCAAGCAGCTTTTCAGCTTTAAAAAACACTAGCTATTCTATTCCCACAATCCAAGATCTTTTTTCTCCGCTCGTGTTCAGTCACAGCTCACACTCCTGCCCCAGCAGTATGTCCACTGGCTTCCCCAGCACACTTCTCTGTCTCATCTTCAGGTGACTCGCTGAAGAATGAGTAGGATCAGCATCTTACTTTGGGACTGGTCCTCAGAAAAAGTGTGTACCTCAGCTGTGGGTCCACCACCCCATACAAGAGCCAATAGTTCAGTAGGCACTGCTTTGGTGAACCAATTGTTTTTTCCAATGTATGATACCAGTCCAATGCCTTGTTTATTTTCCTATATCCTTCTCCAAAAAATCCCTGTCCTGTATATATAATGGGAAAAGCTGAGGAAGCTGAGTAGTAGAGGCTTGCCCACTGGTGGGACTAGCTTTTTGAATGAATAATTAAATAGGTTTATTGTATATATGAATAGATAGATCGATAGATAGATAGAATATAGATAGAATATATGAATATAAATATTTATAAATGCATTATCAATAAACTTACTGAACAACCCTTGAAAATAATTTACTTTCAAAAGTCAGAGAATTTTGAGTATGACCAAATCTAAATTATGTACAATGTATACAAATTTTACTTTGCATGTTTTTAAAACTATAAACAATTTTGATCCCTTATTTTGATAATGGGAGCAGTAACATGCAGTGGTGCATTCATTTAGAAAAAAAACAACAAACCAGGACAATGTTTTCCAGTAAATATACCACTGTACATTACCTGAGAGAAAAAATATTGATTCTTTTAAATGTCTATCTGTTACACAGCTTTCTGCAGGATAAATTCTGTACTCACTTTACAGCAATACTGCCTGAGACTGATAATTCAGTCTCTGAAACATGATTCCTAAATACCACATTTGAAGAGAGAAGCTGATAAGCATGTCATGGTTTTCAAAAGCATCTGTTAGTTGTCCTGAGATTATTTTTGGTCATTATGTGTGTACAAAAACTACTGTACTTTTGGAAGGCAGATAGAATGCTAGTAGTTTATGATGTCACCCAAAATAGAAAAGCACTTCATAGCTCTACAATCCCACACAAGTAAAGATCATTTTAAGCTTTCTACTGAAGATGCATTTTCCCAGGTGGTCAATTGCACTTGTCATCTGTTATTTTGGAAAATGCACAGAATTTAATAGATGAGGTATATCAAACTAACTACATTAGGAACACACCAGCTGTCAATATGGCTTCAGCCCAACAGCATCTTTTGGGAAAAGCAAATTCCAAAATGAAGACAGTATACTATTAATCTGATAGAATGATTATAAGTTTCACCATCTGTTGCATATTTCACTATTAATTGTGATTTGTATCAATAGATATTTTCTAAAATCCACATTTTCTTTTTCATACAAGAAACAGCAAAGCAGAGTGACAACACATTGTCTCGAGTAAGGGTGTAGCAATGCTGGAGCTAAATCAGATAAATTTCACCCTGGTTTAACAAGGTAGATCTCTAGGGCATTAATTACAGTAAATAGATTTAAAAATATCAGTGACAGAACAGAAAAACAAACCAGAATTATATATCTTTTCTTGAAAAACTTACTAATTTTGCTTTTCAAATTTATTCCATTGTGCAATCATATACTAGTTATGTTTAACATTTCAAAGCCCGTCAGTTGAATGTGATTGGATTTTAATTACATTTAATCAAACATAAGCATAAAAGCTACAACAATTTCAAAATGTTTCATGGTTAAATCTAAACTAGAGAGGAATTTCTTGCATGTAAAATTGAATGTCTAATTAATGTATTTAATGTGAAGGATCATGACAGGGTTTAAAGGTATATCAGAAAAGAAAGATAAAAAAATATTTAGTTATGTTTGAGCCTTGGGACTTGGTTTTGTGTTTTTTGGGGGTTTTTTTAAGGGTTTTTTTACTTATATTTTTTTACTGTATGTCATAGCCCTAGGGGAGGGGTTTTTTTTGTTTATTTGTTTTATTCTTTCTTCCTATATTTCTTTCAACATGATATCCATCTGCTTCCAAGTGAAAGGTGTGGTTCTAGTCCCAGCCAGTATTCTTCAGTTTTGGCTTGTTGCCTATTACATTAATAAGCTCTGTACAAGGCTATCACATTTATTTAGAAGTAAGATGAGACTCATGGTCAGGCTAGGGGTTGATAACATTTGCAACACTGTAAGCATAAGTTAAAAATTTTTGAAGGAAGTCCTACAAATATGGTATCATTTAAATTCTTTCATTCTTCTCACTTTAAACTAACATGTTGCTTGACCTGAAGATAAGCCATCACTCACGTCATCTTTGCGCAAAGTGACTGAACAGGACTCAAAGTAAAAAGAGAAACTGTAATTACAGGTACTTAGTATTATTGCCTAAGCCATACACCGAATTCAGTCAGTGTTTTGTTTTCTCAAAAGCTTTTTCTACTTTGTCTTCCTTGTATTGAAGAAACTATAATTTCTGCTTCTTCCCCTGCTATTCTTGTAACCTCAGTAAGTGATTAACAAAGGGAAAATAAAATTCTGCCTAATATGAGAGTGCATTCACTATAGGCAGGAAATTACTATAGTAATTTTCACTATAGGAAATGACAGTCCAATATTCAGAAGTCTCTGGGAAATCTGAGAAATAAAAATGAAGCCATTCGCTCTTTCTCAACTCATCAGCCATACCAATGATTGATCAGGTCATTTGAAGCATTTGATGATATCTACATTAGTAGATGAAAATTTTTTGTGGGCCTCTTTGGTAGTTTTTTGTTTGTTTGTTTTGTGGTTTGTTTTGTCACTGTTTGGCAATCAGTCAGCACAGCAAGTGTTATCTTTTAGGACAACAGTTATCAATCTAATAACCACTGCTTACCAAACTCAGAGCCAGATGAAAAATAGGCTTTCAATGTACTGGGGAAGAAACAATATCCTTTTCAAGACATATGATGAAAAGTGGATATACTGACACTAATAGCTTTTTGAGAATTTGCCGTGACAAGAACACTTTAGAAGTCAGTATCATGTCCATTAAAGCAGAGATAACTTCCCTAATTGGTCTTTAAGCTTCATATGAAATTCTACTAGAAATATAAAATTCTATGAGAAATACGTTGAGGAGCATATTTGTTCCTTTATAATTTCCTTCATGTTTAAAAAGAATAGGATTGACAGAGAGAATTAAGAGGAGTGGGGGTTTTTTTTCTTAATTTTGTGTAAGGATCTGTTTCTGGAGTGTCATTAAGAAAGATCTGCATCTTTTATAAGTACAGCATCAGGCCACTACTGTGTCTGAATGGATGTGGAGAGAGACTTAGAGATGCACAGCAGATTTTTGTCAAGCAAAGTTAACTAGACGTATTTCAAATTAATTGCCAAGGTTATGGCATTGCTGGCATACAACCAAAAACCCCTGCTTTTGCCCAGTACTATAAAGCTATTTTATAATAAACTGCAGCATTAAGCAAAAGGCCATATATGAGTATTTTTATTTTAGAGAAGACACATTTATAACAGATCTTGAATAATTTTGCACTCTGGTGACAAATTCAAACACTCTAGATAATATTCTATATGAGCTAGACACCTACTGACATTCTTTGTTTTTCTAAGACATTGTGTCCCATTGATTAGTGAGACATCACATTTTTCTTTTATTTATCAAGGCCTTTATATTAATATTTTAATTCTTAGTCTTTATTGGAACTACTAGTGAACTGAGATTCATGTTCTGGCAACAGCCCTCTCTTCCCTTTCTTCTTACCAGCTCTTGAGTTCGAAGAGCTATATCAATCATATTTTCAAGCCAATTACATTACTCTGGTTCTTTTGGATGACTTTAACATATTTCTGAAAATGAAAATATGTCAGCCTGCTAGGAGCTGAATTCAGATTCCACACTTAATGACAGCACCTACGTCTATCTCTTCTTTTATCCTTTGGGCAAACAGCAGCTCCAGAAATGTTCATTATCCTCCTTTCTTTGTAAAGCTGCTCCTCCTATTTGTATTTTTTGAACTCTGAAGCAGAAGGTCAATTTATCTGTTTAACATTTTCAATTTCTCTCATCAGTCTTTAAAGTAATGTTCAGCTCTCGTCCTTTACAAGACATACTATGTTCTGAAGGATATGGCAATGGAATATTGTTTCACAACCAGAGATTTTGGCACAAGGTGGTATTTTTAATATCCACTACAAAATAGAATAGTGACTTAGATCTGTAGCTTTTCAAATTTTCAGTTCATTCATTGTCTCTTCCTCTATTTCTACTGCATAACAAGAAGTCCTGTCTCTAGCTCAGAAATATTTCTTTTGCAGTCTATTTTCTATAGAATAAGGTAAAGCTAACCCATCTGATTTGGGGCTATTGATACCGCTGTAGAGCAGTAACTTCAGCAGTTATCAACTCTATTTTTTTAAGTATGTTGGCAAAGCACTAAAGACCTTAATGTCACCACTACTGGTAAAGGACTTTTGTAGTGTTGATTAGGAGAGTTCTCTCCTAAATCAGTCTGAAAGACCACCATCCAAATGGTGACATCCAGACTTGTTACACTCCTTTGTCTGTTGATATTCAAAATTTGCTTCATTGTTATTTTTAAACAGCCCTTTGCCTTAGAATCATAGATTAGTTTATGTTGGAAGGGACCTTTAGACGTCATCTTGTCCAATTCTTTCTTCAAAAAGTACAGACATATTCAACTCAGTCAGGTTGCTCCATCCAACCTGACCTTGAATGTTTCCAGGTATAAGGCATCCACCACTTCTCTGAGCAACCTGTTCCAGTGTTTCACCACGCTCTTACCTAGTGTAAATCTACCCTTTTTTTTAGTTTAAAACCTTTACCCCCTCTGTTGCAACATGCCTTTATAAGAAGTCTGTCCCCGACTTTCTTATAAGCCCTCCTAAGTACCAGAAGGTTTCAATGAGGCCTTCCTGGAGCTTTCTCTTCTCTGGGCTGAACAACCCCAGCTCTCTCAGCTCTTCCTCATAGGAGAGGTGCTCCAGCCCTCTGACCATCTTTGTGGTCCTCCTCTGGACTTGCTCCCTTCATATCTCGAGGCCCTCAGACCTGGAAGCATTGCTCCAGTTGGGGTTTCACAAGGACAGAGTAGAGGGGGAGAATGACCCCCCTCAACCTGCTAGCCATTCGTCTTTTGATGCTGGCCAGTATGTGGTTGGCCTTCAGGGCTGCAAGTGCACACTGTGGCTCATATCGAGCTTTTCATTCGTCAGAACCCTCAGGTCCTTCTCCTCAGTCTTCTTCCAGTCTATACTCATGTCTGGGGTGTCCTGACCCATATGCAGAACATTGCACTTGGTCTTGTTGAATCTTATTAGGTTCTTGTGGTCCCGATTCTCAAGACTGTATAGGTCCCTCTGGATGGTATCCCATCCCTCAGGTGTGTCAGCAGCACCTGTCCCTGCTTCCCTGTGCATTTGCTTCTTGACCTTTAGTTTGATGAGCAGTTCCCTACTCAGCCAAACTGCACTCCTGCCTTCCCTTCCTGATTTCTTATGCCTGGGGACCAAGAGCTCTCCTGCTCTATCGAAAGATCCACAAGCTCTGTTCTGCTCCCTTGTCCCTGAGGACAGTTTCCCCAGAGGGTCCTGCTGACTAACTCTTTTGAAGAGCTGAAATATTGTTTTCTTAAAATTCAGGGTACTTTTCTCTTCACCTGATCCATACTCCTCAGGACTGGAAACTCCACCCGTTTGATCACTGTAGCCCAGGCTGTCTTCAGTTTTGATGCCATCAATGAGCTCGCTTGCATTGATGACCATCAGGTCTATTAACTCACCCCTCTGTGAGGGCTGTCTATTACCTAGGTCAGGAAGTTATCCTCCATGCATTGGACAAGAGTTTCCTGGATTGCCTATAGCTTGTTGTGTTACTTTCCCTGCAGATGTTGGGGTGGTTGAAGCCCGCTGGGAGGACAAAAGCCCATGAACGTGATGCTGCCCGATCAATGGAATCCTGTAGCAGACACAGACCAATAGGTTCCCTTCGCTGCCTTGGTCTCTGATTCTTACCCACAGGCTTTCAACCTGCTCATCACTGCTCTTCAGAGACAACTCTTCACACTCAATGCAGTTTTTGATGTAGAATGCAACACCTCCACCCCTCCTTCCTTGCCTGTCTCTTATGAATAGGAGGTAATATCAACAGCTGTACTCCAGTCATGGGATTCATCCTTCTCTGTGTTGCCTTCTGTTGCCTGGATCTATGATTCTAGGAATTACCCCACAACATGTCAATCCCCTCTAGCCTCTAGAAAAGGATCAGCCACTAAAGAGATAGAATAAACAAAAACTAAGAACATTCAACCCAACCCCCCCATAAAACACTAATGACACAAAGGAAACTCCCAAACTTAACAACTACTTACACATCATAACAGATGCCAGCACCAAGCCAACTGACCAATGATACAGTGAAGGATTAGACAGAATTGCTAACCCCCCCAAAACAAAGCACAACCCTAAAAAAGGAATACAAGTTGAGTCATAGTGGTTCTCTTTTGGCTTTTCTTTAAGGTCTATGGCTTGAAAAAAAAAAAGTGAATAAATCTAGCTTGAATGAACTGTCAGAATGAACTTCCCTACAATTCATTTCCTGCCTCCCACAGTTCTATCCAGCCAAAAGGTATATCCAGTAACAGGCACAGCCATGCTACTTTTAAATGCATGACTCCCAAAGGGGAAAGAATTTTATGCATGGCTGCCACTGTATCTGGCAGTGAATCAGAGGCCTGCGTTCCCTGGGCAGAACTAGGGAAGATTTATATGTCTCAGAGTAGGGTCAAAAACAGTCAGCATGCTGAACAAGCAGCTGGTAAAGTAACACTGAAAAAAACCTGTTGTAGAACTTCCACTTCAGTCTAGAATTTGGGTTGAAGTTTAGGCAGCTATTTCAGGATCTCATTTTAAAACACACTGTTGATGATATTTTGCATTTTCTTGCAGTACATGTCAGAAGCATTTCTGCAGGTATTGTTTACCTGGGCTCTGTGATATTTTCAAGATATGAATTCATTTTCAAGATGTGAATTTCTGCGTACCCAGGGAAAAGCCTGAGCTGAGCATTGCCAGCGCACGGAAAACACAACATCTTAGTCAAAAACCAGAAAGCTACAAGATAGGTTCAGAATCTGGAAATAAGGAATCTCTCAACTAAGTTACTGAGCCAATAGGCTTGTTGCCTCCTAGGATTACTATCCTTGACCCGAGGATTCAAGATGATCACCGTGCAGTAACTCACCTTAAACACGGAGACAGAAATTGATCTCTCCCATCTCTCTTCTTCAAGCAACAGCCTTAGAGTTAATGAACTTGCCTGGAAAATATGAACTTGGATGTTCTTCTCTTTACCTCCCATTGCTTTACATCACAGCTATAGGAAAATATAAACCTAGACTTTCTGAGTGAATATTTTCTCCTGCAATAGCAATGTACGTGCTTTTTATCTGCGGTATAAAAGCAAGCTGTATATTAAGTACTGCTCCAGTAGTTCCTCAGAAAAGTGCCAAATGTCTTCCTAGGAAAAACATATTTTCACATCAGTTTCAGTTCTTTCCTAAGGTCCTCAGGGACAAATTCAGCTGGAGGCATTTTGCCTCTGCATCCTTTTTGGAGCAGTTCCCACTTTGCCTGGTCAGCTCTGGATGCAGCAGGCTGTGGGTGCCAGCCTCCGGAATCCGGGAGACCAGAGGTCTGGCTCGTGGGTCCTTCCACAGGACCGCGGCAATAGAGGCAGGTGGTGGAAGAAGGAGGCAGGGTCAATTGTGGATGAAATCCAGAAGGTTTATTGTGTCTCCAAACAGGGGACCTCACCCCCCGGGGGTGTCCAGCAATGAGCAACCCTGAACTCGCCTGCCAGGGGTTTTATGGGGGGGTGGCGACAGGGGAGGGATGACAATGGCATCGAATCAGGGAAGGAGAAGGACGGGTCTGCGGGATGAGGGACACACAAGGGAACCTATCTTGGGAAAGGAAGGGAGGGATCCTCTCCCCAAGACCAATCACTCGACGCCCCTGCCAGAACTTTCTAGAAGCTTGGGAGGGGTGCCGGAGCGATTGGCAGGGGTCTGGGAGGAGACAAATAGAGAAAGCAGGGTTATGAACACGAAACCAGGAGGGTATGAACTGGGATGGTACAGTAACACGAAACCCAAAGGGGAGACCTGGACTGAACCAAACAAGACACACTCCCACAGCATTTCATCAAAATCATAGTGTGGCTTTTAGTAATGATCCAAAGTAACAAAAAAATGAAAACAAAAGGGTCCAGCCATCCCAATCACTGTAACAGCCCTGACATTCTGTGTAGTTCATTAATGTTTTTTTCATCTCCCTGTCTTGCCTTAACCACAGCCAACAGCCAAGCCCCATGCAGCTGCTCACTTACTCCCCCACCAGCAGGATGGGGGAGAGAACTGGAAGGGTAAAAGTTGGAAAACTCGTGGGTTGAGATAAAAACAGTTTATTACAGAAAAGTGGCTCACAAAAACAAGGCAAAGCAAGGAATTAATTCACTGCTTCCCACAGACAGGCAGGTGTTCAGCCATCTCCAGGGCCCCATCATGTGTAACAGTGACTTGGGAAGGCAAATGGCATCACTCCAAATGACTCCTTTCTCCTTCTTCCCCCACTTTATACACTGAGCATGATGTCACATGCTCTGGAATATGCTTTTGGTCAGTTTGGGTCACTTGTCCTGGCTGTGGCTCCTCTGAATCTCCCATGTAGCCTCAACTTCCTCACCAGCATTGGCACTATGAAAACCAGAGAAGGCCTTGGCTCTGTATAAGCCCTGCTCAGCAATTACAAAAACACCTCTGTATTATCAGTTTTGTGTTCAGCACAAATCCAAACCACAGCCCTATAACCAGCAACTGTCCTGAAAATTAACTCTACCCCAGCCAGAACCAGCACACTCCTCCACGAAGGACAGTACAATTTTATAGGCCACCTGCTGTCTTTTACCATCACCATGGTTTGATGACCCCATACTAGTGTTCTCTCCCTGCCTTTAACAAGCAAGAGGTCAGTGAGCATCCTTTTAACCAGGCTCTTACCTGTTGGAGACACCTGCCTCTGGGATTTAATTGCAGAAGTGATAAATATGCAGTTGAACCAGAAACCTTGGACAAAGCCTCGTATTTAATTGCATTTTGATGTCCTAGTATTTACCTCCATGCTGTCTTTAAAACAGAATGACTCCATATTATTTCCTTTTTGATTTCTAAACATAGGCTGTTACCCAAATTGAAAGCTGAAAAGCTAACCAGCCCAACAGATCCTGAATCTTCAAACAGAAATTTTGTTAATTTCAGTAGTTTCTGCATACTTGCCTAAATATGTTTAGAAATAAAACTTTGCAAATGAATGGAAAGGCCACTAATTGTGATTATTTGCAGATGCCTCTATTTGTAGAAGTCAGTATTTCTAGAACTCACACTGTATGCAGTCTTCTGACGAGGAGAAAAAATTGTCCAGCTACTTTAAATGTGAAGTCACATACTAGCCATTTAACGAACTACAACACCTACCAGATAATTGGAATATTCTTAGCCTTTACATGGAATAGATGTGTACAACTATTAAAATTCTGTCGATATGAGAAGATTTTTATTTTAAGCTTGTTTACACCTTTAACAAAGTGCTGTGGTATTATTTATGTGTTTTCTTTATATAGAATATGATTTATCAATTCCTGGAAACTTCTGTGTGATAGAGATCTTACAAATATTGTCAGTATACCAGATATTGAAATTATAAAGATGTTCAGCACACCTAAATAAAGTCTCTCTGGTGTAGATGATAGGAGCTGGAATAGAACTGTCAGAGCCAAATTTATGAAAGCTCTTCACAGGGTAGTGAATATATGCTTTAAATATATAATAAACCTTCCTCACAGATGGAGAAATAAGCTGCTGCTGCTGCTGCTGCTGCTGCAGTGACAGAGCAAAAAAGTGGCTGCTTTTGTCATCTGTTAGAGCCAGCAGTTGTGATGGGAATGGCATCACCAGCACTGTCACAATCAGCAGTGCTGATAGATCTGTGGAACTGCAAGGAGACATGAGAATTTTCAGAGGGAGAAAGCTTATTTAAAAATTAATAAGCCTTTCCACTGTTGAAAAAGGAAGTTTAATGCATATGATACTGCATGAAGGAAGCTATTACGAAACAGAAAGGTTAAATTTAGTCTACAGCTCCATGCTTGAGTTTAAAAGATGAGAAACATGATTTTCTGGATGAAATAAAATACCTTAATTTTAATGTTTTTTTCATGTACTTCTGTGGTTATAACTGTCATGGTTTAAGGGTATAGCAATGAAGAATTTGAAGAGTCCACATTTTATTAGACCAATGGCTGAAAATAACAAAACCCCCCTCCTTTCAGCCACACAAGCTTTTCAGATCTGATCTTTTAGGACAGGTTAAGAAATAAGGATGATATTATGAGCATGAACAACCCACATATAGCAAAAAATTAAATACAGTATATGCAATGGATTACTAAATATTTTTCACATTTTTTATATAAAATCTTCCGTTGTGCTGACAGATATCTTTATGTACAGAAGAAAAGTGCAAGAATAATGTGAGCATAAGTATCTAATATTTATGTACAGATGTCCTTCAGAAATGAAATTACTGCAGAACAGGCAAAAGAAATGGTGGCGTTTTATTTATGTGAAATAAGACAAAGTTCTACCATTTTTCTCTGGAATGTTTTGTTAAAGTCAGATAAAAATAATATATTGAGCTTGTCATCTGCAAAATTTTTCTTGTCAAGTACAGCCATCAGCAGCATCTGTCACTGCAGAGCAGTTGCAAGCAGTGATATCAGGTATTCAGGAGTAAGAGCAGCTCTCAGTTGTACAGGACTTTCAAGTCTTGTTTTTCCCAGTAGTGCATGCACTGTGGTTTGGGATCCTTGGTCCTAACCTATGCAGTCCTAGCTGTGCCTATAATATTCCTCATTAACCAGCAGGTGATACCTTTCTAGAATTATGTTTGGCACTGTACATGTGTATGATATATGAGCAGTGTTATTCATATTTTTTCTTCATTTTTGTCAAGGTCAAAATTCCTTTTAGCATTTCAGACACTTTTTGAACTCATAATCCATCTGTCTAGCCACTTAACTGCCTTTCCAAGATTTTTTCTTGGTGCTTACCAGTGCACTATTTGAATCCATCATGAGATTATTTATAAATGATGCATAAATCCTGTTTTTTTCCTTAGTAATATGACGGCAAATTTACATTTAAATGCATATAGGTGCAATTACAGCCATGAAAAAAAAAAAAAAAAAGGCTTTGGCTTAAATAATATTCCAGTGAGGAGGAGGATTTGCATTTAACTGCTTCAGTTTTGCACATATTTGGGCAATTTTACAGGTATTGATAATTACACAAACCCAGAAATTGATCTACCTAAACAAACATAATGGAAGTTGTTGGCTTGGTTTTTAGGGGTTTTGTTTGTTTGGTTGTTATTTGTCCTAGCACTGAATTTACTTTTACAGATATTGCTAAATTATTTTTATTTACAGCATTTGCAAATGTAGGGCCAGAGGGCACTACTAGGCCTTTGCTATGTTGAGCAGTGTCCTCGGGGATGTACATCTCTGAGCTACATCACAGGTGGGACTGTGCTCAGCCTTGGGCCGGCTACTCTCACGCACTGAATGGCATTTGTGGATGGTTACTACTCCTGACTCGTTACCTCGCTTTTCTGGGAGTGTGGTAGACCACACCCGTGTCAGAGAGACAGTGGAATTGACCTTGGGTGTCCTTCCCTAAATTGAGCTGGGGGATCACACTTGGCTCCTGGCTTGTGTGTCCTTGTGGAGCAGCCTCTTTCTAGCATCTGCCTGATCCTTGTATTAGTTCTGATTCCATCAGACATAACTGACAGATTTCTGGACTATAAACTAATCACAAGATGCACACACACACATAAAGAAAAGAAATTCAAGAATAATGTCCCACTGATTTGTTAATTAGTCATTTATGAGTAAATAAAACAGATTGCAGCATCTTTCCAATCAAGTCACCCATAGAATTAATTTTAAAATGGTTACTGAGCCAAAAAAAGTTGCCTTTTTTCTTATTCACATTTCCAGAAAGTAAATGTTATTCCAGATATAATGATGATATAAACCACAATAAAAAATAATAATATGATAGAATCACTAAGCAACAGAAAATTAAGTCAGTAATTCATGACTACAAAGCATATTCTGACAGAGATTGACCAAAACAGTGACAAAGGAATTTTAATATAGACAATTGTTAGTACAGTACAATGATCTACCTCACAGCCATTTCAAAGTCTTGTGCAAGCTAATCTAGTTGACCTTGCTATGTACAGAAGGTTGAACTAGATAATCTCCAGAGGTCCTTCCAAATTCCTCCTTTCTGTGATTCTGTGATTCAAAAATTTCATAAATAAATTCCTCATCCTTTTGACTCTTCTAAAAACAGTAGCCTTTGACTACGCAAGTTTCACTTTCACCTCTGCATGTACCATGATGGATAAGCACATGTACACCTCTATGTTTTCAGTTTCTCATAACAAGCATACGTAAAGATCTCTCCCCACATCACAACCTGACATTCATGTTAGCCCTCTACACCTGATGTGCTTCTTGTTTTATGCCCTCACCCCCTCACATATTATCTCACATTCAGGACCTAAACATACAATTTTATTTCCACTCAAAGAAAGTGTAACAAAAAAACTAGTGTATGGAAAGAATAAAAAAAAATCTGACACATAATCTCCACAGAGATTTTTATCTCGTGATTCAGCAGCTTTATTTCTCTATTTGAATCATAGGTAGAGTGAATTGGTACCTGCTCAATGAAAACTCACAGAAAAAAAAAAAAACCAAAAACATAAACCAAAGGTACAACTTCCATTTTAGGATTTTTCTGAGCTACAGATTGCTAGTAGTTCACTTTCTATACTAGAAATATGTGACAAAAGGTCTTCCTTGTCCTTGTACACCTGTAATGTCTTGTGAGTTTTTCCCTACAGTTTAATGTAACTATAGTATATATCTCCCTATGTATATATATCTATATCCCTCTGTATATGGATGCAATAATTAATATGTATTCTACTGTTAACAGAATGCTGTCAGGGCTCCCCCCAGTAACATTAAAAGGGAACACCTACAGGAACATGCAGTTAGAGACAATTTTAGGAAATTACTTCCTAAATTCCAATTTCATGCCTCTATTTTCATTCCATTTTAAAAGTAATTTCCCCTACATAATTTTATTTCATCTCAAGTGATGAAGACTTTGTCACTCTTGTAAAGCATTTTGATATTTACCTATGACAATAAGAGCTACTATAAAAGATAGTAAACTATGTATGTATGTGGATTATATATCAGGAAAAGGTTCTTCACCCAGAGGGTGCCTGGGCACTGTAACCGGTTGCCCAGGGCAGTGGTCACAGCACTGAGCCTGACAGAGTTCAAGAGGCATTTGGACAATACTCTCAGGCACATGGTGTGACTCTTGGGATGTCCTGTGCTTGGCCAGGAGTCGGACTTTGATGACTTTGATGGGTCCTTTCCAACTCATTGTATTCTATGATTCTATGAAAATCTTACATCTAGAGATAGCACAATTGTTTACGGGATCCTGTTTACTCCGTCAAAAAGACCACTCAACCCATCACTTTAGATACCCCAGTTAAAATGGAAGTATACAGCAAATTCCATCCCATTAATAGAATATGTGGTTAGAAGATTGTTTGCAAACAATGGATTCAGTCTCTGAAGATAGGACTTATTTTGCTTAACTTCTCTCTTCTGAGATAAATGTGAGTGTTCTCATTGCAGAGAAGAGAAGGCAACACTTTCAAATGCATAAGTGATCTGACTTAAAACATTTGGTATGGGATGGGAAGATTAACATGGTAAAAGTACTGACATTTCCCTCCTAAGTGTGAAAAGTCTAGCCAACTAAATGAAATGTAGGTGTGTATCTTGTAGACTCTTGGATCTGTTCAGGTAATAATTTAAATTCCAAACTGGAAACAAAAGTGAAATTAGATTAAAATTATTTTGTAAGTATTTGTTGCTTACTACTGTGCCCTCTGCTCTTTCTTAAAGACTGTAGCACTCACTGATTTCCAGCAGAGATGATTATACCACCCTAGTACTACCCAATACTGAATTGCTCTATAGAATTACATGAGATACTGCAGATGAACAATATAAGTAAACCTACAATAAGTTTTTATAGGAGCAAGGTTTGAGGTACTGATGTGAGTGACTGATTCATGGGACTGTGACTGAGTCCTCTGTGACCACCCAGATTCACTAGCATAGAATGCCTTGAGAATGAAATTTTGACACACAGTGAAAAGAGTTTCTGATAGGAAAATTAGTAATTTCTACTCTCTGGGAAAATAGAACATGCTTTTAGCTGGAATAATTGGTGTTTCATTATGAATGAAAAAAGCAAAAATATTTAAGCATCTGAATACTTACTCATATTGTTAAACCTGAAAATGTAGGAGACCTAAAATTGTGGTCAGACATCTTAAGTTCCTATATTTGTGTGATTCTATGTATGCCTTATATAGCTCATCTTGATTTCACAAAATTTAAATAAGCAGCTGTTAAGAATGCTTTTGTACATTCTATACAAAAAGGAACATGATTTATTCCTGTTGTAGCCGTATTTCAAATTGTTGAAGTTGCACTGATCTGATGTCTCAGGATTGTTCATTTTCATAAGTCTGTTGTTAGCATATAATATGATTTTAACAACTTCCTCAGTTTAATTTTAATTTTCAATATTCATGGAATGTATTATAAATTCTAATCAGAATGATGACTATTGATATACTTGTTCACATTCCCACATGACAATTTTCAGAGTTTGCTTTCATACCACTTATGGGACTGAGTGTCCCCTCATTTCATGCTCTGGCTGTACATATTCTATCATTAAGCATCTGACAGTCTCTATTTGTGGTACAGAGGAAGAAGGTGCCAGATCTGGGACTGTGAATTCCATGTGTTTTCAGAGCCAAGTGTCCAAGATATATGTTCATCAACTTTCAGGTGGTGAAGTAATAGACTGTATTTGAAACATCCACCATGCTAAGGGTGAATGTTTCAAATAGAGAGAGCAGGCAAAGCAGGCAACTGTTTTGATCGTTGTTTTCGTGGTAGCTACACCAAAAGTCCATTTGGACCCTTTGGGTCCATGAAGTACTCCTTCCTGAGGGTATCTGGTTGGTTAAACCAGTTCTAGCTCTGCCCAAACAGAGCCCCTGCATACTGTGGGAGAAGATAAAGTTTCCCAGTGAGAGTCTGGGAGAGGCAGTGTGGATTATTTCTCACTTGTGAAAAGCCAAGCAGCTGTGGGATTGTCTTCACTCAAGGACCTGGTGTACTTGGTAAATAATGCACAAGGACGAAGAGATCCAGTGTCTACTGTCTGGAGAATTTTCTTCCTTCCTTGTGAAGAAATAACCAATGATGTGAGTTGTATGTCATAGGAAGTAATGTAGCAGAAACTACCTGAACTGATGAAGAATGAGCTTCACAAGGAACAGGGTGAGCACAGTGATGACCCAAATCAAGCTGGTGTTGGCATTCAGCAGTCAAACATATGGCTTCTGTTGTTCTGAGCAACCTCTGGGATACATGAGTCCCAGATCAGAATCTGTTCTTCTGGACATTCTGTAAAGTGACAGAGACCCGTAGAGTGGACAAATTAGGTCTCTCTGTTAAGGTAGTTAATCAGAATCTATAAACCATAAAGACAGCTTAAGGATGTAGTATAATTTGTAAGTGTTGGTGAAAGGGGATTTCAGGAATAAGAAACATTCAATTTGATGGTCAGAAGATATGTAAATGTATCAAATTAAGTGGGACCTGAAGCATTTTGCAAATGGTATGGATTAAGGGCTAGAGATTGTATTGGATTTGGCTGGGATGGAGTTAACTTTGCCCACAACAGCCCATATAGTACTTTGCTTTCACTTGTAGTTGGAAGAGTGTTGATAATATTTTGACTGTTGCTGAGCAATACTCCTACAGTATCAAGGCTATCTTTGCCAAACTCCCACAAAACAGTCACTAGGCTGGGTCCAGACAGGAGTTTGGGAGGAGACACAGCTGGGACAGATGATGCAAAGTGTCCAACGGGATGTCTCATATCATATGACTTTGTGCTCAGCAATAAAAGCTGAGGGGAAAGAGGAGGAAGAGAAGCAGTGTTTGTTGCTAAGGTGATGCTTTCCAAAGCATCTGCTACACATACTGAGACTCTACTTGCCAGGAAGTCACTGGACATCACCTGGTGATGGGATGGGAAGTAGAGTAAAAATCATGTTTTGTTTTGCTTCTCTGCACAACCTTTGCTTTCTTTGCTTAAACTGCCTTTATCCCAGCCCACAATTTTTTTGTTTTGTTTTATTTTCTCCCACTGCCCTACTGAGGTGGAGGAGTGAGAAAGCAGCCAGCCAAGGTTAACCCACCACATTTACTTAAAAAACAGGTCCAGTCTTTGGAGTCAAAATATATTCCACCGACAAGCCTTCAAGCCTTTTGCATATCTGGAAAAACTGTGTAGTTAACAAGAGAAACAAAATTAAACTGAACATAGACACAATGAAACTAAGATATGATGACATTTTTAATGATAAAATCCAGTTTGAATTTATCCTTAATATAAGAGACAAAGATATTTTAGGCAGTGGAGGAATACCTAGATAAGCAGTGGCCAGCATGAAAGAGGATGAGCAAGACAGAAATTATCTTTGCAATGACTGAAGGAATTAAATTTTCATTGACTTCTATGACATAAAAATTTTGTGCTGGTTTGTTTTCTTAAATTTCCCCCAAATAACTTGTTTTTTTCTAGAAATCGCTGGTTCTGAAATACTTTTGTACATTCATAAAAGAGATTGATATTTAATCTTTGGGGGAAATGCATCTGTTAACATTTTCTGCAAAGCATTAGTGAAAAGTATTTCCCAATTAAAGTCAGAAGTTTTCAGAGGATGTAATGGAGTCACCATAGATATTTTCCAGAGAGTAGAAATCTCAGCAGGTGGAAAATGTTTGGTTTGTAATTAACAGTATGTAGTTATCGTTAAGGAATGTGATTTTTTATTTTTAAAGCTGACAATTTTACTTCTATGTTTCCATTTAAATTTTCTAGCAGGAAAAAAAAATATTGAAGACCAAAAAGGAATGGTTAGATAAATAAAGATTTGTTTTCTCATCAATTGTATGCACTTCTCTTTTCTTTAGGCCAGTGGTACTGTATGTCTGAAACATCCTTTTTTTATGTCATGACCCATCCTATGCTGCTTCTTGTTCCCATCCCTCTCCACTACGTTTCCTCTACACAAGTACTTGCTTCATTTCTACCAGCCTGCTCCCAAACATGAAAATAAGCTTATTCTAGTAGAGTGTGAAAAAATGTCTAAGGATAGCATATCAAAATTTTCAAACACTGTTATGCATCATCAGAAGATGGAATTAAAAGAACCATTTCTCCCTCAACAGCTCCAGACAACCAATGAATACTGAAACACATTTCTGTATCTTCATTAGAACGAAATACGGCTGCATTTTTTGAGATTCAGATAATTCCTCAACACAGTGTTTAAACTATTATCACGCATTTTTTTTTTAATTTGGAAAGACATTCATGGACATGAGGTTCTTTTCTCCTTTTCTTTCCTTTTCTTTCCTTTTCTTTCCTATTTTCTTTTTTCTTTTCTTTTCTTTTCTTTTCTTTTCTTTTCTTTTCTTTTCCTTTCTTTTCTCTTTTCTTTTCTTTTTTCTTTTTTTCTTTTGTATACAAAATTGTGGTTGTGCCACACAAAGATGAAAAAAGTAAATCAAACTAGCCACAGACATCTAGTCAATTTTAGAAAATCTTAAGTCAAGTCATGAGTAAATCAAATAAAACTGATGAAAATCTTTTTCTTAATTTAATTCTAACAGCCAATATCTACTGGATCACAGTGAGTTTTTGTCACATAGCTCATTAAATGCATAAATTGTTGTGTGGCTTCATTTCCATGTTGCTCTTTAAATATGTATAAGGGGTAAAAGATTAGCAGTGTATATTGCTAACTCTAAATACCCACACACTGATAGCTTTTTTTGAGCAATGACATGTAATTCCTGTGAAAAGCCTCTTATAAACCTGTTTGGTTTTTTATAATTTGCCTTAAAAGTATTCTCACAATTCATCCTTGAAGGAATTCCACCTGGTTTCAGAACTACGTAATGTAGATGTGATAAAGATTGCAGTAATGACCTTGAAGATTTTCCTTGTGTGGATGATGGGAGCCAATCAGGGAATCCTGGGTGGATTACAAAGATTAATTGTGCTTCTAAAGAGACCAGTCGTGATCTAAAAATTGAATAAAACAAACAAGAATTTATATAGAAAATACAGAATAGAGTTCTAATTCTACTTATATAGAAAATGTACAACTATATTTAGATAAAATTACATGTGTTTATTAAACTGAGCTCTGAATAATTCTGTGCCTGGGTTTTTTTTGTGATTCTGTGGTATTTCTTATGATGCCTTTTCCTGGTCTAAAAATCAAGAGTCATACACGGTTAGAAGGGGAAAAGGGATTTTACTTTGGTGTTTATTTTAAGGATCTTTAGGTGTACACGTCCAGGTCATGTGCATCGAGATGCACCCCACCGAGTCTCTCTCTGTGTCCCCCCTCCCCCCCCAACACTGGGTATAACATTATAGGTTTTACTAATTAGCATATCTATCAAAATTCCCCAATGAGAGGCTCAAGTGAGCCCCCCTCCCCAAGGAGCCTTCCCCTGGATGGTTCTATCTTAGTTTACAGAATGTGTTCTGGAGAGGACCTTGCGGTCTGGGGCACACTGATCCCTAGCTATGAAGCTTCTAAAATGTTTAGTCTCTTAGCTTAACAAACAAGTTCAAGAATGTAGGCAAAAAGCACTAGGAGTACAGAAGTTGTAAAAAGGTATAACAGGGGTATAAAAGAAAAGGCAAAAATCTTCATGGCATCGCTTACATACTGTCTCTACAATCTTCTCTAACTTGGAATTTTATTATCATATCCAAGGATGTTCTTTCACTGATATTCTCTCAACTATGTAAATCGGTCCTTATACAAAAGTTTTCTTAAAATTGAAGTTGTGTATCTAGCCTTCTTTTCAGTAGTACTAATATAAATGTCTCAAATGAGATTAGTCTCACAGAGGGTTTATATCTTTAGGTGACACTAGAGTAGAAAGTAATTAAATAACTTCTCTCTCTCTTCCACTTTCCTTTTTTTTCTTTGTAGTTTCTTTTCTTGTTTCAGACTTCTCCCCTACCCCATAAAATAACTTCTTAAATGGCAATAGCTAGAAAAAGAGTGAAAATAATAATTGTTTAAAATAAAAAATTTCCTCTAAGAGTATTTATTTAGCTAAACTTAAATTTTTATGCATAACTCTTTCAGGTCCTAGAATTTTTCATGGGAAAACAGCCCATCCTGATTTGCAGTATGCTCAGTTTTTCTCTAGCACCTCAGCCTTCCAAGAGACTGATAATTTTTGATCTCACATCCCAGCATTTGCAGAACAATTCTCTTAGAGGATGGAAGCTAGAAGGATTCTTTTCATAGCCACAAGCTACACGGCCCATCACTTTACACTTTTCTTCTACTTTGTTGATTGTTTTTGCTTCTTGAAATAAACACTTATGGGGCTTCCTTTAACTTAATTTTATGCTTTCAGACAGGCAGAAATACAAAACTGAGCAAAAAAGGTCACAGATAATATTCATTAAAATTTAATACCGGCATTTTTTCAGCTCTTCACAGGGGATTTTTATAAGCATAAACAAGGAAATCCTCAATAAGAAGAATCTTTAAGTCTGCTTTAATTTCTTCCTATAGTAGTATATGAAATCTAGAATGTTTAATAATTATCTGGTAGTGGAAAAGCTATGCATATTTTTAATTTGCTGGTTTAGTGTATATTAAGATGCTGATAAATAGCAGGTTACAGCTAGTTAGGTTTGTTAGTCATTCTGCTCTTAAAGCATCAAAGTATTTCTTATATAAAAATTGAGAGGAATGTTTTTCAACATAGGAAAGAAACAGGGAAATTAAACATGTAAAGTTGCCAAATCTAATTGAAATAACAAAAGATTCAGAAACCAGATAATGCAAACTAGCTTTTAACAAAGTGATTTTAACATGCTAACACCATCAATTAATTTGGGCAGTATTTTATTTTGATAAATATACTTTACATCCTCAAATAGTAACAAGTTTTGGTATGAGAGTACATAATGAAATGCAAAACTAATTTTTGTTTCAAATTGAAATTACTCCATGTTAGTTGAATAAATAGCACTAAACACAGAAACATAAGGTGGGAGAATATAGTATTAAATACAGTTACAGACATTAAAATTTTCAAAGGCACCGTCTCACTATTATATGTATGCTTGTAGAACATGCAAAAGGAAACATTAAACTTGTGGAGATGGCAAAGTTATGAATTCATCTCTATAAATGGAGGGGCATGTATTCCTTGACAAAGTAAAAAAAAATATCTGTTTACTTCAGTTAATGTAGCTTTTCCCCAGACACTCATTTGTACCTTATTGCTGAGAAAGGGATATATATACATGACTAGTT
The DNA here is from genome assembly GCF_965178545.1 of Coloeus monedula. NCBI lineage: Eukaryota > Metazoa > Chordata > Aves > Passeriformes > Corvidae > Coloeus > Coloeus monedula. Next base: position 91,598,535 of record NC_138782.1, on the reverse strand, counting down.
CTTGAATAGTTAAAATACAGTAACTTTGGTCTTCTTATATTTCTCAGCGAATCTAAGCTATAAGCTTAGAAGAAAAATTGGGAACTGTTGCAGGCCTAGTGGAGATAAAGAAAGCAGATCTGCATCATCTATGTAAAATAAGAAAATAATACTAGATATCAAGGAGCTGTAGATAGAAATAAAACAAGAAATACCTCATAATATTTCTACTTATATGCTGTTCAGCTTCAATTTCTATGTAAATTATAAAAAATCTGCATCAGGTAGCTACAGATCTGGAAACATGCATCATTGAAGAGTCAGTCAGGAACCAAATTTATAATAATATACCTAATGGGTTTCAGCCTCCAAAGCCTTCAGGTATTTGGACCTTAAAACTTACCACAGACAAAGTCCTGTCAGTAGAACAACCTTAAATTAAATATGTTTTATGATGTGGTTGGTTGGCCCTGGCTGGATACAAGGTGCCCACCAAACCCATTCTATTTCTCCCATCCTCAGCTGGTCAGGGGAGAGAAAATAAAACTAAAGGCTCATGGGTCAAGAAAAGTGCAAGGAGAGATTACTCACCAGTTACTGTCATGAGCAAAACAGACTTGACTTGGGGAGTTAATTTAATTTATTACCAAGCAAATCAGAGTAGGATAACGAGAAATAAATGTTTAAAACATTTCTTCTCCCAACATCCACCTTCTTACTTTACTCGTTAAATTCTCTACCTCCTTGCCCCTGGCGGCACAGGAAATGTGGGTTGCAATCAGTTCAACACATGCTGTCTCTGCCACTTCTTTCTCCTCAGGAAGAGGGCTCCTCATACTCTTTCCCTACTCAAGTGTGGCATATCTCCCATAGGAGACAGTTTTCTGTGACTTCCTCTGAATCCTTGCCATGGACTTCAGTTCTTCATGAATTGCTTCAGTGTGGATGCCTTCCATGGAGTCGCAAATCCTGCCAGCAAACCTGCTCCAATGTGGGCTCCTCTCTCCACAGGATCACAGGGCCAGCCAGGAGCCTGCTCCAGCATGGGCTTCCCACAGACTACACAGCCTCCACCTTTGGGCATCCACCTGCTCTTTTGTGGCATCATCCAGGGGCTGCAAGTGGATCTCTGCTGCCCTGTGGACCTTCATGGTCTGCAGGGTCACAGCTGCCTCACCAGGGTCTTCACCAGGCTGCAAAGGAGTCTCTGTTTCAGTGCATGGATCATGTCCTCCCCCTCCTTCTGCACTGACCTTGGTGCCTACAGGAGTTGTTCATCTCAAAATTCTCACTCCTCTCTTCTATGGCTGCAGTTGGTTGCATGGAACATTTTTTTCCATTCTAAATTATGTTATCCCAGAGTCACTATAACCATTATTGGTGGGCTCAGCCTTAGCCAGAGGTGGGTCTGTATTGGAGTTGTCTGGCATTAGCTCCATTGGATGGGGGAAACTTCTTGTAGCTTTTCAGAGAGTCCATTCCTGCATCCCCCTGCTACCAAAACCTTGCCACATCAACTCAATACACACGATCACAGTGTTCCCAGGTGAACTAAAACAGTTCGTTCAGATAGTATGCACACACATATACATTTCTTTTTGTGTGCTTGTGGTCATGAGCAAGTTATTGTTCCATTGGCTTCCAAAACAACTGAAAAGAAGATCTTAACTCATTAATTCTTTTTTCTGTGATTTCATTCTTCAACATATGTATTCTTCAAAATATTTATGTGTGACATTTATCCAAACTCTTTATGAAACTACCCATCTGAATTTTCCCTACTTGGACTTTGATCTTTTATCTGCAGGCTGCTTTTTTGCTGAAATTTCATGATTGTCTGCTTTTGACTTAAGTTATCTGACTTACATAAACAAGACTACATGAAAAAAAAAAAAAATAGGAAATCTCTAGATGTTTTGACGACATAAGTGAGATGATCTCTTCCGGGAGAAATTAATCTTTGCTATCTTGTGAAGTATTTTCAGTGAAAGTGTAGAGACTCCAAACTGAGGTATTCCCCATATAGTACTGAAAAGAGAATAGAAATAATTTCAAAAAGTGAGAAAAAAGGCGTAAAAAGTAAGAAGCTATGATTTGTAAGACAGCTTGTAACCGTGAAATATCCAAAACTGAAGAGAGCCATGAATAAAGTATTAAGACTGGTCAGCAGTGTTAAGTAAGGCAAAGACAGTGTTTAGGAGCACAGTGGTCCAAAGAGAATACATCATAAACCAGTTCTGGTAAAACTGCTTTTTAGGATTTTTGTGCTAAATTTGGAATTTCTCTATTTTTTACTGTAATATAGAACTTCAGATTTTCCATCCTAACTTCCACACCATTTTCCACATTGTCATCATTGCAGCCATTGCCATGACATTGAACCATACTGTGAACTGTCATGCTTTGTTCTTTCAGCAATATCAGTTTGAGAGAGTATATGAATTATGTTTCACTCAACTGAGAGATAAAAAGTTAGGATTTCTTTCTTCTTTTAACAGCTCTTAAATTATTCATTAAGTGGCCTTCACAATGGTAGCAAGAAGTCTTTTCTTCTGCTGTTTATTTGGATAGAATATGTTCAATTTACGCTTAAGGGTAAAGTAATGTTTTTCTGTAGCTTGGCAGTTGCCAGAAAAAAAGTTACCATTTTTTTTTAGCTATCAGTAAAAAGTTCTTATGTTGTTTTTTTGTTGTTGTTGTTTTTCTTTTTTTAATGAGCTTCTTTACTGGTAAGCCTAAAAATTAGAACTAATTCATAGCTGTAGTGGGTTGACCTTGGGAAGACACTAGGTACCCACCAAAGTAATTGCTCTATCACCCACCCTCCTGAACATGATACAGAGAGAAAATATGACAAAAAATTTCTGGGTTGAGATAAGGACAGAGTGATCACACAAAAATTACCATCACAGGCTAAACAGATTCGACTTGGGAAAATTAATTTAATTTATTGCCAATTAAACAGAGTAAGATGATGAGAAATAACAAACCCCCAAAGACCTTTCCTCCCACCCTTCCCTTCCTTCTAAGCTCATCTTCATTCCCATCTCTTCTGCTTCCTTACATTAAATGGTGTGTGGGGAATGGGGATTGCAATCTGTTTATAACATGTTGTCTCTTTATTCCCCCTTCTCATTTTTAGCTGCTCCAAAGTAGGGTGTCTTCCATAGATACGGTTCTTTATGGAATTCGCCAGTGTGGGTCCTTCTCATGAGGCTGCATTTCCTCAAGGACTGTTCCGGCAAAGGTCATTTCCATGGGGTACAATTTTTCAGGGATAGTCTGCTCCAGTGTCATTCCCCCATAGGGTCACAGGACAGAAAACCTGCTTCTGCATGTGCTCCCTGTGGGCACCTACTCCAGCATGAGGTTCTGCGTGGGCTGCAGGATGGATATCTGCTCCACCATGAAGGCAACAACGTGCATCACTCTTGTCCTATGGTGCCTGAAGCACCTTCTCCCTTCCTTCTTCACTGACCTTGGCGTCCATAGAGTCGTTTCACATCTTCTCACTCCTCTCTCACAGCTGCTGTTGCACAGAAATTTTTACTCTTTTTTGAATTTGTTATCAAAGAAGAGCAAACAGCATCATTGATTGTCTGAGCTTTGACCAAGAGCATGTCCATCCTGGAGTTGGCTGAATTTAGCTGTGCCTGATAAGGGAACAGCTTCTGAAATTTTCTCACAGAAACCTTTTCTGCCATTCTTTCCACTCCCTCCTACCAAACCTTGCCACATAAACCAAATAAAATAGTTCTGACAAAAACCTTCATAGAATATTTTCTGATTTTTGACATAAATTCTATAAGGTTTAAACTCTAACTCTCCTTGAGGCATTTTTCTTTACCTTGCTGAATAATTTAAAACATTTTAATTTCAAGGAAAGGTTCTAAAAAATTGTTCAGTGTGATTGTACATCTTTGAAAATTAAGATTTATGCAAGAAATAAGAATCTCACTTTCCTACCCTTTTTAATTCCTGCTGTCCTATTTTAAACTGTCAGGCTTTGCCCATTGTTTCTTTGTATGTTGATTTGCAGTAATAATTGTAAATGTGAGGAAAAAAGCCACAACTGGCATAATGAATATATTATATAATTGTTAAGTACATTATGCATTTTTTAAAACCAGTTCAGCCCCAAACTAAAATTGTTTTCTTTGCAATCAACTCATGCAAAGACATAGGCTATAATTACACAGATGTTACAAATATATCATGGCAAACAATTCTTTATGAGTTTCAGCAGACAAAAAATTAACCAAATAAATCAGATGCACTTTGAAATAAATGTGGATTTTACCTACTTTTTTTGTTTATTTGAAATATTTCATTACACCGTAGTGTTTCTAGGGCATGAAAAAATTACCCAAAACTTGGGGAAATGCTTGAGTAAAAGAGGTATCAAGGTATAATGGCTTTGTTATTTCATATTTCATGGCATAATTTTTTGTTAAAGCCATGAGAATATCAATATTTTAGCATCCTTTTATTTACCATTTATATACATTCTTGTATATACACAGGAATGAGCAAACTGTGTCTTTAATGTATGGACCTCTAGAATATATATTTTCCCTAATACAAGATTTGGGCAACAGTTCTAATTTAAATATTGATAACTTAGTAAAATAAATAAATAAATAATATCTGATACAGTATTTACAGAATATATATAGTGATAGTCTTTTAATTTTAGGGCTATTGTCTTAATCAGATTAATAAACAATGAATATTCACATTTTCATTTCATTATATTTTTTACTGATTACCTCAATGCAGCATTTTGGTGTCACAGATTTTTTTAGTAACAGTGCTTTCTAACTGGACTTTAGAACATTCTTTTCATGTGCAAAACAGCATTTAGTAACAGCCTAATCTGCTTCTTCCTTGCAATGTAATATAATAGCTGTAGTATTTAACTTAGTATAAGACAGAATGTGATTTCATTGTATCTCTGAGGTGTAGATTATCAGAGTGAGTTATAAGATACTTCTTAGAGTTTATGTGTGAAGAGTGACATATTTATTAAATATTCAATGTTATATCTAATCTTATCCAAATACTGATAAATTTGACCATAATGAAGGCTGTTAGCTCCTTGCAGCTTCTAAAAATTAACTTAAAAGCCTATTGAATTGGTTTTCTTTATGTATCTAAAAATAGATTTAGAAGGATGTCTGGGTAGACAATGGTATTTTACTTCTATGCATGAACTGAATAAGAACCACCTTAGTTCTGAAAACTTCTTGGATTCCTAAAATGTGACTATACTCTAAGTCCTTCCTACTGTCGAATGTCCAGAGCACTAGTGGCCACTCATGGCTAAACAGATTCAGATTTACATAAATTTTTCTTTAATTAATGTTAAAATTTTTAGAACTAAAATTTTAAAATTGTAGAATATTTTAGGTTAGAATAGATATTCAGAGCTCATTTTATCCAACTCCTTCCTGAAAGCTGACCATGTTAAAGCATGCTGCTAAAGAGCTGTATCCAGTCAAGTCTGGAATAACTCCAAGGATGGAGACTCCATAGACTTTATGGACAACCTGTTCCAGCATTTGGCCACTCCCTAATACATTTTTGTAATTGTCTGTGTTTTTTCTGGCATTTGTTGCCTCTTGTCCTATCGCTGTTCACTCTTGAGAAGAGCATCTTATCTTTTCTGTACCCTTCTATCAGATAAGAGTAGGTAACAATGAACGACAATAAGATCCCATCTCGACTTCTGTTTTCCAGTGTTGAACAGACACAGACCCTTCAGATTCCTTATATGTCATTGTGAGGTTGAGTTTTTTAACACCAGTTAACTTCATACGCCTTTCATTGTATGCTGTTTACAAATAAATTTAAAATAATCTCTCTATTGTCAGAATGATTCTCTAATTAATGTTCATATTCAGGATTTTACCGTCTTTACCAAATTACCTAATGAGTAAAAATTTGGTATAGTAGCTCATATCTTCAATGGAATGACAAAATGAGACAGTAACTGTTAATTAGTTAATGTAGGTTGTGCACTCTTTCAGTAATTTTTTCTAATTAATTTTGCTATTTGGGAATTGTGAAGTCTCTTTTAATAATTCTGGTGCAAATAATCTTAACTTTGGAGAGGCATATACATAATTTTTATTACTATTCTTAAAGCTTCTGATAATTGGCTATAAAAATTTAGTGTTTATACATTTGAGAATATTTTGAAATTGTTTGTATGCAGGAAATGCTGATTAGGACACCTACATATACATAATTTTCCTATTGTATTCCAGAGTTTGCATCACACACATTGCTTCATACCTACATATTTGTATGAGGGACTCTTTGAACTGACTGTACTTAAAGTCTCAAGTAAGAGAGACTAGTTGTCCAAAATTTATTCTTTAAAATTTAAAGACCTCATATTAGATACTGGACATTAGCATAATGCTATCGTCCACAGAATAGAAACAAAATAGTCACCTGCTCATCTACTGGGCCTCACATATCTGGCAGTCTTGATCTCTCATTCAAATGTTAATTCTATTATTTTGACAATTTTCAGGCGTGAACAAATCAGATGATACAGTTTGGCAGAAGACCACAAAAAGAAAAAAGGAATTCTTAAAAAACCTATATTTTAAATGAGCTCTTGTAAATATAAACTACAATAAGATTGCCTTGCTTACTGTACATATTTCAGCACTTCGTTTTTCTGTCTAAGGATTTGCAAGTTCCTCTGAAACAAAGGCAAAAGCAACTTTAGCTGTCATTAAAAAGTTCCATAGGTGTTCCCATGCCAGGAAATCCAGTGGTTTCCCCTGCTGTCCAAAAAGTAGATACTCTGTGAAAAATTCAATAAATTCTATTAATGAAAAAGGCAACCAATCACATAATCCAAGAATTATCATATTAAAACTGTTTATCAGAAACAAATTTATTTACTTTTTTAAAGTGTAAAAGTTGGATCACTTAATTTGGATTTTTTGTTATTTATTTTTAACTGAAATAGTTCAATAAGATCATGAGAACAGCTTAGAGGATCAACAAGGTTTTCATACTTGCTAGTCAGATTTTCTGTCAGTTTTTTTCTGCCAGTGTTTTTAAAATTCAGTTTATAAAACTAATAATGAGGCATCTAGGCTAAGTTTTTTGTTCATGTTCTACCTCTAGCTAATGCACATGAATAAACAGCCGTCTGGTAGAACCTACCAGTTTGTAAGATGGCAGAGCAAAGCCAGACAGACGTTTTTGTAGTTTGTACTACAAGACATGCTTTTATATGGCCAGATTTGTGGAACATGACTACTGGGTTCAGGGTTTTTTCATTAAAAAAAAAAAAAGGACTAGAAGCTGTTGGCCTTTGAAAACAACTTATAAAAAGTGTTATTAGAACTAAGTGTACTGAATCGTTTAATTGAACAGAGCAGTCATTTAAGTAAAATAATTCATTTAAATTGAACAGATTTATTTAAGTTCATTTAAATTGAACATTTATTTAAGTCAAAAATTTCAATCATCCTCACTTCTTATTTTGATGCCCAAAGGGACCCATGTCCGCAGGTTCCATAAGCAGGATGGCATGATGAAATTTCTATTAGCAGAAATATCCTTCATTTATGAAAACCTCCACACCAGATCTTTTGAACGTGATTTTATGATGTTATATAACAATACTGTACCAAAGAGGACAACTGTCCAAGTATGACAACTATTGAACACCAAAAAGATACAGAAAACATTCCTAATGTGTGTATGTAGAGTAATTGTTATGAACATCTTTTTTTTTTGTTAATTTCCCAGAACATTTAATTTATTTATGAAGAGTGTTGGCTAACACTGAAATATGTGGCCCAGCCTCAGCTACAGCCCCACCACTTCCCAGTCAGTCCATGACCCAAAATCCCAGCCTGTCCCCATCTCCAGGGATGTGCCTGATCCCCAAGAGCTTGGTCTGCCCTGGTGCTCCTGGCTGGAGTTAGGCTCTGCCCTGATGGACCCCTGAGGAGCCCCCACTGCTCCTGGCCCCCATCCCAGGCTGCTGCTGGCACCCACTGAGTTCTGGCTGCACACAGCAAAGCAGCTTTCACAGAGGGAAAAAAACAAGGTTGGAGAAAATTATATTGTCTCTGAAGAGTCCTCTAAAAGGAGAGAATAAAATGCTTTGAATAAATTCTGGGTAGTTGTGGTAGTATATAGAACCATTTTCTCCTTCACCAGGATCACAAAGAATGAGGGAAGTCTTTGCTACTGGCAAAGGATGGAACTCTAGGGGAAAAAATCATTAGAAAGACAATAAGTTATTCATTGTGTACAAACATTAAATACCAAACATGAAAAAGTTAATTATGTGTTCAAGTTTTTAACCCAAATTTGCCAGTTCTAGAGCAAATAGAAATCTTTTATAGTAATCATTCTTCTAGACTGGGAAACCAACATTCAGTGGGACTGGAAAAGCAAAATGAAATAATAATTCAAGGTAATGGAAAATAAATAAAGTATAAATAAGAAAATATTAACATTGTAGAATATCTTCCCTAATGTGCATACAGGAAAACCAGGTAGCAAATCACTGTGCATTTGTGAGCAGTGATTTATATAATTAAAAAATTCACTCTTCTGAGCAGTCACTTCACCTAGTATGAGTAAAAGTCTGATATCACAGTCTCTAATTATTACGTAGAAGGCTTGTAACTTCTAACAAAAGTTAACTTTTGTTAACTTCTAGATTCTGAATTGAAAGGTCAAAGTCAGGACTACAGGGTAGAAAACATTATTCCAATTTTTTTGTATTAGTGAATTATAATAAAGTTGATATAAGAAAAAAGTGTATTAAAGTTAGTTCTCCAAAAAATAAAACAAACTGAAGAAAGGAGGAATGAATGAAAGAGCTGAGAGAGAGGATGAAACTGTAGAATAAAAATCAGATTATAAGGAAACATTTTCACAGCAATAGTTCATTGACTTGGTAGAAGTGCTGGTTTACCATCTTTTGTAAAATTAGGCGTTATCAGAATTAGCTTTCTTGGAATTAATGCATTTACAGTAGTATCAGCTAAATGAAAAGTGACCAGCAAAGTCAATAACTTCCTTTGGTGTTCAAATATACATTACAAAGTAAATTTCAGCATCATTTTCCTTTGGGAAGGGTAGAATTTTCTCTTGTAATTTACTGATTGACTTTCACAGACCTGTACATAGCTGTCTGCCTGCCACATTTGAGTTCAGAATTTAAATTTCCAAATATTACAATTAATATCTTTAACAATAGTGGATAATGTAAAATTAAATTTGTACTACTAAAAAGATACTGGGTAGGAAAAATATGTTTATGCTAGGCTAAAGAAAAAGATGTTCTTAAACAAAAATGTAAAACTCAAACTGAAAAATTGGGTGGGTTTTTTGTTTTTAAAACTACAGATGAAACATTGAGCAGAAATTCAAAGAAGCTTGCAGAATATCTCAACAAAGTCATAATTGCACCAGGCAAAGAAAAATATAGCCCGATTTTATTTAAAAACCTATTTAATTTACTATATTATGACTAGGATTTGAAATGATCTTGCTGAAAGATCTACTTCTAATGATTCTTATAACTATTGCCAATCATGAATAGTAAGTAGAAATAATTTATTTTTAAGAAGCAAAAATTAATAAATATTAAATCAAACTTTAAAAGACTTCTTTCATGCTATCCTATAAAGGGATACCTTCTCCAGACAATTATAATAAAAATTAATCCAGTCCACTAAGCTTGATATTTGATTAAATATTTTTAAAAATGCAGAGAAAAGCTCAAAAAATATATTATATTATTTACTGCTGCTTCAGTTCCAAACCTAGCCTCCAATATACTATTTATCAAAATCAAACTTCTAATTGTCTAGGTCCAGGGAGAAGACAGTTAAGTATGTACAGGGCATGCCAATTAATGCAACTGCAAAATTTAAGTGAAGAATATAAATCCAAATACTCTGTCATTAAATAATTCAAATTACCTCTCAGTCAAAGTTCAGTGATATACTGTCAGCTAAAGAGCAGCCTCCCTCCTTTTCTTTATTTTTTACTTTGTTTTGCAAAGGCCAATATAGTCTGCCACTTGTAACAAAGCAGCATAAATATTAAGTTTCTCTATTGCTCTCGCTGAAGTGCACTAAAGACCTGCACATACGTGCTAGTGTCTGGCCTGCTATATCACCTATAACTTAAATAAAAGAAAAATACATTATATAATAAAAATAATGAGTTATGGAAAAATGCCCAGCTGGAAATTAAGCCCGCCTTCTACCCCTTCAGATGAGAGAAACAAAAGACAGAGCTATTATGAGGCAGAGATATTATGGCTTGAGATAACAATTTACTAGAAACAGCAATGAGATAAGAAAACATACAGTAACAGAATAATGCAAATAACAACAGTGTATAAAAGAGAGTGATTACATGCAAAAGGCTCTCCAAGTCTACTTGACATGACCACAGCTGGTCAAAGAGGCAAAGAACAAAGTGGACCCTGGACCCTCCATGCGTATGTTTTTTTCCCCATGCCTGAGACAATGAAAAACAATTGCAGACAAACCCTTCAGTCAGGACCACCATTACCCCACAGCTCTATTTGCTGCTTGGTCCCTGGAAAAGGACAAAATGGCTGCGGACCACTTCTTCTCAGAAGTGAGAATCCCCGTCTTCTGCCCCCCAGCAATGATGCGTGTGGTATAGAATAACAACCTAACCACGTCCACACAGCTCCAGGCTCTGCCCCCTCTCATTCTGGGCTGAAATTAGAACAAGAATTTAAAGATTGCTTACTTGCATATGTTCTTAAATAACCAATAATTATTGTCATCAGTAGGTCTTTAGTCTTCATTAATTTAACACTAAATGTTGAGTCTCCAAAGAGAAGCAAATATATTTCTAACTGCAAATTGTAAGACTAACAGAATCAAAGAACCTTGTTAATTAAACATAGTCACCTTGTCAATTACAAAGGTAAGCATAAAGCACCCTTGGAGAGTGCAAAAGAGAAGAGAACAGGATCAGTAAGCTTTAGATATTCACAAAAAGCTCCAAACCAATCTGAATAAGCTCTTTGCTAAACTTGAGAAAAAAGAAAAAGCAAACAACCACTAAGCTGTAGGGCTTCTATCATTTCCTTTCCATCCCTGTGACCCTATAGTCTTGTGAAAAACATTCCAAATGTGGATTAGAATCAAACCTATGCAATAAAGATACATATAGTACACAGACACAATGGAACCACAGACTGCATTATAAATCTATTTAAATAATTGGAGTAACTCTTGCTAAATAGCAGACCTTACATTAAACTCAGTACTGAAAGACAAACACTGGTTTACACTGAACTTCAAGAAAAATAACTTGGGTAAATATTAATTAAAACTTATTTGTGTTTATATTTTCAAATGTGTGAGTGTGTTTAACGAAGTGCATACAAATTCAGGAAAATATCCAGTATAAATGTAGTTTACCTTTGTGTGACATCTTTTGACCATATACACCAAGACAAAGTTGAATCAGGATAATAAAGGTAAGTTATCCAAAAAGCTGATTAATATAATCAAAGAAAATATTAATATATTAATAGTTACTGTCATGTTTGATACTGGCCCAACTCCAGGCACCCACAAGAGTCACTCACTCACCCTCCCCTGCCACAGCTGGGCAGAGGAGAGAAAAAAAATTATCGAAGGGTTGATGAGTTGAGGTAAGGACCATGAGAAAAACACTTCAAGGGCAAAACAGGCTCAACTTGAAGTTGTAAAGTAAATTTATTACTAACAGAAACAGATGAGGATAATGAGAAGTAAAATAATCCCTTAAAACACCTTTTTCCCCCCAGCCGCTCCCTCTTTCCCACCACCAGCGCAGGGAGACAGGGCATGGGGGTTTTGGTCAGTTCATCACTGAGAACTTCCGGTGCTCGGGGAGAGGAGTCCTTTCCCTGTGAGTCCGTGGGGTCCCTCCCACGGGAGACAGTTCTCCATGAATTTCTCCAGTGAGGGTCCACTCTCAGAAGCAGCAGCCACACCACACCTGCTGCAATGTGAATTTCCCCCACGGGCACACAGTCCTCCCAAAACTGCTGTGACATGGGTCTCTCTTTCCTCCAAGGACAGGCTGCTCCCACCTGGAAGCAAGGGCACTCTCTCTCCACCGGGTCTCCCACTGGACCACAGCCTCCTCCAGGCATCCACCTGCTCCAGCACGGGCACCTCCCCAATGAGCTGTGGGTGGATCTCTGCATCCCCCGTGGATCCCCATGGGCTGCAGGGGGACAGCGGCTTCACCACGGTCTGCACCACGTTCTGCAGAGGCATCTCGGCTCCAGTGCCTGGAACACCTCCTCCCACTCCTTCTTCACTGACCTTGGCGTTGCCATGTTGTTTCCATCACATGTTCTCACCTCCTCCCCTTCTCTGACTAGAAGAAAAACTGTGTGCCCTTTTGTTTTGATTTTCTTCTTAAATATGTTATCACCAAGTTCTCTCGCTGGCCCAGTTTTGGCCAGCAGAATGTCCATCTTCAGAGCCATCAGAGATTGGCTCTTCTGGACATGGTGGAAGCTTCCAGGAGCTTCTTCCAGGAGCCACTTCTATGGCCTCACTGCTACCAAAAACCAGGCAGTGCAAAACCAATACAGATACAAAGAAAAGACTAATAAGCTGTTTATACACAAGAAGGAGTTAAGGAGGGAGGTGTGGGGGGTTAGGGTTTTGTTGTTACACTTCTAGATAAATATGTTTCTGACTGAGTGTTTAGTGATAAATAAACTTTTAATATAGCTCTGGATCAAAAGGAAGAATAATGCCAACAGGCTCATAAACAAAATCTTATTAGGTGAAGAACTTACCTGAGGTAATCCAGTGTGCCAAATGATAACATTCAGCATTGATATAGTGCTTAAATTTCCTGCATATAATATTGCATTCAAAATTATACTATGGGGTAAAAGAGGATGGCCTTACATGAGTATCAATGAACTTACTGTAAAACTAATGCTAATTATATAATTAATGAACTAATGTCCCTTTCAGGGAAGTTTATCACTGTCATACACAAAAAACCCTTTTTCCTCTATTTACCCTTTTTTCTCTGGTGCTATATTTAAACTGCCTAAGTCCTGAGGCTGATGGTACCCACCTTACTCCACATGGATACCGGGGGTTCCAGAGTTGGTAATGACAGACGTTCTTCACTGGAAGACAGCAGGTTTGATGGAGAGAGATTTCTTCCTTCTCTGTCTTCGATCCGCATAGTGTGACTTTCATATATTTGCTAATGCAGTCTTACTTGCTCTTTCTTCACTGATCCCCTGCACAGATTTCTTAAACATTTATCATATATCATATTCATGAGGATAACCAAACTCCCAAGACACTCAGTCATTACCCGATCGTTAAGCAATTATTTTGACAGCTTAAACAACCTAAACTTAGCTCATGCCAAGACGAGTCTACACAATTCTTCAGGCTTCAATGATGGCAAAAGCCTGTATCTTTTATTACTCATAGCAGTGACATATCTCTTGGGCTACAGGGGTACAATTTCAAATACTAGTTAATCCTTCAATATGCCATTTTTTGTTCATCAAAAAACATTATAGTAAAAATAAAAGACACTACTAGATCACCCACAGACACAGAGCATTACTCTGAGAATTTTATGGTATACTTTTGCCTACAGTGCAGAAGACTAGCAGATCTTTGAAACAGCTTTGTTTATAGCACTATTTGAGTGAGTTTGGTGAATTAAAGACATATGAAGTACTTTGAATTGAAAGTTTGTCTAATCAAACTTGACCTTCCTCACAACTGATCTTGAATTTTCAGGTTTCTGGTAACAGATAGCTGTGTGAACTAAAACTGAAGCTTTTGACATAGTCTTACAGTGATGGGATCATATATTTAGATATGCAAATACACATTAAATTTTTACTTACCAGACAGAATGATTTATCCATCCCATCTCCTCTTCCATGTCTTTTAATCTGTGGACTATAGTAAGAAATTAATCATTAGGGATAATAGTCTATCTTATTCTGCGCACAGAAAATTTATTGGGGAAGATAGAAGTTGTATGCTGGCATCTCAGGCATAGTCATTTAGAGCTGAATTACACTTTATTTTCTGTCTCTTCCTTTTACCATCACAGTTTCAATGCTATGGCTGTAATTAGTCTTCTTTTTACTCTTGACAAATTATAGATCATATGAAATCTGATCTCCAAATCAGATAAGAAAATCCTATATAACTTAAACTTTTTTACCTACAGTTATATATAATTACATTCTCATGACTGACTTCAAGAAGCAAAATTTAACTCAGACACAGAATAAAGCTGTCCTGAGAGTAAGAGTAATTTAGGAATAAGCAGTTTTGTGTGCTTAAAAACCTCCAGATTTATTTTTGCAATAATCTCAGGATTTTGGAACTTAGTATTTCCTGCTTTGTAAGTTACATAATCATGAATAAATTTTTTTTTCCATATTTTTATTTATCTGGATAATTAAGAGTGCTAATTCCTCTTAGGAGTTACAAAATAATTCCAATTCAATATTTTATTCAGGAATGGCTCCTTTATTGTGCTGTGCTGTGCTGTGCTGTTCCCTTGGAAGATTTCTAGGTTCACTTTGATTTTACAAATATGAACATAAATGATAGTGATAAGCTTCTTATTCACAGCCTGTCCATACATCTCCCTTTTCAAATAATTTTATAGATGATGAATCTCTTTATTGCAGCTGGGGACTTGTGTAAGTTCATTCTGCCATCAGTAAGGTGTGAAACTATATGGACTTTCAGAGCCTCTATACATACTCAACTATCCTTTTAATCTTTAGGATCAGAGAAGATAGCTGGCAGAGATCTTAAGAAAACATATTATTAATTTAATTATTTTTGCTAGTAAGCTACTATATTAAGAACTTGTATTCAGCAAACACTAAGAGCAGACCAGGAACTGAAAGCTAAATGTTTGGAAAATAGTTGAACAGAGTACTGTAAAGACAGAATAGATATTTAAGACTTTATTTATCAATAAAAGACATAAGCTGTTTGGCTTAAAATGATAAATCAGTTATGCGAGACATAAAGACTGCAGCACATCCAATGTTATCTCCATAGGGAACAATATAATATCTCTGACAATGCCCACTGAGATCACTTACAGAATTCTATAAAAGGCAGAAATGTGATGATATTTCACCAGAAAGTTTTCTCACCTTCAGCACTTAGTGGATCATGAACATCACAGAGATCTTTTTCCACCAGAAATGCTAAAAGGCTTTTTCTACCTGGAAATGCTAAAGCAACCTTTTCAGAATTCCCTGAAATTGCCTGACTTTTTTAGGGATTTTTTGCTGTTGTCATGGTAACTTTCTTTTTTAAAATATATATTTAAGCCTAAATGAAATTAAAAGTGTGATTTTAGAATATCAGATGTTATTGCAGTAGAATATCTCCGCTAAAACATGCTGTGATGTTTCATGATGCTCATTATGGGCAGCGCAGTTGGATATTCCTTTGTTTCCTTTATTAAAGTCGTGGTAGAACAAAGCTATTGAAAGAATGATATTTAAAGTGGAGAAAAAGAAATTCAGTCATGTACAAAACCAATTAAATTAGTGTTACGTTACTGAACATGAGAAAGGTACGCTGCAGAGCTGCTGTCATCAGTGGATGCGTTTGTGACTATAATTGCATATATTTCCTTATTGTAGATTAGCTACATTACATTGGTGAAGTAAATGGTGAAAAGTGGAAACAGTTAATTCTTCAGAAAATCTCTCCCTAAATCCTTCAGTGAAAACTTCCGCATCTGTCTTGAATGAAGCCCACACAATTTCTCTTTATGGAGGCAGAGAGCAAAAATGCACAGCATCTAGAAACTCAAGAAGTTCTATGGAGATTCTGTAGTTCAATCCCCTCATGCTGAAAGTAGGGTCAGCTAGAGCAGCTTGCTCAGGAACATGTTCAGTTGGGTTTTGAGTATCTTCAAGAATGAGGACTCAGTGACATGTTCCTGAGCAACCTGTTCCAGTGCTCAACCAATCTTACAGTGAAAAAGTACCCTCTTCATTTAAATTGACTTTCTTGTGTTTCAGTTTGTGCCCATTGTCTCTTGTCCTGTCACAGTGGAATACCACTGAGAAGAGTTTGTGTCCATCTTCTTTATCCTCCAATCAGGTATTTATACATATTTCTCCATGCTTCTCTAAATCCCTTCCTAATCCTAAATAAAATTTAGAAAGCTTGTTGCTAGGTGCTTTTACATGCTATTTTGTTGTTATTTTATAGAAATACCATATGGTTTATTTAAACAACTCTCTCCTTTTGAGCTCAGGGAGTGTTTATAATATTTAGCAAGTGCCATGAGAAAATTATACTGGTCGCAGGATTAAATCCTATATACTCTTAATTGAATGGTTATTTATATACCTGCTATGTATTTATGTACATTTATTTATGTTTTAGTTGGTCAAATGTTTGCATTAATAAAAATAATAATAATAATAATAATAAAAATAATAAAAGAGCATAAGCATTAAAAGAAATTTCTGTGAAAAGCCTCTGCCATGTTGCCATGTAACGCTGAAAACTCCACATACAGTTAAAAACAACCATGTTTTTTCATTCATTTTGAAATAATTTTTCATATTTAGTTATTTCAATTAAACAGATCAACTTTAAAGAACAGTAAGGAGAAGACTACTGACAGCTTATTAAAATATGCAGGTTTTAAAAAATTATATAGTTGTTTTGTGCTTGGCAAAGTTAAAGATTTCATAAAATTGATTATAGCCATTTGAAGGTGCCATTTTGAATGTTTTTACTTTGCAGAACTTAGCATTTCATTTGTCTGAAGTTCAATAGACTGCTTTTGTTGACATACATGATGTACTCATTTATTTAAATGCATTAGGAAGTGTATGCAAGTTTACTGAATGCAGGCAAATTCTTACCTATCACCCTCTCTCCACTGAAGTTACTGTCTATTTGTATTTGTATGAATAAGAGCAGAAGGTAAGAAATGGAAAACAAACAGGCTTAAATTTAAACATATAGAATATAATTTTCTGTTTATTACAGAAAAATATGAGCCGAATCTAATTGTTGTTTCTTCATCTGAAAGCAAATAGACTATATTTTTCATGCAAGTGCTAATTTTTTCCAGACCCTCATCTGTCTGGCACAACCTCATTAATTAAAATGTACAGCAAGATGAGTTAGAAATGGCTGTTTACCTTACATTACTTGCCAGATAGACGCTAGCAAATATTTTAATTTTTTTTTAAAGGGGATAGACGCTAGCAAATATTTTAATTTTTTTTAAAGGGCATACTGGGGAATGGTTAGCCTTTATAACATTCACAGAAGATAAAGTATGCTTTAATGAGTCACAGTGAGGAGTGAAATCCAACAGATTACATCCTGTCAGTAATTGCCTCCCACTTTAAAAAAGAAACACCAACTCAGAAGTTGCCACTGGCATCATCTGCAAGATTATATTCATGAGAGACTGAGCAAAACAGAGGAGCTAAGACATAATAGGTATATTATAGGTTAATACAAAGACCCTGTACAGCCTGCAGAAGCTTTTTGAAAGCCATTACTTTTCAGAAAGTGGTGTCAAGTAGTCACAACATGAAAACTGCAGTTAACAAGCATGATCCACACATTATAATTCTTCATTCTCTGAGTAGCCTCAACGTGGTGACCAGTGTATATTTCATTACACCTGTATAATAAAGGAATAGCAAGGACACTAAATTGTGTCTCAAGTGAACAGGATACACTCTTGTACACAGATTAAAATTTTGGGCTTGGCTAGAGTTATTCAGGCACGAAAGAGAAGTCCTGCATACATCCTAGGGTACTACCTCATGATCTGTTTCAGCCAAAATAAGGTTGTACTTTTTCCAAAATAGCATTCTCACCTTTCTCAGCTACAATTTTTGCTGCCTCCCTTCAGCCAACACTAGCATCATGGGTGTAGTGGTTTGGTCCAAAATACTCATTACTTACTTATTTACCTTCTGTGAGATAAGAATTAGGAGAAAGCAAAGCAGGCACAAAACTTTAAAGAATATAAAGAAGTTTATGAACAGACCTAAAAGAAAGGGAAAAAAAAATCAGACCACACCTTCAGAACACTTCTTCTCCCCCCACCTTTCTCCCTTCTCCCACTGACAATGTAAAAAGACAACCCTTGAGATTGTCAGTCAGTTTACCACTTCTATGATAATCTTTTTCAGTTCATTTAGGGAGAGGAGAGGAGTCTCTCTTGCTCATGCTATGGAGACTTCTCCACAAGAAGTTCTCTCATGGCTTCAGTATCACAACGAGACAGCCACCCGGGTTGGTTCTCTGCTCGCATGTGAGAGTCCCTTCCCCCCACTTACAGCTTGTCCCACAACTGCTTTTGAGGGTCCAATCTTGAGCTACTGGGGTACCATTTTAAGATTGAGCTGTTCAGAAACAAAGGTTCTCTTCACCCATCTCTGGGAGCATCTTCATCTCTAGAAATAGAGGCCCTCCCCCTTTCCTGGGAGCAAAAGGGTTCTCATCAAATTACAGCTACTGTCATTTGCTTATTTCAGCACAGGTACTTTTGCTCACAATTACAGTTTGAACACTCCACTCCCCATGCTTCCATGAAATTACAATGGATACTCTGATATATCATCGTCCATCACCACCATGGGTTTACAACAGAATTTCAGCCTCTAAGCATCTCCTCTGTCTCCTCCCTCAGGGTTTCAGCTCTTCCTTCTTCACTGACTTTGGTGTCTTTATGGTGTTGACTCAGGAGAGAATTGATGTCTGCAGACTTCACCTGTTCTGGAGGAAACTTACAGCACTAAAAGCGTTAATCTCACCCAGGCCCTGCAGCTGGAATTCACTTATTGCTGTTGGTCACATGCTCTTTGCCGGGCAGCGGGGCAGCGGTCTCAGACGAGCCCCGGCTGCACCAGGGGCTGCCTGCACAGAGCAGGGCTGTGGGGGAGGGCTGCGGATGGAACAGGGCTGCACAGCTCCAGGATGGCTGTGTCCCAGCCCAGCCTGGGCTGAGGAGGGCCTGGCCTCACCGGGCTGCAAACAACTCCCCCCCCACCCCGCCCCAGTTACCTGTCCAAAGGCCAGAAGCCAGAGAGAGCTTTCCCAGGGTTTGCTCATTCTTAAATGTGGACCACAGAGGTGTGTCAAACTCTTTAAGTGGCTAAAAAAGTTGCCAATATTCAAACTAGCCAGTTGATAGGTTCTGTCAAGTCACAGAGGAAGCTGTAAGCACATCTTTGCAAGAGAATCACTACTGTAACTATGTTAACCCATGACAATGGGGCCCTACAGCAAGTCAAGATTAGCTATGATTGAAAACTAATAATGGGGGAAAAAATAACCAACACTAAAGATAAATGATCTAACTCACCTAATTGCAAGTGCTGATACAAGAACGAGAACTGGTAAGAGTCCCTTTCAGCAGCAGGCAGAGTTAATTTAGCTTAAGCCAATTGTAAAAACAAGTATATTTAAAAATCTGCCAAATCTTCTGTTTTTCCAAAACTATCCCCCACAATAACTCCTTTTTTTCCAAAGAGATTTATAGGTCCCTCAGAAGTTCATATAGGCTCAGGAAAGAATTCATAAATACCTGTGCTAAGTTCAATAAAAAATAATCAAAGATATCTAAGTATAAATACTGTAAAATACACCTAAAAGGAACACAGAAGCCTAATTCTTCAACAGAAAAAGAGATAATCCCATATCAACATTGAATATATAAACTTAGATAGCTACATGCCAGGAATAAAAGAAAGAAAACAAAATGTAAAGATGCATTCCCCTATTTGTCCAGTGATATAGTGATTATGATGGCTGCAGAACAAAAACAGATGCTTATTTTAAAGTCATCCTTTGTAAAACACACATAAATTTCAATCTCCCACATTCCAGGAAATTGTACTAAACATCAGTGTTTTGTACTACACTGCTTTAAACCTTTCTGAGGAAACTCTTTTACCTGAAATATGTATTTATAAAATTTGAATATATGTCCATGCTAACTGCCCAACATCTGTTGGTGACAAGCCTGAGCACTGAGCTGTGAAGGTGGTCAGTCAAACCTCTCTCTTACTCATTCTTCCCAAGAAGTGAACAGAAGTTTGAACTCTGCTAGTA
The DNA here is from genome assembly GCF_965178545.1 of Coloeus monedula. Lineage (NCBI taxonomy): Eukaryota > Metazoa > Chordata > Aves > Passeriformes > Corvidae > Coloeus > Coloeus monedula. Next base: position 91,578,385 of record NC_138782.1, on the reverse strand, counting down.
ACAAGACCTGAGCAGTTTTGCCTGCTTTCACTGACTTTGGTCCTCAGATCTGACGTGTAGGTAGGTGTACTCTGCCATTTGACACCAGACAGCAAAGAATTGCATCCAGATTAATTTCTAGTCAAAGCCAACCTGTGCATAGTCAAAACAAATCCATCAATTTCCATTTTTATCTGAACAGCAAACTGGTATAATTTACACAAGCAAATGTAATGCTCACAACAACAATAAATTAACTATGCAAATTATTACATTGTGTACACATATAAATTCACTTCATAAACAACCAATCTGTCATACAAACCTTGAGTTCCTTAAGTTTAATTGACCTGTCACAAGCCATTAAATTTGACACATAGACAGTAGTAGAATGTCATGGATGGATCAGGCCATGAATGCCACTCTTCTCTAGGCCACTAATTTTCAGTGGGGTCTCAAACGTGGCACTAAGGTCAAAACAAAAAGAGTCTGAACAAAATTTAACCCATAAACAAGCATCTAAATGACCCTATTAACTTTTCAAAGAAATTCCCTAGATCCTACAAGCTTGATTGAATTTGTTTGGAGTTTCTCATATAAGTGCCAGCCTCTGGAAGTTCTATGTATTCAAAAAGTTACAAAATAAGGTTATTTCATGATATTTCATAATACGGACCTGAAATACATATTTGCAACAATACTGCTCTTATTTTTAAATCAGCACATTCATTTTCTAAAGACATCAAAATTATTTTTAAATGGTTTATTTATTTTAGTAAGTGTATTTATTTAATCTCTATCTGTATTTCATTTGTGCATTTTTTAAAATCCATATTTAATTTATTTTATCTGTTTTTATGAGGAACCTGTACATACACAAGTCCGTAAGACCTGACGAGATGTATCCCAAGGTCTTGAGGGAACTGGCTGATGTAGTTGCTATGCTGGTCTCCACTGTATTGAAAAAATCAGGCAGTATTCAAAACAGCCATCATGAAAATCACCAGTGACTGGAAAAATGGAAATATCATGCTCATTTTTAAAAAAGGAAGAAAGGAGGACCCTGAATACTACTGACCAGTCAGATTCACCTCTTTGCCTGATAAGAACATAGGAAATATCCTCCTGGAAGTTATGTCAAAGCATGTGTGCAACAGGAAAGTGATTAGAAATAGCCAACATGGCTTCAAAAAAGGCAACTCATGCCTGACTAATCTGATCATCCTTCTATGATGGAGTGACTGCACTGGTCATTGAGCAACTAATGTCGTCTACATAGATTTCTGCAAGGCCTTTGACATGATTCCCACACAACATTTGAGTTGCTAAATTGGAGGGATATAGGTTTGATGGATGGACTACTCATTGGATAAAAAATTGTCTGGATAACAATGTCCAAAGAGTAGCAGTATCAGTATCCATTTGGCTCAGTATCCAAATGGATATGCATAACAAATGATGTCTCTCAGAGGCCTGTATGGGGAACTGGTAGATTATAATTGCTTACAAATGAGAGCCTTGCTGATGTAGTAAGAAATAGGATTTATGTCAGATATTCTGTTTTTTTCAAGAGTTCCCTCTATGATACTTCTCTACAAAAGTGTCTGTATTTACTGTATGGAATTTCTTATTTCTTTTCCTGCATATTTAGATTTGCAATTTTTTTCTTCCATAACAGTTATGAGCTGAACAATTTGGGGTGTTAAATCACCATTGCATCCCATTGAAATGCATATTCCTCAGGGTCTGAAAACCTTTTGTACATTTTGGATATGTGAAACTATGAAAGTCTTTAAAGTAGACAGACATTAGTTATAGAACTTCTTTCTAGAGAGAGAAAACTATGTTATGAAGAAATAGGTGGTTCAGGGTTCAGTAGAGGGAAGTTCCAAATCACTCAGCTGCCAGCACTCTTCAGGTGTTGCCTTGGTACTAGCACTCATTAATCACCTTCATTAATGACCAGGAGAAGACAGCGTGCAACAAAATTTCAATTTATACCATGGGTTTTTTTTTAAATTCAAACTTTATATTGATGATAAGGCAGATGCACAGGACCTGATAAAAGGGAATGAACAAATGAAAAGGTATGAAATCTGTTTTTATGAGTTTCGAATCTAATATAGGGGAAAATAATCTAAATCATACTTTCCTGATGCTGGAGTTGAACTAGCAGTTAAAACTCAAGAAAAAGATCTTAGGAATGTTCTTGACAGGTCTCTGAAAACTTTCTTTCAGAACAACACCACCAAAAAGTCAAGCAGAAACTGTACTACATTAAAAAATATATGAAAATAGAAGTAGGGTATAATTTTACTGCATATAAGAACTTTGAATAGTAAGCATTGTGTGCAGGTGTTAGGATCTCAAGAAAGGCAAAGCAGATTTAGACAAGGTACCACTACAATAGTTACAGAGGTATAACAGCTGCCTTATGAGGAAAGACTAAGATGGTTGTAACTTTCCAATTTTTATAAAAGAAGGCTGAGGAATAAAAAAGTGTTTTAGAAAATTGTGCAATAGTAGATTAAAACAAAACTGTTAATCTCCAAAGCCCTCCATATTCAAACTAAGTGGAATTCAGGGAAACTAGTAGAAAATAAATAATCAATTTAAAACAGAGAAAAGAAAATACTTCTTTCCCTGATGAATTTCTGAAATGTGGTACCACAAGAGATTATGGAGGTCAGTAATTCCAGTAGGATTATAAAAAAAATTAAATTGAAGAAAACCCCAACACATTATTGAACAGCAGATTTATACACAGCTGCTAAGGAGAAATAGCAGGAATATACTCAGAAAAGAACTATGTGTATTAGAGGAATACATAGGCAAAGGTACTGCATAAAGCAGCCATGCTGTCATGATCATCCTGGAGAACATATACTAGTGTCAGTGATCGAAACAGTATGCTAAGCTAAATAATAGACACCTAAAAGAACCCATCTGGACATTTGAAGGCCAGATTTCAAAAAAGGGTCGAAAGGATAAAAGTGGCAGCTGTTGCTTAAGTCCCTTCTTGCTTCCCCTCCTTCATCTACTGTCAATAATTAGTTTATTTCTTCATTATGCCTTTAATCTTGAACTTTCCCCCATGATATTTAAATATATTTTGTGTACAGCATTTCCACTAATACTTTTTTTCTCTTGGGCTTTTAATTTCTGTTGCACCCGTCTTTTCACCCATAGACAAATCAAAGAAAGGAAATTTTTTAAAAAGTTATTCATATTAGTTTTTTGTTAATGATTTTCTTATGAATCAGGATGTGATTTTCCGCTTAATTCCACACAAATATATTTACTTCAATCACTTCTAAAACCTTAAAATTTACTGTGTATTAGAAAGCACTGGAATATGTAGTTGTTTTAGGTATCTGTATGTCTGTTAACTTTTGTCAGATTTTTACTTTTTAGTGACAGCATCATATATTTCAAAGAACTAGCCAGGCTTGAAAATCCAAATTTGGATTCTATTTTTCATTTCACTTAACTTGGAAGGGTTAAAATGCAAAGTATGGCTTTGGCAGATTATAAGGCTGGTGTTCAAACACATTAGCACAAGTAATTAATAAACAATAACTGGCTTTGGAACACTTCAGAAAAATACTGAGCAATTCCTGTTGATTTACGCCTGTTGCTGACTAGTGTGTTGTACAATGTTTGTAAGAAGTAACTGTGTGTTCCAGGAGATTAGAAGAATATGTATCAGCAAAATAAAGGTCCTATAGGAACTATCCCTTGTTGTGGTTGAAAACAGTGGTTTTCAGATTATTTTTTTGTTTACCAAGTTCCTTTTGGAGAAACCAATTACATTCAAAGTAAGGCAAGGTTTATTCATCCTGCTCATGCCAGAGTAAGTAATCCCTTTTACTTCAGAGACCATTAACAGAATTTCTCTGCTGGCTGTGGGACTGGATTTCTCATGTCCCTTTTCAAACATATTAAAAGCTATGATATTCACAGAAGAGAACAGGTGAGTAAATAGGGGACTTTCTGGCACTGTGAGCTATGGGTAGGACATGTTAAGCATGAAGTCACTCAAATTTTGTTGGTAAAAAATCATTTTGCAATACTTCTTTGTAAGTGATGTACTTTAAAGTGATGACCAACCAGTATCCTTTACCTAGGATACTGGGAAGGCCATGAGAGAAAAGAATTTGTCATACCTGCTTCTCTGGTATATCACCAAGAAGGTAAACACAGGGTGAACAAAACCAAACCAAACCAAACCAAACCAAACCAAACCAAACCAAACCAAACCAAATATAACATTGATGCTTTAACCACTATATAATGATTAAATAGACAGCAGCTGTCAACTGACAAACTGTCCTTGAACGTCTCTGGAATGTGCATCCAATGCATTTTAGAGGATGCCTGCAGGTTCTTGGTCATATAACTTAAGAGAAGACCTTTTAGGAAAGAAGCATTTTGAGCTTTTAATACAACTTTTGCAGTCATCTGTTTTTCAATTTGTTTAAAGTACCTACAGACAAATTTAAGTTAAATAATATCTACTTCTGGTTTACTGCTGCAAAGATTGCTTCCTCATCATGTCTCTCACAGGATCCTTCTGAACAAAATGTCCAGCATTCACCTGGATAAACGCATTGTGAAATGGGTGAGTAAGTGGCTCAAGGGTCAGGCACAAAGACTTGTAGTGAATGGGGTGATATCAAGACAGGCAAACTGTCACTATGGGGGTTCCACAGGCTCTGTCTTGGGCCCTGTGCTCGTCAATGGACTTCACAAATGGACTGGAAGGGATACTAAGCAAGTTTGCAGAAGATACAAATCTGGGAAGAGCTGTTAATTTTCTCAAAGGCAGGAAGGCCCTGCAGAGAGACCTCAACAGATTAGAGGGCTGGGCAATCACCAACCATATGAAGTTCAACAAGGGAAAGTGCCAGATTCTTCACTTGGGATGGGCAACCCTGGATGTATGGACAGTGTGGGGAATGAGCTGCTGGAAAGCAGTGCCATGGAAAGGGACCTGGAGATCCTGACAGAAAGTTGAATATAATTCAGCAGTGCCCTGGCAGCCAGGAGGGCCAACCTTGTCCTGGGGGACATCAGGCACAGCATCTCCAGCCAGGCAAGGAAGGGGATTGTCCTGCTCTGCTTTACACTGGGGCAGCCTCACCTTGACTGCTGGTGACAGTTTTGGGCAACCAATATAAGAAAGATATTAAGAACAGTTTTCATAAAACTGTAGAATATCCTAAAATCACTAAAAGCTACAGCTGGAGGATTTTGCTGATAAAGCATTTTAAATAATTTAGCTTCAGTCCTCCTTTACATCTTTTGGTTGCTAGAATCAAAGGTTTAATTTAATGAGGTCTGATTCTTACAATATATTTATTGTATGCACATAGAATATAGACCATGAATAAATTATATCACTTCTAGTACATTTTGAAAAAATTCTGTTAAATAGGCCGGAATATTTTTTTGTAGAATCACAGAATCACAGAATGGTTTGAATTGGAAAGAATCATAAATATCATGTAGTTCCAAACCCTCTGTCATGGGCAGGAATGCCATGCACTAGATCAAATTGCTCAGAGTCCAATTCAACCTGGCCTTGAACACCTCCAAAATTTTTTCACCAGATCCTGTGAGTTCAGTGGTTTCAGACCCACTTGTAGGGTCAACACAGAATCAGGTTCCTTTTCAGTGTAAGAGTAATTCCTTCTTCCTTCCTCCAAACATGATTACTGTCACCAAATTTCCTCTTGAAGACTTTGTCTCTGTAGTCCCTTTCACCATCTCGGTCTCTTGTACCCCTTAAATCACGTCTTTTTCACCACCCCAGTGGTCTTGATTACAGTTATAAGAAAAGATTATTTTTCGACTGCCAATCCTACAGCCACCAGTTGAATGGACACTGTCATTCTCCTGAGATTACCATTGCATCCATCTCTGATGATTTAAATGTCTCACCAACAAAGACTTATTTTTTTACTAAGTATAATCAAAAGACTATAAAAAAAAGTCCTTTTTTTTTCCTATGGTATTTTACTAAAAAGAGCATTATTGCAAGCATACAATCATTGAACAAATTTTTATTCCCTCCACTCATTTCTACAGAATATCTTGCTATAACTTAGCTCACCATTAAAATTAAGTGTGCGTACATATGAAATTGAACCTGTAAATCTTCTGAATTATACTGGCTGAAAAATGCAAACACAAATTAAAGGCAGTCCCTAAAGATAAAGCTGACACTGAAAAATTAATGTTTGCGACTGAAATGGTATGAGGCCATTTAATATGGTACTGCACTACATGCAAAGATGCAACAGCAAGGATTGGTTTATGTCATTTTCTAGACAAAATGAAATGCCACAATACTATGAATAATCTGTTTGATACAATTGTTAGTGCAATCTTCTACTCCAGAAACATTTTTTTGCATACAATTATTAATCAATCCTTACTGTAATGAATTGGTAATTAACAGAGAAATTCATGTTTATGCATCTTTAAAGCACAGCAAGTCTTCATTTCCCAGTTGATAAAATGTATATATACATTCATGTAGTCAAACTTCTAGGACACTAAGTACATAGACAGTCAAGACAATACAAAAATATAGATTATATCCTTCATTCATAACTCAGTGGAGCATCATAAGTGCCAAAATATGTGCAAGCAGGCCTGGTTGAAAGGTGTCTAGGCAAAACTGATAACTGTATTGATTTGATAACTCAGCAGTGACATGAGTTCTACTGCTAAGGTTGGACATATAAATATGACACTGACCCATGTATACATGTTAAGCACCTATCAGGTAGTGGCAATATAAATATCTAAATTTAATTGCTTTCTAGCAAATGAATACCTGCAATTTTCAAAAAAATTCAAGCCCTGGGTGATGGTAGATATACATACATCCCAAAAGAGAATCTTTATTATGAAGACATCTAGAAGAATCTGAAAAGAAACTGGCAAAATGTGGTCAAAAGACATATCCCGTGCCCATTGTAATCATATGGAATCTCTTTTGTAATAATTCATTATGTTATCTTGGGGTGGGGAAATTGCCCTTTCCAAAGTGGTGATCACCAGGATCAGTAACTGCTTAACTTCTTTTGTCTTTTCTAGAGAAACAAATGTCAGAGTATGGATTTAATCACAGTCTCTACAGTATTTTCTATGACGCGGCATTCAATCAGAAAACCTGTATTACAGAACTGGTCATGTAATATGGCCTTTTTTTTTCTGCAAGAGGTGTTGAAGGAGGTGGAGTATTACTAAATTTTTATTAAGTTTTTTCCTTAGAGAAAAGGTCAAATTCTTCAGGTCTATGAAACACAACCTGGACTGTCCCTTTATGGACATTAGGGATAATAAACTGACCAAAGTTTTAAACATGATACAGTAGTCTTTCCCTTGCTTGCATCATCTACAGTAAATACATCTAGAGCTGTAGTTGTATCTGTAGGAAGTAATTGACTGAAAAATCCTGAAATCATCTTGGAAAGAAAAAAGACAAGAATAAAATAAAATTTGAAAAAAGACAAGAATAAAATAAAACTTAGGAAAAAGAAAAAATAGCAGCTATGTCCCCACCAACCAACAACAAGGAAACACAGGTTTTCCTAGGTGCTGTGGGTTTTTGGATTATGTATTTTCCAGAGTACAGTCAGATTATAGGCCTGTCCATCAAGTGAACTGGAAGCAGTGTCCTGACAAATAATAAGCTTTTGAACAAATTAAACAGCAGATAATTAATGCAGTAGCCATTGGGCCAATCATTACAGGACAAGATGTGAAAAATATGCTCTACACTGCATCTAGGCAGAATGGTCCTTCATGGAGTTTTTGGAAAAAAGTACCCAGGGAGACTTGAGGACAGCTCCTCAGGTTTTGGTGCCAGCGATACAAAGGATCTGAGGCCTGTCAACCCCCAACTAGAAAAGAGATACTGTCAGCTTATGAAGAGGTTTGAGCCACTTCAGAAGTGATTGGTACCAAAGCATAGCTTTTCCTGACCCCTTGACTACCAGTGCTGGGCTGAATGTCAAAAGGGCAAGTCCCTTTGACACGTCATGTCACCGATGTGGAGTAAGTGTCTCGCTCGATCACACAGCAAGCTTGAATACTAAACCCAGGGATCTTGGGAGTCATCACAAACTGGCCTGAAGGCAAAATATTTGGACTATCATCAGAACAGGAAAAGGTGCTGAGGATACTCCACCATATAATCAGCTACCAGAAAATGAAAAACAATATGCTCTCTTTACTGCCAGTTCTACAATATAGTGCTAGCTATATTGTAGGGCTACATACATGCCGTATGGAGCCCTACATGGCGAGTCACAGAAGTTACTGGGGCCCAAGTTGGATCCAGTCAGGTCACATAGCTGAAAGCGATCCAGCTGGCTTTAAATACCACTGAATGAGAAAAATGACCAACACTCTACCTTTGCATTGACTTGTAGATGGTAAAAAATGCTCTGTGGCTGTGGGTGGACCAATGGGAAAAGACCAATTGGCACCACAGAGGTAAAACCCTCTGGGCTGCTAAATTGTGGCAAGACATCACTTCCCATGTAGAGAAGAATGGGTATAAAAACGTGTCATGTAGATACACATGTACCCAAGGGCTGGGCTACTGAAGACCATCACAATAAACAGGTAGATCAAGCTGCCAAGATAAAACTGTTTTCATCTCAACATGTGATCTTTACCTTTTATCTTTTCTGCCTTCAATTCTCCTCTCCAGTGCAGTGCAGTGGGTTTGGGAAGGGGGGAGTGAGCAGGAAGCACATGGTTTGGAGAGTTTCAGTGGAAACACTAAATTGGGGAATGCCAGTTCTAAACCATGACAATGAGATTTGCTGAGAGCAAGAGCATGGAATAATAGTTGTAACTTTTTTTTCATATTTTCCAGTAGCTTATGGGTAGACTTTTAAAGTCTAAATACTGCATTCTTGGGGTGAGCATTCTAGTCTGTAGATGGAGGATTGGCATTATATGTATATAAGAGAAGCCATTTCAGCTTTTTTGAATTTCAACAAACACTGTAAATTGTTCATATAATTGTTGATGTTGTGAATGTCTCCAGAGCAGTGGATCTTCAGACTTTCTGCTCATGGATAGAGTTTCCTACAGCTGTCTCCCTTGGGGAACACTGTGAGGCTCTGGAACAGGTTGCTCAGACAAGTTGTGCCCCATCCCTTTAAGTGTTCAAGGCCAGGTTGAATGGGGCTTTGAGCAATCCGGTCTGGTGGAAGATTTTCTGCCCAAGTCAAGGGGATTAGAACTAGCTGATTTTTACTGTCCCTTCCCACATAAACTTTTCTATGATTCTATGAATTTGCTCCTGTTGGAAAAGCCCATCTAAGATCCGATGTTCTCAGATTTAGATGCCAAAGTCAGGACTAATTTTTACTGATGGAGCTGAATGTTTTATTTTTATATATTTTAGAGCTGAGCATTACTATATGTTCTTAATACAGTCTTCTCTATTAAGTGCCTTTTTAATGTCACTTTAACAGACGCTAGCTCCTGACATCAAACGGGAGGATAAGAGCAGTGAACTTTCATCCTGTTCTCCCTGTGGCATAAGAAAAAATGGGGTGAAGCACTTGGCCTGTTAGGAAAAAGCTATAGGAGCCTTCCCTGTGAATTTGCAGGTAAAACTGTGCCTTGCTCTTCCATAGCACATAACTACTTGTAGACAGTGAACTTACAATTTGTACACTCTTATTTCTCATCTGCTTAGTTTTTAAGTCCCAATTTACTCAATATCCATATTGATGTACAAGATATAACTCTGCTAAAAGGATGGTGCGGCAAAGGGTAAAGCAAATACCTGGTGAAATTCTTCTATGGTGTTCTCAACTCTCATTCACCTGTCAAAGATTGCTCTCACATAACTCGTTAATGTGTCAGACTGACTTCTTTGATAGTTTAAACAGATTCATTCCATTTCCTTCCTGTAGCTTTCAGTTATTGGAATTTTCTTTTTTCCTCCATATTAGCTGGTTCCTCTTCTTTGGCAGAATACATCATGATTTTGATTCTATGATTCTATGTGTCTAAACACTGTACAATAATGTATGCAACTTATATTTTTTTTCTGGTTAACACTTCAGATTCAAGGCCATTTGACTACTAGGAACTTTCTTAATGTCAGCAACAATCTCTACAAACAGCACAAGCTGTCCTGGCCTTTTCAACATCTTCTTAACAGTGCAAATAGCAGTGAATATTTCTTGCCATGGGACAAAGTAAATAAATAAAGAAATCCAGCCAAGGGAGCCTGGACTTGTCAGTCCCACTTCCCAGCAGATAAATCTTGGTGTCCAAGCTCCAGATGAAATTCTGTCTTGAGCTTGTCAGCACACTGCAAGTCCAAAGTTCCCTTAAGATTTGTGAAGCAAATTTCCTCTCAGGAGAATCACACTTTTCTTTACCTCATCACTATTAGCTGAGAGCTTGTAGTATCAGTATAAAATGTCATTTTAGTCCAAATCCCAACCCACATAGAAGAATTACAATTAGAACTCAAGCTTCAGAGACAGAGGTTTAATTTCCCAGAACAAAATTACCTGTAACTCTGTATATTAAACCAATATAATTTATTCAACTAAGTGATAGGTTGTTTGAAACCTCAACTTTTCAGCTATCCTTAATGAAAGCAAATATGTATCTGATGTCTTGGAATGTACTACTGCAGTGTAGATTCTTACAGAACAGCAGCCTATAGAGTCTGGTTGAATTTAGCCTTCATAAATTTTCCCAGTCATGTAAAAGAAAGAAATTCTAGTGGTGTAAAATACAATAAAATAGAAATTCTAAATTAATTTTGGCTGAGAAAAAAAGCAAATTATTAAGAACATTTATCCTGAGACTTCTTTATGGGTTTTGACTTTATGATTGACAAAAGTTTCTAATTGAGAATCATTGTGGCTAAAGTGACTGCAGCTTAACATTTATATTATACAAAATGCTTAACCAAAAGAGAGTTTCACTATCAGTTTATCTGCTTCTGCAGTACTGCAGAGACATACCCTAAGGACAGAGCTTCTTACCTAGAGAAAGACAGAAAAGTACCTGTGAAGAGTGCTTTTATGCTTACCTTACCCATAAATGGTCTATATATCAGTATCTGAAGGAATATGTGTATTTGATATGACTGTGCTTGGAAAATAAATCTGTTGGTTATGCTAAATCAATTAGGATAGCATTAGAAAATAAAAACCAAACAAAAATACATTTCCATCAGATAACTATTGAGTGATGCTTTCCCCTAGCTGTTGTCTAATGCATTAATATTTTTTCCATCTAAACAAAGTAGTATGTAATACCAAGGTATCCTTACTCTTCAGTGTTATTTTCTCAGTCATGCAAGGGTACAGACACAATCAGAACAAAGAGCACTAAATGTCCTTATCATGCATGTGGTTCAAAGCTCTCAGAAGGTTGGTTTTCCAGCACGTGTACTTCCTCCCCTGCAGGGCTGTGAACACCATAGGAAAGGATACCCAGATGAACATACTGTGTTTTACCACCATCAGTCGCATAATGTCCATCATGCAAGAAGATAAAACAATATTCCTATTTGTTTCCTAAACCCACTCCTCATTTTGAGTTCACCAACATCCATATGAAAAGGTCACTGCTAGGGGAATAATTTATTCTTGGAGAATACTCCAGTTGAACTCGTTCTGGTCATCTTAAACTGCCTTTTGGATTAGGATAAAAATAGCCAATTACTTTATGGAAAATCCTACTTCTGTGACAATTTTGCAGATGGTAAAAAGGGGCTCTGGATGCAAAAGTAAAATTTAGGTTTCTAAGGTTGTGACAGAGTGGAAATACTCCTTGTCAGCATCCAACTTGGGACCCTTCTGCAGCATTGCTTTTTCCCAGTCCAGCTTGAACCCTACACATCATCTCTGTGAGGCAAGAAGATGAAACAGTCACTAAATGGACAGGACAGAAGTCCACCCTCGGGTCTGAGCCAGACTTCTTCTAGATCTTGTTCTGACTTCCTTTTACAGGGACCAGCAACTGTTGCCTGGAAGCATAGCTGGCAGCTATAACACACAGACTGTCGTCTATAGTCCACATGCATGTTTTCCACTCAGTGAAAGACTTCGTTTTGCAATGAATTGATTAATTTCTTCAAACTGTTCAACCAAGGACTAATGGTACATTTCATGCAAATCAAAAGAATCTAGCTTTTTTTCATAAGAACTTCTCTGTGAATCAAGACAAGTCTCTAAATAATCCAACTGGGGCAGCCACTTGAAACAGCTTCAAAACAAAAACATAGATGTGGATGTATAATAAGAAAATGCTTTGGGTGGGGTTTTTTTCCCATAAGGCTGGAGTATTTATCTTCCCTTATAAAGAATGCATACAATAATAAGCCATTGTGTAAAGTTATGTTGATCAGTTCTGATAAATTAAGGGTAAAATGTGTTAGAATTATATATCTATATATATGTATATACATAATTTAAAAATTTTGGAAAATACAAGAAAAAGCTGGAGCTTTTTAGGATTGTCCTGTATGGCATTTGCATTCAAAATCATTGAATGAAAAGAATAACAAACCATGTTCTGTCTTTATTTTTTTCTTCCTTATTTCCTTTTTTATATTCCATATTACTTCTAGTTTATGTATTAATTTCAGCACTGTCTGCCATGGTATATCTCTCTATCTCTGTCTGAGTTTCAAGTTTAATGACTATTTCTGTGCTGTCATGATAATTTTGTGGTCTAGATAACTTTGCAGTGATGACTGCAAAATAGCTTAGGATTTGTCTTCAGCTGCCTGAACATATTGAAGAAAATATTTTAACCAAAAAAAAATATAACAAGACTGCCAACACAAATAAATGTCACCAAACATAGAAATAATTGCCTTTTTAATTTATTAATGTAATTCCAAGAAATACTCATCCTAAATAAGTACCTTTATTAAAATCCTTCAAAAGATTGCCCTCTGTCTGACCACATAGCTGTCATAGGAAAAAATCTGGTTGGTCAGGCACAACTTCCTTTGGTTGTCCCATGTTGGCTGCTCTCATTCCAGTATAGACAATTCATGTATTTCAGGAGTACCATGCCTTAGTTTTCACTCTGGACTCCTTGGATCTACAGTACTCTGTAGTTTAATGATTATCAATATCTCCTTCCCCTTTTAAAAGGACAGATGTGTTTTTTATAACTTATTCTAAATCCCTGCTGAAGGATATCAGGCAAGTGATGTAATTTGAATATAGAAGAGTTGTTTCAAGAGCCTGGAATATCACAGTCCAGACACAGGTATAAGGAAAACTAGAATTTCAAGACACCATGATCAGGAGACACAGTGAAAAATAGGTTTGTTTAGCGAAAATCAAACTCATATAAAAAGAAATATAAGTCATTAAAGTGAGCTTTATATTGCTGCACATTTTCCAGCATTCATAGAGGTAGCATAACCTCCAAACAGTTTTAATTGTGTGCTTATGTTAAGCAATAACAATTGGATCTTTACCTTTAAATTTGAGTCACCGAACTGAGGCACTCCCTCTACAGTCAAAGAAATATCTCAGATATGGAGCAGACTAATCATGTTAAAGGCATTGGTAGAATTCTGTAGCATGATTTCACTTAACCAGTCTATGAGACTGCACAGTTTATCTGGGATGAAGACTTTGTAAGGATATGGAAGCATGTGAAATTATTTTTGTGAACATATGTCAACTTCAAAGCAGTCCTTTATCAGAAGACATGCTATTTTTTCTCATATCTTTGGCAATCTAAATTTACTACCTTCCAGTTCAGTAACTATTTAACTTCTTTAGAAATATGTATTTGAGGAGAAGAGGAAGAGATAGAGAGAAACTTATATGTTGGAATAAGAACTGGTACTGTGAGTGGGTTTATAAATCATAAAAATTATGTTACCTTAGTATTTTCTTTTCCTGTATATTCACAGCTGTTTTTCTGTATAGGACAAAGATATCTGCCCTGATCTATCCTTGAAGTTACTATTATAACTGAAACTGGGCTGCCTTTCCATAGTTACTGTGTTAACACGTTCAGGGTTGAATAAAAAGAGAGTTATATATATTTTTCAAAATAAAAGCAGAAGTGAAAACTACACACACAACAAATTTTTTTTCACCAGCTATTATGAGTTAAATGAATTAGGACTAAACATTTAATAAGGAGCTGATAAAACAGGAGGATAAATTGAAACTCCAAACCAAGATTCATTCAATGACTTAGAGATATAGACAACATCAAAAAAGCATCTGCAGTACAAGTAACGTAGAGAATTTAGAAATCATCAGGAATTTGGTTTTGTCATATTTTAGACAGGATGTCAAGCAATTCATCATCACACTGCAGCACCAGTGAAGTCTTTGAGGAAGATGCAGGACTGCTGACTCATATATTCTGCTTCTGAGAGCTCTTTGGAAGATTCTGGTATAACTGGACACACCAGCCTGTGTATCTCATGGTTCTCCCTGGCAAAACTTGTCAGATATACACTTAACCAAATTTTATTGCAGCTACTTTATTTCTATTTCTAGCTACAATATTTCTATGATGTTGCATAAGTCATCTATAAAGACACTGGAGTTTGTGACATTCTTTACTTTTATCTCTTTTTTTTGGTGGTTAGGTTCTTGAATGCCAGCAGGAGATCTGATGTATGCATTACCAGAAAATAACAGCCTTTGAACAAGATGAGAATTTGCTGCTTTACATTTTGCCAGCTTGCAACATATTCGGGAACTTCTTATCAGAACTCAATAAGCACAGTGTGAAACCTTGTATTTTTAAAAAATGATAAAATTTCTCACAAGGTCCTCCTCCACCCCCTCCCCCTCAATAAAAGAAAAAAAAAAGGAAAAGTCTTTTGACAAACAGATATTTCTTTCAGCCCATGCTGTATGTACTAAATATAGGGACTTCTTATTTGTCTTCCTTGGCAAAACTGCTAGTTTAATGATATCATTGTTTATTTTGCTTTGAGAATTATTTCCTCCCTAGAATAAATACTGAGGTATAAAGTGCTGATGTCACTATAAAGCATGAAAGAGATACAGCAGATCTGGGCAAAAATCCAAAGTGCTTCAGACTGACTTTTCTGCCAACCTCAGGCTTTTTTACCCAAAGCTCTCAGTCCTCAAAAACACAGAGACATCTTTAGAGATAATGCAGGCGTAATCTGCAAATATTAGACTTGGGTGACTGGAATGCAATATGTTATCTCCTTTTGTCACAATAGAAAAAAAAAAAACAAACCCTATCCAAAATTCACTTCTAGATTATTATGTGGCCATTTACTATCTAAAACCATGATTTTGTAGTTGTTTGAATTATTTTCCCCTGCCATTACTGGATATTTATAAGTCTTTCCCAGCTCTATGCATATTTCAAGGAATGTGTGTATGGGGAGGGAAGAGTAACACATTTTTGTGAGTACTTTCTCTTTATAAAAGGTTTTCAAAGTGCAATCAGCAAAGCTACATGCAGAAAGCAGTCAGACATTTAAATTCTACCATTAGCAACAAAATGGCTGTCAAGCAGGTATCTCCTGAGAGAAACCTGAAATCTGCTGGATTCCAGTACTTTCACAGTAAGTCATGTAGACAGAGAAAACTTCAGATTTTAAGCTAACCTAACTGAGACAGAAAATGAGAAAAAGATTAGATTGATTCTAAAGCAAGGACTTATTTTTCTAGCTTTATTGAACAAATAAAGGGAAAAAATAAATCCATACTTACTCGTGAAATTAGGAAATTGCCCAGTAAATGGACAAAATATAAATTCTCAAGTTCCATGAGGAGAAAAAACAGAAACATAAAGTTGAGACAAATATAATTTGTAGAGCACAGTTCTGCACTGTGGATTTATAAGAGGTTTGGAGTTGTTTGTAGTTCTCACTACCTTTCTTCTAAGGTCTTCTGCTCAGAGATTTCTTAACAACCTAGCAGGAGCTGACAGAAGCACTGCTGAAATCTCTACCAGGCTGGCCTTAGTAGTCACTTCTTGAAGTGGTAGCATTTATTTAGTGTGCAGCCAAGAGCCACTTTCAGGAAGATGTTTGTTGCTTCTGAAAAGGAACATGCATTTTTTGTCAGAAAGGATTTTCTTTCTCATGCAGTAGGCAGATCAGGTCAAGACATTAATTTAAGGTAAAACACACAGTATCTTGTAGAGAGGGGACAGGGAGGAACTCAGGCCACCCTCTGCTAATGGAGATGCCCCTATCACTCCAGCTTTTGTATTCAGAGGGATTTCCTCCATATTTGAGAGGCATCTCCTGCTGGGACAAGACTGTACATTCTAAAAGCCCATGTATGTGGTGAGCACCTGGTACATTCAAGTATATGTGTGTTCCTTGCATTTTGTGTTGACTGATTTAAGTCACTGAAAGTGTAGGCTCCTGAGACAGTCTTCCAAGAGAGTTCAGTGTCTTGCTTACCCTGAATTGATCTACCAAGGCCACTGCAATAAACTCACTAAACAATTGTGAAAAAGTAAATCAGCATCTCTGACTAGGACTGACACTTATTTTCTGGTATTGTTAAATATGATACCTAGTTCATTTGGTCTCTGAACCCTCCAAACGTAAAATCAAAAGATGTTTTCATCATCCTTACTTCAATCACTGGTGGAAAAAACTAGTCATGTGTTTTTAAAGGTTTAGAGGTCTGGTTTAGTTCCACAAACAAAAGTGTGCATTTTTCTTTGCACAGTGAATCTGAACATAGTAAATAAGTATTTAGGAAGGTGATATCTGAAGGAAAAATATTAGATTTGTTATTTTTTAGCTTCTTTGTGTTAAATAATAGAAAAATACAGGAATTTTCTTACTTTCTATTTGACTTTTAAATTAGAAAATAATGGCTTTCATAATTAAGCAACAACTGAACCAGTGAAATAATAATATCATAAGACCAAGAGAGTAAAATTTGAATTGCAAAGTAAAAAAAATTTCAGTCAGGAGATTAAAATGCAGATTTGGTTTTTTTGTTTGTTTGTTTTCATGTGCCCTTAAATAAATTTTGGAGATAAAAAACTTCAAGAAAATGTTTAGTATTCAAACTATTCCTTTAAACAGATAAAACTTTAAATTTACTATTCTGAAGCTCCTAAGAACTTCCAAGAAGAGAACAAAATAGAGATGATTTGCATTCCTGATACCTTTTAGGATTAAAAGCTGAAAAATCCCTAATATCGTCTTTTAAAATATTGCATTTTCCAAATGTGATATAAAGAACTTTGAAAAGAAACAGAGCTACTTACAGCCATAAACTTTGGTAAGTCTACTTTCATATTCTTTATCTGGTAAATCAGATTGGGAAGCTTCCCTCAACAGATTGTCACAGGACAGACTACAGTAATCAGACAGGTCAGACAAGCAGCTAGGTTATACCTGACTAGCCCTTTTTACACTCCAGTCCACCTCCCATTCTTTCTCCCACCCACATTTATCCCTGCCTTTCTCTGCCCTCATCTTTTCCTAAATATAGAAGCTATTCCTAGTTACTTGTTTGCCATTGGTCTGAGTTTTGGTACCAGAGGAACCTGACTTTGGTATATCTGTAGTGACTACCTAGGTAATATTCTCCTTTTGCGGTTTTGCTAATAGATAATTCTGGTCTTATCAGATTCTCCTCTCCAAAATGTCCTCAATATTCTGTTTAATTATCTGTGAAGTTCTGCCATCACTCATAATCCCCCTGAACCATCTGTGAAATTTGCCATACCTCATGGCACTATCTGCAACTCCCATGAGCTTCTCACTCTGCTATGCCCAGCAGTATCTTATTCCAAATCCAGTAGTTTCTCATGGTCTTCACATTTGTCTGAACCTCAGCCCACCAACAGGAAGATATCTAAGTTGGGGGCTGAAACCTCATCCCTAGCAGCTAATGGCTGAATTGCCAATTGACTGTATTGGTATGATAGAGTCTGAACTGATTATAAAAGAGGACAAATGTTGCCATCACTGCTTGGACTCTTTCTCTTAAATCAAATTTCACCCTTTGCAACACTGTTTAAAAGTCTCTAGTACACTCACCACCTAGAAATACTGAAGGAGCGAACAAAACCAAAGTCCTGAATGGCTCCGTATACCACAGAGATACAAAAGGCCTTGAGCAGATTTAATTCTGAATCACACTGTATTTATATGAACCTCAGTCCTTGAAGCCAAATTTCCACCAACCCATCTCAACCCACACTTTTCAGTTCTACATATAGACTATTTTTTCACTTGCTTTTCTCTAACCTCCGTCTCATGAGATGAGTTTTCTCATAATCTACTTTTTCAAATCTTAAAGTACAAGAATTCCCCAACTAAAACCTCTGTTCCTCAAGTGGGCCACAGACTACCTTTACAGTAGTAACTTATATGTTCCTTGCTATGTCCCCAGGCACTGCATGCAACTGGTAAAAAAGCAGCCTATATCTATGTTAGTAAAACGTTTTAGCCTCCAGAAGAGCATGGCTGCATGCTAAATGCATTGTAAATGGTCTATAAAGTCTTGTAGCTCCCAAACTTCATCCAGAAACCATTTTTGAGACCTCTAGTTTACACAGATTGAAAACATGAGACGTCCTTAGCAATTCAGCTGCAGAGATGATTGAGTTTCAGCACCCAGGAGTATTTCAGGCACTGTTTAATCTACAAGTAGAACAACAGCCATATGGTCTCCAACAAGAAGAAGTGCCTCATCATTCAGTCTCGTTAAACTGACATATAAAACTGCCTACACTGACCAGGAAAACCTGGAGCTGGCTGCCCTCTTGTTTCAGAGTAGTCTCTGGAACATTAGGATAATCTTCAACATCTATAGAGAGATCTAAAATGACAATTTAAATGTAGCACAGGAAGAATGCAAAAGGGAAGGAGGAATTTTTTTTCTACACATGATAAAAAAACCCCAAGAATGCTCTGAAACTAATCTCTTGAAAAGACTAAGAAAGCTGCTGAAGATATTTTTCCCCATCCTTGCTTAACTGAGGTTTGAATAATTAGAGGAATAAAAAAATGCTTTGAGCTCTAAACTTTACCAGCAATTTGTTAAGCTTTAATGCACACATTCAAAACAGCATATTGGAAATGAAAGATGAGCTTTCTATTTCTCAAAGGAAGAACATGACATATGTATCTGTATATAGTCAAAGTGTACCTAATCTAAGCAGTTACATACCTGTCACCAAATTGTCTGTCACATAATTCACTTCAAATAAACAGTACAACTTAGGTGGATATCAGCACCATAAATTTGCTGACTGAAAGCCCCATATAATGTGGTATTGACGTCCAGCATTCAATAGAGCTTATTTTACTTTAAGCATGTTCTACATCTGTAAAATAACCTGGTTTCTTGGGTCACTCCTGGGTCTCTTATTGTTTGAAATGCATGTGTTTTCATTTACAAAAAGAAGACTTTTGGAATGATTTAATGAGTTCCTTTCACAATGAAAATATTATATGGTAGTGGGACAGTTATCACTCATTACAGAAATACAAACATAATCTTGCTAACCTTATCTCTGTCTTCTCTAATCTTTCAGCATAGGGGATGCGACATATGTCTTTATAAGCTGCAGAAATACTACTCTTGTGAACATTAGTCTATTTGCACCTTTGTCAGGGAAACCACTATACAGAATAGCAGTCACATTTTTGGGAACAGCACACAGACTCTAGAAGATAGTTGGATCAAGCACTCTGCAGACTGTTCCGTAGAATGCTAAATATTAGCCACATTTTAACACATAGAACCTCAAGGTATCAGTCCCTAGAATATGTGTAGTCACAATATTGTGAAGTAAAATATAGATGGTTTGCCTTCAGTGACAACAAAAGAAATTGTTCCTAATTATCTGCCAGGCTGGCATTTATGGTCTAGCAAGATATCAGATGTATTAAGCTTTTCACTTTTTTTCAGTTGGAACAAGATATATATTTTAAATCACTGCTTCCAGTCTGCTTCTGTATCAAAACCCTTTATCTAAATATGTATCAGACTTTTAATTTAAAAAATACCCCAAAGCATCTTAAAAATTGTATCTTCAAAAATTTATCTTAAAAAGCTCATTACCATCCTGAAAAATTTTAAAACAAATTTTTTATAAGACTGTGCATTTAGTGAAACTTATTTTCATCGTCTCTTTACAAAATGCTCACTGCATTTTTTTTTAAATTCATAAAATAAATACTCTTTTTTTTTTTCTTTTTAGGTAATGCACACATCTTTTGGAAACAGTGAGATCTATTTTTCTATAGGACTGTATGACTGAGGTGAGTTTGGGGTTATTTTTCATCATTTTATGGATTTTTATATGTTATTCATACAACATAAAATTAAAATACACACTAACAAAGCTAGTCACTGAGAAAGTCTTGAACCCTACAGGAAAAACTATCTTTTTGGGTGTTGAACATGAGGTGACAACTGACAGAAAAGGCAGTATTTACTTTTATGTCCCATTGAAAATACAAGTAAATATGAGTAAGCAGACTTCCAATTATCTTGCACTTTTAATAGTAATAATGTTATGAAGTTATTTTGTGTTTGTTAGATACTTTTCCTGTCTAAAATCAAGCCTATAAAGGCTCAGCTCTCTTAACACATTCATAATCAGAAGGGGAGAGGCAAACCCTAAACAATTGTGCATTGGCCTTTCTTGTTCTCATCAAATAGAGGTGATTTGTTTCGATAGTTCACTGGAAGCAGGAAGGAAGAAGGCTGCCATTGTTACTATTTTAAGGGACCTTGGAAAGTCCTCACAATTTTCTAAATAAAGGGACTTCAGATGTGGTTCAGCCTATGAAGGAAGAATATTGAGAATTGAACTCTTTCTCTCCTATAACTTGGCAGGCCATACATAACATTTTAACCTTAACTCAATTTTCTTACTTATTTATCTTGCAGCTGACCAGTACCTTTTTCTTTTTCTTTTTCTTCTTTTTTCTTTTTCTTTTCCTTTTTCTTTTTCTTTTTCTTTTTCTTTTTCTTTTTCTTTTTCTTTTTCTTTTTCTTTTTCTTTTTCTTTTTCTTTTTCTTTTTCTTTTTCTTTTTCTTCTTTTTTCTTTTTCTTTTTCTTCTCCTTTTTCTTTTTCTTCTTTTTTCTTTTTCTTTTTCTTTTTCTTTTTCTTTTTCTTTTTCTTTTTCTTTTTCTTTTTCTTTTTCTTTTTCTTTTTCTTTTTCTTTTTCTTTTTCTTTCTTTTTCTTTCTTTTCCTTCTTCTTCTTCTTCTTCTTCTTCTTCTTCTTCTTCTTCTTCTTCTTCTTCTTCTTCATTTTCTTTTTCTTTTTTTTCTGTGATACTCTTTTCAGTGAGAAAAATTTCTTGGGTTTTAGAAATTTCATACTTATATAAATATTAAATATTTACTCACTTTTAAGTAGCATAAACTACACAGCTAAACATTTCAGGCAACAAACCTCTCAGAAATAGAATTTTTTTAGACATATTTTTTAAGCTTTAAGTGGATGAGACAGATTCATAAAGTTGATTTTAAAAGAACAGCAGAAATACATCAGACATTATCTAGAACAAAAGGCACTGTAGAATCTGCTTCAAGTGATAAATTCCAAAGACAGATCATGGCATAACATTCAAAATATGTGTGGAATGAAACTGTATTTGTATAGACTTCTGTTTATATTCTTTATTTATATCAGAATATGTGAGAGATTAAGTTTACTCACAGCTTTACCTTTGAATAGATGAATAGAGATGAATTCTAGTAACAAGTGAAAGCAAAGCCATTCAAATGCTTATTGGCACTTCTCAGATTGCAAAGGAAGAGATACGGCAAAATGTAAAGACAAATACTTCTGATTCAAAATTCATCTTACTATTCAAAGCCTTATCTAATCTTGTTTATTAATCAGAAATTATTCCACACATTCTCAGTAATTAATTGTAGTGATGTACAGCCAGGTGATACATGAAAACACTCCTCACACAGATACTCTCTTTAAAACCTATGTGAGTGCTTCAGGGCAGCCTATGAAAACACTGTTGTACTTTACCTTTCCCTACAGCTGTATATCCTGTGTAGTGTAAAGAGAGTCTATGAAGGGGAATATTCTCACCAAGAATGAGGAAAAGCCTGAAGAATGCCTTCTTTGCCTCAGTCTTTAGCAGAAAGATTAGTTATCCTTAGGCAACCAGACCTTGAGCTGATGGACAGGGATGGGGAGCAGAATAGACCCCCTGTAATCCCGGAGGAAGCAGTTAGTGACCTGCTGAGCCACTTAGACACCCTCAAGTCTATGGGGCTGGATGGGATTCACCTATCCCAAGGGCACTGAGGGAGCTGGAGAAGAGCTCATTAAGCCATTCTCCATCATTTGCCAGCAGTCTTGGTTAGTTGAGGGGGTCCCGGATGACTGGAGGTCGTCCGGTGTGATGCCCATCTACAAGAAGGGTCAGAAGGAGCATGTGGGGAACTATAGCTCGGTCAGCCTGACCTTGGTGCCAGGGAAGGTTATGAAACAGATTGTCTTGAGTGCCATCATGCAGCACTTGCAGGACAACCAGAGTATCAAGCCCAGACATATCAATTTAGGAAAGGTAGGTCCTTCTTTACCCACCTGATCTCCTTTTATGACCAGATGACCTGCCTAGTGACTGAAGGAAAGGCTGTGGATGTGTCTGCCTGGGCTTCAGTAAAGCCTTTGATACTGTCTCCCACAGCATTCTCCTGGGGATGTTGGCAGCCCATGGCTTGGACAGGTGCACTCATCACTGGGTTAAAAACTGGCTGGATGGCCAGGCCCAGAGAGTGGTGGTGAATGGAGTCCTATCCAGCTGACAGACAGTCACTACTGAGTTCCCTAGGACTTAGTATTGGAGTGAGTCCTGTTTAGTATCTTTTTTGATGATCTGGATGAGGGGATCAAGTGGACCCTCAGTAAGGTCACAGACAACACTAAGTTGTGCTACAGTGTTGATCTGATGGAGGGCAGGAAAGCTGTGCAGAGGGATCTGGCCAGGCTGGATTGATGACTGGAGGCCAGTGGTATGAGGTTCAACAACGCCAAGTGCTGGGTCCTGCACTTGGGTCACAACAACCCCAAGTAGTGCTACAGGTTGTGAACAGAGTGCCTGGAAAAGGACCCAGTGGAAAAAGACCTGGGGCTGCTGAACATGAGCCAGAGCATGCCCAGATGTCCAAGAAGGCCAATGGCATCCTGGCCTGTATCAGCAACAGTGTGGCCAGCAGGATCAGGACAGGGATCATCCCTCAGTGCTTGGCACTGGTGAGGCCGTACCTCGAGTGCTGTGTCCTGTTCTGGGCCCCTCACTGCAAGAAGGACATTGAGGGGCTGGAGCAAGTCCAGAGAAGGACAACGAAGCTGGTGAAGACTCTGAAGAACAAGTCCTGTGAGGAGCAGTGAAGGGAGCTGGGGATGTTTAGCCTGGAGAAAAGGATGCTCAGCACACACCATACCACTGTTTATAACTACCTGAAAGGATCTTGTAGCAAGGTGGAAGTCAACCTCTTCTCTCTGGCAACCAGTGACAGGACAAGAGGAAACAAGCTGCACTGGGGGAGGTTCAGGTTGGTCAGTAGCAACAATTTCTTCACTGAAAGGGGGGTTAAGAATTGGAATAGGCTGCCCAGGAAAGTGTTGGAGTCACAATACTTGGAAGTGTACAAAAAATGACCAGGTGTGGGACTTAGTGCTATGATTTAGCTGGGGGTGTGGTGTTTGTTCAATGACCTTGGAGGTCGTTTTGTATCTTAATGATTCTATGATTCTATGATTCATTATCTTCTTTTTCTCTATCTCATTGAAACTTTAATTTTCTTTTGGAAAAAGTATTTTTTGTGTGTGTGTTAAACAATGTCTGTTTTGACACATTCTTGTACATTGTGGTTTCAGCTTAATTTGGAAATTTTAACTACACAATGAAAAGTATCAAATAGCTTTATAACTCTTCCTTGTTCTTATACCATACCTAATATTCCTGGCACTTAGAAAAAGATGCATGGTTTCATTTTGCAATGTTCTGGCAAATATTTTACCTTAATACGTTAAAGTAGAGTGGATTTGATTATCTCATAGTCTTTAAAATAAAAAACAGTAACAAAAAAACCCGTATCAAAATAGACATATATGGTAGATAAAAGAAAGTAGACTTATATTTCTAAAAGTTTTTACTAATTGAATTTATGAAGATTATTCATTTTGACTCTGACATACATCACTGGGTTCAAAAGCAGCCCTTGTACTGTCTTCATAACTATATACAAATGATAGAATCCTGTACCGATGTACCTCAAGAGAGATGCCAGAGAGTAGACATGGCAGTCATGCTGACATCAGCACAACATCTGGGATAAATCTGTTGGTATCTGTGAAATTATAAAGTTAGCAATGTGAAGCAGCAGCTCTGTCTCCTTGTGCATGGGTAGTCCTCAAAGGAAAATCTCCAAGTTGAATCTCTGGGCATTTTCCTAATTCTCTCATCACTGTTTTGTACCACTGGGGGAATAAAATGTGCCCAGTAGCTTGGCATTATCCATCATCCAGATGGTGTATAGTTGGGAATGGCACAGATTTGGTGACCAAAAGCACTGTCTGACTAAAATAAAACCTGGTTTCCATACATCAAATTCTTAAAGCATTATCTCCCACTTACTGAGCTATAGGTGAAGTATAGAAAACTGTGGCACAATTTCTGTGGTAGTTGTATTTTTTTGTTGTATTATAAATCCTTATAAATCACTTTCATCTCTCAGTGTGTCAGGAACAGGTGATAGTGAGATAAGTTGCCAGCACAGCTATTTGAACTTAATATCCAGCTTTACCATCATTCAACAGTCACTATAGGAGTCAGAAAAAAAAAAAAAAAAAGCAAGGGGAGGAGAACAGGTATAGGAAGCTGCAATTTCTTACAAATATTTGTCTTCAAAGTAGCAGAAAATTATTAGCACACTTTCTGTTGATAAAGAAATTCTCCAAGCCAATATTTTACAAACAAGATTTAATCTCTTCTTGGTTGGAATACCCAAGATGGAGGTTATTTTAAGCTGAAATATGTTATTTGTTTGTACAGACGGTAATTTGTAAAACTCATAAGGGTTTTTTGGGTTTTGGTTTGTTTTTTTTTTTTACCTTTATAGATAATCACTTTTCAGCTCCAACTGCTTGTTTGCATCCTGTAAAACTGTAACTTCCATGGGCCAAGTGGTTTCAGTAATGCTTCAGGCCTTGTTACCTGTCCACAGAATAACAGAATGACAGATCAGTTGAGGTCAGGAGCAGCCTCTGGAGGTCAGGTAGTCCAACTCCACTGTGGAAGCTGGGCCATCTACAGCAGGTTGCTTAGGACATGTCCTGCTGGGTTTTCAATAGCTCCAAGAATATAAGCACACATCCTCTCTGGACAACCTATGCTGGTATTTAACCATCCTTACCAAAGAGAGTTTTCATTTAATGTTTAAATGGTATTCCCTGTATTTCTGTTAAGCCCACTGCTTTTTGTTCTATCACGAGGAGCCACTGAGAACAGTTTGGCCCTATCTCCTTTTACTGACTACATCAGGTAATTATATACACTGATAAGATGCTCTGTGAGCCTTCTCCGCTTGAGCTTAAACAGTCTCAGGTCTGTCAATCTTTCCTCATATGAGAAGTGTTCTAACCCCTCTAGCATCTTTGCTGGACTTGCTCCAGTACATCTGCATCTCTCCCGTACCGGGCAACCAAGTCCTGGTCCTGACACTCCAGACATGTCTCACCAGGGTTGACCCAGAAGGGAAGTATCATCTCTCTTGAAGGGCTGGAAGTGCTCTTCCTAATGCAGCCCAGGATACTGCAAGGGTGCTGGCTTATATTTAATCTGTTGTCCATGAGGACCATCAGGTCTCTTTTTTTTTTAAGGCTGCTTTCCAGACAGTCAGTCACCAGCCTATCCTGGGTGCATAGGGTTATTTCTCCCCAGGTGCAGAACTCACCACTTTCACCTCCTGAACTTCATAACGCTCCTATCAGTCCATTTCTCCAGCCTATTCAGGTTCCTTTGACTGGCAGCCCAATCCTTTGGTGTTATCAACCACCCCTCATGGGCTTTTATCAGATGAAAATTTTAAAGCTAATTTCTGTAAGTATTCCTATATGCAACTTTTTTTTTTTTTTACATGAACACAGTTTTTTACAGTCACAATCATAAAACTGAATAGCATTCATTCCCCCCAGCGGGCAACACAAAAGGAGCATTGTGCAACAAATTTTTTAACATTCTGACAGACAGCCACAATGGAAACTGCCTTGTTCTCCTGTGTTAACTATTAAACACCAAGCTGTGAGATGTTCTTCCATGGATTTTTCCTTATGTCTTCTCATTCAGCAGGAGTATTTGCATCAGCTATACAGTTTTCCCATTTTGGATGAATTCACTCTGGATTCTATAAATATTCCCAGTGCTCTTCATACGTGCATGTTCTAGTGATACAGGACTGTATAAAGCCTCTATCCAAATACATTAAAAACCACAAAAATGGAGCATATTTGAACATCTTTTCTTCCTTTTGTACTAAATAGAAGGTTAGAAAATCAAAAGCCACATAATTTACATTGCATATTGTCATTGATTAGAAGTCACCTATATACAAAAAATTACCTCCAGACATATGAACAAGTTCTATACAAGCCCTATAATTGAAGATTGCCAAGCCATGCTCTTGCCATGTCTCATCCATTAGGTATTTCTGCATGGCTTTCTTGCTGGTGGTTCTGTGCTCTCTACAGGGATAATCTTGCTTTCCCATCTTTTCCACAGTATAGAGAAGACATACTTGTAGGGACTTCAGTAGAGATACTTCTGATTTATACTGCACCAAATTACTGCTGTTAAGTGTCCTGGTTCTGGCCCAGATCAGCAGGAGAGAACATGGCCAAGATACTATGTTATTTGATACCACATTACATCATTGCTGGGGCGGGGGAGGGAGAAGGGAGAACAGGCAGCCCTTTCTCGTGGAACAAAGCATGGTGGGGAACCCATTGCCCATTGTTCATTGTCTTGAGCTCTACAGTGAGCATTTTTGCATGTCAATAACTCCCTCTTTTTGTATACTTTGGTTATTAATATTGTTTTTACTGCTTGTTTTCTTATTTCTGTTTCCAGAAAACTGTTCTTATCTCAACCCATAATCTTTTCCTTTTCTGCCTCCAATTCTCCTCTCTGGCCACTGGTGGGGGGGAGGAAGAAGGGCAATGGGGTGAGTGATGAGTGAGTGATCAGCAGTGTAGTTTGGAAGGTCTCAGTGGAAAAACTAAATTGGGGAGTACCATTCCTAAACCATGAAATTAAGCCTTGAATTTCTCTTACGAGTAAACAGTTTCCATGAGGTTTTTGTCTACTAAATCAGGGTACCTCAAGCTAAAAAGCAAATTGGTGTACAGAAAAAGGATAGAAAGTGGTTTTAAATTATATTTTTCCTTTTTTTTTTCTTTCCAGAAATGTCATGGATTAGAATGGTTGTTACTGCAGTAAGGAAATAGCAAATAGGAGAATACAAGGTAAACAATTTCCAACATAAAAATGCTGTAGACTTTTTTCTTTCAGTAGGCACTTTTAATGTAATAAATGTATGTATTTTTGTCACCTAAGTATGTAAAATGATGGTGCATTAGTTTATAAATTCTCCAAAAGTTTTACAGTTTTCTGCCTTACAGTCATGACTTGTTATTTGCATTTTGAATTGAAAAATACCATTTACATATCTAGCAATACCATACATATCTGCTGGCACTGAATGCTATTAGAAAAGTGGGCACATAAAGAGCCAACAGATATATTGCTAATAATTTGCAGATAATTTAGCAGAGCTTGATCCACAATAACTTTTAATCAGAGTCTAATTTTGAGAATCTGACAAATCATAGTCTTAATATTAAGCATATGTATGCAAGCATTTCTGGAGCTGGATACCACACCTTCCGCAGTCATACTCTGAAAGTGATTAGAACTACTTTTTCTGGTTATGTTTTTGCAGAAAAATAAAACAAACCACAACTGTCTCCTTTTAATATTTTTAAATGTATTCTTTTAAACTATTTTCACAGAATCACAGAATATTCTGAGTTGGAAGAGACCCACAAGGATCATCCAGTCGAACTCTTCACTGAATGGCCCATATGGGGATCAAACCCATGACCTTGGTGTTACTAGTACCATTCTTCAAGCAAGTGAGCTAATTTTTGTAAACTCTAGCTTCAAAGGAACACAAGGAAACGTTATTCCTTTCTGAAACAGAAATGTTTACAATTGAAGATTTTTTTTTGGTGAAAAATAATGGATTCCGTGAAATATTGAGTAATCAATTACGTCTGTGCATATTTAGTATGCTGGATCTATATATACAAAAATATAATTATCTTTAGAAAAGTTTCCACCAGGCATACTGACCTGGGAATTTGGAAGCCATCAGATAATCCTAGAAATTGCATTTTGTTAGAAGTAGATATTGGAAAGTTTGTCTCTGGTATCCTTCTAATAATATTTGGGTTTTTTTCAGCTTTCTTCTGTATCTAAAGAAATCAATCACTGTAAGTTAAATTTAAGAAAACATAAATGTATTTCTTTCAAATGTTGTTGTCAATTATAATGCATTACAACTTAGGTTTTGCCCTGAAGCATGTCCTAGACATCAAAGGGTGAACTGACAATGTGAAACGTGGGAAAGCAACCCACTATTCCCATTAACAGCAAAAGCAGTAGCACTTTTAATTCGTCATTGATCAAACTGAAAATTTCCCCCTCAAGAGTCATGAAAGCCAAGAAACTTACCGTGGGGGTGAAACCCTTTTAATGGACTACTTACTAGATTTTTGATACCTGAAGAGAAAAGAAAATGAAATTTCAGGAGCTGTATTTAACTGATAACATACTACATTCCAAAGAAGGCTGTACAAGGATAAGCAGCAATGTTAGAAAAATGGTGCTAGAAGCAGTGGTTGTACAGAAAGATAAAATATAAGAGATAAAAGAAACAGGTTGTTACCCCTGGGACTGGAAAGGAACATTAAATTGCTGATGGCTAAACATAAGAGCAGTTATTCTTGGATCCCTACTCATAACAGGAGGGTCTCCTAAAGGAGCTCACTTTTAAAAAGCCAAGGAAAAGATGGAAAGCTAGGCAAGGAGGTGCAGCAGCCTTTAATGATGATCCAGAAAGAGGAGAAAGATAAAGCATTCCTGCCAATCTATTATAGGTATATGTAGGAAGGATAAAGGTAAGCGGCAGTGAAGGACCTTACGTGCAAGTAAATGTGTGAGGATGGGTAATGGGAACTCTGCTTTTGCAGAGTTTGGATAGAATGCTAGTCCTGCATTAATGAAAAAAACACTTTTTTGGCAGAATTTAATCCCAAACTTTCATCCATGTCTTTCTCTTGTCTACATACTTACTGCATATTCAGCCTGCACATTCTCAGCCATATCAGCGCAAGAACCTCTCCTTTGCAGAACCTTGCCTTTAATGCATCATTTCTACCTTATTGCAACAATTTAATGAGTTTTCCTCATTTAAAATGGCACTGGAAATATTTTTTCCTTAGTCATTGGTGGTCTGTTCTGTTTTATTTATGTTGGTTTATATTTACTGTTGATACTTATCCTTTTAAAGTTTTTTATATACAGTCATCTGAAAGTTCCTATCAAATAAGTATAGATGTTCACATGTACACACTGACATAATTTATTAAAATCTGAATGTAATTTTAAGGTCCAAGACCCATGTTTAACCTACTAAAATATGTTCTTTAAATCTTGAATATCTTGGAATTATTGTTAAGATTTAATAAGGGTCTTAATGACAAGATTAAAGGTAATTTAAAATAAAAACTGTCTGAAATTGAAATTATGTATTCCATTAAAACAAAATAAAAATGTCAAGATGTGAGTGTAGAAAATTCTGAATAGATCTTGGCTAATTTTGAAGGTAGAGAAATGTGACCAACACCATACTGGTTTTATTTTGAAGTTCCTTCTGATGTACAGATTTAAGTTTCTGGAATGCTGTATCTAGTATACAATCACTGTATCATGTACAATCAGTAAAAAATACAGATCCTTACCTCCCTGTTACTTCTCAGCAAGGTAATTACATCGTGAAATTTAAGACATCTAATTTAGCTGCTTGGAGTCACCTACTGACTCTATAAGGAACAAGGATTTCCTTTAGAATTCTTCATCACATTCTAATGAAACACCTGAAGTGAGTGATAAAAATAACTTCATTCTTTGGCTTGATTCAGCCAATTTTAAAAAGTAAGTGACATACCACCAAAAGCATTCAATAACATAGCTAATTTGCTTCAATCACACTTGCCTGTTCTGTGACAAAGGTTGCTCTTTGAATTATCTCAATTGTGAAAATATATGAAACTATCTGTGTTGTGTTTTGATTTTTTTTTTTTTTTTTTTTTTGGCTTGGTTTGGGTTTTTTTTGGGTGGGAACTCTTTGAGTTTTTAAAAGGTAAAATCAAGTAAACATTATATTAATGTGAATATCCTCTTCTTTACCACTTTTTTAACAGTGAAAAAATTACTTTTTCCCTAACAATGTGCAATTCTGTTTCCGTTGAAGTCTGATGATTTTATTCATTGATTTCACCTTCTGTGTTTAAAACATGTGTTGAGCTTTGCTCTTAGTTCAAGAGTCAATATTTCCAGTTTATTCCTCTGGGATGAAGATGGAGCTCAATAGCTCAATACCTAATTCTTTCCCTGATAGTAAAACACATTACTCAGACAATGGAGTTTTCATCATCAAACCATAAACAATTCAACTGAGCCACATAGGAATAAAAATGCTATTTTTTATTTTGGCACATACTGTACAAACAGTTCCACTATTTTTGTCACAAATACAGGAAAGAACTCCTGTATGGATACAAAATAAATCATCTCTATTAGCTAATCAAGATGGGAAGATGATAGTGTTCTTGTTTTAATCAATCCATGAAATGAAAGCGATTATAAACCACACCAGCACAATGTATCCCCATGAGCCTCTTGTAATTGGGATGATCATTTAATTGGCACATTGTGCTTCCACTGGGATATGCTATTTAAGAGGGATCTAGTTTACTTGGCAGTTGCAGGGCTTGTTATATGATCTCCTCAGCTAATATTACTCATATTGTGATGAAAAATGAAAAAGATGTATAGACTTTTCATCTTTATTTTGTCAACTGCTCAAACTACAGGAGCTTTACTTCTCATACTGAGCTTAGAAAAAAAGAAAGACAATTATGCTTCTGGGAAGGAACGTACATTTTTCCACTGTGTTAAAAGGATCAAAGTAAAATTCTTCGGTAACTGTACTCTTATGCAGTACAATCGACATGGCTGTATGGCAGAGAGATGAACAGGGTAATACAAGATGGCAAATGAGTGAAAAATAAATAATTTAAGGTAAGTAGTGATTCTTGTAAAGATACTTGGATTTACTTATTAAAATATAAATATAAATTTAAATTTATGGAAGTAGTAGAATCTATTTTTAAATATATTTCAATAATTATGTCAAAGGCTTAGTATTAGATTACTTATTCTTGTTCTCCTAGCAAGGTGGGTAAGGAGGTATTAGCATAAACAAACTTACCTGTTCATTGCAGAAGGGTTGGAACTAGATGACCTTGAAAGGTGCCTTCCAACTCATCAGCTTCCAAGTCCCAGCTATTCAGACTATCTTGCAAGAAGCCTCCAGTTAACAAATTAAAGAAGTATCCCACATGCGTTTTCTGTTCTCTAGATCACAGATCCATTGCAAAATAAATTAAAAAATCATAAACAAATAAACAAAATCCCAAACCATGCCAACAAAATCCCAAACAAACAAAATTCTATTTGTGATAAAAAGAATTACAACTAATAAGGGCTGGCATTTGGCTTATACAAAAGGCAATTTACAAATAAGTGAAATAACCACACAGATGTATACATGTCCCTTAAGATAACTTTTCTTACTCCTTCAACAGTTTCATTTTCAATTAGTGTTTCCTACACTTTTATTTTGAAAATTTAAAGGACAAATGAATCCAGAGCTTCATTGTGAAAGAACTCCACATCAGTTTATCTATGCAATCTAGAAAACCTGTTTTCCGAAGTACTAATGAAAAATAGCGTAGAGAGATATTTAGTAGGGAAAAAATTTTAAAAAGATTCTTATTTGACTGGGTAAAAGAGTTCAAATTCACTTTGGAAGGAACAGAAACTTGATAGAACTAATATGGTATTGCCAAAGTGATGGAAGTTTGAGAAAAAATAAACCAGACTGCTGTTACTTCCACTCTTCCCACACCTCTGGTAGCATCCTCTGCCCTGCCTACATTTCTAAGCCAAGAGGAAAAACCTCCTATTTCACTTCTCACTTCTGGCTTGTACCTACGTACCAGTAACCCAGATGACTTCCACTTCCTTCTCCAATACATGTAAAACCCATTGTATCTATTTTGTATTATAGCAGCTTAGGACTTTCAGTGTCGTGTTTTAGTGGAGGTAGGTGATACCCTAGCAACTATTTTTAATGGATGTTATTCACATGATTTTCACCTTCTTTGTCTAATTCATAATTAACTGCGAGGTGCACGACATATCTCTCTATAACCTTGATTGTCACTCTCACCTTCACTCATTTCAGCTTCCCACTGCCATTTCCTATTTGGATACACTGACTCTGGGTTTCTGCTTTGTTTTTTCTTTCCTTTAACTTGTTTCACTACACATATGCTTTCCCAACTATCAGTCATTTTGCCTGCTCCTGACATTTATTAGTAGAGAAGACATATCTATGAAGGCCACACTTGCACAGTCTATGCAATCTAAAATTCCCAGTAATTTAACAAGAATGTCATTTCAGAAATGTTGAATACTGAAGTAAATAGCATATAGGCCTACTCAGTAGCTAAAATCAAGTATTGGAGGCAGATTTATGAGAATAATTCTGAGTGTATGGCCTTGTAAACAAAGAAATGAGCAAGACCAGAAAAATGTGAGATGAAGGCTCAGAAAAAATGATCACTGTTCTGTCACGCTTGTTCTCAAAGTTATGCTACATTTTTGTTTTCTAAATCTTATTTTTTTTATCATCTTTAATTTAATCTTTAATTTTTCCAGGACAATGATGAGAGCAGTTGCTGTTTGCAGAAATGTAGTTTGCTGCCAGGTTAATATCAATGTCAATATTACTAACAAACAGACAAACAAAAACCTGAACTGGTCATATGAAATGCTTGGCTTTTCAGAGATAGTGAATACAAAATACTTTCTCAGTTAAATTATATTAAAACAAGAAATAATTTATATTATTTTAATCAGGTATACCAATATTTCAAATTATCTTTTAAATTTGAATCTTATTTCAGTTATAGTTAGTTCAGATTGACAGGAACTGAGTGGAGTCACTGTGGTAAATACCTAGAGCTATTGATTAAGCAATGAAGTTCATGCTTATACTGTGAAGAACAATATTTTCTTTGTGTTTGCACCTGTTTCAAGATATGTTTTTTGTTAGCAAAGAACTATTTTACATATTACATGTGGATACACGTAACGCTTAACATTGGGGAATTTTTTTGACACAGATGAGTACACTTATATCTGTACAAAAATATTTGTATACCTAGACTTTATTAAATCTAAATTCAATTTTATTAGATATCTGCTATCAAGTGTTACTAACTTTGACTGGACCTCATGATTTCCCCAGAAGCTATCAATTGTGTTTATTCATTCAAACTCATTCTTCAACTCTTCATGTAATTTAATTTATTTAATTATATACTTAGCCAAAAATGTCAGACTACATAATACCTTAAATGTCAGTACAAAATATCTACATTTTGCAGTCACTATCACATTTTTTCTTAGATACAAAAGAGTAGCTCTCTCAGGATCTATAGATTTTCTCTTTCAGATCTCTGGTGAACTGATCAATACAAAGTAACATCTTCAAAAGCAGTTCCATCCTAGCTCATTTTCACACGCTTCCCTCATTTTAAATTCAACCAGGTTAAAAAAGAAATGAGTGACCTCAACTTTGGTATACTGTTTTAATTGTAAAATATCATAGTTCTGGTGTCCTGCTCCCACATTATGCACAAATGTACCAGTAGCTTTGTTTCTCACTGCAGCAATTTCCAGAAGGGATTTAATAGTTTTATTGACATCCGGGTATTTAGGATTCTGGTAGACACCAGAAGTGTAGTTCTGAAGCTGAAATGCATAGAAGCTTGCTATTTGCTTCATGATACATTTCTCCTAGCCACCCCTTTTGTTTTTGAAAATCAAGTAGTAACTGAGAACTATCCTTAATTACTAAAAAGAAAAAAAAAATCATTCCTAAATTTAGGACAAGTTATGAGGAAAGAAAAGGGAAGCTCTAAGTTACGATCAGTACTGTTATATTATAGCTGAAGTAATAAAACCTTGCAAAAATGTATCTATATTTTTTATTATGTTTGTCCTGTTAGAAGCTGTGGTTTAGTGTCCCTCAAATATGAGAAAATAATAATGTTCAGTTTGCTTCTCCATGGGATCTAAGTTGGACATCCCTTTAAAGTAATCACCAGAGACACTAGAACCTCATACATACATAAGTACATATTTATGCCCAGTTAAATTTCAAAGTTTCATTAGGCTTTCACATCATGGAATAACAGTAAGAGAGGGTCTAAATTTAATGCATACTGAAGAATTTTGTGTGTGTCATTAGATTAATTTGCAGACATTTATCACTTTCACTTTCCCCAAGTAATGCTTCTTTCTTGCTCTTTGGCCTTTTCCCTAATATTTTTCTTTCTGAAGTCCTTCTGATTACTCTGTAATGGGAAAGGACACTTCTATCCATGGCAGCTTTGGCTTAGGTCATACACAGAGTGGAAAAGGAAGAATTAGCATTCATAAATTCTTCACTTTTCAACAACTCTCATTTATTAAGTTCCATAAGTAAATGGCTTTTCTTGCAACTCTGAAGCATGGGCTCAGAGTAAACGGAAGAATGTGGCATCTTTCCACCCCCCTTTTTTTTAAAATAATTAAGAATTCACCTGACATAGGTAACTAATTTCAAGAAAGGTTTTTCACAGAACTGTGAACCTTTTTATCCCTTACAGAGTGCTTGTTACCAGTTTGGTAGCTAAAGGTTGTAGAGGTGTGATATTTAAAACCAGCCATTTCCTTGATGTTTTCTATTAGTGAATTAATATGAAACTGAAGAGTGGCTGACAGACCAGAGGGCTGTGCTGCTATGAAGTGAGACCTTGACAGGCTGGAGAAATGGGCTGATAGGAAGTTCAAGTAGTTCAGCAAAGGGGAATTGCATAGTCTTGCACATGAGGAGGAAGAACCCCAGGCAACAATATATGTTGGGGGCCAACTGTCTGGAAACAGCTTTTCAGACAAATGATCTAGATATCCACAAGTCAGCAATGTGCTCTTGCTGCAAAAAAGACTAATGGTCTCCTGGGATGCATTAGGAGAAGTTTTACTGGCAGGCTGAGGGAGCTGATCCTCCCCTTCTACTCAGAACACCTGGAGTGCTGTGGCCAGTTCCAGACTCCACAGCGCAAGAAAGATATAGCCACACTGAATAGAGTTCAACAAAGGACCACTAAAATGATGAACGGACTGGGCCATGTCTCTATGACAAAAGACTGAGAAAGCTGGGAGTGTTGAATCTGAAGAAAAGAAGGCTCAGTGGGAATTTTATCATTGGATATAAATACCTGAAGGCATGATCCAAAGAAGACAGAGCCAGGCTTTTCTCAATAGCACCCAGTGACAGAGGCAATGGACATAAAGTGATACACAGAAAGTCCTATCTGAACATCAAGGAACAGTTTTTTCACTGTGAGGGCGACTGAGTACAGGAAAAAAGTTGACAAGGAGGTTGTAATATGTCCGTCTCTGGAGATACTCAAAATCCACTTGCCTGTGATCCTGGGCAACCAGTTTGGGGCAAGCCTATTGGAGGAGGGTTAGGCCAGATGACCTCCTGACATTCCTTCCAACCTCAACCATTCTGTGGTTCTGTGAGTCTATGATTACAAGTCTCCCTGATAAATTTACTAGACCCATTATTGCTATAGTATGGGCCCAGCTCTTTCCATGCATTGTATATAGAGTTTCAAATATATGTATTTACCATGGTGAAGAATATGAAAAAGGAAGATTGGTTTGCCAGGAGTTACCATCGTCTACTTGCTTATGGTAGTTCTAGAAAATCATGCTTTTCCATGAGATCAGTGTGATACCTTCTGACTGACCATCCTGCTTCTCAGATGCAGTAGACTGATTATGTTCTAACAAAATATATTGTTAAGAACTAAATACAAACTGTTCCACTGAGGAAAATCAAATAAGGACAACATGAAAGACTGTCTTGAAAGGCAGTGACTAAGAGACCCAACAATCTCAGCATAAGTTTCTACTTTAACGTTATGAGGATTAATGAGATTTCTGAACACAGAAAAGTAGGAGTAAAATGTGCTCCTACTTCGGTCATTTTGTACCAAAGTAATTGCACCCATTGGAAATACCATGCTGTATCTAATTTTTATGTCTATTCTTTAAAGGAAATATGGAATATCAGAATGATTTATAGGGTCCTTGGGCTGAAAAATAAACTTTTTATGTCTTAAAATGTTTTGCCTTACCAAGGAGAAGTTCAAGATATGACTCAATCCCTAAACAAAGGAACACATGGCAAAAAAATATTAGTGAACAGAGGTTCTTCACAGCCGATGGCAAACATGTAACAAGTTCCACAGGCTGAAAACCAAAATTAGAAAAACTCAGCCTTTAAATAAGATGCAATTTCCTAGCTGTGAGGTAATTAGATATTAAATAGGGTGCTTGGAACTGGTCTTACTTTCAGCTGAAATTGTCCAAGGAGATTAAATTTCTTCATTGAAAAGTAAGTTTCACTTCAGTTTGGTAATTAAAATGTTTAAAGGTCAAAAGGATTTGGGTCCTTGGTTGTGATCGCTCTCTTGTCTTCAGTTGTGTATGTTTGTACTGATGAATTAGATATTCACTGATTTGCATAAATATTATTGTAAATAAATTTCCTGTTTAAAGGTTTTATCTGTATGTCTGTGAGTTTGAGAAATACTTTTTCTCTTGATGAATAGTTGGTCAAATAGATCTTCTCCATCCTCTTTAACATCAGACACTAGTCACAATCAGAGAGAAAATATTCGCCAGAGGTATCGAACACATGATATTATGTAGACAATCCAGTTTCTCAGAAACCTAACCTCCTACATACTAAGGCTGACATTAATCAGTTAGTTTATGGTCCTGAAGGGCTCTTTTAGTTGTGATTAAGAAGTTCTCTGCAACAGAGATGTGTTCATTTTGGCATATCTCATATAAAAACCCCTAATGTAGAAAGATTTTGGGGGATTGGTGCAACCTTGATCTTTCATTTGGTTGATCTACAGCATACTGCTGATACTTTTGTTTTCTAAAAGGAATATAAAATAAAGTGTTTCATAAATGTGAACAGGTTAGGGACCTTTGTATATATGGGACTTTGATATATAGAACATCAGCTTAGGTGATCTAAAAATGCTTTGTAATGAATTTTTATGAACCATGAACACATAGCTTAAAATTTAGACTCAATTTGATATACAAATTATTACTGTTTGAATGGATTAAAGATTCAAAATATAAAGTGACTGAAGACTCAACATTAGTACAATGATTATATATGTTGGGCACTGAAAGAATAAAAATGCATATTTTTTGATAGACAAATTATGCAAAGCAATAATGCAAAAATGTCTGACTACATTGATTAAAATATTATTTTATTTTATTTTAGATATTAGTGAAGGACAGAAACAACAATTGAGCAAAAAAATAACAGAAATTAATTGATGATTGACCTGGATTTAAGCATGATTTTTTGAATTTACTAAGAATTTATTTTAAAATTAATTTGCAAGTCTTAAAAGACTGTACAATTATGCCAGAAATATTTTACTGGGTTTGATCTAAAATGTAGTGATGCCTTTACAAATGTCTTATGTATTGAGTTTTAATGGGTAACTGTTGGTTCACCATAGTTTTAAGTGAAGGCAAGCATGCACTTCACAGTGTGCTAATTTTAGTTCACAAGCTTGCTGCCACTAGACCCTCAGGCTTGCTCTTCATGGAATTTGAAGTGTTCTGTTAGCACTGTTACAAACAATCTGAAAAATGTAAAAAACATCAAAGCAGTCAAGTGAAAATAGAAAACAGAGCTGCATAAAACTGCTGCTCATATATGTTATCAATGAGACCTCTTTTAAATGGGGGTTCTTTTATATATATAGGGGGCTATTGAAGGAAACTTGCATATTATTACATAGGAAACAATGCAAAAGAAGAGGAAATGGTGCACACAAATTAATACAGAACTGTATCACTTCACCTCATGGAGCTGTTAGGTAGAAAATCTGGCATTACTCATTACAGAAAATACAGGCATTACTTCAAGAACAGGATTTAAACACGGTTACCTAAACTGTAATTTACATAACATTTCTGGATTGCAAAACTGAAGAGGATAGAGAATTGTTTTATCAAGAGCTGCAAACTCTGGTTCAGACCCTCTAGAAGGAAAACAAATAGTGGAAATTAATACCTCTGATTTAGAGCAGAAATTTAGGAAGAGAAGTACCCTGAAAAAAATGGAGTGTTGGGGCCCTCGCCCCCCTGCCATGGGGTCCTGGGAGAGGGGCCCTGGGGGGGAGACACAGGGTTTCCCTGCCCCTGCTCAGCCTCGTTCCCCATTGGTTGTTTTGTGTTCCCCTGCGCGGGCAAGGACCCTCGGGTCCCGTGATTGCCGCAGTTCCTCGGCAGAGCTCCAGCCATGCGGCTGGAGAAATAAACATCTCTCTGAAACATCTATCAAGAATCGGTCCATATATACTTCTTTCCACGGGCCTCATTGTCTGATACACGTGTTGCAGTATCCGCACTGTAACAAATGGTGGAAAATTGCTGGCAAGACACCGATCCCTAAGGACAGAAAATTTGTGAGTAAAAACCACTCTAGATCTCTTTCTTCTCACCTTGGTTTGGATATTCTCTCTGGACTATGGAAGAATTGTGGGAAATGTGGCTATCTGAGTCACAGAAAGAAGTGTATATAGAAGTTAAAGGAATTTTTGAACAACAAAACAAGAAAGTATTTGTTCCAGGAGATCTAGAACATTTTTTTAACTGGCTTTTCAAAAATTTCTTCTATATTTCTAGAGACTTACTTTTTGATATTGATCCTCCTGGAACTGGTAACTGGAACTACTGGTACGAGATCTTGGAAGAAATAATGAATCAAACAGAACATGCACTAGTGATAGAACCTCTCCGTGCATCCTGTGTAATCAGTGAAGCTCTTCAGGAGCATTTATATGGTCCCATTACCCCTAGAGCAGAGGATGGCTGTAATCCCATGGCCGAGACCGTGCGGCTGCCATCCCAGGATCACGTGACTGCAGCCGTGCCGGTGGAGGTGCCTGTGCTGGATGCGCCCGGCCCCCTCGGGAGCGCGCTCCTTATCGCGGACCCCATCCCTGTCTCGGGGTCCCCGGCCGTGCGACCGCGAGTGAGGGAGCGATGCCGCAGGCGCCGCGAGTGCCGTGGGCCACGTGCAGCAGAAAGGCGGCCCCCACGAGCAGCCAGGAACCGGGGGTCGGCATGGAAGCCCGCTCTGAGCACATGGCTTGGAGAGCCCTGTAGAGCAAGAAGCGGCGTTTTCCACAGAGACACGAGAAGCCACGCAGCGCAGCGCCGAGCCGGAACGGGGCCGCTCTCAAAGCAGCGTGGAGTTTGCAGAGCGGAACCGCTCACAGGGCACGGAGCCAGCGGCGATGGCAACGCGGGGCCGCGCAGAGCCCAGACACGCCGGAGCAGCGCCGCTCGGAGAGCGAGGAGCAGCCGCAACGCGGGGGCCCGGCCGAGACGTCGGAGCCGGCGAGGCGGCGGCCACGCGGGACCAGCAGCCACAACAAACATGCAAGCATGTGATAGGAGAAGCTGTAGCAATTAAAATCACAGGAAATGTGAAAGGGTACAATGTAAAAAACAACTATGGATTTATAACACGAGATGGTACAGGAGAAGATTTATTCATCCATAGAACTGCCATTAAAAGGAATAACCCTAAAAATTACCTGCAAAGCATAGGAGATGGGGAAGTTGTACAATTTGATATAGTGCAAGGAAAAAAGGGTTTACAAGCAGCAAATGTTACTGGGCCTGGGGGTATTCCCGTCAAAGGCAGCTATTATGCACAAAATTATAAACAATATCCATCCCAGCAATTTCCCTACCCACAACCTACTTTCCCCTTTTACCCTATACCCAATATGAACCCTTTCCTAAATTTACCCCATCCCCAGTTTATTCCTAATCCGTTTTTCACCCCATGGCTTCCCTATACAATTCCCTTTCCCTACAACTCCTCTCTGGTGCCGAGAGGGGGGATGAAAAGGGGGAGGGGAAGAAATTAAACCCTCTCCTGCCTCAGTTTCCCCACAAAGCATGCTCAGAGAGTCTTGTCTCCCTTCTGTCAGCCTTAAGATGTTCCAGAAAATCTGTTTGGACATTTAAAGACTCAGGAGGGTGGCTT
This sequence comes from Coloeus monedula, assembly GCF_965178545.1. Classification (NCBI taxonomy): domain Eukaryota; kingdom Metazoa; phylum Chordata; class Aves; order Passeriformes; family Corvidae; genus Coloeus; species Coloeus monedula. The sequence goes on along the minus strand of NC_138782.1, from coordinate 91,537,766 downwards.
GTTTTGTTTTGAAACTGTCCTTGTTATCTCATGTTTATCCACTTGTTTTCAATGTTAAGTTTTAAATCTCTTTTTGTTAAAAATAAACGAGTGAAATGTTGGGGCCCTCGCCCCCCTGCCATGGGGTCCTGGGAGAGGGGCCCTGGGAGGGAGACACAGGGTTTCCCTGGACCCTGCTCAGCCTCGTTCCCCATTGGTTGTTTTGTGTTCCCCTGCGCGGGCAAGGACCCTCGGGTCCCGTGATTGCCTCAGTTCCTCATCAGAGCCCCGGCCATGCGGCTGGAGAAATAAACATCTCCGAAACATCTATCAAGAATCGGTCCATATATACTTCTTTCCACGGGCCTCATTGTCTGATACAGCGTGTTGCAGTATCCGCACTGTAACAATGGAGAACTATCTAAAAAATACATTAATGAATACCTTGAATTTAAAAACACAGAGAAGTAAGAAAAATGTTAATTTTAACCTGGAAGCATTCACAAATATTGCAGTGCCTTCAGGTGATGAAGATAGTGTATCTCAAATGAGATATTGTTATTCTGAGAAATAAGGAAGGAAGAAAAGTAAGTATACTTTAGTAGCAGAAGGAGGACTGGGCTTGTGTTTAATACCTCAGAAGATACTAGAAGGTCAAAAATATTCTGAATCCTAAACACAAATTTCATGGCTCATCTCCCAGGGTTTAAAAGTTCAGAACTCCCTCTCTTTCCTTCTCTGTCCCCATCAGAATGACATCTTCAGTTTAGTGCATTGACAGTAATAGCTACAGAACAGTAAAAATTACCTAATCAAAAGCAACAAGGGAGAAATATATGTGACCCAAAGGTATTAGACAGCCAAGAGTCTGCATAAAGTCTACAGCTAACAACAAAGACAGCACAGCCTATGAACACAGGTGATAAAACCCAACAGAGGTGTAACAACATCCATGGAAAGGAACGATGAAAGGAGTACCAAGTGGAAATATATCCCACCTCTGGTGGCAGCTATGTGGGCAGACAGCCAGGAAGGGGGAATACAAGGGGTCTCACTTAGAGGTGCTCGCCCTTACAGATACTTAGCCCTTCCTTTCACTTTGAAAGTCCCTAGTCCTGTCCTACTGAAACAAATTGCACCTTATCTGCAGCTAAGTATGTGAAGAAGTTGACAAGCTTCCCTACATTTACAGGGATGTACCCAGAACTGGCTGGAAAAGGAAGCCCTTTCAAAGCTGCCAATCACTAAAGGTAAGGTTATTTTATAATCAAGGTATTGACTCATCTCAAAGAGACACCACCTAACAGCTGAGCACTCAGCTGATCTGTGTGACCTTAGGATTACAAAGAAAGGTTGTGCTTCTCCAAAGAGAAATGATAATAGAGTTGCTCTCAGGAGGAAGCTGAAAAAAGTGTGCTAGAAAACTAATAAAGTAGTGCTGTGCAGAGACTTTCTGCGGTAGAAATCATCCTTAAAAAATCCTTTTTTTGGAAAGCCTGAAGAGAATACAGCTGCATATTCTCATTGCAATAATTTCATGAAAGGAAAATGTAGGGTGGGTCTCAAGGGCTATTCAATCATGACTTTTTTCATATGCACTTAAATTGTCACACTTGGTGTAAGCTCATAAAATAATACATACATTTGGGAATGATGGTGTATTGTACTTGAGATGTAGGTTATCTGCCTGTATCTCAGAGGGATCAGATGGTGATTAAGGAATCCCTTGAGCATCAAAGCATCTCTGACAGCTTGGAACTTTCTCTTAAATTTTCTGTATACACAATGAGTAGTTTGAGTGTGAATTATTTGCAGAGGTAGGGAAACAACAGGAAGGATATACAAGAAAGGAGTGTTTGCATACACATGGATTCTTGAACTGCACAGGGAAACCTTACCAGGAAGAGTATATTCACCCAGAGAGAGTTGATTATCAAGAAGATGACAGAAAATGGTTCAAACAGGTGAACATCCTCTTACAAAGGCAAATTGTTGTAACTCTGAGGTCAAACAGGTGCTGGTTGTAACTCCATATGAAGCTCTGAGAAATTAAATTGGGCAGTAAGTAGACACTGCTGCAATGAGACCTCATTTTAGCTGACTGTTTAAATGCTGTCTTCAAAAATTAGTCTTCCCAAGACAAATACCTACTCTACCCTAAGGAATCAGTCCTATCAATGGTAGAACATATACACTCTGTCTTCCTGAATAACTGATGTCTACACTGATGTCCCTAAGGAAAACTTCACTGCTAAATACCTTTATAGACTGGGTCCCTGGAGAGTTAGCATCATGCTTTAAATTTAAATCCCCTCTCCCTGTGTTTATGTGCATTTCAGCCAGCTATAAATTGCCTCAAGGTCTCTGAAGTCATTATTTACAAAAGAGATTTTCTGGTTAAGCAAACATTTCTCAGCATCCATGTAAAACCAATTTGTAAGAAATACTTTTGTTTTTTCTTTGAAGAAAGGTAATGACATTTAAATTGTACATTTGTCCCATGAGTCTTAACTGTTAGAAGTGTCTGAAGCTGGTACTCCAGCAGAGGCAAGGCTACCACAGCTCCACGTCCCTGGGTCTTGTTCAGAATGAAGCTGAGTGTGTGTTCCCAGCAGGCACATATACACTACGTATACACCTGTTTGGCTGCATAGGTCAACACAGACAGAAAATACAGCTCTTGCTCAAATGCAGACACCACCGACAGCCTCATCTGTTCCCTTCTCTCAGCATAAAAGGCCATTAGCAGAATATACGTACATACATACGTATATACATATATATATATATATATGCATATATCTAAATACAATGTGGATGCCTTCAGTAGCTGGCCTTAAAGTCCCAGCAGCTGATCCCTGGATCTACAGGCCCCACAGTTGCAATGCTATGTAAATAGCTCTTTCTAGTACTGGCTCAGACCTATGGCCATACCAGGAGTGACCCACTGACCCATGGACTCTACAGTTACTAGATTGAACCTCCTGGTCCCTCCAGTAGACAGCAAGTGTACCTTCTGGTTTCTCCAGCACTCTGCACATATTTAGAGCACTTCCTATGTAACTCTCAATACGGAAACTGAGAGAATAGATCAGGTCAAAAGATCAGCAAGTACCCTGTTGAATAACAAAATAATCTAAGATTATCAAGTCCAACCTTTGATGGAACAGCACCACATCAATTGGAACGTAGCACTAAATGCCATGTCCAGTCATTTCTTGAATACTTCCAGGGATTGTGAAGCCAACACTTCCCTGGGCAGCCTGTTCCAATGCTTAACCAACCTTTCAGTGAAGAAATTCTTCCTGATGCCCAACCTGAACCTCTCCTGGTGCAGCTTGAGGCCATTTCCTCTTGTCCTGTTGCTGGTTGCATGAGAAAAGAGGATGGCCTCCACCTTGCTGTAACTTCCTTTCAGGTAGTTGTGGAAAGGCATAAGGTTTGCCCTGAGTGTCCTTTTCTCCAGGCTAAACAACTCCAGGTCCCTCAGCCACTCCTCATAGGACTTAATCTCCAGACCCTTCACTAGCCCCGGTACTGAGCCCTAGGGAATCCCATTAGTGACTCGCCATCAGATGGATGTGGCATCATTCACCACCACTCTCTGGGCTCAGCCTCCAGGCAGTTGTTAACTCAGTGAAGAGTGCACCTGTCCAAGCCGTGGGCTGCCAGCTTTTCCAGGAGAATGCTGTGGGAGTCGGTATCAAAGGCTTTGCTAAAGTCCAGGTAGACTACATTCATGGCCTTTCCCTCATCCTCAAGGCAGTGTGTTGAGTTTCCAGCAATATCTGGCAAGTTAAAATCTCCCACAAAAACAAGGACTTGCAACAGTGAAATGTCAGATGGCTCCACTCAGAATACATCTGCCTCCTCATCCTGGTTGGCTGGTCTACAACAAACTTCCACAAGGATGGCAGCCTTGTTAAGCTTTCTCCTGATTCCTACCCGTAGGCACTCAACCTTATCATCATTGTCCTGGAACTCTGTACAGTCGAAACCCTCCCTAACATACAGAGCCTCTCCACCCGCTCTCCCGCCTCACCAGTCCCTTCTGAAGAGCTCAGAGACATCCATTGCAGCACTCCAACTTCTGTAATGGTCATAATTTGCTTGCTGCACAATGGCTTCCAGATCCTCCTCTTTGTTCCCCATATTGCATTCATTGGTGTAGGTGCACTTCAGCTGGGCTGTTTATTTCACCTCCCAACATCAGCAGACAATTCCCAGACTCCTGTCTAGCAAGCCTTGTCTTAACCTCTTCCTGCTCTAAACCTAGTTAAAAGCCCTTTCAAACAGCCCTGCCAACTCATCATCTGGTGTCCTTTTCCCTCTTTTAGACAGGTGAAACCCATCTGTCTTCAGCAGGTTTGGTGTCTTATAAACACCCCATGACTGAAAAAAACAAAATTCCACTGATAGCATCAGTCTTTAAGACAGATGTTGATCATGCAGGTTCTGTTCCTTTTGGCATTCTTCCCTGCTACCAAAGGGATTGAAGAAAACAGTTGTGGTCACCAGTACAGATTCCAAAGAAAGTTGCAAGAAAGTACAATTATTAGTTATGGTATAATATATTCCCAGGAAAGTTTAATGTAGACTCCAAGGTTTACATAAATATGAAGTTGAGGCCTAAAATATAAGCAAAACATTCAACAGTACTCACATTTTTGTTGTTTGAAAAGAAATTAAAATTAAATTATAATCAGGTTTCCTCATTTATTTAATTGACAAGTTTAAAAGTACCTTTGTTCTTCTATCACTGGGAGAGGGTAGAGGGTAAGACTGAGTCCAGTGCAGAAATGTTAATATATACGTCTATTTCTTTCCCTGCCCATGACAGTGAGTCCGAGGGCAGGTCAATGGGCATTACTGAAGAATAAGCTGCATCCCCCTGGGTGTCAGCCTGACTCAAACCGCCTCCGCGTGTTCCATAAAGTTCTTTGCTGTTCAGTTTATTGGCTCCTTGTTGTGACTCCCGCCTCCTTGTTTCCCTTATTGGTTACTGTTAAGTTGTATCCTCCCCCTTACTTGTATCTCACTGGTTCCTTCCCTTTACTCCATCTTAATTTGTTCCCCTATAAGATCCTGTGCACAGCCGTTCCCAGGCGCTTCTGATCCCTGGACCCTCTGACAATGAGCCCTGTTGGAACCCACACCAGAGGCCCCTCTCTGCTTCTTCGCCTCTGGGTGACGCGAGCCCTTAGCATCGGCTCCTGACGTACCTCCTCTGAAGAGGAGCCAGCACGTGCATCCATCCTGTGCACTAAGTCCCCACTGAAGACGCTTCCAGAGGATGTCTGTGGGAAGTAACGCTGCGTCCCCTCCAACCGAGGGTACACCAAGGCTCAGACAAACGAGCAAAGCGTCACTGAAGTGCAGTTTTTACTAAAGATGAATAATTTCCACCAGCTGAGAGGATTAAAAAGAGAGAATTAAAAAAAAATACTTCAGGATAAGACTTCACTCTTTCTGTAGGAGCAAAAAGAATCTGAGCAACACCATTACCACTTAAGCCTTCCCTTAAATCACTGCTACCTTTCTCTCCAACGTTTATAGCACAGTATCAATTAACAATATATTGAATTAGAAATTATTCTTAGGCTTCATTATCAAGCTGAGGCAATTGTTAATTCAGTTTCTATTTCTTTGTTGAATCGAAAAGACTTTTAAAAGGTTCACAATAAACTCTTAATGAACCTGAAGTCATGAAGCAGCTCTTGCCTGCAATCATTATCATGATACTTGGAAGTATAAGTTCTTAAAAACTGCCTGGATTTTGTATTTTGATTGTCTCTTAGTATAACACAGAATTCACCAATAAGACATTATTATTGTTTACCAGTTGTTACCATGCAATTACTATAGCTACTTTTTTTTCATGAACTACAACAGGAAAAAAACCCCACAAAAACCTTTGAAAAACTTCCCCCAAAAATGCCAGCCATAGAGACAACTTACACGTTTCAGGAACTAAACTGAGGAAATGCTGGCTTTTTAAAAGTTATTATAAAGTTGACTTTTAAAACAGTATTTAGTAGCTGCCACAAGTCTATATTGAATTGGACCTCATGTGTGGTACTGTGTGGGGGGACTCTGAGGAGTGCCCATGAATCATCCTCCTTCTAGCACTTCCCAAAGCAGTAGTAAAAAGTAAAAAAGAGGTGTTTTCTGTTCACTACCACTTTCTAATATTCATCTAATTAGCACAGACAATTGAGTTCTTCTTTTTTAATATATGATACTCACTCATCTTAAATAGCAGCAGCACAATGTCATCAACCAAATCAATTTTCTCACTGTATAATTATTAAGTAACAATTGCTAGTTCCTGATTTTTAAAACTTTTTTTATCCATCATGCCTCTTTTTTTTTTTTAATTGGTCATTTTTTTATACAACATGCACAAAAATTTTTTATTCTTCCAGGCCACCCTGTTTGTGGACAACTCTAGCTATTCCTGGCGAGGATCCTGGAAGACAGCATGTTGGGCGTGGGACTCTCGGCTAGAAGATGAAGCAGTGCCTCAGCCATTTTCCTTACCAGTGCAGTCAGTGGACTATGCCACAGAATTAATCAATACATATTTAATGCTGTGTACACTCCACAGTGGGCTATCGGCAGTATGAGCCTGAGCTGCAAGACGATAACTTGGCAGATTTCCCCTTTGCTCCCATGTTAGTCTGTCAGCCCTCTTATTCAAGAAGAGATACTAATAAATTATACTACTACTGACAGCTGCTTCTGCCTACTGCTAGGCATGTCAGACTCTGTTATATCATTGACAGATAAAAGAATTCTACAGTTTTCCAAATAGTTTCCTCCAAATAGAAACCAACCACTACCACCCACTAATCTTTCCTGAGTTCTCATCACCCTCCCCTTTGCAAACGAGGCAAGTGGGCAGAATGCAAGGCAGTGCAATGACAACTATGTTGAAGCAAGCCTTTTCTGAGTCATTTTGTGCTATGGGGAAAAAGCAAATGTATTGTTCTTATAAAATGGTAGATTTTGGAACAAGACTGGCTGTCATTTAAACCTGTGGAAGAGCATGCAGGAGTGTACATGTTCATATATGTGCACATGGCTTTGTGCATGTGTGAGTCAGAGAGGAAAAGAGGGTACAACACAAACAGCAGAGAAAAAACACCACGTTTTACAAGACATCATTCTTCAGGAGGAAAAATATATTTAGCGAAAAATCACGTCAGTGCAAAAAGGATAAAAATCATATTTCTTTGCATAAACTTTTTCAAAGACATAACAATAATAATAATAATACATCACTGCAGTTGATAGCTGCTTCTCTTCATTCTTTGGGCACCTCAACATTTTTTATATCAGAAAGTGAGGGGAGCAGCTAATATTTAAAGTGTCTGTTTTTCTTGAAAACCAGCCAATATAATCCTAGCCAGGGATTCCCCAAATGAAGACATTTTTCACTGGAAAATATTGATTTACAAACAGAAATGTGTTGTAAGAATGCTCTGGAGTCCATTGACTTCTGTAAAAGCAAAAAAACATAAAATAACTTATCCTGCTCTCTTCAATGATTTCCAAGCAGCTTTCTTGGAATGCTAGGCCTTGAGAATCATAGTTTCTTCAACTCCTCATTACAAGTGCCTTCCAGGTCCTCTGTCTCTTGCCAAGTCATCTTGAGAATTTTCTAGCTCAGGGTAGGTGGATAGGGGGGCCACAGTTGCCAGAGATACGAATGCAGGTGTTTGATGCTGTGGAACAGACCTACAGAAACTGGACTGTGCTGAGGTCACAAGATTCCTGCTGAGGTCACAAGGTTCCCACTGTTTCAGTGGTATGCTGCTATTCACTTAGCTCTTGGTACTAATTGTAGTTGACTAAATATTGTCTTTAATTATTAATTGCTTTTATTTTATGAAGTTGTCTTTTTTTGTGGTTTTTTGTTTGTTTCTTTCCCCCCTTCTTCCTCTTGAACTTCCTGCTATCCTAGTATTCCTTCATTCAGTTAAATGCAAAACAGATGGTTGAACTAATTACTTTTTGCTTTCTATGTCTATGTTGCTCTTATAATCCAGATTCCTTGCTTTGCTTGAGAGGAAGATAAATATTAAAAAAATCCAACAATTCAGTCAATAAATTTTGTCTTGATTTTTAGTTTCACATACCCTTTGAAAACACGATGCATCTCCTAGGAGACAGTGAGCACTAGCAAGGAAATAAAGTGTACCTCTTTGTAAGCCAGTACTAGAAAAACTGTTATTAATTTTGTTTATATTAACAGTAGCTGCAAAGATCTACCTCATTTTGTTTTCATGACCTAAAAAAAAAGGATACCACTTCCTCTGAGAAATGGTAATATCAAATGTTAGTGAATTGAATCAGACATTTTCTTTTCATTGTTTATTTCAAAATGAACACCTTGTGTTAGTAAATACACTACTGTTGTTAGTGAACACCAAGTTCTGCTAAATATAAAATTTTCAAACATTTTCATAATTTTTTTAACTAAAAGCATTAAAACATACGGAAAATGTAGAAAATAAAAAAGATGAGATATCACATGCTTTGGGGGAAAAATCTGAAATAGACTTTTTTAATAATACACTTGATTTAAAAAACAGAATTGCTAGTAATATTAATGGTTTTTTTTTAATTTCTTCAAAATTCCAGTAGGAATCATAAAATGAAACTACAAAGTTATACATCATTTCTTATTTCTTTTTCTTTCAGTAACTGACCAGCAGTTATTGGCCACAACCCTCACTGACAAGGAGCTTGTTTAAAATTACCTGTTTGGACAATATTTTGGTCTTATGACTAGGAAGTCCACAAAGCATTTACACTCCTACAATATGAATGCTTCTGTAAATAAGAAATAAGGATTTCACTGCTAGTGAAGAAATTAGCAGCTGAAAAAATGCTGCCAAATTTTGTCACCACAAAACTTACTTTAACTTTGTGGATCACTGTTCAGTGATTTTTGTTACATAAACAGCAGGGTAATGAATAAAATTTAGAGAAAAGTATTTTCAGATGGGGAAAAAAACCCCACATTCTGTTAATAAGCTTGGTTGGTGTGAGAAAATGTGGTACAGTTCTGTCTTGTTCATGATTTGAACAGCTAAATATTTTAGGAGAAGATTTTAATCAGAAACAAAAGTCAGCTCCAGAGGTTTACACAGAGCAGATTCACTGCTATATGTAGAAAATGTATAACAATGTGATACGGCCTATTGTCAGAGCTATGGGGTGAGTTCTCTACTGGTTTCCATTTACACCACCTCACGATTTTAGAATAAACATGACTAGCAATAAGCACAGTAGTCTATAGCTTTCAGAACAAACTTGTCTAAATGTTTACAGAAAATGCAAAAGTTTTTACAGGGGGAATGTTAAGATTTTGCCAGTGTTCACAAGCACTGATGACAATAGCAAAACATGAGCTAGTATAAACAAAAAACTATCATAATCATTCACATTTTAAATAGTTTTATATTTCAATGATATGAATTTACAGTTGTGCATAATACAGGTTGAAGAATTCTTTTCTTTGAACAATATAAAAGAATATCAAACCTTGATTTAGAAATTTAGAAATACGAAGAATATTTTATGGGCAGCTATTTTACTGGCCTGTTGTACTCATCGTTTAAAATATGACTTTATTTATAGTCTGAGACGATGTAATTGCTATTTGCAAATCTTGAGTCTTGGTGAGATGGACTGTATGACTTCTCAGCTGAGTATTGTATCATTTCATAAACACTGATAACAGGTGCCAGGTTGTGGGAAGTTGGCAGGGAGTGAATGAGCCTGTTTAGCAGGGAAACGCTTCCAGATTGCACTGTTTCTGGGAGGTCATTAGAGAGGGATCACAAGAAGAATTGAGAGTCTGTAGCTCACATGAAGTCCAAAAGACTCTGAGATGCAGCTAGCAGCCAGCTAGGTTTCTTCCTGAGGACCAGAGGCAGCTATAGAGATTTTTTTCCCTCTTGTCAGCTAATCAGGTGAGCAAGGGGTGGTGCCAGGGCCATTTGCAGGAGATTTAGAAGAGCTGACTAAGCATCTCTCACCCTCTTATCAGTTAAGTAAGGGGCAGCACCAGGACCATTTGCAGGAGAGTTAAGCTGCACCAAGGGTGGTTTAAGTTGGACATAAGGAAGGAGTTCTTCACCGAAAGGGTGACTGGGCATTGGAATGGGCTGCCCAGGGAGGTGGTGAAGTGACCATCCCTGGAGATGTTTAAGGAAAGAAGACTGGATGTGACACTTAGTGCCATGGTTTAGTTGACAAGGTGGCATTAGGTCATAGGTTGGACTCAATGTTCTCAAAGGTCTTTTCCAACCTAGTTGATTCTGTGATTCTGCAGCCTGGAAAGCTCCTTATTTGACCAAGAAAAGGACTTATGAGGATGAAGAACTGTTTACAGACTGTTTCTAATCTTCCATTATTAAAAAAAAAAAATATATATATATATATTTATTTATATTGTGGTTTAGGCATATTTATGCATATTATACCTTCTCAGTATAACTTCCAGGAAATCTAACTTTACAGATCTGGACTGCAGACTGTAAAGCTAGAAAATCTTCCTTTAACAAGAGAAAAAGCTCCTTACTTTAAAAATATGATGTGGCTAAATGTAGAGGTTATTCCAGAAAGGGAAAATTTCACTCCTACCCTTTTAACCCACCTCACGGACTTCACTGCCAGATTTCACAATAAGCCCAAAATGGGTCCACCATTTGTTTTGGGGAAAAGGCAGAGTCAAGATTTTAAGTGATTAATTGTGAAACACTATTTCAAATATTTAGCTTCAATTTCTCAACCGAATACATTTTTATTTATTCAATGTACGTAAGAGAAAAAGTTTGAACCAGTCTGAAGATTTTTTGAAACATTTTTGTATATGTTCTGAAATTTTCTTATGCTTTATATTTAGATAAAAATAGCTTCATCTGATATTATTCCAGTGTTTATTCTGTGTCATACATAAATAAAACAATTCCAATTTATTTTAATAGACTAGAATCAGTTAAAACGAGGAACATTTTTTCTGTGTTTTGTTTAAGAATTGCTTCTCTCGAGTCTTAAATGCCACCATCCTTTAGACCTGTTTCTAGGGTTTGGCGTATTTTTTAATTGGAAAATTTTGGATTCAGACATTTGAAATTACCAAATGAATCCTTTATTTTTTAAAAAGGCTTTCAGAAGAAAACTTATGCTATAAGTAGATAACTAACCAAGAGTCAATTATTTCATATATTCCATGTAGTTTTAGATTTAGCAATGCCACCAAGTGAGATCTCAATCAGGTTTGTAATGACTTGACACTGCATGCTGGGTTTGTTACTAATGCAGTTTTGATTCTTCTGCTCTCTTACTGCATTGACTTCATGAGGCACTGAAGACAATTTAGCCTTGCTAATTTTAAAAAAATTTCTCCAAATGCACCTAGAGTTAATAATATTTTTAATATATATTTTAATTATGAAGCTAAGTATGATGTTCTTGATTCTGTGCAGACTGTATAGTAAAAATTGTCTCTTCCAAATGCAGAAATCCAGTTTATAGTCATGCGTTGTTTCTCATTGTTTCTTTTATGAACAAAATTTTAGTGTTTAATATTATGTACAGTGGGAGTTTTTCTAAATAATAATGATATCTTAATAAATTGTCATTTTCCAACTTCCTTTTTCTTACTATAATACTGTTTATAGTGCAAATTTCTGTTTGTGTTAGTACTTATCTGTTCACTGTTTTGCCATTTCTCAATACTTTTCAAAACAGATATGTGTAATTTTTTTCCCATTGTAATACAGATAAAGTCAGTTAAATAAAATACAGTCTTAGAAAGTGCACATGATTTATCCCTTAATATTCTCTCTGGCAGCTAACCTCAGTCAGCATGAAGTATTTTCTATTTCTAAGACAGAGTGAAAAAAGCCTGATATAAAAAATTCGATAAAAGATAAAATAATGTCCTCTTCCCTGTTGAATGCCTCTCCAATCGTGTTATTATTGATAATTGCGGTTACTGCAACTATCCCCTGGGTGTGAGAATGGGGAATATTTAAGGTTTCTTGATATCTAGCCAGAAGCCTGACTTTGTATTTGTCCTAAGGGCTACTGTCAAAAGACATAAAGAGAAATCCAGAATTTCATTTACATATTGCTAATTTATTTATATTATTTGCTTATTTATGTAAAGCCTTATGTTTTAGTCTGACTAAATTTATTGACAAAGTAATAGATTTCTTTGGGTTATTTTTCGTTTTAGTATTTTTTTCCCCTCTGAAAAAATAAAGTTTCTGCCCCTTTCTGACTCACATCAATCATGGAACCTTGGGATTTGATTATTATGATGACTTTTGAATTTGAATTTTATTACAATATGTAAATTATTCTTGATACTATTTTTAAATGCTAGCCTGACTGCTATATGACACAAGTTCTTGGCTGTCAAAGCTGAATTCAAGGTGCCTTATTTACCTTGCCTAACTCATATGAAATATGAAGCTGCTCCCATCAGGGGAAATACAGTGTTTTGGGGAACATCTTGTCCTAAAAGGAGCAGTGAATTTTTCCTCAAAGCAGACAAAATGCAGAATGCAATGGGGCTCCATGAAGCTCCTCAGTGACAAGTCTACCTGCATGAGTGTCTGTATCTCACATGTGACTCACATGCATAGGCAAGCATTAAGGAATATTGCATGAAAGCCCCTGAGATTGCCTATCTTAATATTAAAATAGAACATCAAATGATAGTTATTTAAACAGTACAGTAAGTTGTAGTGAAAGTATTAATCAAATAATTATGGGGCAATGTCCAGTGAGTGTTGTAGATTTTATTATGCAAAATCAACATAATATCAAGTAAATCAATGTGTAATAAGCTAATGAGGAAGGGATGAAAAACAGTGTTATATAATATAGTATATTAAATTATACTAGTGCAAGAAAAATTTTCAGGACTAGGTATCATAACAATGTAACTACTAGAAAAAATTATTCAACTCACTTTTTAATAATTTTCTGTACAGCCATCAGCCCAAAAGATTTTTTCCCCAGATATACCCAGTGTGAAGTAATCACTAGACTCACTGTTTTACCTAATGGCTTTCCTATAAACTTGCTCAATACTTGGGTTGTTATTTATCCCCAGATGGCAACTAAGATCACAGCCTCTCACTTACTCCCCACTACCCTCCCACCACACTGGAATGGGGAAGAGAATTGGAACGGTAAAAGTGGGAAAACCTTGTGTTGATATAAAGACAGTGTAATATGTAAAGCTGTAAAGCAAAAGCTGAGCACCAGGAATTGATTCACCACTTCCTATGGGCAGGCAGGTGTTCAGCTAACTCCACAAAAGCAGGCCTTCAAAACACATTAACAGTGACTTGGGAAGACAAAACACCTTCACTCTGAATGGCCCCTTCTCTTCCCCCACCTTTATGTGCTGAGCATGATGCCCTGTGGTATGTCATATCCTTTTGGTAAGTTGGGGTCAACTGTTCCAGCTGGGTCATTTCCCAGATCCTTGCAGATCGCCAGTCTTCTCTCTGTGGGGTGGAGTAAGGAAAAGACCTTGACTCTGTGGAAACTCTACTCAGCAGTAACTAAAACCTCCCTATGTTATCAAAATTGATACCAGCACAAACCCAAACCCTAGCCCCATACTAGTGACCATGATAAAACTTAACTCAATCCCAGTAAAAATGGGCACAATTTACCAGAATTAGCACTGTTCTACTATCCATCATTTGTGATGCTGTATTTACCCACTGCTTTTCTTACTAAATGTATGCCTTCCACATTGCTCCCCCCGCTTCCCCTGCCCCTAGCCCTGGCCACTCCCTCCCATTGTCCCTATTGGTTCCAGTACCCCAACTCTGCCCATTTACCGCCCCTGAGCCCCTGAGAACCTCCCCCTGGCTTCCAGACCATGGGTCTCGCTGCCTCTGGGAACCGGCTGGTCACCATGTGACAATAGAAGTTCTTCTGAGGTTGCCATGAGGGACCCTTCTTCCGTCTCCTTTACTGTCACCGTGTTGTGGAGCCCAGCTAGCCAGAGCAGGGGAGCGGGGTTATCCGGAAGGACTACGGGAGAGCAGAACTGCCGCTCCATCCTAAGCAGCCCCAATGCGTTCTCGGAGAAGGCTGTGGCTTGCTAAACCAAACCAAGCAAAGCAACAATCCTTCTCCTATAAATAGTATTGTTAATTCAGCTAGGTGCAAATTGTAAATAATTTAAGTCCACTTAAATGTTTATTGACATCGGCAACTTTTGAACAAAACATTTCCATTTCCATGGAAAGTTGTGTTTATAAATAATACGTACTGTGGGTGTCTATCTTATATTCTGCTAACTTTAATATTTCTTATAAATAGCTGAGCTCTGCAAAGACAAATCTGTTTGTGTCTCTAAGGTTTGCATGTAAAGCTCCATGCAATTGGTTTTTGTGACAGTCCATTGTTGTATGAAACATCATCCTGAAGTTCTGTTCTGTAAACTCAGCCCTTTGCTGTTTAGAAAGTAAGTCTAAATGTTTGGAGTCTTTTTCTTTTCCTTTTTTTTTTCCCCCTACTATGGCAGTAATCTCACATATTGGGATTACACCCAATAGCACTGTTTTATAGCTCTGCTTGTGAGGTAATCTGGGAAGTATGAGAGAGAAAAATAGCAAGAGGAATCTTTTCTTCTGACACCAGTTGATATATGTGGAGTTGCACAGAAGTAAATCATTATGTAGGTTCTTTTCTTATGGTTAAACCATGTGATGTAGATTGACTGTAGATTCATTTCAGTTATTAAAGGAACAATATCTGGAAAGACAAACACTGAGAGGTTGGGAAAGAAAGTGGTGCTTTTTTCAGTTCACTGTTAGCTGAATCCAGAAATATATACTTTATGAAAAACTTTAACTGCGCACCAGGATGATGTGGATGATCATGAGAAAGTTGGAATCAGTCAAGTGAGCCACATCAGAAAAAAGCCATAAAATAATTTTGTTTTTCAGATACAGATGAAAATCTGAATATAGTAAAGAAATAAAATACATCACTACTATGGGAGCAAATAGAGAGTTATAGAGAATTAAATACAATATAATGTCAGATTAGAAACTAGCAGAGAAGTTTTAATAGAAAGTAGTATAATTCAAACTGACAGGCATAGGAATTTCTGATGAGTTCATGAAGTGGGGATAAGCTTAAATTTAAACACAGGTGAGCAACATGGCAATTTCCATTCAAATTTGATGATGTGAATAGAATATGATGACCATATCTTCAAATTTCAGCAGGGGAAAAGGCTTCCTTGGCCCTCTCAGACTGAATAGCCTGTCTTTTTAATCCACTTTATTCTTATTCTATATAGATGTGAATTGAGTTTATGTAAATTATCCAAATGATTCACTGTACATTTCTCCAGCTAACATATGCAGGCAATGCTAAAAAAAACCAAAACAAAAACAAATCACAAAACCAAACAGGAACAAAACAAAACAAAACAGGAGAGTAGTGTCTCTAAAACCTGCCCTAGCAATTCAGTACGCTGGAGCTGCAGAAAGGTCTGCTGGAGAGCCTCTTCTTCAGCAGATACTAAAAATTTGTTCATGTAGGACCATGTAATAAGTGAGTCATAAGACTTAGGGCTCCAGAACAATTTTTTTTTTCCTAATTAAATCAGTTATATAGGTAAGAAGAAATTAATATCATTTATGATGCAAGTAGAAATTCTGTATCTCATTTTTATATGACTTTGAAAATCCTTATAGCCAAGATTCATTTTACACAGAGAGATTCATCCTATTAATTATGACCAGGCTACCTCCCACTGAAATTCACTATTCATCTACAAAAGTAGAGGTATTGTAAATTGTATATACTTTTTCTTTATTAATAATAATGGGTGAATTTTGGTCCTGACATCAATTTTTTTCATGTGTTATTGCTAATATACTAAACGTAAAATGATTATTTGAAATTATATGATTTTAAAGTTTCTACATTTTTGTGGCATATCGCAATCAACTGTCTATCAACTCTGATTTATTTCTAGACCAGAAAAAAAAAATAAACTAACTTCTTGGAGTTCTAAACTTCTTTCCTTTTTTAAAAAAATCATTTAATATGTAGTATAAATGAAAAAAAGTGAATAAATTTTATTGAGCATTATAAACTCAGCTAAAGGAAAAGGAAATTAAACACTTCAAAAAGTTGCTGTCCATTTGTATTTGAACCTCTTTTTTCATACAGACAATTTTCTATTATCCTTTATAAAAGGAGAAAAGAAATAGCCAACAGCACAACTTACTGAAGAAATGTGAATATAAAATAAATTCAATAAATTAAATTATTATTCCATCTAATAATATTCAAGGTAGACTTGAATGAAACTTCTTCCACATCTCCTTTCAGTCAGTTAGACAGGTGGTTTATTTGGGGATTTTTGTGCCTAATATCTGTAGTTTAAATTATGGCTGGCATATAAAACAAATTTGTTAATTAGTACATGAAATATAATAAAAAACATTGATATATGAACATGCTGCATAAATATGCTGCATTTCCTTAAGATTTTCCTGAGACATTTTTCTGCTATGTTAAGAATTCTGAGTTGAGAAAAAAAAAATTAAAAAGAGAGAGAATTAGATCTCTATAGATAGTTCTATAGTTGAGAAATTCCGTTTAAAAACACATTCACAAGAGTAAATGCAGTCCATTATGATTATTTTGTGAGGGTGGGGTCATCTGGATTCTGGGAAGTAGAACAGTGTACCTCTCTTGAGTGTTTATACACTGACACATGCAGCATAGGGAAAAAAAATGTGCAGAACTGTGAGGACTCGGGGATCAGAGTGCTGTGGCAAGGCTACCAATTCTTGGAACCATGAGAATGGGATAGTACAGCTGACATGGTTGGAGTGCTGCCGTGGATGGCTGTGAGTTTTGTAGGAAGGAGAGGCCAGGAGGGCAAGGAACGAAGTTGTCCTTTATCTAAGAGACCACTGGGAGTGTGTGCACCTTTGCCCAGAGGTACATGGTGAACCAACTGAGGATTATAGGTGGGGAATAAAGGGCAAACCAAGGTCTGTGTGCCTGCTACAGACCTCCTGGGCAGAAAGAACTGGATGACAACTTCTTCAGACAATTGGAAGAAGCCTCACATTTCTAGGCTGTGGTCCTCATCGGGAAGTAAGACCACTCTAATACCTGCTCAAAGGACAACACATCAGGGCACAAGCAATCCAGGTTTCTAGAGTACACTGATGGCAAGTTCCTAATACAGGTGATAGAGGGGATGAAAAAGGAAGACTAGCAGCTGAACCTCCTGCTTACAAATCAGAAAAACTGTTCAGGAATGTGAACATCAGAGGCAGTGTATATGACAGTGATCATGAGAGAGTAAAGTTGAGAATTCTGAGAGGAGGGAACAAGGTAAAAAGACTAATAACATCCTTAAATTTAAGGAGATGGACTTTGGCCTGTTCAGATGTCTGCTTGAAAGAACCTCGATGAGAAGAATTCTGTCTCTGACTGCCTTATTTGGGTTCCCCTGCCAGCCGTTGTGCTGCTTGCCAGCTGTTGTTAGTGGAGAGCAGTCTTTAATCATATAATCTCACTCTTTTTCTGTTCTAATAAGAAAATTGATGTATATATTAACTGGTAAGAAGATGGCAAACATGAAAATGCATGGAAAAAGGTCATTTTCCATGGTTCTTTTAAAGCAAATAATTTTTTTTCCTACCTCACCTAATTTCATTGCTAGTTCATTGGCAGTTAGCCACTGCCAGTATAACTGGTGAGATAATTTGGGTGGTGCTATCCACAATGTTCTACACATATTTGTTGTGGTAGAACAGAAGAAATTCAAAGAGATTCCTCTCTCTGCCTGTCTCAGTAATGTCTGTTCTTCCCATCTTGCAACTGTACAATAAGAAAGGAGATTTCCCTATTATATTTCGAGCTTTTGGGGATCAGCATGGCATCTTATTGTTGTCATTAATATTTGTGCCAAGTTTCTGATGCTCTTTTTTTCACATGTTATTCAGCCAAAGAATATACAAAGGCAAATACATGCCCTATTGAAAAGAATTTCCCATTTTCAAATTTCTCCATCATTGTCTTTCCCAAGTTGGCAGCATAACTATTGTCTGCCCTGTCTTTTTCATGAACCCTGTAGAAAATTGCTGTAGGCACTTCTGCATTGTCTCCACTGTGCCAGCAGTGATCACACCTATTTCGTGATGCCATGGCAGATAGTCATTCACTGGGAGCACTGACTTTAACCAGAACTACTTCAATTACAGCTTCTCTGCAAAACAAAGAGAAGTAAATGCCAAAAAACTGGGAGCAGGAATTTGTTTTGAAAAAGCAGCCTCAACCATAGCCTGTTGCCACATATTCTTGGTCCAGAGAACCACCAGGGCCACATTGCACTTAAGGCTCTGGCAGACTATTCCATTCAAGATCCATGACTATTGCTATGTATTTTGTTGATATTAAAGGGGAAAAAAATGTTGCATAAGTCTTGATTTTTGACTGCTTTCTGGACTGTTCACAGGTCTTTTTTAGCCTAGCTCTGCAGATCTGTAGCTGTTCTTTTCCTGCCCATATGGGCCTCTTTCCTGCACAATAGATCAGCCCCAGATCATGCCTTCCATTCACTTAGACATGCTGAAAGAAATTAATCCGCTGGACAAAAGAAAAGCAACAGAGATATTTTCAGATAGATATAAATATGCTATGAATTAAAAATCCGTGGGGACTGGGGACCAGGATGTTTGAAGTCAACCCCCATAGGAACATGTCAAGTTTTCCCATCACCTGCTACCATCTACATTAGCTCTTTTATGTTTTTCTTCTTAGGCTGAATGCAAGCATGGATTAAATCCACTGAGGTGTCTGAGGACTTCTGCTTTGTTTCTTTGTTTCTTTGTTTGCTTTGGCCTACTCTGCTCATTCTTTGATTGTATGTATACATTAGATAGGTAAGAATATCCAGCAAATCTAAGGTACAGTACTGGATGTAATGTCAGCAAGAAAAGTATACTGGAAAATAAACAGCCATGTGGAGCAAGCCAAAGTTATGGGAAGGAATTCGGAGGAATTCAGTTTTTGGGACTGTTCAGAATATTCAATGTGCCATTCAGTTGCTCTTCAAATCTTATCTGGTGCCATCTACATGCCCTAAGTATTTCACCTGGTTTCTGTCACAAGTGAGTGGTTATGCCACTTAAACAATCACCATCAAAGATATTGGCAAAAAGCAGGTTTTAATATAAATTTGTGAAGGTGCAATTTTAACAGAATTCAAAGATGAAGTTCACTCTGTTATACATAAATGAAGCATACAAAAAAATCCGAGAAGAATTTCATGCAATATTTCTGGTTATTCATTAAATGAATTATAGTATAAATACAGTCCATAAAATAATTTTAAAATTTTTTCTCCTAAAATGTTTTTTTGTTAAGTAAATAATTCCTCAAGGTCTTTGTTCCTGGCTCAGGTCAGACGACCAGCACTTTGCATACCAACAGGGTTAGTATGTTATCCTTCTTGTAATGTAGACATGATACAGAAACATAGAATCATAGAATGGCCTGGCTTGGAAGGGATCTTAATGTTCATCTAGTTCCAACTCAACTGCCATGGGCAGGGACACCTTTCCCTAGAACAGATTGCTTAGAGCTCCATCCAATATGGCCTTGAACAGTTTTGGGGATGGGGCATCCACAGCTTCTCTGGGCAACCTGTTCAGTGCCTCACCACCCTCACAATAAAGAATTTCTTCCTAATATGTAATCTAAACCTGGTCTTACTCAGTTTGAAGTTATTCCCTGTTTTCCCATCCCAGGGCATGCTCTTGTAAATAGACTCTCTCCATCTATCTTATAGACTCCCTTCTGGAAGGGAGCAATTAAGTCATGTCACAGCCTTCTCTTCTCCAGGCAGAATCCCGATCCTAATTCTCCCAGCCTTTCCTCATACGAGAAGTCTTATCAACTTGGTGGCCTCCTCTGGACTCACTCCAACCAGCTGATGTCTTTCCTGTGTTGGGGAGCTCAGAGCTGGATGCAGCACTCCAGGTGGGGTCTCACCAGAGCAGAGAAGAAGAATCCTCTCCCTCACCCTGCAGGCCACACTGCTTTTGATACAGCCCAGGACATGTTTGGCTCTCTGGGCTGCAAGTGCACGTTGATGGGTCATGTCCAGCTTCTCATCCACCAGCAGCCGCAAGTCCTTCTCGGCAGGGCTGCTCCCAGTCTGTTCATAGTAGCAGTCCAGATTCAGCATATCTGTATTCTAATAACAGATTATAGGTGTGGCATAATATATTACCTCATTCTGCAAACTTTCAGAAGTTGTTCTCTTTAATGAGGTTTTCTTCCAGTACCTGAGAAGATCTAACCCTTGACTCTAGCTGTAATTTTAAGGGTGGACAAATCATTAAGTGGACAATTTCTGTTCTTGCTGATTCTCACAGTTCATACTGGGAAATCAAAAGTAGTATTTTCTTTTTCGGTTATAGAGACACATATGTCTTGAGCTCTGAAGCAACAGGCATCGAGACACCTTAGGGAAGAAAAATCTTTCTGCAAGAGAAAGAAAGAATTGGACCTAAGTGAATGAATTTACAGAAGGGATGTATTCTCCCAAATGAGGGCAGCAACTTCTTGTTGACGTTAGAGGACTAGATTTTTGACAAAAGACAAGGAAGTTAGGATGCAAAAGGCCTGTGGCATACCAGGTTCTAGTCACAAATGATAAGTGCATGATCAAAAGCATGTTGAACAAGTCAGCCCTTCAGAAAGTTTAGATCAGTTTTGACTGTGAGAAAGCTTTTACCTATTTTGCTTTTGCATCAGTGCTTTGATCAAATAGCCTGGTATTACAGCTGGTAGTGGGGTCCGTGGCTGCGACCCAGGAAGATATGACCGGTCCGGGGAGATGGTCCCGAAAGGAATCGCCTGCCCGATGTCTGGTATCTTCCTCTCAGCTGCTGGCAGAGGAGCCCTTGCAGAAGCTATCAGCTCTTTAGTGATTATCAGCTCGTGATTTCAGCTCAGCTCTGCAGGGCTGCCTCTAAGGCCAAACCAGACCAGAGAGAGAGACGAGAAGACCCGTATGGCTGGTTCCGCATGAAGGGAGCTTTATTGGTGGTTCCCTCCGGCGAAGGGAAGGCCAGTGACGAGCTCTCCTTCTACAGAGGCGAACTTGTCTTCTTTTATAGGGATACAGGGGATCAGCAAGGGGACCAATGGGTTACAGAGGGTCTGGGACAGACCAATGGGTTACAGAGGGTCTGGGACAGACCAATGGGTTACAGAATGATCTGCATAGGGTCTCCCAAAGGATTGTGGGTCTACTTTTCCTCACCATGACTCAAAAGTCCTTTCCTTTCCAGGGAGTCCTGCTGGGTGATTGCGAAATCTCTTATCTCAGCAGACATCCCTCCAGGGCAGTGGCTGGGCATATCCCACAACTCCCCCTTCTGTATTTATTAAAAGGGCATTCCCAGTAGCCTTTTTGCAGCAAGGTAGGAGGCAAAAAAACATAAGTAACACAGTAATAATTACAATGAATACCCACAAAGCTTCCTTAATCAAAGATACAATCCATCCCGTTATTCCCCATCGTCCAAAAAGTCATTGTCTACTTTTAGGTCATCAAGGCTGTGGTGAGGAGAGCATCAATGTAGATACATTTCATCTTTGGGCAGGGATGGGGCTTCTGAGAGGGAATACAAGCAAGATTTTGTTAGCTTTGTGGTGAGAGGGGAGGTTTTGGGGTTTAGGGAAGTTTGACAAGGGTTGAGGGAAGGGGATATTTTGGGGTAGCAAGGGGTGATAACATATAAACTAGGGATCAGTTTTTCCAGGCTGTGTCTGGCCTACGGCTTGACTGTTTGCTGTAGCTTCTTGTTCAGCTTTCTGTTTCGTCTGCTGCCGTGTGCTGGGACGATCTTTTTCCTGGTTGGTGGGCATCCGGCGACGTTTTCGTCTCCATGCCGAGCTGGTCTGGTTTTGTGGAGGTCCTGTATTTGTCTCAGGAGAGTTCTTGGTGTTTGTAGTAGCAGTGTTTGTAGGGCCTAAGTATGGTTTAATGCTTTTTCCTGGGAACCACTTCGGGCCAGATGGTAGCTGGACACAGGCGTAGCCTCTCCCCCAGGTAATCAATTGGAAAGGCCCAGATACCTGGTGTGTTTCAGGGTCCTTCACCAGCACTGGTGGCTTCTCCGTGAGCTTAGCTTGGGTTGAATTTGAGAAGTGGCGGAGTACTGGTGGGTCCGGCTCTGACGAGGTACCATTTAGGAAGTTAATGACATAGAGAGCCTTACAGAGTCTTTCAACAGGAGACAAGATTTCCGTTTCTCTCCGTTGCTGGTTGAGGACTCTTTTGAGGGTTTGGTGGGTCCTTTCTACAATGGATTGTCCTGTGGGATTGCTAGGTATGCCTGTCTTGTGTTTTATTCCCCATTGGTTGAAGAAATCTTTTAACTTGTGAGAGGTGTAGGCAGGCCCATTATCTGTTTTGATTTCTTCAGGGACTCCCAGGGTGGCGAAGGCAAGGAGAAAATGCTTGATGACGTGGATGGCACTTTCTCCTGCATGGGCCGACGCAAACACTGCCCCAGAAAATGTGTCAACTGACACGTGCACGTATTTGGATCTCCCAAAGGATGGGAAGTGGGTTACATCAGTTTGCCACAATTGGCAGCTGTTCAGACCGCGGGGGTTGACTCCGGTACCCATAGATGGTATTTGGTAGTTCTGGCAGTTCGGGCACGTTGCAATGATAGCTTTTGCTTGATCTTTTGAAAGCTTGAACATTCTGACGAGTGCAGGAATGTTTTGGTGAAAAAATGCATGTGACAACTTTGCCTGGGCAAAGATGTCAGGGACATTTGCAGTCTCTGCTGGCATGGCCAGTGCATCTGCTCTCCTGTTCCCTTCAGCAATGGGGCCAGGGAGGTCCGTGTGTGACCTCACATGCATAATGTAGTAAGGCTGTTTTCTGTGCGAGATTAAATGGATTAATGTAGAAACCAATTGGTATAATGTTTGGTTGGAGACCTCCTTTAGAAAAGCATGTTCAGCCCTCATAGCTATACCAGCGACATAAGCCGAATCTGTGACCAGATTAAAAGGTTCATCTTTAAACTTCTCAAAGGCTCTGACAACAGCTGCTAATTCAGCAATCTGTGGAGATCCCTCTACTGTTTGGATATCAGATTCCCATTTCTGGGTATTGGGTTGTCTCCATGTCATGACAGACCGATGTGATGAACCATCAGTAAAGACGGTCAGAGCTTTAAGAGGTTTTCTACTTTGGATTAATTTTGGAATCAATTTAAAAGCTGCTTCACGGTAGAAAAATCTATGTTTTGGCATGTGAACGGAAATTTGGCCTGTGTAGCTATCTAGGGCTAACTGGAGGCTCTCATTGGTCCGAAGCAACAGCTTCAGATCTTCAGTAGTCAATGGCAAGTATATGCATGTGAACTCACACCCTGCAAGAGAGCGGAGACGAGTTCTGGCCTTTTTTATTAAATGTGCCATTACTTCTTGGAAGGTGGTTAATCTCTTTGTAGGTTGATGGCTTGTGAAGACCCATTCAAGTATCAGCAAAGGGTCTCTGAGTTTAGGGTCCCATTGGAAGATCAGTCCATGGAAACAGGGAGCTTTACCCAAAACTGCAAACTGAAGAGGCAGGCTGGGTTCAATGCGATGGGCTTGGCGTGAAGACAGGGCTTCTTGAACTTTAGTGATGGTATCTCGGGCTTCAGGTGTGAGGACGCATGGAGAGTCCAAGTCTTTGCTGCCGCGGAGGAGGTTGAACAGGGGATCAAGGTCTTCATTTGTAACTCCCAGTAGGGGGCGTATCCAATTTATGGATCCACACAGGCTGTGTAAGTCCCTTAGGGTTTTAGGGTCCTTTTTGATGGAGAGTTGCTGGGGTACGATGGTTCTCTCATGGATCTGGAGGCCGAGGTAAGTCCATGGGCTGGAGTGCTGCACTTTGTCTTCACGAATCTCGAACCCTGCTTCTTCTATGGCTTCAATTGTCTTTTTAAGAGTTCTGTCCAAGTAAGTTTTTTCTGATGCACAGATTAATATGTCATCCATATAGTGGTAAATGATTGCTTCTGGAAACAGGCTTCTGATGGGGGATAGAATGTGGGCGACATACCACTGGCAGATGGTCGGGCTGTTCTTCATGCCTTGTGGGAGGACGAGCCAATGGTACCTTCTGAGTGGGGCTTTATTGTTAAGAGAAGGGATGGAGAAGGCGAACCGTGGTGCATCCTGGGGATGGAGCGGGATGTTAAAGAAACAGTCTTTAATGTCTATGATGGCCAGCAGCCAGTCTCGGGGCAGCACTGATGGTGATGGCAGGCCGGGTTGGAGGGGGCCCATGTCTTCAATGACCTCATTGATCTTTCGTAGGTCATGGAGTAGTCTCCATTTGTTTGTGCCAGGCTTTTTCAGTACAAAGACAGGAGAATTCCAAGGACTTGTAGTCTCAGTGATATGACCTTTGGCAAGTTGCTCTTCCACCAGGGCTTCCAGCGCGCTGAGTTTTTCTTTATCAAGGGGCCACTGCCTTGTCCATTTTGGGTTGTCAGTCTTCCAGGTGAGTGGGGGAGTAGATGGCAGCGCGCGTTTCTCAGTGGCCCCAGTCAGAAATCCTGGCTGGGAATGGTAAGAGTGGCACCCCACTGGGATAGAAGGTCTCTGCCCCATAAGGTGATGGGGGCTCTTACCACGAATGGTCGGGTGGTCGCTATCTTGCCTTCAGGTCCTTCAATGACAACATTCTGTTTGCTTCTCATGGATACTGCAACTCCACCAATCCCGGAGATCATACCTGCCACTGGCTCCAGTTCCCAATTCTCTGGCCACTCGGAGCGGGCGATGATGGTCACGTCTGCTCCGGTGTCCAGCATCCCTGGGCGGTAGACCCTCTCTCCTTTACAGAACAAGCTGCACTCAATGGTCGGTTTGTTTGAGCCCACGATCTCTATCCACATTGCTGTAGGATTGAGGGGAAGCTGTTCTGGGCGGTTCTGTGGAAGTAAAAAAGCTTGAGCAATCGGTGTTCCCTGTGGGAGAAAGAAAGGTGTGTCCGTGCAGCAAAGCTGGACAAGAATCTCTTGTCCAGGGTGCACTGTTTGTATCTCAGGTAATACAAAGAGTTGTTCTGGACCATGGATGGTATCGCTTAGGATAAGAATGTCCCATGGGCCGTCATGCGGTCCATACTTTCCTGTGGGGATACGATAAAAACGCTTGTCAACAAAGTTAAATGGCAGTGATGTTACCAGTTGGCGTCTCGTTCCGATCGGTAGCGCTCCGTGTGTTGGATCCTTTTCATGTGTTCTGGGATCGCCTGGGATGATGGTGCCGGGCGAGGTCCAGCTGTCTGCTCTTGGTGGTCCGATGTGGAGTTCACCGCTGCGGCAGGGTAGTATGGCCTTTGATTTGTTGTCTGAGCGCGGGGCCTTGACACCGCGCTCCGATAGAAGTTTTTTGGACGCTGCTGGTGCTGTTGCTGTCTCTGGTGCCTTTGGTAGGCGGCGCGATGGTCCTGGGTGGGTGACCTTTGTGGGCAGTCCTTTATAAAGTGTCCAAGTTCGCCACAATAGAAACAGCGGGCATTCTCCTTAGAGACTGCTGCAGCAAATGCACTGGAAACTCCCTCTGTGATGCCCTTTACAACTGCTTGGGTCATTGTGTTCTCTGTGGATGTGTGTCTAGTACAGGTCTCTATCATTTGTTCTATTGTGGGTTCTGTGTCCATGGGTAGGGCCCTCAAGATGATCTTACATTGTTCATTAGCATTTACCATGGCAAGTTTGCTTAAGAGTTCTTTTCGTCCATCCGGACTTTCTATCTGTTTTTCTAAGCTAGCTTTCAAACGATCAACAAACTGAATGAAGCTTTCATTTGCTGACTGTTTGATGTTAGAGAAATATTGTGTAGGAACAGAATCATCAGGGGTGAGAAACAGCGATGTCTTAGCTGCAATAGCTATATCTTGTAATGCTACTTCAGGTAAGGTTGTAGCTTGATCTAAAGGTTTTTGGAGGTCACCTTCTCCAGCCAGTTGTTCTATTGTCCAATTTGTCTGATTTGCATCTTTAGCATAAGTGTCAGATAGTGTTTTTAAGTGTCTTTTCCAATGCCTTTCCCATAACATATATTCGGCAGGGGAAAGGATGCAGTTAATAATGTTTTTAATATCATGTGGTACTAATGTATAGGCAGAGAAAGTGGCTTCCAATAAGTTTCTAAAGAAATGTGATCCTCTCCCATGGTCTTTTGCTGCCTTGCTAAGCTCTTTGATTTCTCTGTATGGGAAAGGCTCCCATGTTTTTGTAGATAGGCCACCCCTCCTCCCTCTCCCTATAATGACTGGAAAAGCTGAAATTTTCTGAGCCAACTCCCAATCCCCCTCCCGGTTTGCTTCTCTGCGTGTCTGTGCCCACCGGTCTTCAGATTCAGAGTCAGAGCTGCTGCTACTGTCATCTGAACAGAAAGGATAGGCCGTGGAAGGGCGGGGCTGGGACACAGGCGTAGCGCGGCGTTTTTGAAATGCCGGCTCTGCTTTACCCAGGGCGGGAATGGCGGGGGGTCGGGGGTGCTTTGAGGGGTAGGAAGGGGTCCTGTTATGGCAGCAAGTGGGTGGAGAGGTTGTACAGCAGGAGGTCGTTTGGGGGGGCGGATTACAGGTAGTGCCGGTTTCGCAATTCCATGTGGAGTCGGGGTGGGCGATAGGAGGATGGGGGGGGGCAGTAGGCTGTAGGACAGCAGCGGGGGGAATGGGGATTGCGCAAGAACCCGTGGTAGGGGGAGGGGGGGGTGCAGGGAGAGGGGGAACATCAGCAGGGATTGCGCAAGATGCAGCTGGGTGGGGGGAGAGCGGGTGTGCCGGCGCCTGCCAGGGTGCCAGGGCCATGTGCGGTGGGGGAAGGGGGGAGGGAGATTCCATTCTATGGGCGATAGCCTGAGGCGGTGCCGCGGATAGCTGCGTTCCGCCAGCGGCGAGAGGGGCAGACGCGGCAGGAAACTGGGACGCGGTGGGGTGGGGGGGGTCGGAGGCACCGCGGGCCGGTGCGAGAGGGGGAAGGGTGGTGTCGTGCGGGGAGGGTTGCGGGATACCAGGGGCACGGGGAGACGGGGCTGGGGGGGGTTCAGAGTCATCCACGCCGGGGAGGGGGGATGAGTCCGGGGTGGGTACCGCGTGCGCTGCCTGGGGGGTGACAGCGGAACCGAGGGGACGAGCGGGGGGGGCCGGGTACGGGGGGACCGCCGGGAACAGGGGATCGGGGAAGGGGAGTGGGGGGGCCGGCGCCCCAGCTGGGCCAGGGCCGGGGCAGCTGGCGGGGTCCACGCTCTGGCTGGCCAGTGCCGGAGGCGGAGAGGGGGGGTGGGAGGGGGGAAGGGCAGAGAAGGGGTTTGGCTGAGGGGGGGTTTTCGCACGACACGTTGTAACCAGTAAATGAAATAAAGGAATGAATTTGGAAACTGACAGGTTTCCCGAGGCTTGAGAGGAATACAGTTTGTTCCCCACACTGTCCCAGAACGAATCAGAAAGAACAGAATCGATGGTAGCTTCAGGGAAATTTAGAGATAGCCAATTACTGAAAGATTTGAGATTTTTCTTAGAAAGAACACCTTTACAGAATTTAAAGTCAGATTTTAAGAGAAGAGTCAGAAGAAAGGGGTATAGGTCTCTCTCAGATTGGGAAAGGCTGGGTTTAGTTTGCCTTTGTCCCATCTTAGTTCCTCCCTCAGCAGAAAAAGAGAAAAAACAAAAAAAAACTTAAAATGCGCGCAAGACGAGAGCAGAGCCCCAGGTTTAAACTTACAAATCCCGTTTCTGGTGGGGCTGGCTCCTGGAAAAGTCTGCTGGGGGGATGGTCTGGCAGTTCGATCCTCAGGGACTTTTGTCTTCGGTGGTAGATGAGGGACTCGAACTGTCCCCGTCCGAAAGGCCTGCTAAAACGTAGGTCTATCTTCAGAGGAGCAGCACACGAACGGCTGGTTCTGTCTTGGTGATCAAGACGCAGCTCAGGCCAGGTCCGGGTTGTCCAGGATCCAAGGCTGTTCGGGCGCCAGTTATTACAGCTGGTAGTGGGGTCCGTGGCTGCGACCCAGGAAGATATGACCGGTCCGGGGAGATGGTCCCGAAAGGAATCGCCTGCCCGATGTCTGGTATCTTCCTCTCAGCTGCTGGCAGAGGAGCCCTTGCAGAAGCTATCAGCTCTTTAGTGATTATCAGCTCGTGATTTCAGCTCAGCTCTGCAGGGCTGCCTCTAAGGCCAAACCAGACCAGAGAGAGAGACGAGAAGACCCGTATGGCTGGTTCCGCACGAAGGTAGCTTTATTGGTGGTTCCCTCCGGCGAAGGGAAGGCCAGTGACGAGCTCTCCTTCTACAGAGGCGAACTTGTCTTCTTTTATAGGGATACAGGGGATCAGCAAGGGGACCAATGGGTTACAGAGGGTCTGGGACAGACCAATGGGTTACAGAGGGTCTGGGACAGACCAATGGGTTACAGAATGATCTGCATAGGGTCTCCCAAAGGATTGTGGGTCTACTTTTCCTCACCATGACTCAAAAGTCCTTTCCTTTCCAGGGAGTCCTGCTGGGTGATTGCAAAATCTCTTATCTCAGCAGACATCCCTCCAGGGCAGTGGCTGGGCATATCCCACAGCCTGGTGCCATGACTGAATAAATTTTAAAATGAACTTAACAGCTCAAGGAACTACGACCTATTTTGTAAATAATACCAAAGCCCCTCATTCTTGCATCTTCTTATAATATTAATTTCTGATCAGTTAATACCTTAACTTCATTTCCCGTAACCTATTTAATCACATTCAAGGCTGTAAAGGTTTTATGTACATATAGTTTAGCTTCATATTTATTTTTTCCTTATCTACCTTAAAGAAAAAAATTAACTAGTGCAATAAATTCTCTAGGCTCCCATTATTAAGCATGTGTATAAGGTTTAAAATGCCACTTTTATTTTCATTTTCACTTACCAGTACTGAACTATGGACTTGGTCAAATAAAGTTAAAATGCAATTTAATTGGAGAAAAGCTTCCTTCCCAGCTCCTGTGACCTTAGATTAAGTTGATTTTATTACACTCATTAAAACCTGAGTAAAAATTTGGTTAAGATTATGAAGCTGTTGAAAATCCTGGATGAACATGGATGCACTTAAACCCTTCTTTTTTTCTGGAATACCTGGGAGCAAAAGAAAAATTGTTTCTGATTTTTTTTTTTCCTTTCATCTGTTCACCTTTGCTTTCCTTCTGTATAGTAATCAAAACATGCAGTGGTCCTAGGAAGACATACATTATACATGTTGGAACACAGCCCTTCTGAAAACTCCAGCAGTGATTTATAGAAGGAAAACACCAAGAACCACTTTCTTTGCACCCTTTGTAACCTCAGCAGTCTTCCCCTTGCTAAGACATCTTATCAAGTCTTCAATATTGTCTAGTTCTTACGGAGGGCATAAGCCAGGTTTTGTGTAAAAACATGTAATCTGATTACAGTAACATTATTATAAACTGCTTTAAATGTTTTTTGATTTGTTTTTGTCACACATTAATACACCTTCAACTTTTCTTTAATTACCTGTGAGTTCCCTGTAACATCAGCAGAGCAGGCCCTTGATCTTTTCTTTATCTGTTGCTCTAAGAAAGACTAGAGATCCTCCCTTGTATCCTGGAAAGCCTACCAAAGCAGCAACCTGAAGGAAGCATTCTTTCATCTCCTGCTTAAACAAGACAAAAATTAAATAAAAAAATACTTAAATACAGAAAATCTGACAATAGGAAAAGAGCCACAAGGAAAACAAAGGGAGCAGGAAGGAGAAGTCTATAAAAAGCTTCAGGCAGACCCTACAAGACTGGCAAAGCTCCAATCCTCTGAAATAGAAAAATCAATTAGATACACCAAGCAGAGATTTGATGCTCTAGGGAAGAACGGAAAAAAACCTGTTCTACACAGAGACAGAGACTGAAAGAAGTAGATATGCACCCACATCTTTTTCATCAGAAGCCAGTTGTGGCAAATCCACACTGATCACTCGAAAACCCACAATCAGATAGTTGTGGTGTCTGCGTGACTCTCAATAAATTCATGGTTCCATATTTCAAACCCTGACATGAAGGTATTCCATGCAGCCATCAAATGCCTGCATTCTCAAATCCACAAAAAGACAAGCTGAACTCTTTGTCTGCAAAGGAGGTGGTAATAAAGGTAATTAGATCAGGAAGACTGAAAAATCACCCAGCTCCCGGTAGTTGTATAGTGTGCAAAATTCTCTTTAACTTCTTTCCCTACTCAGAAGCTGTACAGAGCGATGTTAGGTCCATCAGCCCCTGAAACTTAGACAATAACAAAATCTTGGACAGGAGCTCAGACAATAACAAAACTTGTGGATGATTGTTCAGTCAGGTCTCAGAAGGAACTGAACGAAGAATTTGATATTAATAATTGACCTACTGAATGTACCCCCCTTCTACTTATTTAGAAGAGCTGCAAAGAAATGTTTTAATACCTAATTTTGAATAAAGGCTCTGGAAATGGAATTTAACGATGTAACCTTAGGAGGAGCTCAGGGATAAAGTGGTGTCTGTTTATGGCTGTGGATAGTAAATTATCACAGGCTTGAGACATCTAATGCTTCCTGAAACTCCTTGGGGTAATAGTGAGAATTCATCCTTTACCCAGTATGGAATTTTGCATAGAGATGCCACTAGTTCTTTGTTAGAACTCTTTGCGGAAGAGACAAATGCACAGATTAAGATGCAAACTCAGCAGCTAAGTTCCCTGGGCAGAACATAGTTATCTACAATCTCCCATGGCGCTAAGCAGGTCAGCTGTTCCTAAGAAGCAATCTTGTTAGGTGTCAAAGCTCTGCATCAGCAAAAAAACATACTGCGCCAATTGATGCAACTGTTGTCTTTTTCGTAGAGCTGTTAGAGGTTCATGGTTTAGGTACTGTCAGTGCTGTGTTCCCCCATGGGCACCACTGGCTAGGCATGCTCGGAGCAAAGCTAATGTATATTGACAACACTGAGTTTAGCAGAAAATGCAAGTCACAATCCATTTTATTCAAAAGTAGGGACAGACATCCTTATGGCATAGGTCTTCCTGCCTTGTGAGCAGAAGCAATTTCTGAAATAGGTTTAATAGGAAAGCAAGCCACAGCAAACAGTGCAATTTTGCAGTATAAGCACTCTTTTTGAGAAAGAGAGAGTGCATCTCACACCTGCATTATGGATTCTATCTGGTTTTATCTAATATTTGCCTAACTTGTAAAATATGAAAAACATCTTCAGTACACAAAAAAAAAAAAAATTCACAATTTTTAACTAGATACCCAAATATTGAGGTTTCTTTGTTGAGCTTCCTCTGCATCTGTGGTGGGTTAACCTTCATTGGCCACCAGGTACCCACAAAGCTGGTCTATCACTCCTCTCCTTGAATGGAAAGGGGGACAGATAATATAACAGAAGGCTTGTAAACTGAGATAAGGGTAGGGAGAGATCACTCACCAAGTACTGTCACAGGAAAAACAGATTCAGCTTGGAAAAATCAGTGTAATTTATTGTCTGTTAAACAAATAAAAGTAAATCTTAAAAACACCTTCCTCCTACTTCTCCTTTCTCCCCAGGCTCAGCTTCCCTTCCGATTTTTCTATCACCTGCCTTTGAGTGGCACAGAGGGATGGGGAATGAGGGTTGTGGTCAATTCATCATACGTTGTCTCTACTGCTCCTTCCTTCTCATATTTTTCCGCTTCGCCACACCATGCAATCCTCCATGACCTTCTCCAATATGAGCCCTTCCTACAGGCTGCTGTTCTTCATGAACTGCTCCAGCATGGGTCCCTTCCATGGAATACAGTCCTTCAGGAGCAGACTGCTCCAGCGTGGGTCCTCTGTGGGGTCACAGGTCCCTGCTCCAGCATGGGCTCTCCACAGGACCATAGTCTCCTTCAGTGTGCAACCGTCTGCTCTACCATGGGGTCCTCCATGGGCTGCAGGTGGATCTCTGCTCCACCATGGACCTCCATGGGCTGCAAAGGGACATCTGCCTCGCCATGGGCTGCACCACGGACTGCAGTAGAATTTCTACATCTTAATGTCTTAAGATAAAATGAAATGGTAGCAGGAATGTGCTTTACACTCCATACCATATAGAATCAAAAATCAGGAAACATTACAAGGAACACTCTACTCAGGCTAACATTTCCAGTCCTCCTCATTTTCCACTTGCATATTGATATCCTATCCAAAATGTACAAAAATATCTTTTGACAGTTTCCTCTTCTTAAGTGCTGTTTAAGTGGTCTCTAGTGCTAGCAAATGCATGATTCTTAAGCATGATAATTCTTAGCATTTATTGCAGGTATGGCATAATATTTTACAACGCTTTGCAAACAATTAATAATCCCTTAGTATGAAATTCATTGTGTTAGAAAATGCAATACTGACTCAGTTTTCTATTTCTTTTTCTTTGTTTTTTCTTTATGGATTATGTGCATTACTTGAATTCATTTAATTGGAATGTAAATATTAAACCAAATATCAGTCAATTAACTCACCAAACACCTTTCAGGATAAGTTCTGATTGGGGCATAATGCACTAAGACTTTTTCTTCCTGCTTTATATTTTTTCCTCAATATCATTTACTCTTTTTTTGCTTTGCTATGCTTTTTTCTTTCTTATTTTTTTTCTTCTTGGCCAAATAAATGGCTGAAGTGAATTTTTTTTGCAGTTAATTGGAATTGATCTACCAGCAGTGAATAAATATTTACTGTCTTCTGTACAGAAATAGGTATCTCTATACCTTCCCATCTGTAGCTTTGTAGAATAAGACCTTACTCATAAATGTGGCAGCTGGCTAGAATAGTTAAGGTATGATTTTTTTTTATGACTTGCTAGGCAAGACAGAATAAAAAAACCCCACATAAGTCATCAGGAGATTAGTTACTTGAGCTTCAGGCTGCAGCAACTTATGTTTCCTACTTTTGTCAAATCTCTTCACCTTCCCCATCTTTCCCACACACCTACATGCTTTAAGAAAGAAAACTTTATCCATTTTTTATATCTTTCAATCTTGAACATTAAATTTGAGCAGTGAACACATGATTTACCTCAGTGTTGAAGACAACTATATTGTGCACTCTAAGAAATGCAGGGATCAAAAATGGGTTTAATGAGTCAAAATTTAGACCTTGTGAAGGATTATTTACCAAAAACTCATAATTAAATGCTTACAAAATACAGTGGCACTGTACATAAGAAATCATCCCAGTCTGCCTTCCTTAGCTTCTTGCTTTATTTGAGACAAATGATACCTGTTGTCAAAATACATTTACCTCAACATAAAACTAAAAATGCAAAGGCATAATGCCATGTTATCAATGCAAACATACATATAAATTAAGGATACTACTTGCCCCTTAATAACCAGTCAAAACAAAATTTTCAGTTAATAGAAGGTGTTAAGTGGCTGTTGGAATTCCACTGTTGAGTTTTTATCCAAAGTGAAGTTTTCTTTCACCAAGTTTGCACCAGTAATTTCAGATTGAATGCTATAGAGAGTGGAAAATTACTTTTATTTCACGATTACCTGGTTCCCATTTAGGATCTTCTAACACTCTAATTTCAGTTGCTCCCTAAGCAAGTTTAAAGGTTTGTTTCTAGTAAGTAATAAAATATTCTAGAGATCTCTTTAGGAAGATGTTCCACAGAAAAGGAACAAGTTTTCAGTTCATTTATAACTTCTTTTTTTTATTATTACATTGACACAGAGATTAGAAAGCTATACCAGCAAAAACTTGACAGTGGACTGATTTTAGTTAAGATGGAGTCAATGTTCTCCATGCTTTTATGCTATCAAATAAACGGTGTAGGAAAAGGCATCTAGAAGTGCCTAGCAATCTCTGCCTTTCCTCCCTAATAGAATATTACTTTAGCTAAGACTTCAACAATTTTTTTTTCTACCTGGTGTATGATATAACAAGTTATTACATGACAGTGTTCTAAATAAAGCCATTGGAATGTATTCATAAGCTTATTTGCTATATAAATGTAGGAGAACCTACGCAGAACCATACAGCACTTCACAAATCAGACATTAGGACACTTATCTTCTTCATTAGCATTTGTTTGGAACACCTTCTTTTTACTGTTAAGAAGGGTCTTTCAGCTGACTGGTCCAAATCCAGTTTTTCCTCTCTTTCTCCCCTCTCTTTGCACACATAGTTTGTCTAAAAGGTCTCTCATCTTTTTTCTCTACCCTCCTTTGATTTCTTTATGCTCTTTTCAGGCTCTGTATCTACTGCAGATAAACCTATCTCCTCCATGTCTCTCTTCAAACTCATTGTATATTATTTTTATGCACCGGGAGAAATTTTCCTACATAAATCAGTCTAAATAAGACAGCATACTTTTTAAATCCATTCACTGACTTCTCCTTCACTGCAATCCATAATTTAAAGATACACATTTTCAATGTGTAACTCTATCTTCTTCTGTCCAAGCCACTCTGCCCTTCTATCTTGCCTCTTGCATGTTATTTGCTCTTTAGGGAACATAGCACTAATATTCTGGTAGCCCTTTTCTTCAAATAAATGCCAAAATTGCAGTCAGTATGCAACAAAGATCTCTCATGCTGAACACTAATGTGTTGCTGGTCATCTAGACCATGGTACTAGCTAGTAGCTGATATTCTGCACTAACATCTCTCCATCTCTCCCCTGAGGAGCTATTTATTTGTTTTTTGGTTCACCATCTACAAAAGAGAGATTAGATTTGTCCTCTGTATCAAAAATATATTTATAGAATAAATAGATCAGAATGTATGGATCTATATGTACATATTATAGATAAAAGAAAATGTATAGATGTCATAAAACAGGCCTTATTGATATATTAAAATTCAGTTAAGATCTTTCCTTAACACCACATCTGACCCATTTTTTGGTCGGTGTCATGGCAACAAAAAGATTAAATCCTATATTGCTGTATTTTGAAGTAGAAAATAGCAGCATGTCATCCATTAATCTTCAGTTCTATAGAGGAGGATAAGATGTGTAAATTAAAAGAAAACCACTTGAGATTTCACCTCCTATCCCCTTGTTCCCTGTTTGGAAAAAAAAATGGTTTACTAACTCTCGTCCTTTTATGGAAATATAGCAATTAAATATTTATCAAGAATGCATTTTAGAAAGAGAAACTCATCAAAAAACTAGCAAATGGCCCTTTAGAGATCACTTGGATCACCCTGGATCAACCACTAGTTTATTAATTAAACTAGAGATGAAATCTCAGACAGTCTCTCATATCCTAATGAACTGCTCTAACAGTTCTGTTGGACTGGACTGAGTTAAAGGAATAGAGAAAGGAAGAGATCTGTTAATTATTTTGGAATTGTGCTCTCTCTGTGTAGTGGAGTTTCTGTCTTCTCGCCCTTACCAAGGAGCTTCTCAGCACTGGCTCTTTTGTACTTCAAAATAGTATTTCTCCAAGGATACCTGAGGAAAATGCCTGAAAAAGTTATTTCCCCCAGAATTTTCACCTCAATATTTTATATAATTATTCTGACACTTGGCCTTTACAGTCTGGCCACACAGAAGGACTGAAGTACAAATTTCCGCTTCCTCCTGTCCTTAGTCATCATTAAAGATTGAATGAGTTTAGTCACTGTTTTCAAATATTTAGATCACTAGTTACAATATCCAAAAAAGTCTGTAAGGAAAACCAGTAAAATACATTCAGTATGCTACTGGATGAAGGAAAACACTCCTGGAGTTACCAGCATATGACATAACATTCTCGCTACTTTTCAGTACTAGCATATCCACATAAATCACACTAACACCGACACTTCAAGAAGAAACCTGAATTGCATTAGAAAAAAAAAATTGGTCTAAGGGTATCATTTCTGTTTTAAAATATCAGCTTTTTTTATAAGAAAATACAAAAGAACTGGGTCTATAGCTTTTCCTTTCTGCAATAACTAGTTTCAGAGAATTAAAAATACTTCTTTTCCATTTACTGCTAGGCCAATCAACAGCAATCTTTACTTCTTCTCTTGATACTCTCCAACATTTCTGCATTGAAACTCACTCAAGCATCTCTAGAGCTCAGAAGCACTTGTTTTCCAAGCAGTGTTCAAAAAATAAGCAGGAAGAAAACCAATGAGAGAGAAAGAGAGAATGAGATTTATAATAGTCCCTGAGACTGAGTCTTGAGAGTGGAACTACAATCATGTCCACCTGAGTGATTTCAGTTCAACAAAGGGCTGGTGGAAATGTTTTCTTAAATTGATTTATTTGAAGAATTGTGGTGTAACATTAAACCACTCTGTGGTCTGTTTTGTTCAGATTTTTAAACTGTGACTGTCTTCAATGAGGTTTTATGTACATTTCTCTATCATACAAAGTGCAAAGCATGTTCTCAGTTCTCAGAGACTTAAAACTGAAGGAGTATTTTAACCCTTCAGTTCTGGCAGCAGGACTTTTTGTTTATAAGCCACTCCTGATAAGTATGTCTATATAAGTGATAAATTTGCCTTAAGAACCCAGGAAACAAGGGAAAATAACCACTTTTCATAGGTCTTCTTTTTGGTCAAACTCTCACAGCCTGTGGTATTTTAACAACTGAATGACATTTAGAGCACAGGTTTGCTTGTGCAGTGATGTATGATTGTGTAATAGCTTCTCAGCTGAACTACAGTAGCCTAATGGCTTCAGAACTGTTATCAAAAATCTGCCTGTGTGTGTTTCTACAGTGCCTGTTGAACATCAGGCTGTGAAGCTTTTAAAAAACATTTTTATTCCCTAGAAGGAGAAAAAGAAGAGGAAAAAAGGATAACACTTCTGTTATGCTCAGGAAGATTTGTGCTTTTGTAACTGAAAGAAAAAAGGAAGCAGAAGAACAGCTTTACCATAAACACGTACATTTTAAAACATGCTTTTAAATTCAGTTGGGTAAATCTGTTCTTTTATTAAGTAATATTCAAGAACGAAACTGAATTTATTTTACTTAATCTCTATTGGTTTATGGCCAGAGAGTTTGGGGGGCGGGGTGGTTTCCTCCCCCACCTATTCTGTTCTTTGCCTTCACTCTTGCCTGTCGTAGGGTGTCAGAATCCATTCTGATGACCTGTTTCCAGATGGTCCTCTGCTTGGCAGATTTGATATGCCACGTCACATAAAAAGCTCATAAAACTGAAGTGGCATTTACTTCGTACAATGCTTTGATTATCAGCATACGTACAGGGAATGGCACAGCATCTCCCTGCCAAGCACTTAGTGCCCACTGGTTCCATAATCCAAGCTGAGCACATCACAGTTTAACATTTTCAGTCTTTTTGTCACACTTGTATCTGCTTGGCTTTTTTTGAGTCTAAGAACAAACATGTGCAAATTGAAAAAAAACAAAACAAAACCAAAACCAAACAAAAAAGTCCTATATTAAAAAGAAATGTAATTTTAAATAATGCAACTTAAAACATGAAAACTGAGAAATTTCAAGTGTTATTTCCAGCTTGATTGTTTTTTTAATCTTTATTTGTTGTTTGGTTATACCTACATGCTCCAGTTTGGGCAGAACAGCACTATGTAAACTTTGGTAGAGAACAGGGCTACTTTCTAAAGAATTTCTTATTTTTCCATCTGAAATTTGAATTAATGGTTCAACAAACAGTATCAGTAAGACAGTTCATTTTGTTGACTTAAGTACTCTCAGCATTAGGGTAGCTAGACCAGCCTGGAATTTTTAAAGTAGTATAATTCACTACAGATATTTTTAAAAAATGTAAGCCCATTATTTATATCAAGAAGCTGCATTCTGAATTACATTCTGCTGCTAGAACAACAGCAGTTTACCCTTTTGTAGATTTAACACAGTTAGTGCCATCTTTACTGGTCTTATTAGAGCAAACAAGAATTAAAACTGCAACGAATAGCTGGCCTTCCCAGTAATTAAAAATACATATATAAGTTTTTATTGTTGGAGTTTTTTTGTTTTGTTCTGGTTTTTTTAGGGGGTGGGATTAGGTTTTTCTTTTTGTTTTTTTGGGGGTGGGAGGGTTTGTGGCTTTGAAGAGGGTACTTTGTGAGGATCTTTTTGTGTGTTGTATAGGTCTGACCTGCAAACCAAGAAGTTTAAATGATGCAGGAGGGTCCCTTTCAAGAAACACATAGATTAGTAGCCCTAAAAATGTGGCTATCTGCCTGCTTCTTTCTCTTTCCATCTGCCTCTTTAGGTCATGAGCAAGAGTTCTAAAAATAACGTCTCCAGTTAGTGGCATTTTAATGTTTCTGTCATTTTACCTTGGAAACAGACATAAATGCCTAATCTGAGGAGATGACCTAGAGTTCCCCAGCAATCAACACAGAAAGAGAAGTTCTCTTGAATACGACTCAGCTCCTAGAAGGTCACCCACATCTTTCTCTCTGTACTCTGTGTGCAGCAACTCGGCATCTAACTGACACATTTCAACAAAACACCTAAAGTTATAGGCAATAAATCCAAGACAGAGAATGTGAAATTTTAAGCAAAATTCCAAACTTCTTATTCCTATTGTAATGTGAAACCGACAAAGAGAGGAAAAAATACTTGTGTCATTGAAGTTATGCCATGTCCATGTTTATGTAACTAAGAAAATCTATTATTTATTTATTTATTTATTAATCTATCTATCACTCTATTTATCTATTTTGAGAGGAACCTACAGGGGAGAATTTTGAGGTCAAAACTAATCAATTGAGAATTAGAATAGGCAACAAAGAAATTTAGACTCTCTAATTCCTGACTGTTATGAACATTTTATACTTACTTTTCTAGTTATAGATTCTAAATTAATTACTTTGTGCATCTATGAAAATATGAAAGTGAATCACAGTAATTAAATTTATATTTTCAAAGATAGAAAAATTAGTGATTTTATTTATATGCAATCCCTTTTTATGCAGATAAATCCCAAGATTATATGCTACATTGTTAATTTTTAAAATTTATGTTATTAATGTAGCTATAATCACTGTTTTTTTCTCCTTCAGAACCTGTTGCTATTATATTCAAAAAATTCTTTTAATGAAATTAAGACACATGGCATTTATAGAAACAAGTTCACCAATCACTGTTTCTATAGCTCAGTTAGCAGCTTTGTGTATCCAGGAGATTCTCAGAGAGCCAGAGTGAAACAGCTTAAAAATAAGCACTCTATTTTGCCAAGGTGTAATAATGAATGGGACAACAGGAAAAAATAAAAAATAGTGTCTTTAATGAAACTGAAAAAC
The DNA here is from genome assembly GCF_965178545.1 of Coloeus monedula. Taxonomy (NCBI): domain Eukaryota; kingdom Metazoa; phylum Chordata; class Aves; order Passeriformes; family Corvidae; genus Coloeus; species Coloeus monedula. The sequence continues at coordinate 91,498,456 of NC_138782.1, read as the reverse complement.
AATACTTGAGCAAGAAGTCAAATATTAGACTAAATTTCTGAGTTCTCAGATAAATGTAAGTTCTTTTGAAATCATGGGAGAAGTTGCTGCTTCAGTTATTGCACTGAATGGAGTAAAAGATCTTTGGTTGGTTAAAGTGGAAGGATTATGGGGTTTTATTTTAAAAATAAGAATGGGTAGCAACACAAGAAGTGTTCTCAGCAATGTTGAGTGATCTATGCACAATGAAGTCACCATGTAAATACAAGATCAATGCCTCATCTTAGCACCTGTGTTGTTTTTACTATTTGAATGAATTCAATTCAACATTTCTGAAATTTATGTTGAGGTAACAAATTGCATAATAAAGTACTGTAATAAAAAATGAACTCCTATTTCTCCTTCCCTACTTCTTACATAATTGGATGAACTTAGAAAGACTCACCTTTGTTGCATGAACAAAAAACACCAAACAAAAAACCACAATGCATAGCTAACATTGCCATCCATGCCCATCAATTTTAAGGTAATCTAGTATTTTCTCTAAAAATCTCCAGTTGTGAATAATAGAAGGCAATCTGATGGTAACTCAGTTACAAGCAGAGAGTAAGAGATGTGTCCTGGGCTTTACTGGTTAGGTTCTTGTTGGGAAGAAACACTGTACCTACTGCCTACAGCCACGAGTTTATTTCTCTCTGCATCAGGTCTCACTTGAAAATTCAGCTGTGTAGAAAAAAACAGTTTTATTCAAGTAAAGCACAACTCTATGTGTGCTGCTACTGGTCCATCTCTAGATCATTCCTAGTGCCAACAGGTTTTTCTAAGCTGGGTTTGGGATCAAGAGACATACTAGGAATATTCTAATGAATATCTAACACAATTAATTTCTCTTACTCATTCATCCATAAGTTCTTAGTTTAAAAATGAGTATTTAGCCTGACTGATATGCTTTAACTCCCTGTGCTGATAATTCCAGATGGGAGAAATACCTGTGGTTTTTAATAAATCATTATGCATTGGGAATTTTCCCTTCAACTTAGCTTTTTCTTTTCATTTCCTAAAAGAACTTAGAACTAATGACGTTTGCTCCCAGAATTTTTCCAAAGAACAGCCCACTTTATCAACTGTGTATATAAGAAGAATCTTTTATTCCTGCCAAAGATAACCACCAGCAGAATAAAAGGCTTAAGCAGGTCTACGGTAGTTTATTTGTCTGTCGGTAGGCAGGCAGCCATGCTTTAACTCTGGCTCATTATAGTTCCCACTTGACATTACCTATCTTTAGTATATCCCTTGTCTTGCATCAGTTATGACTGTCTTCAGGTGCCTCAGGCTTTTCTTAGACTGCTTTCAATCCCTTTTTTTTTTCACTTCATTTTTATTTCTCTCTCTTCTAAATTTTTCATGACTTTAAAATTATCTGTTGACTGTAATTACATGACTTCAGGCCTTTTGGTCTGTTTTACCTGGAAAGACTTTGTGAGTGTATACAACTACTCTACTTCATTATAAATTATAATGTAGTGTCAGATATACCTGTGAACACAACAGTTTTTATTAACTTCACAAACAGAAAAAAAATGCAGTAAGATCTAAGACCCTATATATAGTGAGTGACTTCTAGATACAGAATGAGAAATGTGCAAGCCAAATACCCAAAATTTAAAAAGTAGATTCCAAAACCTGAGGGAGGGATTTCACAACACATTTTTTCTGTTTACAGAATATTTCGCCTGTGAATGCAAAATGGAAGATAAATTACACAGAAATACTTCCATGTTTGTCATACCTACCTAAGGAATAATAAAATGCAATTGTGTCAAGAGGCAATCAATGAAAGAGAGAGAAGCAATTTGAAAACTACATCCAACTTTTTTTTTTTTCACAAAACAAGTATGTATACACATATATATAGATAATAGCTGTGTAATAAATAAAAAAGATTAATATAAACACAGAGATAGTCTAGAATCATACCTACAAAGTCTACTGCTTTTAAAAAGCCCATTCTAGCATCAGCAACTTCTACCAAGTCATACAGTTCAACTGTTGGGACACAAACATCACTAGATGACAGTCTGTGCTATGTATTGTCACAGATACCCTTTTGCTCTGTTAATCCTGTGGAGATTACCTTTTTAGTTTTGCTCAGTACCTGTGGAAATTGCTTTAGATTTTGAAGTGATGAAGTATCTGTCTGATTATTACTGTTACTAATTAATGTTATGAAAATAATGAAAGTACTTAGCAGGACTTCAAAGCCTGTTAGTGCTACACCCTGTATTCCCTTGTTATTAAAATATATACCTTGCCTCAAAAAGTTATGAACTAAAACTGTAAAACTGGGCAGACACAAGAAACAGACAAGGAGAGCACAGGGTAACAGCATGACAATTATGAGGAGTGTAAGAAGCAGAGGTCAAAAACTCCAACTGCCTAGACTTAGTTGTACATGTCTTCTTTCTCCACTTCCCTTTATCTGTCTTTTAATTAAAAATAAGTGGCCTGATTTTCAAAAATCTTGAACACCCAAAACCTGCATTGATTTCACAGGCATCTGTGGGTGTCAGCACATTAGAAAATTAGGCCAGAAGTGTTTTTATGTTTGGCAACTTCATGAGATTTATCCTTTAAATGTGAGTGACTAAGGGAAAACATTGATAGCTGTAATTTACAGGAGTGGAACAGGGCAGGCTTCTAAAAATCATGACAAATTTAGTGTGCTATAGTTATCTTTTGTCTCAGACTTCTTTTTGTTTCCCAGTGTTGCATCTTTTGCCTGACACCTTTCTGACCCATTTTGATAGAGGAAAGAGTCTAACAATCCCGGGCAAAGTGCATATTGTTCTTGTCAGGGCAGTGTGATGATAGGCTTGGAAATTTACTTCCAGGTTGGGAATTTCAAGTAAATATCAGGTAAATGGCCTAGAAATATCTATATCATCCTTCAATTTCTTTTCTTGTTTGCATCACAGTTCTTTAATAATAAGATATACAGGGTATCCCAACTATTATTATGGTCCACACTTACTTTTATCATTTGGAACTAAGTGTAACAAAAATTAAGGATGCCAAGATTTTCAAAGACTGCTATGTGAAATATCCATTTTTAAAAATACTTATTTATATATTTATTTATTTATGGGAAAAAGTTTTATTGGGTGTTAAAAATCCATTTTCATTTAACTGTAGGGAAAACTACTACACTAGTGATAAAAAAAAGCATATTCAAAGAGCTCTGTGAAGATGGATAAAAATAAAGTATCTGCACACCCATTATCAAAACACACTTGATACTGGCAAGCAGCCTTTTTTATTTGAACTGAAATTATTTGTCTATCTTCACAAAGAGATTAAGTTAATGCAGCATGCCCTAACTTCTCAGAAGTTTCTTGCATACCTTCAGTATGCACTTACAGTTTATACCTACAGTTCCTCTTTCTATTACAAAATGTCTATAGCGGTGTTCAGCTGATTCCATCATAAAATCTTCCAAAAATGACCAATACTATGATTTTTCATATCAGACGCTTCTTACAGTGGGATCAGATGAATTCCCTGTTGGACTGTTTCACAGCCCCATTCCAGTATTATTTTGTGTCCTGGTTTTGGCCAAGGACAGAGTTATTTTTTGGCAGTAGCTGAGAGGTTGTGTGGCTGAGGGGGCCTGGCCAGGACAAAGATGTTACTGGAAACTGTCTTACCTCATTGCAAGGGGGTGGGGAGGGGGAAGAGACTCTTTGTCCCCAGCACAGGAAAAACATGGACCTCCTGGAGTGAATCCCAGGGAGGGCCACCAAGTTGATTAGAGGGATGGAGCACCTCTCCTATGAGGAAAGGCTGGGAGAACTGGGATTGGGATTCAGCCTGGAGAAGAGAAAGCTTTGGGGTGACCTAATTGCAGCCTTCATGTTCTTGGAGGGAGCCTACAGGAAATATGGAGAGAGACTATTTACAAGAGCTTGTAGTGTCAGGAAAAAGGGCAATGGCTTCAAACTGAAAGAGGGTAGGTTTAGATTATATATTAAGAAGGAATTCTTTATTGTGAGGGTGGTGAATCAATGGAACAGGTTGCCCAGAAAAATTGTGGATGCCCCATCCCTGGAAGTGTGGAAGGCCAGGTTGGGTGGGGCTTTGAGTAACCTGGTGTTCAGACCTGGTTATTAAAATTGTTAGAGAGATGCCTCTGCCTGAATTAAGGTGCAAATGAGAGCTTATGCCAAAGTCAGTAGTGTGGATTTTATGTAACAGTAAATGTGACGTAGAGAGAAAGAGAAAGAAGAGGAAAGAAATCGGAAAAGGGGGTGGGAAGAGAGAAAGAGAGTGACAGAGAAACAAATTAAGAAGAAAATATCACCACTCCATGGATACTGAGGGCATCCTCTTGATCCTCTTCTTTCGATCTTCTCGGTGGTGAGGGTCCTGCAAAACATTCAGTGGATTCAATAGATTAATATTCATTTGGGCTGGGTAGGAATAACCAGGTACCTCCCTGGGTGGGGGATAAGTTTGACTCTGACTCTTGCAGCAGACTCTGGATCTGTTGCATCACTCTGTATCATGTGCAAGGCTGGTGCAAGGCCTCAGGAATCAGTCAGGGGACACCTTGGGGGTCTTTGATGGTTTATGACACTTCTCACTGCCTGTCATGTCGTGTACCATGTTTATGTGGTCTTCCCAGGGTGGGGGTATAGATAACTGAGCCAGTTTGTGTACGGGAGGATGGGTGTTCACTCCCTCTGACCAGAGGTTTCACCACACACCCAAAACTCTCCTCCTCCTCCTCCCTACCTTAATCCCAGCTAGAGCTAGTTTTCAGGACAGCTGCTAGGTTTGACTTTTTTTGTGGATACATTCCTCACCCTCAACCTTGTTTACTTCTTGCTAGACCTGAGAAAATTGGACAACAGTGTCACCTATATCTGTTCTCAAGTTCCCTTAGGCCACTTAACTCACAGTCCAAAGTTCCAGTCAGAAGGCATATTCAGGGACAGATAGGCTTTGGTGGTCACAGCTTCTTTATACAGTTTTGCCATAGCAGGAAAATATCCTTTATAATGATGTTTAAACCGTTAACCATAACATTTCAGTCCCTCACAACTGGTGCAGTGAAAGGTGTCCCTGCAGGCATACTGGATGTAAATGATCTCTAGTGTGCTTTCCAAGACAGGCCATTTCATGATTCACTGTGTCTATGACATCCAAGCTTCAAGTTCCTATGGGTCATCCTGAAGTAACTCATCTGATGGTCTGCATTACGAAGGTCCCCAAGGATCCTCCATGTGCATTTTTTCAATTAATAGAATTCACTGAACACTGTCAATCAATGTTTCTGAATACTCATGAAGTAAAACAAAACATTAATTTCAGCTGCACTTGAGTCCCTTTCACTTGAGTTCACTCTCTCTAAACATAAAAGTGTCAAGTCATCCATTAATTTTTGTTTGAGAAGAACTGATAATCTGTGTAAAACTAGAAAGATGAATATTTACATTTTAGTATTATGCCATGTATTTCTTTATGCTTTCATGTGCATTGATTACAAATTGTCTATTTTGCCTCATTTCAGATACATAAAAGTAAATTAAACAATTTAAATAAATAATAATTGTTTGTTTATTGGCCTGGGAAATGCAAGTGTTTGTTTCTTTGATGTTAGTAATTAAGAAAGGAGCAGGTATTTCCCAGAACTGAAGATGACAAGCCCAAATTTCTGACTACAAAGTCTAATTCTGTGATGTTATTCAAAAATATAAATATGATTATGTTTAATATGAATTCTCTTGGTCTAATGGGAAATATGTTTTGCAGAGAATTTTTAACATTGACTTAAAAATCCATTGAACTCAGGCAAATGAAAAAAACTTTGGCTTTAATTATCATCAAACTTTTTACATTTATATTTTACAATACTCAGTTGTTAGATGTAATATGCCAGTTCTCATTACACACTTGAATTTTTCTTTTTTCATCCTAACTCCAAACAGGATATGTTGAAAGGTCATGGAAACCAGCTGATCAACATTACCAAAGGCCAATTTAATTCCTTTTACAGTCAAATGAACTTAGAAGAGGACGGTATTTAAAGCAACAATTTGTGCTTCTGTCCATGCAAAATGAGCATTGACTGCTTTCCAATTAAAAAAAAAAAAAAATTCTAAGCCACAATTTAAAAAATCTTTGTATAAGAGGTTATATAGTGCTTTGAACAAAATATCAGAAAACTAGACAAAGTTACAAAGTTATTGATTAAATTTATATTTCTGTGTCATGACTCTTTTGAAAATAAGAATAGAAGGGTCAGAAAGTTTATTTTGGTTCATAAATCCTGTAGAATGATTTAACATTGGAACGTCAAAGGCAGGTGGGGCATTCATTGCATTACTATAGAATTAATACTGGTTTTGCTGAAATAGAACTATTTATTTATTTTTGTTTTCTTTGCCTCTTTATACATGTTCTGCCTGGACAATGTAACAAACTGGAGCTGATGGTGGGTATTTTATTGCCTTGTGCTTTGTCCATGTCTTCACAACAAAATGTTAAAATAAAATAATTAAAAAAAAAAACCCTTGAATCATAGAATATCCCAAGTTGGAAGAAGTCCACAAGGCTCATCCAGTACAACTCTGACCCTGCACAGGACACCCCAAGAGTCACACCATGTGCCTGAGAGTGTTTTCCAAATGCTTCATTAACTCTGTCAGGGTTGGTGCTGTGATCACTTACGTAGGGAGCCTGTTCAGTGCCCAAACACCCTCTGTGTGTTCTTTAAATCCATCCTAAACCTCCAGTGCCATTGATGCTGTTCCCTCAGGTCCTGTCACTGGTCACCACAGAGAAGAGATCAGTGTCTACCCCTCCTTCTCCCCTCACAAGGAATTTGTAGACTGCAGTGAGGTTTCCCCTCAGTCTCCTCTTCTCCAGTCTGAACAGACCAAGTGACCACAGCTGCTCCTTGTATGGCTTCCCCTCTAGGCCCTTCACCAACTTTGTGGCCTTTCTTGGATGCTTTCTAATAGCTTTATATCCTTATATTAGAGTGCCCAATACTGCGCTCAGTACTTTTAGCCATAGAAATGGGATTACTCACTGATATATAATCAATTGTGTATAATCAATTGTCTATATCAGTGACTTACAGTCAAGATGGGTGATTAAAATTATCTTCATTGACTATGGTTTCTCTAACTACATAATTCTTCTGTGGATATGATTCTCAGAACTCATTCTAAGTAGGTTCATTAGGTTAAGCATTAAATGTACGTTCTAGTAAAACATATATTTTTTTCAAGAGTGGCTGAAATTCAGCTTACATCACAGATGTTTAGAACTAGCCCTAAACAAAAATTTCAGGAAATTTACTTAAACTGACAGAAACCTGGACATTATGTGCGCACATTAAAAATTATTCTTAAACAGAAATAAGGTGTTTCTGAAGTTCCAGACTCTGCATAGCCTGTCATACATCTCTTTAAAGGGTACTAAATGTTTAACAGTCTTTTTTCTCTGCAACAGATCAAAACCAAATAGCTCCATAGGTTTCCATAGAGATACTGAAAATGTCAAAACATCAATTTTGACAATGGACAAGAAAAATGTATTTTCTTCTTAAAAATTAAAATAAACAGAAAATCCCCAACATCCACATTTCATGTATTATAAAAAATATTTAGAATAAGAGAGTAAGCGATAAAAAGCAGCCAGATCATGTTATCAGAAATAATTTTCATATTTTCCCAGAAAGTTCCTTCAGAGAAGAATTTGTCAAATTCAGGTATTACTTTTCATTACAGTAGGAAATACTCTTGTAGTTTTTGGGAACGGCATTTTAATTTTCCATGAGGATGTAAGGAATCCTGCAATAAGGAAAAGTAAAGAAAAAAAGATTCAGTGGATAGCTTCATTAACTAGCATCATATAGCATTTATTTCAGACACATTTTGAATTTAAATAAATTCCAATATGTATTTTCAAATTCAGTGTTCCCTTTTTCAGGAAAACTATCAGCAGAAGTTTCTCCCAGTCAAAATTCTAAAATTTAAGTTTTAATATTTCAACATTAAATTAGTTTGATTGCACTCAAAGGCCTGGATGAATCCTGCCCCATTGTTTGCATTGAACTGAGTAATTTTGAAATACATAAAGGACCATGAAGGAACAGAAAGTTACTTTTTTCTTTCTCAAGCACCTTTTTTAACTGCTTGAAGTGAAGATAAGATTAATTGTCACCAGATGTCTTGTAGTACCTGAAATTTTTCCTCTTTAAGTCTTAGTGTTTCTATTTTAAAATTCTCTGTTCCCTCAGTTTGATTTATCCCCCATTACATATGATCATTCTTAAATATGTCACCAATATCATCTGCTCTATCATAGTTCTACCAGTATATCTTCTCACATTTGTTCACACATATATTTTTTGAGTACTGTGTTTACAGAAAAGGAGAAGCAGTATTAAGTACTGTAAGACATTTATTAAATTCTCAGTATAAAACAGGATATTACAAGAATAAATGCAGTGACTTTTAACCTCCATGGTATTTCTCTTTTATGCCATAGGCTCGCCCAAGTCATATACTTGAATAAGAGTTAGACAAAGCAGAAATTATTTGTCATATTTCTGGTTTTATTCTTATATTAAGAGTAGTGACAAAGTTACTGAGCAGCACCTCTATGCTGGTGATAGACAGAAAACAAAAAGTAACATCTTAAGATGTCATAATTTGGATTAATATGTGGATGCAAAAAAGTGTGATACAGAATCCAAAATACTCTGGAAACATATAAAGGGATCCCTTTTGGTTAGCTTTTTTCCCCAGTTTTCTGTTTCATTGAACTGAATGGCAGTGTTCTGATGTTTTGTTTCATTAATGTCACCATCAATATCCAGAACACTTTCTCAAGAAGAATAATTCTCAGTGCTACCTTTTAAATCAATGCAGGACTTCTGGAATACGCTTGAATGCTGTGCATGTCATCAGCAATAGATGCCTTTGGACTTCTATATCTTTAAGTATGAGAATCAGAATAGTACTAAAAATGACATGGTGATTTATTCATGTTGCTCGATTAACTTTCTCCCATCCAACTTGTGACAACTAGAAAAAGTTTGAGCTTTGGTGGAAAGGATGATGAATCATTATGAGGTGGCAGGGATCCAATAAATGTGATACTCTGAGTTCGTATTGATTTTCTTGCATTTACTGGCTTGTGTTGCTCTACTTACTAATTTTTGTACTTTGGTCTGTGTCAGTCTTCTACATTTTTATTTCTTCACATGTTCCTATTCTGCCCAGAAAAGACTTTTTGTGAACTGTCATCTTTATATAATGCAGTAGCATTCAGATTCCTGCAGTAATTAGGGTTCCTGGTCTTTTGTTGGTGCTCATCACATCTCTTATTACTTAAATCCTGCTTGTATTTCTCTGTAAGGCTTTACAGTCAAAAAGTGTGATATTTGGAAAAAAATACCATATCCTCATTTCACAGCAGACAATAGTAATAATCTGGACAGCACAATCAAGAAATTGTGGTACTTTCAATTCAGGTGTTCTATGCTTTCAGACCTAGGATGACTCTCTTTGGTTTTCTTTTTTAAAGAAAAGAATGATCGTAGTCATTGACAAAACTCATGTGAATTTTCATACTAAAAATTTCTCTGTGAGGTGTTGAGGCTTCTGCTCCAGAAGTATGTAAAGGAAAATATAAAATAACTTGTCCTTTTGATTATTTTTATCATTATTTAGCTTTTTTTATTTTAATGTGTAAATTTTACAGAACCTATTTTCCTGAAAAAGTATGTCTAGTAAACAATGTCCATATTATATTCTGTATGTAATAAACAATAAGAGGATGTAAGGGAAATATTAACTTGAAATAACTTGATAATCTGTCTCTGTTTTTTTTGTTGTTGTTGTTTGTTTGTTTTTCTGCAGAAAAATTTCTTGTAATATTATTGTTATAAGTATAGAGCTGTCAAATTCTATATTGATGAAACCTGGTTAATATCTGAAGTAAACAAGTCTCACCTCACTACACAGTCAACATGTAAATGCATTTCTGGTGAGAACTCAGGTTTTAGATTTATACAGACAAATTAAAGTGTATAGATATAAGTGCCTATATATGTCATAGGTATCTGGGCTTCTCTTACTGTCTGTGAGTCTCAGGCGAGCTGCCCACATGTAAGTAGTGTTATTATAAATGCCTACATGCAAGTGTTCAGTGTCATTATATATGCCCTTTTTTAATCAAAGACATACACGTGGGATTGTGTGATACAGTGGAAGACCTGTGCCATCCCAGGCCACAGCTGGAGGCTAGGCACAGTATGCAGTGCCATCTTAAATGTCTCTAGAGCCCCAAGGATGAACAGCTGAAGACAGCACAGGAGCCCTAGTCAGCCCAATCAGCAAGTCAGCCAGCCTGGAGATCTATTCCCCTGTGTAGCTTGTACGTGCTTGTTTCAATTGTTCACACAGTGGTGTCTAATGCCATTTGAGCTGTCCTAGGCTGCCTGAGGTATCACATAGGACAGTCAGATATGACATAAGGCCTGTGAGAGACTCATGCCCTTCTAAGGCTCTACCAAAGGCCAGGCAACACCCCTAAAGAATTAAAAATGTTCCTGTCACCTATACATGGCAAAAGAATCCCTGTGTAATTGAGGGCCAGCCAAAATACTGTCTGGAGTCCACTGAATTTATTGACAAGATCTCTTCTGACTATTACAGTATGTTAGAAACCTATGCATCTCTAAGCTCTTACATAGAATTAAAACCTGCTTCATGTGTATATCTTTCTTTTAGACACCATCCTATTAACATTTTAACTTACTTAGGTTGTTTTAATAGTCTAGATAGATACTAAATTCTTGAAAAATTAGGAAAAAATAGTTGGCTGAAAGAATAAGATCCTGTTATTTCAATTCTGAAGAAAATACTTTTGTGTCCTTTCAAATCTTGTTTGACATCAGAGAATCCTCCAAGCAAAACACAAATCTACAGAAAACTGAACTTGTTCTCCCACTCATGGTCCTACTTATTTTCTGTATGGCTCTGGAAGCACTATACAGCAACTAATTCTGTGTTACGTAACTTTCCTGCCACAATATATCATAAATGGTCTCCTCAAAGCGTGCTGCTTTATTTGCAAAATGTTTGCAACTGTGAAACGTTCTTTGGATTTCTATGGTTTCTATGATAGCAGTCTTACTTTACATAGTACAGCAATCGTTATCATGTAAAATGAAGAATAAAAACAGAATGATGGTTTAATACTCCTTGTGTTTCTTGAAGTGTCCATTTGATATGATGAAATAATTTTTGCATAACTTCTAAAATATCTAGCTGTATGTATTTTTGAGTCCCAAAGCTAATATACTTTACACAATTTTCCTGTATGAAAAACATTCAAGTGTTGGTTTATCCATTGTCTTACTTTCTTTTCAGATTACAAACCCTCAGCGAACTGATTTTGTCATTTCACAGAGAATCAGTTTGAGGATACTGAAAATCCTAATCAACCCACTAAAACACTAAGGATCTTGAATTATGTTGGGCATTAATGCATCTAAATATTCTAAAACATGTATTGCCAGTGAGAATTTGTTTTCCTAGGTCTGGTTACATTAATTATTAGAGTGATTCTCATTAGTGCTGCTATAAAAGGTCACTTATCTATTCCTACCATGATGCCAGTTTTTCTTTAGTTTATGATACAGCTTTTTTCCCAATTTCTCACAGTGTCAGCTGCCTTCAAAACCAGGTGTTAATCAGTGAAATAATTCCATAGGCAAAGAACACTAAAAAACCTTTTCTAAGAGTTTCAAACATCTACAAAGAAAAGATTATTTTCAGATTTCAGTTGTTTTTTCTAAACCTCTGATTTTTACAGGAGAAAATAATTATGACAGTTGTTATTTACTGTAGAAAAATAGCTCTTGGGCACAACAAGCAGATACCTTTATTGTGCTTTAAATTCTGCTTTAATGGCTATAATAAATCAGAATGGAACTGAAATAATTCCATTGACATTTGATTATCCTAATATCACTGACTCATTCTAAATCTCAATGGAAAAGTATGTTTTCACTTTAAATTGCTATTATACAACTAGATGTGTGAGAAATAATTACAATGACTTGTCAATTATTCCAGCAATAAGGGAACACCATATTGACTTTTTGTTGAAGGGGGGCCATTATGCTAAGAGCAAGAGAAAGTAGTTTTTGAATTGACATGTGAGCATTATCACTTCAAAAGCATTATTCTGAGACAGTGTCTTTACTAGTCTGTGTGTTTCATGCTTTGGTATCATTAAGACATAAAATATTGAATAATAATTGTTACTGTATAAAATATGGTTGAGCATGATTTAGAGTGAAACAAAGAAAACCACTCAGCATACAATTTTACTTTGTATGTGATGCTTCGTTGCCCAAAACATACCTGTGTTCTTGGTGACTACTAGAAAAGAAAACAATTCTGAGGTAGTTTAATGTATTATTCAAGATGGTAAGTGGAAGGGTGGGAGTGCCATCTTTTTCAGTGTTTTCCCACAAGTCCTTTCTGTCAATTGGAAATAAAAGAAAAAATATATGCCTTTTTTTGGTATAGGCCATACACTATTCTCAGCTCATTATAATTCTCATCCTCCTCATTTTTTCAGCAGAGATGTCAGACTGTGCAGATATTTTTACTTCAGCAAATGCTTTTGGCTCTCTGGAAGAATTCTCAAGCATTTGGGCTGGCAGCTTTCGTGTTGGCACTTGTATTGTCATGTAGATATGCTTCTGATTAGTTCCTCTTGCTCCTGTATTCACTTTATTGTCATTTTTTCTTGTTGATATCATTTTTGTTTTGCTATGACTTGTGCTCCACCATTTTATGATGGGGGCTTCCTTGCAACTAACCCCTCATAAAATCCTTTTGTGAGATGTTTTAATAGCCTCGTAGCAGCAAAACATGGGTGGAAAGATCATTTTCTTACCCAGTTTTCTTGGAAGTCTTCCACTGTACAGTTAAATGCCTCTGTAGTCATGTACTGTGCAAGAAAATTACATTTTGCTGAGGTTTAACTTTTTAAAACATGTATTGAGTTAAAACACATTTTTCAACCAGATAAAGTATTTGATGTGCTTCTGAAGTCCTTTGAACTTAAAAAATATATTATTTGGGATGAACATTTGCATGGAAACTCTTAGATAATACTACAAGTTGTAAATAATGTAAGTTTTCTAGTATGGCTGCATTAGTTAAGGGAAACTGTACATATCTATGTAGTAGAGACATGACAGAAAAGAGAAACCAAGGTAAATATGAAAAACTGTAACTCTTCTTACTATCACTTAGGTGTTTCAGTCATCCTCATGATCTTCTCCAGATTTTATTCTTAAAGTTGTAAATTATGTTGCTTTTTGATTTAATGAATATATCTAATTGCTTCTTACACTAGATTATGGATCCACAAGATTGTTATTTACACTTAAAGTTGGTAACAGGAGGTAAATTGAATACAGGAGCAGAATGAAAAATAAAATCTAAATAGGTGGCTCACCATCTTTTCTATGTCTTCTTTCTTCTTTCAAGAAATCTCTGGATAAAGGTCAAGTTGTGATGTCAGAATGTTTCAGATGACAGAAAACCATGTTAAAAGGATGATGATGATTAAATTTATTGCACAAAGTATTTTAATAAAGACAGAGAGGTAGAACAGATTTTTGTTCTTCCGCTAGAGCCTCTTCTTCCTGTTTTCTCTGACATACATAAATAAAATTTTACTGAGAATGGCAAACCAGCTAAAGTCAGTGAAAATTCTGTAATAAATTCTGATATTCTGATATGAATCAGTATTTGGCTGAAGGGAAATCTCTGAGACTATATCCCATGAGAAAAACAAATAATGCTAAGGTCTTTCTAGGAGAATCACTGAAACGTATTAGAGAGGCTTTTAGCCAGCTGGTCCGCAGGAATAGAGCAAAGGAAAAATAACATATTTAAAAAAAAAGAGAGAGAAAATAAAATATATGACCTCTTAGAGACTAAGTGAAGAGGTATAATAACAAGGATAGCAGATCTAAAAGGCTGTGGAGGAATTAATATAAGGGATAAGGAGATGCTGACTATAGGTCACATGTGGCTTGCTTGGGAAAAATGCATCAAAAGAGTTTTTTTTTTACTGCAGTGTCCTACTATAAGTTTAAAAATGTATATTCCTGTTACAAAATGGAAGGATTGTTTGGTTCAAAGGAGAGCTTGTAAAAAAGGTTTGAAATCTAATAAGGAAAAGAAAAGAGAAGGAACAGAGGACCAACTAAAAGACAGCACTCAGCATGAGTTCCAAAACTACTGCTATGAGGAAAATCACAGAATCACAGCATGGGTAAGGTTGGAAGGCACCACAGTGGGTCCAATCTCCCTGCTGAAGCAGAGGCATCCTAGAGCACATGGCACAGAATTGTGTCCACATAGTTCCTGAATATCTCCAGTGAGGGAGACTCAAAAGCCTCTCTAGGCAATCTTTGCCATTGCTCAGTCACCCACACACTAAAGAAATTCTTCCTCATATTCAGGTGGAATTTCCTGTGCATCAGTTTCTGCCCATTGCCTCTTGTCCTATTGCTTGGCATCACCAAGAAGAGCCTGGAAACATCCTCTTAACACCTACACTTTAGATACTTATAGGCTGTGCTGAGGTCCCCTCTCATTCATCTCTTTTTGAGGCTGAAGAGGCCCAGCCCCCTCAATCTTTCCTCATAAGAGAGGTGTTCCCATCCCTTAATCATATTTGCAGTCCTCCACTGGACTCACTCCAGGATCTCGATGTCCCTCTTGTACTGAGGAGCCCAGAACTGGACAGAGTGCTCCCTATGCTACCTCATTTGGGCTGAGTAGAAGGGCAGGATTAACTCTTTTATGTATTGATGAGCAAGAAGTGTTTATAAAGCGAGTCTTTTTGTCCAGCACTTTTAAAGAACTTTTAAAAATTAATAGCAAGAATTTGAAAAATCTGTGCTGTCACTAAGCAAGTCAATGAGCAAAAAGAACTACTGATACATTTCAGGGAGTGGAGGAAAAAAATAAGGTTGAGAGTGAAAAGAGCTTGATGGGTTTTCTTTAATGAACAGAAGATTTAGAAGTATTGTGATAACATTAACAAAAAAATGTAAAAATTCCAGCAGTCAAAAATCTACACACAATATTTCAGTATTGTTTCTTATATTGTGAAGTTCAATTGCATTTGGCTTTGGTCTACATTTCAGACACTTCAATTAAATTATTCTCTTAAATTTTTCAAAATGACAGAAGCTTTTGTGAGATAAGAAAACAATTTCTCTGCCAGGTCAGTGCATAAATATTTTCATTAGTAGAAAACACTAAAGCTTTTATTAACAAAACAGAGAAAAATGTAACAAGAACCAAGGGCTGGAAACTGAATCCAGACAAATTCAAATACATGACAAAACACAGGTTTTAACAGTGAGAATAATTAACAGCAGAAATAAATAACCAGCAGAAGATTTTCCATCACGGAACTTTAAAAAAAAAATTATAATTGAGGGCCCAATTCAGGCTGCCTCCTTCCGTTTTCAATTTGGTGAAGGTGTCTGCCTTGTGCACCATTTCAGAAGACTCAACTGATTGTTCTCTCTGTGAAGAGCATAAGGGCAGAAATATTACAGCTCTAGATATGATTTCATGGAGTTGACACAAGCCTTCATGTGTTGTCCTCATGAACCAATGTGATATTTAGCATGAATATGTAGCCTGTTTTAGGACTTAGTCAAAGCAGTACTGATATGAAACGTTCATTTCCCGATACTGAGAGGAACCACTTGGAAGAAATCAACAGAAAACACAGAAGTGCTTGTCAGCATCTTGCCAAACTGCAAGATGTTCCATTCAGCAGGTTCAGAAGATCAAAACCTGTCCTGAACAGGGCCACTTAAATGATTGTTATTCAGTTGTGGAGAGTACTGCTGTGTACATGAGCTCACTATTCGAACAAGAAGAGCAGTACCCCAGAATGTGGGAAACTTGTGCTGATCAAGTGCTCTGCTTACTGGTTTTGTTGTTGCTTTTCTTTTAAAGTACAAATATCTCATATGATATGCATAAATAACTCTGGTAAACAGAGACCAGAACTAGAGATACTTCTCTGAGTGGTTTCAGTATGAAAAGGCAGTGCTTCTTCCTGGTCTCTTGCTTAAACACATTTCCCTCCTGCCTGGATTAATTAGTAGGCCACGTACTGAACAACATTGAAGTTTGACTCTGTTTTAATATGATTTTCTCTTGAGGCTTCTGTATTGCTGTAGAGTTAATTCCCTGACCATATCACACCTCAGTGTAGCTGAGACCAAGTCAGCCTTCTTCATCCCTTCACTATCTGAGCCTGAGCATTGCGCTCTGGATCATTATCAGCTAAGTATAGCAAGCTAGTATAGGAAACCCCAGTAAAAAAGAGATGGTGAAATATTGCTTTTCTTTTTTAGATAGAAACTGCTGTTTAAAAAACCACAACAAATCTGTGTTGAAAAGTAGAGGTGTTTAGATCGCTGATGTGAGCCCCTTTAGTACCCAAAAGCTCAAAAACTATTCAAAATATATGAAGTGAAAACTAACAATCTTCAACAGAAAGGATGGCTCAGAGGCCCAAACCTCACCTGCATTGTGCATTTCTTTAATTTTTCCAAGATAAACTTGTGTTTGTTCTTCCTAATGAACATGAGATTACTGTAGGATGGTAGCGCCCAAAGGCCCCAGTGGGGATAGTGCTGTGTGCTGTACAAACACAGATAAATAGCTCACCCAGCAGAGCTTGTAGTCCAAAAGGCACAAAGAGTTTGAGGGGTGGAAATGGAGATACAGCTTCTGAGCAAATGAAAACAATGCTGATTTACAGAGCTTTGGTAGGTGAGTCCTTTCTTCTTCATTTTTCTCTTCTAATAGGAGTAGAGGTCAAATGGCAGGACTGTGGAAGTCAATGAAAAAGAATAGAGAACAATCATGAAGTGGGAGAAATAATCACAGCTTGCTGTCTCTGGTTCTGTTCTACCTGCAGGAACAGGTAGGGGTGATATTAGAGGGAGTTTAAAAAAAATCTTAAAATAATTTATCTATTTTCTTTTTACATGAGACAGGTTTTTCTTTAAAATTGTGGAGAAAATAAGGGCTCAGGTTATCCTGAGCCTCTAAGCCTTTATGCAAATACTTCCTTAAACATAAAACTTAACAAAATAATAGCTAAAAAAACTGTGTCTAACCAAACCCTCATACTCTAGATATGAATTTGCCATACAGCTGATAATAGACTTCTCTTCAAATATTCATATACTCCAACCCAGTCTATAACTAAAATCAAAAATAACAATTAGGACAGATATAATGTTTAATATACTTGAAAAGGCAGAAACTATGAGCTTAAAAACACTGAGCCGGGGGAAGACCTTCTAGAGTTAATTTAAAAACCTGTGGATGCCAGGAGAGTTTGCCATCTCTTCTGTGTTACCATCTGGGGCCTATTACATTTCCCTTAAAGTCTCCCCTTTTGTTAAATTTCAGATGTAGATGGAAATTTGTAAAACAAGTGCATCAGAAGTAGGAGGTCTTGGAGGAGGGCTGCAACCCACCTGGCATTAAGAAGAGAAAGCTTGTTAGTGGTTGCCAGAAAAAAAGTTTAAAGACCACTTCCTTTCAGCAGATAGGCGCCTCAGTCTATTGAAGTGGCAAGAATGATCTTGTCCTTGGCAAAAGTGTATAATCATCTAAGTGGTGCTCATAATTTTTCAAAAGCTATTTACACCCATCCTTTTATTGGCCACAGTACACTGTTTTCCCAGGGTTCAGAGTGCCTCTTTATGATGCAGTGCACAAGTCCTCAAGCCCCTCAGGTGTCTGAAGGGATTCAAACCCAGAACCCTTTTTTCTCTAATGAAAACACTGTAAATTGTCATAGAATTGGTTAGACTGGTGTGATGAAGATGTGATCTCAATACTTACTGCCAAACATTTTTTGCCATGCAGAAAGTACAAGGAAAATGCCATTGTTTAGTGGGACTGAAACTAGCACCTTTTCAGGTGTTGACATTCCAGGTGTCATTTCAATAGGTATACTATTAAAAAATGGATGATGTAGGTTTTGAAAAATTGCCTGAATCTGTCTCATACCTTAATACAAATTATGAGCGCATGACTTATTATAGTAAATATTAATACTAGAATATTAGCTATCTTGCCTAAGGTAAATCTGAATTTATTTGTTAATTAAAAAATATGCAGTATACTAAAGTGTGTCAGTGTCTGAAGCGTAAGCAGTTGCTCAATCACTCTTGCAGAGTTGGAGTACACTGAGTGCCTAATCAATTTACCAAAGAAACCCCTTCAAAAATATTACATTTAGGCCTGAAGTAACATGTATTTGTATACTTTTTTCAGCTTCAGTATATGAATAATGGTGGTAGAGGAATGAATTAGCAAGTCCAAACTATACTAAAATCATCTTTAAAAGGGATTGATATACAGAACAAATAAACAAAGGAGAACTGTCTCTCTTTTGTAAACTTTCCTGTGAAAATATATAGCATGTTCTTACACTCTTGAAACCTTTTTTATCATAAGTGGGTATCTATTTCTTTCTAATCTTCTTCTCTCCATAGGTACCACAAGCAGCTAACTATAGGTAGGTCAACAATTAAAAATTATGCTGCAGATACAGGGAACAAGGGTTAGAGACATTAAAAAAGTTGAGACTCAAATATGTATCATGTTAAGTGCTGGAAACTCTGAAATTTAGACATCCAGCCTAGGAAGTGAAATCCATAAATTAAGAGCCTAAGGGTGGTGTTCATTGATGCTTTCCTCTAGCGGTAAAACCTATAAGAACTTTCTGCTCCCTCCTTTCTCCCAGTTATTTATTCTTAGCCTACACAGCAGTATGCAGTTTTCTCAGTCTGTTCTGATGCAGCTGTGTGCAGGGAAAATTCTAAATGGGCTCACTGGATTAAAAAAAAAAAAAAAAAAAGACCTTAACAACAATAGCAACAGTAAAGAGGATTTTTTTTTTAAACCTTATCCAGGTCACCTCAGTGATACCATTTATAATACAATACAGCCCCACAAACCCTACCTCATCTGACATGACCGTGAACTAAGGTGTCAAGATGCATGGTATTTTTACTTTCTGACCTGCTAGACAAAATACACTCCTGAACTCACACCTGAAAACATGATTTAAAAGAGGCAGATCTATGAAGGTGTAGTCTGGTAGTCATCTGTGTTATGGCATTTCATAATAATTTCATACTACATCTATTGCTGGATCACAAAGCACTGCAGATCATCTTGGAGCACAGGAGTGTATTTCTGTTCAAGTAATCAGAGCAGATGATGTGAATTTTATGCTGACTTCATACTTTTAACCAAGGTTTATGCTTGCTGTAAGTCGGTAGATGACACCTGAAGCAGCATAAAAATAGAGTGGTACAGACAGGTGATATTTTATCCAGCTTAAGGCCAGCAAAGAAAAAAATTCGTCCTTCAAAGGCTTGTAAACGGGCTTGACAAAATAGTCATGTGGCCAAAGTATTTTGATCCAGTAGTAGGCACTCTAAAGCTACATTTATTATCTCATCAAAACGTAGCATATAATGGCATGAGTCAGCACTTAGCTCAGCTGGTCCAAAGTGTTAAATAGGGGTCTGGTGACTTTTTCACATATAGCAAGCTAAGTCTGCCCTTTGACTGTAAAGAACTTTCTTACTGTTTTCTTTATAAAAATACACATTGATTGTATGCTGTGCCTCTTTTCATATTAGCCTAGCTATTCAATTATTTGATTAACAACTTGAAACTAAGTGCTCCAGTTTGTGCTGGCACTAAAGTACTAAAACTCTTCAGCTAAATGTTAACCTATGGCATTATCCAAGATGCTGCTGAAGATTTTGAGTGGATTTTTTTTTTCAGAATGAGACAACTGGGTTACCAGAAATGCTTCATTCAACCAGAGAGGAAAGCAGATGAGCATTCCATAGCCTAAAGATTAAAAAGCTTTTAGGGACCACCTGGGAGTCCTTGTCCTTGCTCTTAACAGACTTTGTGACTTTTAATCCAGTGATTTTTAGGAGCATTCAAAGCAGTCTTTGAATTCCCATCTTTCCTTTTCTGCAGTGTGTGAACTGTGTGAACTGTGTAGGCTGGTATTCTCTCTGCAGGAACTCATACTGCTCCAATTCACTCCAGAAAAAAAAGAAAACAAATCCAAACTCCTCCTCACCCCCAAGCAAATGAACAAAGACACAAACAAAAGGGGCACAAAAATTAAACTAAATTAAACAAACAAACAAAAAATGACAACCTAATAATTTAAAAACTTATTATTATTATTATTATTGACATGGTCCCACCATGACCATTGATTTACCACAGGGTAAACAGAAACATTAAATGATCATTTCTTAAGACAAAGAAAATTCCTTTCCCAAATTGTGTTCATTGTTCCTGTAGGCACAATAAAGGTGGCTACAACACAACATACTTCTTTTTACTGCATAATCTCTTTTACAAAACTACAGACTGGCAAAGATTATTTAGCTAGAGCCAGAGGTAGCTTCTTCCAGACCTCATTAGTGCCATTAATGTGTTGGACAGGGATGATCAACAGCAATACATTGTACTTATTTCTCACACAGTTGATGCAAAGGTAACCCTTTTGTTCAAAAGGTGATTTATGACTGCCTGGAGTCACTATCTTAGTCCACCGAGGCATTTGTAATATGATATGAAAGTTCTTTATTGACAGGATAATAAAAATTTTGTTCTACCTAAAGTACTTACATAGTCTCTGCTGCAACAGTACATGGGTCTCTGTCTACCTCAGAAAATGTTTATCTACCCACTTTCTGGGGAAAGGAAATACAATTAGCCCAATTTACAGTTGGGGAATGCATATTCGTCTCTGTTCCTACACTACACTGAAATCCACAGCCTTGAGCCAAGTACCTAAACTCCCTGCTGTGATAGTTAACTACTCAAGAATAAATTTAAACATTAATTTTGCACCTTGGACAGTAAACAGGAAGATACGCAGGAGTGGAACGGGTCAGACAGGTATTAAATACTTGTCGTTATCATTAACATAAACCCCAATAACATGATATTCCTAATAAATTCATTTATGAACAAAAAAAATGGTAGAAACTAGCAAGGAATCTAGTTTGTTTGCATGTTTGTTTTTCTCTATAATAAGCAGGGGGGTTAATCAGCAACTGAGAACATATGTGGGACATTATGGTAGCTGCCCACATTACTATTCTATGCTTGTTCTAAATTCACCTGCTAAATGACTTAATCCCCTTAACTAAACAAGAGAAGATGGAAATGGTTGTGAGTTGTAAGGCACATGATCAATTTAGGGCTATACTGTGTTCCTAAACACTGGATCCTCTTTTCTAGGGCACAGTGTGTGAAATATTTTTGGGTAAAAGTAGACTCCTGTATTTGAGGTAGTCACCTTATCCTCTATTTGTAGTGAGTGAGAAGAAATTAGTACTTTCAAGTAATTTTCATTTTATAATTACCCCACATATGTAAAGTACCTCAGGTGGTTTAGCTGTTTACTGAGTCAAAGGGCATCAGATCAGATGTAGATGGCCTGACTGCAGACATTTAAACGTAGCTGATTTGGGTGAATCACACCCAAAATTAATTGAAAAAGGATAATATATTATATTATTTCTAATCTAAATGATACTATGTTCACCTAACAGGTTCTCAAAAGATTTACATTTCACTTAGGCTATGACGCAGAAAAATTAGTAAGGAAAACACAGGAGCACTAGAGAAAAGATGGCATTGGAAAAATATAATACCTGGAATTACTTTTCACAGGTAAAAAAATGAGGGCACTACTAAATACTGAATCAGCAAAAAAGATTTACTTTGGGACATTTTCATTCATTTCTAATCATAATGTTGATGCAATTAATGAATCAGTCAGCACTGCTGATGTTGATAAATCACTTCCTTGGCCAAAATTCATCCTTATAAGTGCCTATGGGTTGCTGACTGGGCAAGATCCCACTGCAGAATAAAACTTGACAACTTTTTTAGAAAAGTTCCAAGAAAGTTTGGGTTCCTGAGGAATATGCACACATATAATTTTTTTTGTCTCTCACAAAAATGTTTTCACAAAACTGGGAAAAAATCCCCAAGCTGAAATTTGATTACATAATCACAGATATACATTAGCAATCTGAAAAAAAAACCAGAAGACAGTAGTGAGTGGAAGACTAATGAGGTAGTTCATCTAGATAGTTTCCAGAGTTTGAGCATTTCCCACCACTTGGATTTCACAAAGTAGAGCCACCTCCTATAAGTAGGTGCTTTTAACATTTCTTTCAAATTAAAACCAAACAGCATTTACCACAGAAGTAGAATGGTGGGTGGAGCTGACATTTTCCCCACACAACAGATGAAGAGTAAAGTCAGACCATGAAAACTCATGGACTTAATACCTATCTTTATCTTACTGGATTCAAACCCAATAACTCTTTGACTGGTGTACTTCTTTGAAGTTCCTTTGGAATACATCTAAATCAGTTTCAAGGAGGTGCTTAATTTTTTGGTGCTGACTTTAAGGTTTGCTTATCCATTTTACCTCACAAAGGCAATAAAATACCAAACATATGTAATGAACTGGAACCCATCAGTCCTCAGATGAACATAGTGAACATTCATTAGACTTGACAGCCAGGCTTACACACATCACTTCTTTCATTATACTCTTTCTTATCACATACAATGAGAAAACTTTTTTTTTTTAATGTTGACTTAATATTACTACCACTGTAGAATAAGACATTTGGAGATGTGGAACATGAAGATTTGAAGTCCTATCTACAGATATAAATTTATCTTGTGTTTCTTATCTGATCACAGGGACAGAGTAAAAAGGAAATCCCTATATATTTCCTTTGAAAAGACAGGTTTACACTTCAATCAGAAGGAAAAATATTTGTTTCTCCTTCAAGAAAAAGAGAGAAATGTTTAGTTTAAAAGAGTCTGGCAGAACTTACTTTTGATACAGTCAAGTTGCTCTCTAGTGTCAAGACCAAGAGAAGCTATTTCTGGAACATAAGCAACTTCAGTGTGAAACTGTAACAACTTACACACCTACCCTATTTCCTGCTATCTACATAAATAATCTTAATGTAGTTTGAAATGCTTTGGCATCTTAAAATCAGTAAACTGAAACATGTGAGTGACTGTATGTCATTGTCTGTTGTTTCACAGGATGTCTGAGTTTTTATTGCTGCTCTCTTCCCATAGCTTCCACCCTTCTCCTGGGCCAGTTTACTTGGGCATCTTTAGGCAGGTATAAGCACACTCTTCAAGTAGGAGATATACGGACTATAATTATAACGCAGTTGGAGCTGTTGGTTAACACACATAAATAGAAACAGGATTTAATAAGCTATGATGCCTCCCTTTGACATGATGCTCAGTGAGGTTTCACCTGCTGGACAGGCATCAGTGAGTAGGGAAGTGGCCACAGCTCCTAGGGATATGGAGCTGCCACGTTTCTCCTGTTGACAACTTCAATGTTTTGATCTCAGTCCAGTAATTCCTGACTGCCTGACCTAGTGAGCCACTCCAGACTCTACTAGTTGATGGTAAAAAACCCCAGGGCTAGGGACTAGCAGGCAAAATACACAAGTTTTGCTTGTTAACTACACATAAACCTTAAACAAAATACCATTTAACATATATGAACAGAACACTGCTCATCATATTTGGAGAGTTAGTATGTCCAGAGCTCGGAAATGGCTCCTTGATAAGGCATGGAATGAACAGCAATAAAAACTGGATAGTCAGACTAATTTCAGTGCTAGATGCTGAGGCCAAAAGGAACATAGAGAGAGGAAATACCATGTTTGTGATGAGCCACCACCATGACTCTGTTTGCAAATGTGTGATTAATGTAACTTCTTGCTCCACTGGGAATTTTACTTATGAGCTTTTCTTTAAGAGAAATACTAGTGTAGTAGTGTCATTGCTCAAAAAGGTGAGAGATCATCACCCTGTGTGTCCAGTACAGTTATTGAAGCCATACGTCATATGTCAGGATACAACAATGAATCTCTCCCAGCCTCGCAAGGGATTTGTTAACGGACAGGAACAGCTCCCAGATTAAATGCTCCCAAACTGTATTTGCTAACAGAGTATGAAGTCCTAGAAGGTCCAATAAAATAGTCCTCACAGTCATTCCCTCCTGTTTACATGAGACTTTTTCTCTTCCAATATTCACAGTTCACTTCAGACATGATAGTGGATAGACTAAGGATGGGGGTGCTCCTCAGCTCCTCCTGCATGGAAGGTATAGCTGCAGTCTACAGAATTTACTTTTACCCACCTAATTTGTATGGTGCTCCATTAATTTTTCCACAGCACATACACTTCAGTAACTCACTTAGTCCCAGTGTATTTCTATCCTCAAAGCTGTTGCATTTATTGGGAAATAATTCATTTCATTCCAGACAGCCACACCAAATGGAAGTAAACTACATGACATGCTTACTGCTGTGTCTTTCATCTCAGTGTATTGATTTGAAGGCTTGTACTGATTTCTCCCAAATTAACCTTTTATTTTTTTGAGTTATATAAATAAATAATGTGAAGGAAAGCAAGTGAAACTGAAGAGAGAAAAATCAACAGCATAGCTATGAGATCCTGAGCAAACCACTCTGACCTTTCTTCAAGGAAAAACACTTTGCTCATCCCATTTTGCTGTTAGATGTGTCAGTTTTACTGATTCCAATAATATTAATCTGATCAAAATTTAACAAAGGCAAACAGAGAAATCATATGCATGATATGTAAGATAAAAATACATGCACTAATTTCTGCTGGAAATCTCTTATTTTTATATGATTCTCTGAAATCCTTAAGATTCTCATTTCAAATGTGAAACAGACAAAGAATTTATGATCAAAACTCTAAACCTTGCCTCATGTCTCTTCTGATTTACCTTTAAAAAACTGATATAGCAAACTTTATCTTGAAGTAGCTATTAAACTGTCAACTATCTACTCAGTATTTTGTCCAGGTGATGCTCCAAATTCCATCTGGGAAAGAAATGAAGATTACAATCATGACTGTTCTATGTCATGCCTACTAGACAAAAACATGTCAAATACTCTGGCAAAATTAGTCTAACCTCTTACATTTGACTCAGTGGTGGATCCAAAGTTTCTGCCATTTCTTATAGAATTCCAAGATCCCTTATCTTGCCTTTTCCCATAAAAGAGCCACAGTGTCAGCTGTCAGCATCCTTTTTGTCTTTCTTTGAAGTGAGTTTTGTTACTGCAGGGCAGTATGGTGCCTGACCTGAGATGGCCTGTATTGCCCTATGAAAACATGGCTTAGTAGAGAAGTGGGTAGGCAGTTTAATAGCTGCCAGTGTATCAGCAGACGACACCAGACTGTTTGAAAGGCAAGCTCCCTCCCACACCATCCAACCTTGTTTTTCTTCACAAAGGCATGGAGAAAAGCTGCAACCTGAGAGGGCAGAGAGAAGAACATTTGAAAGCTTGAAGTACTTAGTGACAATATTAGGAGGGAGCAAGAGTTCAAGAAGAAAGTGGAGGCAAAAAAAAAAGCTTTACTTAACTGGCCAAGAATCTCTCACTTTTTATTATTTTTGTTCTCCAAATTGCCTCCTTTTTTATTATTTGTTTGTATTATCTCTCAGTTCGGTCTTGTTCTGATAATTATTCCCCTGTAGAGTCCACAGCACTTTGCAGATAGGGTTGGATACATATTACTTTACCCTTTGGCTAATGTTCTGAAAACTTTTCTGCTTCTGGCTCCACTTCAGGGCTTATAAGCCCAATTTCCACTCTCATTTCTGGGGTCATTTCCAGACTTGCAACCACATTTCTGTTTACACGGCTATACTCATTAGCCTAAGAGGGATCATGACTCCTGGAGTTTGAGAACCTCTGTTCTACGAAATAATGCAATTTAAAGGATAAATAATGATGAGGTGGGGAAAAAAGGAATGATAAAAAATATAATTGAGAAAAGCAAGGTCATATCAGAACAAAAAGAAGAAAATGACCAAGGAACAGAAGAGGAAGATGAACACAAAAGAAAAATGAGACAGAAATTATATGGAGGGAGCTATGTAATATTTTTAAGACAGTGCTTTGAAAATGTGTCTTATAGTGTAAAATCCTTTCTTATTAGCTTCCAAAACAAAGAATTGCATATTCCTATCCATTAATATAAAACTTGTTTCATGCTATTTACATAGAACTAAACTGCATAACCTTGAATGAGTTTGATTGGTGCTCTGGAAATTGCTTTGTTCCATAAGTAGATGTCTGTAATCCATTTTATCACATCACTTTTAAATAAAAAAATATTTTAAGTTGTATTCATCTTTTACTAACTGACACATATGTTATAAACATGATTCCAGTATGTTGCTGAATTTGACCAATGTCAAAAATCCCCTCCAAATGTGAGCCCCTACTGAATGTCTCCAAGTTCTCAATCACCATTAAATGCTGTTAAATAACAACTCTAAATTAAAAAAAACCAAAATTTGTCAGGTTTCACAGCTTTTATTTGTTAGTACGCAGAGTCAAAATATTATATTAATGCAAAAAATATCTGAAATACTTCAGAAAAAAAGAAGTCCATATATTAATTATTTCCACTACTATAAGATTTAATTGGTATCTTAGCAACACACATACTAATTAAAACTGGTATATAGTGGCTGTATAGAGGAAAGTAACAATAAGTAACAATAAGTAAAAATAATAAAAAAGAGTCATTTACTCTGGTGACACAGTCAATAATAACTGAAAGAGTTTTTAAAATATGCCTATGCAATCACTTCCTGAAAAGGAAATGTTTTTAATTTTCTCAGATATCCTGAAAGAAATAATCTTGCAGAACCCTAATCCTCACCCTATAAAAATCTATGTTGATTCCTTTGTCTCCTTCACATGCATTTCATACTGGGCAGTGTTTTAGTTCTAAATACTGATGTTCAGTATCTTACACTAACTTTCTCTCAGCACCTGAATCTTCACGAACCATGAGAAAGACAAAACAGATCCCATCAACCGTGTTTAGTGGAACTTGTAAATGAACTGCGGGGACTGTTCTCCTGGCAGTACTAAATAATTCCCCAAAAGTGCATGTGGGTGAGATTTTAAACCTCTGCTTTTTGCAAAGGAACAGCTAGCTAAGGCATTATAAATGATAACTGAAGGAAATCTTGCTATATCTTCCAAAGTTAGTTGAGTGCGTGTGATCTCACTTAAGGAGCCCTATGCTTATTTAAGCAAGGCACAAGCAAAACAGCAAGGGAGCAGAAGCTGATACTATGAATAAACCCATCATTTCTACAAACAGCTATAAGGAAGTGATTTTCCATCCTCTACTAATTTTATCAAAAGCTACCAGCCAGCTACTGAGTCTGGCCCTATCCTGTTTTTAACAGTCTTGGAACTGACCTGCAGAGTTGGTTCCTAAATTCTAAGACTATTAGAGTGGAAGCAAAAGGGTGAGATAATACACAAAGATATTGAATTTTGTTTATGCTGAGAAAAACTGGTTCTATTAAACATGCTACTTCAGTTAGCATAGGAATCGAGATCATGGTAAAAGTTCTGTCAAGTCTGCAAATGAGACTTCTCAGATTCAGAGATGAAAAATGTCTTGGCCAAGCCAAAGATGATAATTAACAATTCTAGTCATAGTATTGCAATAGGCATTATTTACAAGATTATGTGCAGGTCCCTCCACCTTCAGGCATTCAGATACCAAGTAATTAATTCTCCTATCAATCCTTTGAACTAGATGGATATCTCCATGCTACATATAGGGAAAGTGGTGGACAGAGAATTAGCTTGATCAGCTAGATACAAGAGACTGAGCTTTTTAGTTTGAAAAGTTACCATCACCCTCATCTCTGAAGAGATGATTTTCTTCAACCACATTTATCTTTCATTACAAGTCATATGATTTAGCTCTAACTCTCACAAAGCTAAGATACTGAAAATGGTATTATTCATAATGCCAATGAGCACGCTTCAACTGCAGGGTAATCTTTTCTGTTTGAGGTGAACTACCCTCCTGAAACAGTTCTAACTGTTTAATTGATTTTGTATAGCGTATACCAGATCTTAGTGGTAAAAATAAGAATTAATTTCAGCTATCATTCCCTTTCATTTTTAGACCATTTAAGCCACAAACATAGTGATGTGTTTTTATAAATGAGTATAAATGTAAATATATATATAAATAAAACCATAATCATAAACTAAATACTATAAATGCATACATACATGCACACATAATCTGAATATAAACCAAACCAATTCAGAGCTAAAAGCTGTTCATTTGCATGCATATCATACACTAGGAAATTTTCCAGAAAGGCTTGGAAATTATGAGTTATGCAAGGATACTGGGTATGCAGTATGAAATCAAAAATTACAATTAATTTCTATCTCACAGTGTGTACCTCCATACTTGCAAAAGGCCATTGTGTTTTTTGAAGCCAAGCATATACAAAGCCGACTGTTTAATTCAGGGTTAAGCACTGTTGATTTAAAACAAATCACAGAATATGCTAAGTTGGAAGGGACCCATCAGGATCATTGAGTCCGACTCTTGGCCCTGCACAGGACACCCCAAGAGTCACACCATGTGCCTGAGAGCACCATCCAAATTCTTATTGAAGTCAGACAGGCTTGGTGCTGTGACCACTTCCCTGGGGAACCTGTTCCAGTGCCCAGCCACCCTCTGGATGAAAAACGTTTTCCTGATCTCCAACCTCAACTTCCCTTGATTTAGCTTCATGTAATTTCCTTGAGGTCTGTCACTGGTCACCTGAGAGAAGAGATGAGTGCCTGCCCCTCCTCTTCCCCTCACGAGGAAGTTGTAACTGCAGTGAGGTCTCCCCTCAGTCTCCTGTCCTCCAGGCTGAACAGACCAAGTGCCCTCAGCTGCTCCTCATCCAGCTTCTCCTCCACACCCTTCACCATCCTGGCGGTGCTTCTTCTGATACCTTCTAATAGGTTAATGTCTTTTTTATATTGTGGCACCCTAAAACTGCACACAGGACTCAAGGTGAGGCTGCACCAGTGCGGAGTTTAGTAAGAATGTATTAAAGTACAGAGCTGAAATACAGCGTTTTGCTTATGTTACAAGAGCAAAATCTCAGAGGTTAGTGATCTCTTCTGTTATTTTGTAATACCTTTAAAAACAAACTGCCAGACTGGTTCAGCGACTAAAGAGAGCAATGGCACTTTGGGTACTACTTTGGTAAGCAGAGCTAGTATACAAAAGTTGTAGGTACCTATGCGGTGATCTGAATCAATACTGACCTGTATAACATCTCTGCATTTTGTCATTAGCGATTATCACCCTGCAGATAATTTAGTTTGGAATAATCTCAGAGAAGCTTGGTATTCCTTGGTGTTTTGCCTAAGAGGGAATGTATTACTCATCTGTTCTAAGAATGTTCTCAATCAGAATAACACCACATATATTCTAGATTATTGTAGCGGGTTGAGTTCGAAACCGGGCAGAAAACACCAATTAAATGTAGTGGTTTTGGTTCAAAAATATTCATTACTTACTTATTTTCCTTCTGTGAGATAAGAATTAGGAGAAAAGCAAAGCAGGCACAAACCTTAAACAGTTGCAGTACAATGAAAGAGTTTTATTACTAATAGGATTAAAAGTAAAGAGACAATAACAAAACAAAATTAAAGCAAATCCCCCCCCCCCCCCCCCCCAGCACTTCTCTCCTTTTACCTAGCTCACACAAGGGATAACAGAACATGGGATGTTAGTCAGTGTTCCAGTTCTTGAAAAGTCTCTCTCTTATGCTTAAGGGAAAAAAGGGTTTTTCCTTCAGTTGCACGTGGTTCCCAAACTGCCACCAACAGCAGATCCGCCCGGAAACAAACAATCTGCTGTGTGTAGAACATCTCTCCCATGAAAAATCTCACAGTTCCTTCACACTGCAAAACATGGGCCATCACATGGGGTTATTCATCTTTTTAAGGATAAGTTCTTTTGGCCTGCACACAAAGGCTCTTCTTCGCCACAAGTCTCTAGCAGCCTCTTACTACGATATAGCCTGGCATAGGCATTCTTCACAATCTTCACAGGCACACGAAGATACTCCATCCCCCCATGTTCTTCAAATGGATTAAAGAGACAAACAGTTTGTGGTATTACAGTTTCTTACCACGGCATGCAAGAAGGTTTCTTTTAAGCTGCGCGCCAGAATCGCGGCACCGCCCTCTTTTCTCCCGTCGCCATTTCCAGCTCCGTCCCACATGGCTCACTTCTCTTTCTCTCTGACTCTGACGCCGCCATGCTGAAGAGTGTTCTTGTTCAGGCTTTACGGTGGGGAAAGCCTCGCTCCCTTTGTGCTGCTGGCTGCGTGGTGTCTTCTTCAGTTCAGCACGAAGTGTGCTGGCTGCAGACAGGAGGCTCTGCCGGCTCCCGTTGACTCCGCCGGCTCCGCATGGAGAGGAGAGGGACCCGCCGGTCCCCAGAAGCCGCGCTGGATGGGTTTAGCTGTGAGCAGTCCATGGCTGGTTTGAGCTGCCTGTGGCTCTGGGACAGTCCCTCCCAGCCACCCAGGGTCCGTGTCACAGCGTTGGGAAAGAGGGAAAGGGGCAGTGGCCCCGGCCCGGCCCGGCGGGGCCGGGAGGCTCCGAGCTGCCCCCACCTCCCAGCAAGCGAGCTCCGACCAAAAAGGGGAAGTCCCGCCTTTCTGTGCGGTTTAAATATGTAAATTGTGAGAAGCGTAATTGGTCTTAAAGACTGTCCATCAACTCAGGGTCAACCCAATACAATTATATATCCTCTGATTCAATTGAGCAAAGTCTGCCACACTTAACCTACACATGGATGGACTTCAACTGCGAGCCAATTGAAACTTAGGTATTCTTTATCCAAACCACAGCGGTAATTCAAGTCTCAGTTAAGAGAAGCTAATATGTGATTTTGAGACCATTACAAACTATTACTCTCCAGATGAAGAAATAATGACTAATTTTGCATAACAACTTCAAATACAAAGGAATATTATGTTAAATGCATAGTTTTGACCAATGTAGCAACACATTAGCAAGTACTTTATTTAAAGATACAAATAATATGTTGCAATATGTGTTCACCTATATTTTTAGTTGTATATTAAAACCAAAACCAACAAAAAAAGCAAAGCCCAAAAACCTGCAGTTGCTTGGACAAAGTCAAAATTGTATTAATAAGTACACAATACGCAAATGTTTTTTTACACAATAATATTTGAATTCCTTATATTAATGAAATTACACCTTCTAATATTTTTTCTTTGGGGAAATAACACCTCATTCTCAATGTTGTACACATGAGAGATCAATGTTCTGCAAGAAATTTAAGAATATATAAGTCCAACCGTGGAAAAAACATGTTGACTATACTTCACTGCATAGATATGCGGAGAATGGATGCTCAAGAATATTACTGAGTGAGAAGATGAATGATACTTCTGTGATCCATCACCATTTTATATGGGCACCTCACAAAAAAATCATTTTCATGTACACTCAGATTTGAGATATTCCAGCCACATTCTTGCAACACTGTATTTAGAGAAGACCATCTTGGTGTAAGGACTGCAATGGGGCTGTATTGGTCCAAAGTCTGGAGCTATTACTGCTGGACTGATTTCAGCATTTGTCAATTGTCCCCACTATCAAATGGCAATCACACATTTAATTTTGACTAGTGACTATCCACCCATTAACAGAAACAAAGAAAAAAACCCCATTCTATCCATGAACAACTAACATTGTTACTTTTTTTACACCGAAGTCTTGTGATCTCTTTCCGTCTACCTGTAGTTAGATCTCTTTAAGATATACCACTACAATGCTTTTTGGTACTTTAATTAATACTGCCTATCCAGTCTGGTGACCCATTTATGTGTTTTGCTTTCCACTTGATGGACAAATATCACCTAAGGAAGATAGCATAAATTGCTCTAATGTTGTTGTGTATCAGCACTATTCCATTAAATAAAATTATTTAAAGGGGTGTCAATGTCCTGATGCCTAGGCAGCTACCATTTTTGCTTTACGAAATTTTCTGCTATGAATAGGTGAAAGACTCATTAAATTAAAAATCTGCCAAATGACATCAAACGCATTCCAGACACTGGCAAATATAAAGAGTTTTATGGAGCAATTAATTACAGATCCTTCAGCCTCTATAACAGTAGGTCCTGATTCTCTTTTCACTTGTGCTGATAGTATTTAAGAAACAGTTTAATTTTAAGGGAATTTAATTAAGCAGTAGTAAAATGAGAGGAGACTCTGGCAGAAGTTTTTCAGTTCCTTCTCCAGCACGTATACTTTCCCCTTGACTTTAAGACACACAATATAGCTTAGAGTGTATCGATCCCTGAGACCTGAGGCTATCTGGAAAACAAAAGTTTCATTTCCTGACTGATTTTGTATCTTGCCTTCATTCCACATCAGAACAAAGTGGACTCCTTTTGTAATTTTCTAAAAAGAAGGCACAGAGACTGTAAAATGGATATGTATACAGCAGCTCAGCCAAAACAGCATTCTGAGATAATAAATATTTCACTGAAAATACATCTTCTGAAGCAAACAGTATGGGTTAGTGTCATCAGCTGGCTGAACAGTCTTTGTTTCTCCATGAACGGTTTCATACTGTGCCTGTAGCTGGTTTTGATCCTTTGTCATTTGCCAGCACACGTTTGTCAAAAAAGTCTCAGTGAGGTTTTAAACTCTTCAAACTTCCTTCATAATTAAAAGAATTTAATCCCACTGAAAAGACTTTAAGTATAATGATAGCTCACTCCTTAGTTATCTGGTCTGTATAGGATGATGAGAAGGTAATGGTTTATTTAGAATTATTATATTTACATATTATGTGTTAGATTTATATTCACAGGTTTTTAATATTTTTTTTTTTATTGCTATTCTACGTATAAATCCTCTGATTTTTTTTTTGTATTCCACTCTGGTTTCTTCAGCAAATATATTCCTTGGCTGTTTTGGAACACTTTGCTACAGCAAAATAATATTCTGTTGCTTCAGTTCATGAATCAGTGATATTAAAAGACCTGAAAACTAGCTTCATGGTGGAAAAGTATGATATTCATAAATGACTTCTTTATTAAAGCTTTGTAAGTATGCACATCTAGAAGAGTTCTCTCTTTTGCTGGAAGTCAGTGTAAAGCCAGCAAGCAGTGTTTACATGTGCTGCTCTGGCTCTCACGCAGTAGCCTTGGGCAGGTTTGTTGTATGCAGCCAAATGATGCCCCAGGCCACAAAAATAAATTTCAGATAACATAGAGCCACTGTGTATTAGCTTGGTCATTTCAAAATTGTAGCAATTAAGTGAAAAAGTATTTCAAAACCATACCAAGTTCACTTCAGAATACTAATATTTAAAGTTGAGCAGTTAAGTTCAATGAAGTTTAACACGTTAAAAGATTTTTTAAGGCTTTTTTATGGCTGCACAAGAGAAGGTCTCCATACAGGGAGGAAAGTACAATATATAACAGTTAACAGTTACTCAGCAGTCACTTATCAAATAAACTATTCACATGTAAAAGTATAAGTTTCTAAATGGCATGTAAGATATATAAAATATAAGGTCCATTGAATCCCTACCCTTCATTTGTGAAGTAGTTGACTTTTTGTGTGGGAAATGCAAAATTTTTTAAAGATTTATAAACAATTAAGTGACAAAGAATTAATTATCTATTTTTCTGATTTGAAGCAAAACATCTCCTCTTAAAGTACAGAGATTTTTTTTTTTTTTTGAGTCTTGTTTACCATCTGTTGCAGCAAGACCAGAAAAGGCAGAACACAGAGAAAACTGAAAGGGAAGTATTGTTTCAATGTTTTTCTTACACTTTTTAATTCACACTTAAGTGAAAGTGCCACTGGGCTCCAATGTGATATTACTACTATTTGTTTTAGTAGAGAAAAAAAACATTAAGCTTCCATTTTAAAGCCTAAACTGGAAGATTGATATGTCTGAAGCCTCATGTTAAGAGAAAACAATGGCCTAATGGTAGATCCACTCCCCCCAAATCAAATAATCTGAATAGTACATGCTGTAGCTCAGACACTCAGCCTGCAGGCCCTTAAGTGCTGTAATACACATACAGCTTTTAAAACTTGAACTTGAGTTCATAAAAAGGGAGGGGCATAAAAGGGGAGGGGCATGGAGCATGCAGTTTAAACCAGCACACAATGAGATGTTTGATGCTATGCTGTAGTCCTGTTTGGGCTAAAATCAGTGATTCAGTAAGAGTAAAGCATCTAGAAAATACCAGCCAAACCTGCAATTCTCTTATGAAGTGGTAAGTGGAGAGAGAGGAAGAAAGAAGAGAAATACCTGAGTGATGATACGAATCTAATTAAAATTTTCCCAGAAAAACAAAATGCTTACTTTTTAATGTGAGGCTACATATGCATCTTTATTCATATTTTGACAATAACTTACAAGCCACAAAATTATCCAATGCTAACTCTTGACCAACAGTCAACTTTAAACCAAACACTTCGATCAGATAATACTTCAAAAATCTTATAAACTCATTTGCTGATGTTTATAGGTTTATCAACTAGTTTAGACACAAAATCTTACAGTCTGAGCGATGTTGTTTTAAGGGATGAACATAATGTTTGAAGAGTAACAATGAATGTTGGCAGCCTTATTTAAAGTGCAGAATTTTTGTGTTATATCAAACCCACATCTTAATTGGTCACTTGAAATACACCCTTTCAAATAAAGTGTTAGGATGCCTCTCCACCCTACAATCCAGAACAGCTTCCAGGAAAATTTGGAAACATAAACATAACTACTGAAGCAATTCTATTGAATCAAAAAAATTATCTGGAATAGCACAAAAATCTAAAGGGCAATCAAATCAAAGGAAAGTACATCCTGATATACTCATGGTAATTTTGATTTGTTTTGGGAGTAAATGCGTATTTTAGGATATTTTTAAACTTCATTAGTGAGCAAGCAAGCTCTCTCTGTTCCATTGACTCAGAAACAAAACCAAGCAAACAAGCACAACAAACAAGCAAATACAAATATAAAAATAAGAATCCTGGTGTTGAAAAATTAGATTTACAAAAATAATTACTGTTTCCCATTTTTCAATGGTAGACACAACAATTTATTTATGTTCTGTGGATCTCCATGGTTACTCTTTGGCACTTCAAGTGGACATGGCAGAGGTAGTTGATCTCCTTTCCAACCATCTGCATCCACAACCATATGCACTTCTGGAAGAGGATAGAGATGCTTCTCCATTGTGTGACATGATCATGGTGATGTTTACATCCCTTAACCTCCTCTTTTAAACTTTTGATGCATCTGCTTATCAGTATGGCACACTGTGAAACTGGCATTAAGCCATCAGACAAAGAATGACACCATATGAACTGGAAGTTTTCTGCCAGCTAGCCTGTACACGCATTTAATATTAATTGCTGTCAGTGATCCTACAGCCAACTCTTTTGGCATTGTCGTAAATATTGAGCATCTCACTTCTGAGAATAATCATCTGTGTTGCTCCATGTGTTTGTTCTCATAGTTCACAAATTATTAAATGAAGCAGAATCAAGATTGCCAGTAGATGATCTAATATTTGAAAATTTCTCTCCTGTCTAAATGAATATATGGAAATTATTAAGCTACGCTTGTCTACACCAAATTTTATAGCTCTTTTTATATGTGCTATTATTAATATCTCTCTGGAATAAGTTGGGAGAGATACTGCTTGTTTATTTAAGTTCAGATGAATAGAAGTTTTCTGAAACACTGAAGGATTAATATGGCTCTTCAAGCTATGATACAATACATGCTTTTCTTTTATTGTTTGTAATTTCAGTGGAAGTCACTGACATAAGAACCTGAAACATCTAAGCTAGTTCAAGACCTTTTAAGCCTATAATTTTATAACGGCAGAATTCCCTAAACAAATATATATGATGTGTGGTCATTCAGAACACAAACAAAACAACAAATAGCAAAAATAAAAATTATTTCATGCAGCTTGTGTAAGTTATTTTGTGTAAGTTCTGCGTAAGCAGAAAAACACCTCTGGCATTATGAATTTGGTATGCATAAAGGCCAAGGATTCTTAATTTAATTGTAAAATCATATCTGTGCAAGCAACTTTTTTTTCTGATATAAACCTGGAAACCTCACCACAGAAAAT
Organism: Coloeus monedula; assembly: GCF_965178545.1. Taxonomy (NCBI): domain Eukaryota; kingdom Metazoa; phylum Chordata; class Aves; order Passeriformes; family Corvidae; genus Coloeus; species Coloeus monedula. The sequence goes on along the minus strand of NC_138782.1, from coordinate 91,462,174 downwards.
ACCTATACACATATGAAACTTTATTCCAGTATTCATACTGATGAATTTGGTATGATTGATCATATTTATATATCATCATTTGTGAGGGAAAATTTGTTATAATCTAGCTTCAGTGGTTTTTTCTTAATTATATCAGTATCTGAACCTAGAGAGAATGGTGAAAAGTAAAGTAAATTCTAGTAAGCAATTTTGTTACTGGCACAAGTTCTATATTTCTGTAAAAAAATATCCTCAGGTACAAATCAAAGAAAAAAACCAGAACTAGATGAAAAAATAGACATGTGTTTCCAAGGTTAATACTTAGGTATTTTTAATAAATACCCTACCTATTATTCCAGAGCCTTTAGGTTGTCTTAGGCAGTGTCTGACCTCCAGAGTGGTAACATGAATGATTCTGCCCTAATAAAGTTTTAAACACTGAAATCTGCCACTGCAAATATAACCAGGGAGATTTTTTAATAACATCCAGCATACTGAGAGGCTACTTGAAAGAAATAAGAATGGTGAAGTTAGAAATGACGAAGTTTCCATATCTCTACTAGCAAACACAGAGGACAGCTATAAAATTGGTTTTTACATCCTGATTGTGTCAGTGTTTACTCTTATTACTGTTATACACTTGCTAATAGGGGAAATGAGATAATCATTGTACCTTATTGAGAATGCAGTTTTCATGAATGGAAAGTGGACTTTTCTTTTGTATAAAATCCTATTTCTTGATTAATAATTTTACCAGCTCGTAATAGTTGATCTTTGTTTTCATTTTATTTTAATGAAGACCTCAACAATGTAGATCCTAATCTGCATTGCTCTATATATAATTAATGTTTCAAAGCTGTGAAGTGCATTGACTTGTAATAGGATGTTACTTATTAAATAACATTTTTGGAATATTGTTATTACAAATATGCTTTGGAAAATATGCTTTACAATGTCACTATGTCCAATATAAACCCATAAAATAGTTCTATGAAAGGCAGAATTACTACTGTCCTTTTCCCATCCTCTTTGTCCCTTAGTAATGCAGAAGCTTCCTCGTTCTTTTAACAAATTAACATGCCAGCTCTATTACCATATGCAAATATGGGAGAAAAAAAAAAGAAACGAAAAATTGTCAAGGTGTATGAATGTGTAGGAGGAGGCAATGATAACACCATTGAAACTGGCTTCATACTGAAATCAAGTGACATGGAGAAAAGACCAGAAAGCTTAACCTCTTAACCTCTGGTGCTTGGAGATTAATGTGAAACAAGCTCTACATCTCTGTAGATCTGGGGACATCTGCTCTCTACATACCCTATTTGTCTCCCTCTCTCTTAAAGGGCATTGGCTCTGGCTACAGTGCTGTGGTTTCCAGACCATATTATATTCAACAGCAGGCAAGAGTTCAAAATCACTTCATTTGACAGTATTGGATTGCCATGGCACAGGAACCCCAGGCACAACAAAAATGTTTGAGAGTTTCTGTCAGCTGAGATATTCCTAAGAGAAAACAAAACAAAACAAAACCCTCACTTTAGCCTGTTGAAAAAATCATCAATAAAGAGTGACTGCTGCAAGAAGAGAAAAATAAAAGTGAGAAGCAAAAATAATTAAAATGTGGAAATATCCCAGAACAAATAAACAGCCAGATATTGCATTTTACTATTCATGAAAAAAGAAAAGCATATGTAGTATTGAGAGCAAACTGCATCAGTTCATCAGTGTTATTCAGTGTGAATAGGTTGAGAAATTATTTTTGCCTATTGTTGATTTAAAGTGCTGAACCGACATTTCAAGTATTTAGCATGTTCTGGATTTAAGCCCAAATAGAGCCACAGATGTTAGCGTGCCAGTTCGGCATGTCTCTGGGTGTTTTATTGGATCAGAACTTCAAGTTCTGTGGCTCATTAGAGAAATTTCAGCAGTTTCATATTCAACAGTGAATTCCAGTGACAGACCTTTGTGCTGTAAGACCTATCAAAATTTTTCTTTTTGAATCATTATGAAGATGAGTTTGTTTTGTTTGTCTAAGTGTTCAGTTACTCACTGCACAGTTATGCTTCCCAGGCAGAGCAAACAGGGGACATGTAGCTTCTTGACCTTTTTACAAAGATCCCTTTCAAAATGCAGAGTTTTAAATTGATAGCAATTTTGTTCTTAGAGGGCCTCTGCACCAAATGATATTTTTGTATACTAGAATCCTGCAGACCCTCATCTCTGAAGAATATTCACAGAAGCAAACACTGACCTCTTAAGGCGAATCTCCCTGGATTTCTTCAGTTAGCAAGAGAAAAAGATATATTTTCTAGAGGAAAGTTCACAGTGGTTGATTTAGACACCTCCTCTGAATCACTCTTCCACAGACCTGTCCTTGTGCATGGATTACTGAGGAAGTCATGGGAAATTAGTCTCATGAGGCCAGTTAGTCTTTATGATTACTGCCTGTAGCCTTATATTTTATCTATATATCATGAATCACAGCTGAGCTGGTGTTGCCAGGTGATAAGACTTGGACCATTAGTTCAGGAGACAGTAAAATACTTCTACTTCATATCACTTTCTTTGTAACATTTTATGAATGACTGTTAAATAAAAAAGTACACATTTCTTTATTTAAATAAATATATATGTGTTACAGTTTACTCAGAAATTATAGTAATATACATTCAATGTTCATATATATTTGCAGTTCTGCACAACCGCTCAAAGTGTGCTAGCAGTATACTGAAAACATACAGTTTTGAACCAGAGCCACAGTCATGAGGGCAGTAGTTGTTACTATTACTTAAAAAGCATGAAGATTTGTATCAGAGTCAAAAGCTTATCATCTTTAGAATATGAGAAGAAAAAGTTTGCAATAATGACAAGTAAAAGTGTGGGTCCACAATAAGCAATATTATAATAGGATCATAGCAGTTATTCTGTTGTTTGAAACCTAGACAGATTATCAAAATTATACATGCATGAAAAATGTAGTACTTTCCCTAAGCTTCATCCTTACACAGTTGTAAAAATGTAAGTCATTTCAAAGAGGCAATTCACAGCTTTTGAACAAAACATTCTTTCTGAAATGCTCTTCCCCACAAAAGTGATTACTGATGAAGCTTGTGGATGGTGATTACACACGTAATATATGAGCAGCATTTTCTGTTTTCAGAGAAGTGTTTCATACAAATCCAATGAAAAAGACCTACATGCACATACTTTTGAATGTAATTTATTAGACTACATTTTCCAAAACAAAAGCATTATAATGCATACAAACTATAATTTATGTACAGAATAATCCACCTTCTATTAGTTAGAAAAATTAGCAATGGAAAATTCCATTCTCACGTGTATGAACCTGATTCAACAACACATTTCTAACATCAAGGTGCAGAGCCATCAGAATTTTTACCAACTGTTTTGTCTTACCCTGTAATGACACCTCTTCACTTTGAAATGAAACAAAACAGAACCAATCACAAGAAAACAAACCATAACAAACACAGCATTTTCTTCCTCAGTCTGTGGACACCTACATTGCAGTTAGCTGTATGAATTCATTGCCCAAAGACATATTAGGCTTTATTTAGTTTAAGCACCATTATTCGCTTGGTTACAGAATCTTATATTTCAGCATGGATCAGAAAACTGATAGGAATCTTTCATCCTTGCACTGAACTTCATATTACCATGTATATCCTAGGACTTTCCAAATAAGGTAGTTTCACATCAAGTTAAGAAATATCCTGTCCTTAAAAGTGCATGTCACGAGAACCTCATAGTTCTGAGATGAGGTTGATGAATATAAGAAATGTACCAGAATATCTACTTTTTATAGGAGTTTCCATCTAAGTATATAAACATTATGTATATAAAAAAATTGCTCTGCTATTTGCCACTAACCTGATGAAAATAAACTAGTAATCTTACTAAAATCCTGCCAACCTACAGAACTACTGGAAGGAAAACCAAAGCAAACAAAACCTAACAAGTCAACAAACACCTCTTTGGTTATAACAAACTAGGAAAAGACAGATTTTTGTGCCATGACACTGATAGAATATCTTTACCTTTAGACGTTGTATTGCAGCAACAAGACATAAATGTGAAAAGTATTTCTCCTGTTTGGATAACTTCAGGTTTGATTCAGATAACTGCTGACACAGGTCTGGCAGTGTTGTCAGCCAGTCATGGTGCCCAGTCAGCTGGTCACTTTTTTACCCATCTAAACTCAAGAAATAAGAGCTAGTATACGCCACCATGTATTGTGATGGAAATAATACCTGGTTGTACTAGTTTGAAAAACAAACCAGTGGGAGGCACCAAGTCAGAATAACAATTTAATGGGGAAGTTAAAGAAAAAGAAAGAAAAAAAACCTAAAAGAAAACACTAGTTCAAACTGACAGAGTCAAGGTACAACCTGAGTCCCTGTTAGGCAGGGTGGTGGTAGCAGTCTGATAGAATGGTGGCTGCAGTCCTCTGAAGCGGTGATCCTGTAGAAAAAAAGGGGTCTGCTCTTCCTCAGAAGGTCCAGTGGTGGCTGTGTAGCGCCTGTCCTCTGGAAATCCAGTGGAAAAGGGTTGTCTCTGGTGTTCAGAGTCTCAGATTATATCCAGGATGGGATGCTTGGTTCCTCCCTCTGGGTGGAGCATCTCCCAATGGGGTAATGAGTCATGAGGTGAAGTGTTGATGAGGCTCATTAACAGAAGATGGTCCGGAGGGAGTTATCTGTGAGTCATGCGGCAGGACAACGATGGGCAATTAACAGAGAGTCTGGGTGGAGGAGGCAAGGAAACACTGCCCCACCTGATCTCAACAGCTCATGAGGATGGTAATAGAATACACTGCAACCCAGGACACTGGTGAACAGTAGTTAAAAGACACAGCAGAAATATGCACATCATTGACCACTAGAAATAAGTTGGGTTTTTTCCCACAAAGCAAACTGTGTCCTTCAATGAGAATGGCCACATTCACCTTGATCTGACTGTACACCATATATCACACTGCTGCAATATTGATACCAGCAAGTATCAGCTCACTGAAGGGCTATGTCTTAAAATGACCAGAGAAAATCGTTATCTACAGGAGAGATCAAAGGTTATAGATCATCCTTTGTATATGAGATGTTCATGAAACAAAACACTGTTTGCTATTTCTTATTTTTATGCAAAGCAACTACAAAAAGAAAATCATGTTCTGCACAAATTGAACTAATATGAGCAAACTGGCTAGAAGCACGGTTGCAAAGAATACAGCTAACGTGTTTCCTTTATCCGATTTCTTAATGTCCAAAACCTGTGCCAAGCAGGTTGTAAAGCTGTCCTTTGCTCAAGTCCAGTTGATATGCTGATGTACAGGATAAGAAAATAGGTGCCATCTTATTCCCTAAAGAATAGCTTTATCCATGCTCATTTGGATTGGAGCTTATTGCCTCATAGAAAGCAAAAGTCGATATTACATATTACAATTCCACATGAGAATTCACAAGTGGGAGTAGTAAACCCACTTTTTCTTCAACATGATCTAATAGCTTGACCTTTATTTAAGATGAAATTTACATGAATGACCTTAGAATTTTGTAATTTCTCTTTATCCCCATAGTTTGTGTACCTACTTTAAATTCTAACTAACTAATTTTCTGTTTCAACTTACTTTGTCATAGCTTGAAACTTGATATGAAAATTGATTTACTTAACCATAAGCAAAAGGTAAACAAGGAATTAAAATAGTAAGAATTTTAAATCGAGGACTATAGAGATTGAGGTTAAATTTAATGATCAGCTCTGTAAGATATAATTCATTAAGTTGCACAAGTTTGTTTTAAGTTTCAGAAGTTTGTAAGTGATTTAAAACTAAATGAAGTAGAATAAACAATGCTATCTACAATTGCATTTTATTTATTTTATTTATATCTTCAATTGTTAGTGGTAATTCTAACCACTAATATTCTTTGCAATTAATGTAAGTATAATATCATTCTCACTTTTAAATTACCAGCTGTATTGTCTGGTTAAATGATTAACAATTTAATATTAAATTACCAGTACCTCAGAAATATAGAAATTCCACTGATGCATACAAAGAAAAGCACTGACTGTAAGAGAAAATTTAATTAAAATAAGAGGATGATTTTGCTTTCAAGTCCTCTTTTGGAAATAAAAACTGAATATTCCTAGGATCTGCCAAGTACTTGTAGATCTAGGTTATTTGCATTTGAATCTTTATTAATACCAATGAGAGAAACTTGCTGATTCATCTCATCTTCTGTTTGCATTTGGATTTCTGCAGAACTGAATCCTGACCCCGTAAAAATTTCTAAGTTTAACAGATGTGGGCACACTGACGTCAGCAGGACCATTATTTTAGAAAGCCAAGCATCTGCATAAACATCTGTAGATTCAAAGCTGCAAAAGGTCAAAATCAATCCCTCTCTTATTTGTCAGCATGTTGCCTAGAAGGCCATTAAATACCAAGACAAAACAACATACAAAATCTGATGCTGATAAAACAGAAAGGGGTGATTGAGGAATGTTTTAAAATCCCTTATTAAAATAAATCTATAGTCAGAGCAACAGAAAATCTGAGAATAAAGAGTCTAGGCAGTAATATGCTTTACAAGTCAAAAAGTAACAGTTTGCTTAGGCATCATCATGAATTTTACAGGAGTGTTGAAGCTTCTTTTCCTGATCATATGAAGTTCTTCCTTGCTGGATGATATGAATTCATCTGTTAGCTGCTAAAAAATGCATCAAATAAAAATACCTCTGAAGAGCACACCTTTTTTTCCATTGAGCTAGATTTCACAAGAGTGAGACATTCCTAAAAAATATAGTGTGCTCTGATTTATGCAGCTTCAATATCATGATATATTAACAGTGTGTATGGAAATAGCTCTGAGAATAAAGTTTGAAATTTTCTGTAAATGGTCTTCATAGCACATTATTTGACAAATATTTTGCTTCTCATTTTGAAAACAAAAAGCCCTAAACTTGTAATTTTACTCGTAAGAGGACAATGTTCACTTCAGTCCTATAACCTGTTTACCTCAACTTGCATCAATACTATAAAAAAGCATTACCAAATATTATATTTTATTTATTTAATATATTTATGACACTCTATGCTGCATTTTAAATGCAGTCAAACCTCAAGGGTGAAATGTTAAACCAAACACAGACGTTATTTTCTTTTAATGGTAATTAAATACATAACATTGCAGGATATCAGGGTCATTAATTTCATATAACCAGTTCTGGAGTAGCTTTCCCTATACAATTATTTGTTGATTTTGTTTTCTTAAATATTTTCAACTATGCTGTCAGCTATAGGCAGCTTCACTGGGTTGTTGCACTATTCTATATAAGGAACTGACCCATGTATGTATAGTCCTGAGACCTCTGACACCATCCTGCCCCTGTGTACTTGCATGCCTCTGCTCCTTTACATGCTGGGTTCTCCACTACAGTCTTGAGATGGTTCACTTTTGCATACATTCCTATTCTGGAGTCTGATTCTAGTTTCATTCTATGCTCTGGGGATTTCTAAGCTTACTTGTATATGCAACTGTAGCCCTTTCTCAACTACTTATTATTGATATGTAATTACAGCAATATTAATGGCAATCATCAAAGCTGTTCACTTAAATTCATTTGATTCTCTCAACAGCCTTTATTAAAACACTGAATTCACAGTACTAGTGATTGAATTTATAATAATCCTAGAGGCGTGAGCATTATACAATTAATACTGAAGCAGCTGACATTTTTAATGTTATACAACTAATGTCCAAAGCTGCTGTTTCTCCATTCTCTAATACTTATGCTCATTTAGAGCTGAAGAAACAGGAAGTACATGACAAGTTAATGGCAGTTAAAGCTCCACCTTTTAATGCTATAAAAAGAAGAATCTCTGGGGGGAAAAACAAAAAAAGAAAGGAAAACAAAACAATAGATTGATTTTATTTTTGCTACAGGATTACTCCAAAACATCAAGAATAGGTATTGTGTAATCTGACCAGTTTAAGATATATTTAAGAAATATGTGCAGTTTAATCACCTAACTAAACTCAAAACTTCTTTTTTTTATGTCTATATTTTTTTGTGACATAAATGACCGTAAACATCATGAGCCATTAACTCTTCTTAAAAATGTGTTCCAGTCCTTCTAAGGCTAGGAAAACCTATAGGTATTTGCTGCAAAATTCTTGCTTTCTGCAAGATGAAGCAACCTGAAGGTCAGTTATTTTCTGAATCTTATTTCATAGGACCACTATATACTGTATATTACAAAATACAACCTGCTTATCATAGGTCTAGTACTACTCCCACTGAAGTAGCTAGGCATTTACCCATCAACTCCAGTGGGAGTTCAATGAGACCCTTAAAATAAATTCTATTATATTTTCTTAATATTTCTGTCCTCCTCTAAGGTCATCTGCCCTGTGTAATGAGAAACTGAAATACTTACAAAAGTGTAGGAGAGACACTATTTATATTGCATAATTTAAATTCCACAGTCCTCTAATTTTACATTAAAACTTAAGACAATGTCAAGTACTTCTTGAATAGAAGCAATTTTAACTGTTTGTTTGAAGATACTGACTAACCAAAGATTTTATCATGTCTTCTTGCTGTTTTTCTGTTCTGTAAACAATAATCCTTCTTATGAGTTTCAAATTAGTTTTAAATTAAGGTACTTGCAATATTTTCTGTTCACATTAATCATTTTTAATTACAATACTGATGTAGAGAATACACTGGCTATCATTTATACTGATTCTGATCTCAGAAAAAGTATGGAAAGACATGGACTTTCCATAATTCCTGTCGACCAGTTTTTATATGGCACGCCCCATTCTCTTTCTAGTTCTGCAGGAGTAGCCAGTCACATTTCAGCATTGATTCTGGGTTCCATCTATAGTAAGAGGGACACTTTATGACGCAACACATTGAATGCCTGGATTTCAAGGTGTTGAATTGTACCTCAGCAATTCTGCTTGTGCTTCACTGGTTATAAATGGCACTTAGGTTATCAGCTCAGGTATCAGTGTCTGCATCAATTGTAACTTAAATTTTTGAAGCTAAGAACCTAGGTTCTTAGCATGCATTTTGGGTACTTGTCAACTTTGTTCCCCAGAGCTGATAAGAATCAACAACGTCATTCACAGACCTTGGTTGTGATTATGCCCAGGTACTGGGAAAACTATGAAAAATTGAAAAAAATGAATGAATTTCTATACTTGAAAGAGTTTTACATTTAAATTTAAACAATGTGCTTAGGAACTGAATTGAAATATCCAAATATTGGAACTTCACTGAAAATGAAAATACACAAGTTACATTTTTCATATATTGTCAAAACCACAGTAGCTTAAAAAATATTGTTGAAAGTGATGACATTAAATTTTTTTACCAAAGGAGAACGAAAAAAAATCTGTCTTGAGAATATGAACGTTTTAAATAAATTGTCCTATTGGAAGTGTGAGCTGCTTTTAGTCGGAGAAGTAATGTTTAATCTTGGTGTTTGTGTGATTGTTTAGTTAAAGAAATAACAACAAAATTTACACTCCCAATATTTGAATTATTGGTGCCCTATCCACTGAATCAATCATAGTATAACTCATGGTTCCAATTGTTTGGAGCAATATTCTGAGTTTTCAGGTAATTGTGTTTTGCACTGCACAGGTTATTTCATTTTTGAAAGATCTGTTTCTGAAAGTTGCTCATAAAGTCAATATCCATAACTACTGGTCCTGGTTCTTCCATTTTCTTTCAAAAGAACACTTTCTGTACAAGGCATAAGAAAAAGAGGAAGTATTCCTTTGCATTACATTTTTCTTAGCAATCTTAGTATCACTCTAGAAGAATTAGGTGAATAGGCTCCAGACAGTTTGTGGAGAGTCATTGCCTCTTTCCTTTTGTGACACAGCTTTTACATGTCACACAGTTTCTTCATGAAAAACAATTCATTGCCATGGAGTATATATCATCATCATCATTGTGAGAAATGAGACAACTCTTAAAAAGATTAATTTATTGAAAACAGAAAAATTGAAAAATTACAGAAATCAGAAAAATATAAAAATTTGGGATCCTATGGCTCGGTAGATGGTATGCCCCAGGAGCACAGGGATATGAGATCTTCTGGCTGAGACAGCACTAGACCTCAGGTAGAGAAAAAAACTTGCAGTGCTGGGTTGACTTTAAAAAATTACTAAAAGCCCCTTAAAAGGGGTAAGGCTTTTAATGCCCAGCACCGACGTCTCCCACAGCTAGTCTGGAGAGAGCAAGAGGGGAAGAGAGAAGAGAACCCACCTCTTTGCTTCGTCCTTTTTATAGTTTTTCCTCCGCCCCCAGTCCACCCACAGTCCACCCACAGCCCGCCCCTTCGGTCCAAGGCGATTGGTGCTTTCCCTTTGATGGATCATCTCTGTCCACCAATGGCTCATCGTTGTCAAGGGGGGGGTGGTATCAGTTAGAGATAAGGGAATACAATACTTTCATTAAAATTCAGGTATTCAGGTTGCCATGGGACTTGCCTGCAGAATAAAGGCCGTGGCTAAAAATAGCTGCTGGCTATTAAGACTGGGTGGGGTTTTGGCCTTGGAATCAAAATGCAAGTGAAACACTTACAAAAAGTATTAAAATACATCCAACACACCTCAAAACACTTGTAAAAGTATACAGTAAACACAGGAAATGTAACTCTTATGGTGTACCAGTGGTTTGAATTTTGAGAAGGGGCAAGTTTGTGATTTTTAACTGGGAAAATTTTAACTGGGAAGGGTGCAACTCTATTAATAAACTTTAAACAAATGGAAACACTGATAATGGAACTGGATTTTTGTACCTGGGCTGATGGGTTAATTGTAACATTCAATTTAAAAATAATTAACTCAAAATTAATTACTTAAAGCACTTAATATGCAAAGACCAAGCACAAATAGGGATTTCATGTATGACAATCATCTTTGTCTCTTTTTAATGATAGTAACATAAATGGGTTCATGCACTTTTCAATTTCCTGTCTCTTGTCCATCATACAAATGAAAGCAAAAACATTTGCATACGCTTTATATTTTAGTTGAAGCAGCAAGATTACTGAGAACTCAGATTTTTATCCCTAATCCTCAATTACTGGTTTCTTTGGAGGCCAAAATGGACTGATAATCACTATAAAGTCTCACTAGACAACCTCACAGTTCCCAGAACACTGGAGATTTACGGTTGCTTTCACTAATGAGCATCTTTGAACTAGGCAAATGTGAGCACCAGTGTTCATTTATGGGGAAAACAATGAAGTAAAAACCCTTTTGCTCATTCAAGAAATACCCAGGCAAGCTGGAGCCATATTTTAAAAATAAGTTGAATGAGAAACAGTTGGGAAAGGCATACATAGCACCACATCTTTCCATGAAGAATAGAGAAAAGAAGTTTTAAAACTTAATTTTGGAAACAGTAGTAGTTTGGATGTGTTTCCAAAATGCAGTCAACAGCCTTCTGCAGCTTTCTGTCATCCTATGGAATTGTGATAGCCTCAAATACAGACTGTACTAGTTTTGAATAATTTTTATTTTCCTTGCACTACCTATGTCTCTTGGGCTGACTAGCAAGCAAAAATTTAGTCCTTCATAGTCTCATATTTGGTTTAAACGTTGTCTGCATATTTATACTTTACTTGAAATTTCAGAGGGAAAAAATGCAACTACATAAGGAAAATGCCAATACAGTAGAAATGTAGCAATATTAATACAGTAAATGCTGCTATTAATAATAACAACACATTAAACCGAGTTATTAGCTTTGCTTATAAACTCTTTTAAGTTATCTCACTTTTTTATGGGCAGTATATTTTGCCAACATTATCTTACCTAAAAATTGTTGTCTTATTGCAGTTTGCCATTTACTAGTTCTATTCCCTTGGTTGTTATACGTTACTTTGATAGCTGACACCACATCATTCAGAGATAAATCTATAAAAAGCTCAATGTCTTTTTAAAGAATATAGTCTCTCCTTGATGCATACATATATCTCCTAAAAATGTTAACGGTCTTCTATGAAGTCATTGATAGAGAACATAATTTAAGAACACTAAATATTTCCATATTATGTAGATAACAATCATATCTCAAAGTGCTTGATTCTAACTTTATTTACAAGGCAGCTCTGAAGTTAGGGTAGTTTGATGTTAAGATTCATTATTCAGCTACTGAGGGAAAAATACCAGCTAACATACTAGACTATCTACAGAAATTATCGGCCATCTTGATTACCCTCAACTCCATCACAGCTATCTTTTATCTATGTTTTTAATTTCATAAAACCGGGACAGATCTCGCTTAAGTAAGTCTTTTTCAACATAGCATATTCTTCATGAGAATACAAAGGAGAGGAAAGGGAATCTAAAATATGGTCTCATCTTGTTTTCAGTCCTTCCCAAACTGTTTGTAAACTCAAAATTTTGCTTTTACATTCATGAATATTAGTTCTGCTGAAGTCGGTGAGTCATATTTCTGCTTATGTAACTGCATTGAAATCAATGGAATTAAATCAGAAAAAAAGGGCCAAACAGAAGCTTCAGCATGTGTCTTGGAGCAGAATACTCATCTTCTAATGAATCACTATTGCATCTGTATGCCAATTTGACCCAAATGGTTATTTCATGAATATACATATGAGTACGAGAGAAAAATTTGGAATTGCAATTATAATTCATTTCATATTGAAATAAGTGATTCAGCAGGTGCGGTATACTTATTCTGCCAGGTAGAAATACATGTGTATCAATAAGGAACATAAAACTCAGAAAAAAATGCTTCTATTTAATGAATTTATATGAAGATCATGGCTAAGTCCTCGGTGGTGTACTTCACTTCCACATACCATGAGGAACTCCCTTTGTTTACTGTCTTTTCTTCACTTCTCCAAGTTTTTTTCTCTGTTTAACTGAGTTTTTCTCATGCTCTTTACAATATTCCTTCTCCTATCCCTGAAACAGAAATTCCACTTTAATATTATTTTAAAAACCACAACCTAAGTACTGCAGGTAGCTTAGGAGAATACCGTTGGAGGATCCATAATGTTCCTGTGGATAGCTGTGTGGTTGAGAGCAGTCTGAAACTGGAGCGGATCTGTGAGCCTTGTGACCTTATACTACACAAGACTCAGCAACTAGGGAGCCCTGGCATCCGGAGGCCAGTCACTGGGCAGACTGGAGGGATCCACACTGCAAATGCAGCTGTGTATTTCCCATAAAGGGACCTCCATTCTGATCAGCTAGAGGGGGAACAGGATGAGGGCACTGGTGCTGTTTGTGTGAGTGCTGAGTGTGTTACCTGTGTTCATTTGTGTGTCCAGCCATGTGTATCTGTAGTGTGCCTGTAGGGAACACAGTCGTCTACCAGCTGGACCTGGGGAGATGGAGCTGTGGCATCCTCAGCCCCATCAGCCTGCTGGATTCAGGAGCTCCAGACGCTCTTATTACTGATTTTGTGCTATTTCTGTAAAAGTACCTGCAACTCCCATATTCCAATTCTGAAAAATTTTTTGTACCTCCCATATTCCAATTCTGAAGAATTTTTATGCATTAAACTTTGAAAGAGATGCTGCAGCATTTGCATCTTAATACCAAGCACTTTTAGTTAATATAGGTTATTTTTGCTTCAGAAATAGCCATAAAGTATACAAAGAAAATTGCTTTTCCTTAAATTATTTTTCCTATAAGTAACAATTTTAAATTGATCTCAAAGTTCTAAACCTCCTGTAGTTATTTACATCAATAAAGTCAGAATGTGCTGTGGATTACACATGGTGCTAGATCAGAATAGCACAGCGGATGCAGAAAAGCAAAAAATATTATCTGTTCATAATTTTTTCAGTAAGTATTAATTCGATTTGCCATTTATACTGATAATAGCAGGCAGTTTATTTAGCAAAAAATATTATCTGTCTATAATTTTTTCAATAATTATTAACTCGATTTACCATTTATACTGATAATAGCAGGCAGTTTATTTAGCCGTTGTAGCCTAGTAGATGCTACAAAAGAGACCTCTAGCAGCATCTGTAAATATTTATGCATGAAGTATTCACTTGGGTTTGATGACCACCAGGGTATCTTAAGCCATCCATGGATATTTGCTTCTGAAATAACATATTATTTCACTAGTCTTTATAGCACTCTTGCAGTGAAAGGAGGAGTTTTTCTGAAGATACATTAAGTGAGCATCAAATCATAAGTATTTTCAGTGAAGAAGGGTATGGTCACTCCCTACATAAAGTCTTCAGGGTGGTGAATTCTGTAGTGACGACTGCAGTAAAAAAAAAAAAAAAAAAAAAAAAAAACCAGCAACTCGAAATCAATCCTCCCAAACAAACACATACTGATGTTGGGAGGAGAGCGTATACTTTCTTTGAATGACTCCATACAAGTGTCCAGGAAAGCTAGAGAAAGGTAAAAAACACATTCTTGAAATCTAATGTATTCAGGTAACAGTCAAAGTGTTAATGCATTTGTAATTCTACTGCAAGCTTGTTGATATAGAGTTTATGTAGTTCCAGTATGGTCTAACAGAAAGAGAAAACCATGCTGGCATAGTTGCTTTAACTATATGTTTGCCTTCCAACATAGTCTTTCCTGTATCCATATTCATGTCTGCAGAGTACCTAACAGGTAGGAAATTGTGAAAAACCATTATAACTTCTCGCAGCATTCCAGAAACATTAAGAAGCATAAACTCTCTACAGCAACGAGGGCATACTGAGCAAGAATACTGGTTACAGACACCTTAATGATGTAAGTTTCTCCTGGCCAGCTAATGTGTGCTGATAGCAAGAGCAAATAAACACCTCAGGTTCCCACTGCTTGTTTTCAGAAGAACAATAGGAAAATATATTCAGCTTGTAATGACTTAAGACAGTTCAGGAAAATTCTGATTTCTTCCCAGTCCTGGCAAGTGTTTGATTAAAGGACTGTATCCCTGGAAAACATTGATTATTTTAAAAAATTCTGCCAGAGAAAATCAGTTTCTATTGGTTCTTGAAAAACACCAAGCCTTTAGGAAAAACCATTTATTTTATTCTAAACTCTTAAAATGAAAGCAGCTACCTCCTCAATTATGTATTTGGTTTTTTGTCTTTTCCATTGCAACATCTGGGTTTTCCTATGAGACACACAAAGCCCTTAGCTAACAGATCTGTCCTGTGCCCTCTTACATTCTGTTAATGAGTCTACAAGTTCCTATCTACTTGTACAAGAATTGCAGAACTACAGAACTACAGCTTTCATGGACTGACCCTTACCTCCTCGTTCCCCATCCCCCTGTGCTGCTCTAGGAGGTGGGAAGGGGTAGAAGAGTGAGTGGAGGAGTGAAGTTGAGTCTGGAAAAAGGAGGGCTGAGGGAAAGGAAGGGATGTGTTCTATGGTGGATCCGATAGAGCTCCTTCCCCTTGAAGGCGCTGCAGCCCGTGAAGAACCCACACAAGAGAAGAAGAGCAGGACATGAAGAATGGAGCACCAGAGGGAAACCTTTATGTCCTGGCTGCAACCACACTGCCTGCTGTCTCACTGAAAGCACTGAGTGCAACTTGCAGCAAGAACAAGCAGGGAGAGGATGATGTCTGGACTGAAGCTGAGCCTGGGAAAGGAGGAGGAAAAGCTGTTTGCCCTTAGTGTGTAAATGTTTGATTAATTTTTTTTTTTTCATTCTGTTTTGTTTCCCACTACCTGAATCAGTAATTAAATATATTTATTTTAATTGGCAATAACTTAAGTTAATTGTTCCAAGTCAAATCTGGTTTGCCTGCAACAGTAATGGTAATCTCCTGAATTTCCTCTTCCTTATCTTGCTCCCATTCTTCCTATTTTCCCCCTCTGTCCTGATTAGGGGGAAGTAAGTAAGCAGCTGGATGGGCCTTTGACTGCCAGCCAGTGCATATGCACCACAGAGTAAAATTTTATTTTAGAGCAGCTATAATTTAAAAAGCAGATGTGAAAAACTTTCTATTTTCATCCTTGATGAAACAAATTCAGCTATAAAACACAAAAAAAATGGACTCTGTCTGGGGAGAAAGTATCTTTCCTTGGCTACTTATACTAAACAAAGCATTCTTACTAATGATAGAGAGTAGAAGTAAATGAACCAATCTAATAAATCTTTACATGATGGAGGAGAAGTGGTGCAAAACACAAATGAAATTTACTGAGATCCAACTTCTCATGAGTAAACAGCTAGAAGACTGCACAAAAACATTTATGAAGCCCCAGTATTTTTTAGCTAGACTGTGAAAAAGCTATCAGTTTCAATAACGTACTAACGGGATACAGGAAATAACGAGAACAGAAAGCACTGCAAGTATATCACCAGTTACTAATTATGAGCAGCTGGAAAACAGACATTATCATAAGTAGCCACAACATAAACATTATATATATATATATATATATATGTATATATGTATACAGTGACACAGACCAAGTACAGCACTTTGCTGCCCAGCTTAAGCCTCTTCAAGTAAAAGAAATCTGAGTTTCACTCTGAAGAATATTACCATTTCCCCCATCTCTTTTATGAGCAATTCTTACAGTAAATAAGTCTTCCATGTTGCTTTAGTCTCTGAGGACCTGGCTGACTCAAGATACAAGAGGAAAGATTGTTATCAGAAGACCAAAAGAATAGCTTACGAGATCAGCGAGGATGGCACTGCCCTTAGGATGATGATGTTTTGCATTTTCCTTCAGTATTCAGAGCTGAGCTTCTTAATTTTTATTAGTACACTAGGATAGCTGAGTTTTTTTCAGTTTTCTATTCTCACTGTATCTTCACTGGATAGTGAATTTTTTTTAGTGAGGATGATGAAACACTGGAACAGGTTTCCTAGAGATATGGTAGATGCCACATCCCTGAAAATATTCAAGGTCAGACTGGACAGGGCTCTGAGCAACCTGGCTGAGTTGAAGATGTTCCTGCTCATTGCAGGGGAATTAAGACTAGATGAAATTTAAACATCCTTTCTAAACCAAACCATTTTATGACTGTATGAAATAACTCATTAAATCCTCACTTTCTCTCAATGTATTGTTTGCACTTGCTGTATGTTCACTTTTCTACAACCTATATTACTGCTCATGTTTACAGTGTCACAATACAAACTCAGTATGAGAACCAGTTGTCCAAGATAAAAGAGTGTATATAACCCCCTTTGACTGGAAGATAGCCTTCACAGATTGATGTTCTAAGGACAAAAACAGAGCACACAGATGATGTCAAAAAGCATGTTTGCAAAGCAGAAACTGTCTCCATCGTTGCTTTTCCAAGATTCCAAGCCTCAAGTAATGAATGCTAGAGAACTATGAAACATATGCCTAGACCCTAATCCTGCCAGAAGTTCTATATTAACCTAATGCTGAAATTATGCAAAGTTCTATGCGTTGATGGATACCTTTTTTAACAGAACCAAGACCTTATGTTCTTCTGCCTGCATTATTTTCACACAACGCTTTCCCTCCAATAATTGTTCCATTTTTAAATATTTACCATCTACCATTTGTCTAAACTAAGAATTAGTTTGATTGCATTTTTACATTAAATCCATTTACAACAGCAGGCCTGTTGCCAACAGCTAAAGTGATCTTTAAAGATAAGGTTTGTGGAAGAGAAGGTCTTTAAGGTTACTCTTTTTTCCCAGTACAGAAATCAAATTGTCCTCCCACTTACTATTCTTTTTAATATCCTAATGAGAGAATTACTATTAATTATGAGATGCAGTGATAGAAACAATGTAAAATGTAAATGTGTAATACAAATCATTGTTATCCATAGATCAAACCCTTAGTTGAGATTTATGTTAATCAATCGATGTGCTTTATATAGTACTTCCCGGTGTAAAATTGAGCATATTGCAATACATCATTACTTAGCTAATTACAGGGTTTTAAAGTTTTCTTCTAAAGAATTCATCTCCACAGAATGCTATCTTTATCACTTTGGTATCCATTAGTGCTGCCATTTCCCATGTATCATGATGCTGTCCTAAGCCAAAATTCTTTGTAGCACTTATGAATCAGATACACAAAATCAGTTCAGGTTAAAACCAATCACCAGTCATTTGCCTGATAAGTTGTCTATCGTCCTTGTTGACTTTTGCTCAAGTTGGCTTAAAAAATAAAATTCAGGAGCCAGTCCTGACTGCATTTGTGTTATCATTGTATGTAAGTTTCAACTTAACGTTTTAAAACGTAGAAGTAATTAACTCCCTTTTCAAATGTGAAAATGACAGACACAAAACATGGTATATTCTTTGACTTTTTTATAATATCCTTATAAAGAACCTGTCCCTTTTTGTCTTCTGTAAGATCTAACTTCAGTGGTAAACAGAAAGTTCCTGTCACTAGAAGCTTGTCAAGCAGACTGAACTGTCTGTATAAAGAACTAAAAGGAGATGATGATATGAAAGGAATATAGCAAAAGTCTACAAACCTGTGAGGGTCATACTGGGCATGGAGGAACTGTTTAGCTGCTTATTCTCTGTTCCATTCCTCAAACGTGTGACCTCCATTTGAAGCTACTAGAATACCGATTCAGACTAATCAAGTGCAACTGAGTCTCCACATCATAGCAAGCAGATCTGCAGTACTCCTTGACAAAGAATGCTGTGGATAAAAAACCTGTCAGTTTAAGGGGAGACTGAACAAGTGTTTGAGATAAGCTGAAGCCAAGTTTAGGATGGCAAAGTGTTGCCTGTCTCATTATAGCTGTACATTTTCCAAATTTATGAAGCAAACACAATGCAAAGTCAATTGTTTTGGTGTAAGTGCATTTCAAATAAATGTTCATTATATCAGAACTTCATTAGCAATATCTGTTGTTATATAATTTAAACATGGTATTTATTAGTTCTTTTTACTCTGAAATATAGTAAGAAGATACATATGACCTTTAAAAACGTTAATGCTCTCAGAATGCGCCAGATGGCTTATCTTAAAAAAAGTTTTAATTCCTTGTTTAGTATACTGACACTCTTACCATAATTTGTAGTTGACTACTTTCCCTTTGAAACCTGTGACTGATTTACTCTCTAATAGTTCTAAAGGAAATTCTTATCAAAGGTTAAAAAAGGTAACCTTTCAAGTCTGTAATTTTAAGTTTTTATTTTGGAAGGTGAATCACCCATTTCTGCATCATCATCCTTTGAATCATTTTCAGCTGTAAAAATGTTCATGTGGTCACCTTAACTGATTTGGAGGTCAAATTTGTTTTCCATTTCAACCTTCCACTTTTCTGCTATCCATTAATATTATTAACTGTAAATTTCATTATTTTCTGCATTGTGCTTTCTGAAATGCATAAATATAACACTCAGATTTTTTTTTTTTTAATTTGGTAATACATACTTGAAATATATTTATGTTAATTAATTCAGATTCATTACTCAGGTTCCTTAAATTTTTCACTTCTGGTTGTTTAATTCCCTTTGGTGTACTTCTCAGTCACCAGTTCTTATTCTGCCTTTTCTCATTGGTAGTATTCTGTAGAATGGCCAGATAAAAGCTTTTTGTACTGTTGAACCAAGACCCTTTTTACCACATCTGAGCTTGTTTGACTCAGAATAGGGCTAGCCCATGTAATCATATAACCAGCACAAAATAAATGAACTCTATAGCCTCACCCCAAGTCTGTTTTACTTTCCTTTTTATATACCTGTGACCTAGTTCATACCTTTTCTATTACGTCTCTGCTATAAGATTATCCTTTGTTCCATATCCAGACTCATACACTAATGATTTCCTTCTGTTTCTTAGCATGAAAATGTTGTGTCCCAGGTTTCCTTTTCCTCTGGATTCCATAAACTCTTTGTTTTTTAAAATTTTTAACAAAACCATGAAAAGAAAAGATACAGCAAAGTTCATAGTAACATTTTTCCTGGCACTTTTTATTCATGATTAGCGAGGCATAATTAGCACAGTGTCATAAAATTATTGAGATACTTATGATCAGAATGAGCTGGGTATTTAATACATCCTAAATATAATCCTCAGGTGCTTGAAACAGCAAGAACTAGGGCTTTTGATAACCATGCCATCAGCCAAGGGACAGATTTCCTGCTATTATCTACAAATCCTAGCCTGCATTAGAATATGAAAGTGGACTAAAGGATTATATTCTTGCTATCCACTGAAGTATTCTTATCACAAGCAATTGATACTATACTGTTCTCCAAATCATTTCATGAGTGGCACTTTCTGAGCTCAGAGCTGTTATTATTGTATTTCATGACCATATTGTGATTTGTAGAAAAATGTAGCCCATCAAACAGTGTCAGATGTGTCAAAAAATTGATTTTCTGGAGTTTTAGAAGGGTAGAGAGGCCTACTTGTGTTCTTTTAAATTCTGTAACTTCTGTCTCACAGGATGGAAAAGATGAGGTGCGCATGAGATATAGCAAAAGCCACTAATTACAGTCAGTAGACATTTCACAAGAAAACTATAGTAGTAAAGGGAGAAAAGTTGTAGAATATATGGTTGTTGGCCTCAGATTAAGGAAAAATAATTGGGTGACACACTCATAGGGGAAGAATCAGTAAAGCTACAGATGTGAATCCTAGATTTTGGTGCACTTAAGGTACTGAACCAAAATTAAAAATTATTGGGGAAAAAATGGTTTCCATGCATCTTGCAATATTATATTTGACATTGTTGCACTAAAGCATTGGGGATGTATTTTGACACATGAAAAGAAAAAAGATAGATTATAAATTATTAGTTCAGGCTAGCTATATACAGAAAACTATACACAACCCCGAAAACAATACTTATTAAATAAGCAGAAAATTCTTCTTCTGACAGGAAAAAACCCTATTTATTTATTTATTTATTTACCATTTTACTTATACACTTAAAGAATTTCTTCTGATACTGATAGCGAATATCTAGACTCTGCCTTTATTGGTAACTTATGAGTGATTACAGAAATCACATAGGGTTTTCCCCTATGTGAAATATTGATAATGATATTTCAGTCTTCTGGGAATTGTCACCTCTTTTATCCCTGGTAAAATGTCAATCCACAGACTACGCTCAAAGGGATAGAGGCACTGTGTCCTGCCCGCAGCATAGATTCACATTTGTCTTTGTCAAGCCCTTCTGTTAGTGTTGAGAATAAATCATTTTCTGGCTGATCCATTCCCAGTGACTAATTCCATACAGCTCCAAATATCTTCTGAGAATACTTTGCAGCTCCTTTCAACTGCTGTGTTTGTGCTGAGCCGCCAGCCCTTGCTTTCCATAAGGTAAGCAAAAATACATGTTTTCTCCTGTCCTTTCAGTTCTTTTTTGAGAGCCAAAGTGAAACAGTGATAGATATGGACATCAAAGCATTATAACAAATCTACTGATGCATCAGATCAGTATAGTCTCATATTACATACATATATAACTTCATGTTGTGTCCCAGAATGCCATTACACTAATAACTAAAATTTCTTCATATGTGTCATCTATAATTCATTGCAAAGAAAGTATCTGTCACAAGCTTACTAGGATAAAAGGATGAAAAATAGAATCTGGTCACATTGGCTGGACAGTCTATTTATCTGAACTATTTTTAGCTGCCAAAATTTTCTGAGCAGTGGGAGGGATCACATTTACTGACACAGACAAAGGTTACCCCTTTTCACTGGCTGCCCTTTCTCAGCGGCACATTTTGCTCTATAGGTGTTAGGGGTATATAACAAAACATTCCAACCAAAATATTTTATATATACCATACAACTCTGTATGATACATCAGCCTGTCTCTTTCTTTCTTTACATACTCTACAGGAAACTGCAAACTATAGAATTTCTACAAAAAAACTAAGGATGTCCTTCTAATTAAGCGGTTTTAAAAGCGTGATAAGCATTACTATGTCCTGGACATGATTCTGATCTATTTTTTTACCACAATAAGATATTCTGGAGTAACATAAGTTAAGACAGAGAGGAAAAGAAATTGAAATAAGAATAACCACAACTGGCAATATCCTTTTCCCTAAGATCATGCACACAATGTAGTGTAGCTGACAATTAACTCTTATGTTACAATAGTGAAGGTAAACATCTGAGCTTTAACTGGCAAAATGGTTCATGGTTAAAAAAGAGTCATGATGCTTAGTTTATAATATAAGAAATTAATTTGTTAAGTGATACTTCACTGCAATGAAACATGGAGCTTCAAGTGTACATATATACATACACATACATATAATCCCACAAAAAATGTTTGTCCAAAAGCTTCAGTAATAGGTCAGCTAGTTCACCCCATTAGTATGGAAAGATTAGCTGGACTATTCCTATTTTCTTTAAAAAAACATTTTAGTGGATGGAGTGACTCACTTCCCTTGTAAGGAGACAAGTAAAAATACATTCATTGTTATAAAAAGTGATTTAACAAAGTTTGATAGGAAATGAAACAGTGGTATATCAAGATTCAATGGCAAGGTACACTTGATTATTTACCTCATAGAGGAGAGGGTAAAACAAAAATGTCAGAGAAACACCACACACACTGAGTCATGATGTTCAGAAATGCCCCTTTGTATTCTAAATTCCATCTCAGAGAAGAGTCTACGTGCAGCTTAGTCCCAGACATGGTCAACATTTTTGTCTAAAAGAATGCATTCACAATCTCCCACATCACTCACCTAAACTTAATGTGCCATTAGTCACTGTTGCAGCAAGAAATTCTTGAGAGGTGTCTCTGCTCAAGAGAAAATCCTGGTGTGCAGGAAAGCTCAGCAAGCCCTGTGCTGTCCACTATTTATAAAGATGATAATCCATTTTCGTTGGTACTGGATTAGATTGCCCAGAGAAGCTGTGGATGCCCCATTCCTGGAAGTGCTCAAGGCGAGGCTAGATGGGGCATTCGGCAACCTGGTCTAGTGGGAGGTGTCGCTGCCCGTGGCAGGGGGTTGGAACTGGATGAACTTTAAGGTCCCCTCCAACTCAAACCACTCTTTGATTCTATGATTCTGTGATTGAATTATAGCCATATTTGACTACGAACAAGATGTCTGGGTCCCCAGTCCACACAGCTCTTGCCTACCATGTTGCCATTCATGTCCCAAAGTATGTTGCTAATTAATCTCCCAAAGTCCAGAGTAAACTGGATGCAACGTCTCAACTCCCACGGGTAGTATGGCTGAAGTGAGAGAGGGGTTGCAGTGGCAGAGGTCATGCAGTTTCTCTAGCAAATGTGCTCTAATGCTTAACTATTTTTATCATTTAAAAAAAAATCAAATATCCTGACATAAATAGTGTTCACTTCTTAACCTATTTACAGTTGACTTGGAGAAAACAGCTTATTACCTTACTCTTGGCAGGTATATTCTATATATAAATGTTATTGTTTGATCTTTCTTTCTCCTTTTTGTCTGGATAAAATAACCCAATTTCTTCAATAACTTAGGCAATTATTCTCTGTCCTCATTTCATGCAACTGATTATTTCCACCTTGCAAATGTCCTTGTAGAATTGCATCTCTTTTTCTGAAGGTTTCTCCATTTTCTCAAAATTATTCTGAATTCAACTTCAATGTGCTTGCAGATTCCAAAAGGTTGATGTCATCTGTAAATTTAATCTGTGTACTTGCCATTCCATCATCCAGGCTGTTAATAAAACTGCTGAACATTACTGGAGCCATCACAGGCTCCCTGAGAATTCTGCTCAGTTCATTCCTCAAGTTTCACAGTAAACCTTTAATAACTGTTCTTTTTGTACAGCTTTACAATCAGGGTTTTGCTCACCTGAGAGAAATCCCATGGGGAAAATATTGTAGGCCATATCAAAAGAATTACAAAAATCAAGCTATATGGTGTCTACTACTTCTCACCTGCAACTGCTACATATTTTATCCTAGAAAATAGCCAGAGCGTGAATATGATGAAGAAAAGTTGGTGACTGCTCATTCACCTGGTCATTCTTGGAATGATTAAAAATTGTGTTTATTTTGGGATTTGCAGTCATAGGTACAATACAAGGAACCAAAATATTTTTATACTAAATATATTCTTATATCCTGACATTTCACCTTCATCTTCTAACTAAATATACAGCTTCCAAGTATATATTTCAATAACATACTTCCAATACAACACCTCTCCCACTTCTTTTTTCAAAAATATTTCCTTTTAATGATATACATTACAAATGCCTTTTCCAGTTTCTTCAATCTCGCTAATCTTCCACATTTCTGGAGGTAAGCATTAAGCATCATCTTATAAAGTAGCCTGTCTATACAATATGTCATATTTGACTCTTAAAAGCATGTTGCTATAATTCTATAATTAGAATTTATACTGTCAGAATTATAAATGCAGCAAATTCACTTAGCTTACATATCATGTCATTATAAGTCATTATCTTTTCTTCATCGTTCTGTGTATAAACCAGAGAAATAAAACAAAATAAATTCACTCAAATAATTAGTAGGACATATATTTCATGTAGACAGAATATTCATTCGTTCTTTTCAAAATGTGCTCTAGCAAAATTAGCCTCTTTTGGAAAATCCCAAAGTTTTCCAAGGGCATGTTACCTAAGAAAATGTTAAGGTGGTTTCGTAGTTAAAACATGTTCATTTTTTTTAAACAGATATGTTTACATTTATTTGTGTGTTCCCTTCCCTTCCCTTCCCTTCCCTTCCCTTCCCTTCCCTTCCCTTCCCTTCCCTTCCCTTCCCTTCCCTTCCCTTCCCTTCCCTTCCCTTCCCTTCCCTTCCCTTCCCTTCCCTTCCCTTCCCTTCCCTTCCCTTCCCTTCCCTTCCCTTCCCTTCCCTTCCCTTCCCTTCCCTTCCCTTCCCTTCCCTTCCCTTCCCTTCCCTTCCCTTCCCTTCCCTTCCCTTCCCTTCCCTAATTTTCTTAATCATGTCATGGTTTAACCCCAGCCACCAACCAACCAAGCTGCACACAGTCACTCACTCACTCACTCCCTCACCAGTGGGCTCAGGGAAAGAATTGGAAGGGTAAAAGCTGGAAAACTCATGGGCTGAGATAAAGACCATTTAATTGGGAAAACAAACGCCATGCACACAAGTAAAGTAAAACAGGGAATTCATTCAGTGCTTCCCATAGACAGGCAGGTGTTCAACCCTCTCCAGGAGACCAGGGCACCCTCACACATAACAGTGACTTGGGAAGACAAATGCCATCATTCCAAGTGTCTCCCCCTTCCTCCTTCTTCCACCCACTTTATATACTGAGCATGATTTCATGTGGTCTGTGTAGTGGTTTGGTCCAAAATAGTCATTACTGTTTATCTTCTGTGAGATAAGAATTAGGAGAAACGCAAAGCAGGCACCAAACTTGAAAGAATATAAAGAAGTTTATTAACAGACCTAAAAGAATAAAAAAAAATCATACCACACCTTCAGAACTCTTCTTCTCCCCACCTTCTTCCCTTCTCCCACTGACAATGTAAAAAGACAAACCTTAAGATGTTCAGTCTGTTTATCACTTCCATAATAACCTTGTTCAGTCCATTTAGGAAGAGGAGTCTCTCTGCTCGCATGTGAGTCCCTTCCCCTGACTTGCAGCTTTTCCCGCAACTGCTTTCGAGGGTCCACTCTTGAAGGTTTTTGGGGTACAATTTTAAGGTTGAGCCGTTCAGAAACGAAAACAGAGGCCCTTCTCCTTCCCTGGGAGCAAAGGGTCTTCTCATCTTCATCTTTAGGACTATCTCTGGGAGCATCTCTAGGAACTGAGGTTTTCTCCTTTCCCATTTGGAGCAAAAGTCCTCATCGCTTCCATCTCTCCCTGTCCAAACTTCTCATGGAATTACAGCTGCGTCAGCATCTGCCTATCTCAGTGCAGGTGCTTTTGCTTACGAGTTGAACACTCCACCCCCCATATCTTCATGAAATTACAACAGGATACTCTGATATATTATAGCTTCACAACAGACTCTCAGCTTTAAGTATCTCCTCTTTCTCTTCCCTCAGGTTTTCAGCTCTTCACAGCACTAAAAGTGTTAATCTCACCTAAGCCTTGTAGCTGGAATGTGGCTTATCAAAGTGGAGAGGGGGAAAAGTGAAGCTGCTCCGGCTGTCCACGGCAAGGCGGTGGGGGGGGTTCCACAGGTGGAACAAGGCCCATTGGCTCCAGGATGGCCGTGGCCCAGCCCAGCCTGGCCCAAGCAGGGCCTGGCCGGGCCCGCTGGCCCCCACACGGGGCCTGCAGCCACCTGTGCCAGCGCCGGAAATGAGAGAGATTGGGCGGGAGTTTGTCTATTCTTAAATGTGGATCACAGAGGTGGTCACAACTTTAAGTGGCTCAAAGAATTGTCCATATTCAAACTGGCCAGCTGATAGGTTCTATCAGGTCCCAGAGGAAGCTATAAGCGCCCCTTAGCAAGGACATCCCTTCCAGGACTATGCTTGCTAACCTGTGATATTCTGGAATACCCTTTTGATTAGTTTGAGTTACCTGTCCTGGCTGTGTCTCCTCCCAAACTCCAGTGTATCCCCAGCCTCCTCATCATCATGGCAGTTGGAAAAGCAGAAAAGGCCTTGACTGTGTTTAAGCCCTGCTCAGTAATAACAAAGCATCTCTGTATTACCAACCCTGTGTTTAGTATAAATACAAAACCTAGCCCCATGCCAGCTATTGGGAAGAAAATTAACTATATGCAGAGAAACTGTAAAAAAAGCAAGCACTATTGGATGACCTGCTTTTTAGTAAAAAATGGGCATTTATTTGTTAAACCCCTCAGAGACCCTCACTGTAGATTTGAGACCAGAACCAGCCCTTGAATACAGGCACAGGGAAAAAGATTAACTGAAGAGGTGAAAACCTCTGCACTGGTCTGTGGCAAGTAACAGAATGTCTGAAAAAATGCAGTGGACATGCATCATGATGGATACTACCCTTTAAATTTTCTGCATGACATCAGTTCTGTGTTATAACCAAAATTAAGTTGCAATAAGAAAGTTGGATTATGTCCAATTGTCAGTCACTTCAGTGCTCATTAAGGAAGCAACTAGTTACATCATCATTCTCAGTAAAACTTGATTTTTTGGTCAGTATAATTCTTGATGGCTTACTTGTATTGAGGATTTTTAAGAACCAGGGCTTCGTGGTACATTTTTTAATGTTCAAGAAGGTTATAAAACCTTTCTGAATAATATGAAAGCTCTCTTCTGGACTAACACAGAAACAAAAATTCAAAGTCTCACTTTCCCATTTTCTTGAATAATACTAATGCATTCTTGGTAACATAAATAATGTCCATCAATTGATTCTTCAAGATCTTCCTGCTTCCTAACTTTTTTCTTTAGCCACCAGCCTCTTTTAACAGTATATTTATTATTATTATAAGAAAACACAAAGACTTACAAAGTCTGAGACACTAAATGCCTGAGATTTCCAATACATGCTAAACTCTTTGCAAACAGCAAATATTAATACGATAGTTAAATCTAGTGAACCTCTTCAGGCATTCTGACATGCTCTAAAATTAAAGATATGGAGAAGATAATGAAAGACTGAGGACTATAATGACTGGAATAGACTGTGATGAAAAGCATTTTGCAAATGAGCTGACTGAGTCAGACAACTCTGATTATATAGGATTACTCATTGTGAGCCAAAGTATCATAATGTGTTCAAAAAATAATGCACTAGATTTAAAAAGTAACATTTTAAGCACTTCATAGATAAATATAGAGGGTAGCTTGTGGATAGTAAATCACAAAGGACTAATTTTGTCATGTCTCACAGGGCATCTATTTGAGGCATTGAATATGCTCTTTAATATGCTCTTCAGAAGCCAGTACAAAAAAATAAATTAAAAGTCTGGAGTCACAAGAGATCCTATTCACTCCCTTCCCACTGGTCAAAATATGTCATTGTCTGAGCATCACTGCAATTCCACTATTGCTATGCACTTGACAGAACAACTACCTGAAAATTAAAGTGTGAACTGTATTATACATAGATATTTGATATTTCCAAATCTGAATGTTCTTTTTCTGTTCAATAGTCCCTAACTTAAAAAAAAAAAAAAAAAAAAAAAAAAACCCAATTAAAATAGTGGAAAAAAAAGATTCGTTTTCCTGCTATGACTTTTTTTAAAAAAACTAGTATTTTAATACATGTATTTATATTTGTTGTTGTCTGCTGCTGCTTATATTCCAGTTTTAATATAACTTTATTACATAAAAAACCATATTGCATAAAATCTATTTCACACACTTGCAGAATCACAGAGTCTCTGAGATTTCAAGGAACCTCTGGAGATTCTCTAGTCCAAAACCACTGCTTAAATAGTTGGCTTCAGGAGGTTAGCCAGGGTTTTATCCAGTCATGGTTTTAGTATCTCTGAAGTGTAAACACCCCATAAATTCTCTGGGTTGTTTTTTCCAGAGTTTTACCACTCCTACAATTAAAAAACAGAGTATTTTCTTGTGTTTAGACTGAATTCCATGTGTTTTAATTTGTGCCCATTGATGAGATCCTCTCAAGCCTTGTCCAGCTTTCTCAGCCTATATTCAAATCAAAAATGCTTCAGTCCCTTCATCATTTTAGTACCCTTTTGATGGACTTACTTCAGTCAGTCCATGTCTCTCTTACACTAGGGAGTCCAGACATGGACCAAGACTTTCAGATGTGTCTCAACAGTGCTGAGCAGAGGAGGAGGATCACATCTCCCAACCTTCAGGCACAGCTTACCCTTATGCAGCCCACCATGCTTTTGACCTTCTTTGCCATGAAAGGCACATTGCTCGCTCAGGACTCCCAAGTCCTTTTCTGCAGAGCTGCTTTCCAGCCAGTTAGCCTCTAATCTGTATTAGTGTCTGGGGTTATTCCTCTGCAGGCTTAGGACTTTGCATTTTCCTTTGCTGAATTTTGTGAGATTACTGTCAGCCCAACTGCCCAGCCTGTCCAGGCTGATCTGTCTGTCACATCAGTTGTATTTCCCAATTTTGCATCGCCTCCAAACCTGCTGAGGGTGCACTTGGTCCAAACTTCTAGGTAATTCAGCAAGATGCTAAACAGTATTTCACTCAGTACCAACGCATGGAGTACACCACTGGTGAGTGGCCTCCAGACAGAGTTTGTGCAACTAATCACAACCCTCTGGACCAAGCTGGTTTTCAGTCCAGTCTCTAATGGGGACAGTGTCAAAAGCCTTATTAAAATTTAATAAACAGAATTAGATTATACTGTAGTTCTTGGATGTGTGAAAACCTGCGATTATAAATATAAATATGTTAGGCTATCATGTCATCCAAAGGTATACTGAAAAGGAAAAAAAAAACCCTACCAGGATATGCTTAAACCAGTTTTAAATACCTTCTTTGACAAACTCCTTAAATGCGATCCTAAAAAAAGTTTATATAAAGTGAAATTATGTCACATTTACATGAATTAGAAGTGACTGATAAGCACTGGTACTCACTAGGCAGTGATCATCGCTCATCTGAGCTTATTTTACAACCTGTACAATAATGTCTTCTAATATCTCAGTCAGAACAAAAATGTTCTATGATGTGTTCTTTTTAAAAATCAGAAAATTAGATTTAGAGCATTTATAATGTACATATCTGGGGAAATATTTGCACCTGATATTTCATATTATTATCAAATCAGATTTTGCTATAGATCTTCTTTAAATTCGGAAAAGGTATACTCCATTTCAGTGTGCCAAAAGTCTAATAAAATGAAGTCTTTGGGACATGTTCTTTTCTCAGACTCATACTGAATTAATATCTTCACTGACAGATGGTAAGTTTTTTGTCTTTTGGGGGGTTGCTATGTTTTCTTTTGTTATTGTTGTGATTCCAGTATGCTTTAAATTAAATAATTCATTTTAAAATAAATGTTTAGCTCACCTGAAATTTTAATAAACCATGTATCATGAAATGTACAGATTTTTTGATTCAATATTACTTCTGTTTTAGCAATCCTTGTTTGCATGGGATTATACTTTCAGCAGCTTTTATAAAACAGTAAGTTCCACAATTTTTGAGCAGGGATGCATTGAAACATGATATCTTGTTAAATAATTAAGTTTTGGTTGAAAGTTAAGATGGGAATTTTAGTGAAAAACAAGCATTAGGAGAAGAGAACTTTAGACACAATCTGCTTATCTTCTGATGACTTTAAATATTTAGTCTTATAGGATCGTTATCAGAAACAGGCCACTTTTTACAGATATATATTTATATATGAATAGGCTGTGAATATGTATATTTGGCTTGGTATCTGTTGTGAAATAGCCCCAGTAGGCTAAGTACCACACAGCCACTCTCTCACACCCATCCCCAGTGGGATGGGGAAGAGAATCGGAAAAGTGAGAAAATTCTTGGGTTGAGATTAATACAGTTTAATCGGAAAAGCAAAAGTCATGCATGCAAGCAAAGCCAAATAAAGAGTTAACTCAATCCTTCCCATGGGCAGACAGATGTTCTGCCATGTCCAGGAAAGAAGGGTTTCATCACATGTAACAGTGACTTGGGAAGAAAAACACCATCATTCCAAATGTCCCTCCCTTCCTCCTTCTTTTAACCAGCCTTTATTGCCAAGTATGGCATTATATGACATGGTCAGTTTAGGTCACCTGTCCCAGATGTGTTGTCTCCCAAATTCTTGCATAGCCCCAGTTGCTTGTTTGTGGGTTCATGTGAGGAACAGAAAAGACCTTGATGCTGTCCAATAACCGCTAAAACATCCCTGTGTTATCAACACTCTTTTGGTCACAAATATAAAACAGTATTGTAAAAACTACTATGAAGAAAATTAATTCTATTCCACCAAAACCAGTACAGCATTTTAAATCACATTTCTTTTTTAACCAGTATTCGTTTTCTATATTCACTATTTAACAACCACAGGAGATCATAGTTTGAATCTCTATCAAGAGTGACATGGGAGCACACATTATCTAAATTGTCCCATTTCTAAAAGCAGAAATGCTTCCTGACATTCTATGTGCTATGTGTTAATCTGATAATTCTAATCCTTATTAATAATTATAAGGCAATCTACTGCAACAAATATTATGAGGCAAAAATCTTCCCCTTTGAGAAGAATTGAAAAACTCTCAAAAACATTGACACAGTCCTCTTCAAAGACAGCTTACTGAAATCATTATTTCTCTATCTGCACCATGCACAGAGAAGCCCATGCAGGAGCAGATTTTCTGGGAGAAACTGTGTTGCATGGAAAAGATCTGTATTGGAGCAGTTCATGAAGAACAGCATCCTGTGGGAGGAACCTGATGCTGGAGCAGGGGAAGGGTGTGAGAAGGAAGGAGCTGCAGAGAGAAGGCATTATGAACTGACTACAGCTCCATTTTCTATCCCCCTTGGCTGCATGATCAGGGGGAGGTAGAATAGTTAGGAGTGAAGCTGAAACTGGAAAAAAACAGGAGGAGAGGTGGGAGAGGGTGTTTTTATTTCTCACTGTCTTACTGTATTACAAATAGCTGTCAATAAATTAAATGTTTTTCCCTGAGTCTAGTCTATTTGCCCATGACAGTAACTGGCAAATGATCTCCCTGTCTTTATCTCAGCTCATGAGCTCTTCCATCATATTTTTTCCCTGTGTCCTGTTGAAGGGAGTGAGAGTGAGAAAGCAGCTTGGTGGGCACCTGGCAGCCAGCTAAGGTCAACCCACCACATACACTGAGGATCTATCCAGCTCTTATTATTGATGAGCAATGCAGACATTTACCAAGATATAGAGATACAAACAAATGCAAAACAATGTTGTTAATCTGTACGACGTGAAAGGCCTTACTGAGTACAACTAGAAGGATGAACAGCAAAGATGCCATCATGTTGGGGTCCCTTCCCCCTGCCATGGAGCCCTGGGAGAGGGGCCCTGGGAGGGAGACACGGGGTTTCCCTGCCCCTGGTCAGCCTCATTTCCCATTGGTTTGGGTTCCTGGATAACGCAAAGGACCCTGGGGTCCAGTGACTGCGGAGTTCCTGAGCTGAGCCCCGGCCATGCGGCTGGAGAAATAAACATCTCTGAAACATCTGCCACAAATCTGTCCATATATACTTCGCTTTCCACAAGACTCCTGGTTTGAAATATACTTGTTGCAGTAATCCCCGCTGTGACACCATCATAATTTACTTCATTTATACAGCTGTTCTGAATTTGAATGCAATGTTCACTAACCGTATTGAAGGTTTCCTTAAATATCACATACAGAAATTCTGACAGATAACAGTAAGATGGAACCTTTCTCCACACTGGTATTTTTTGCCTCCCAAATATATATGTAGCAGTGTTAAATACACCATCTTCTGTTAAAACAGATGGTGTCCCCAATAATGAAAAACGTAAAACTATGTCAGACACCAAATTAAATCTTATTTAGCTTAATTCAAGACTGTGCTCACTCTGAACCTATGGCATGGTTTTCTTTTGTTTAATTTCTTCAAAAATTTATCTCTTGTTTTCCTCAGGATCTACCAGAAGGAATACTTAATGAAGAAACTCCAGATAAATTACTTAAGAATTTTATTCTTCTGGTTCAAGAAGAACGCCCTCCATTTCTCCCTCTGTCAGGAGTGTTAACATGTCCAGAAAGACTGTCTCCTCAGTTATGTGCAACTGTTTTGTTCATGCTCCAAGAATTACACAAACATTTTATGATTAGATAAAAGTGATACTTTTAATGATATATTTAAGTGGAAAACACTGAATCATGCCAATTTTATCTTCTTGGGTTCCAGGAATCTCAGTAATGCTTTAAGTCATGAGGAGAGTTAAGCAAAAAGTTGTTTCCAATAAGTATAATCAACGATATTGACAATTTAACTCAAACAAAGATGATCCAAAAAAAAAAAAAAAAAAAAGCAGACCAAAACACAAACAACAAAAGTCAGAAGAAGCCAAAAAGTCAACAATTTTAAACTTGTGTAAGATTAGGCATATCACAAAAAAACCCCAGTCAAGATGGAGAAGAGCTATTGCATTCATCTTAGATATCAATTGCACAGTGAAGAACAGACATTTTCTCATAGGAGTAAAGTTGCATAGTGAGTTTTACTAGATACTACTTCTAAGTATAAATTATTATTTTTAATGGGAAAGCCTGCTTTTGTTTTTGAATTTATCCTGTCTTCATCGCTGATTGTTTTTCTGGCAACCTATAAATTCTGAAAAATATGATTAATGCTACAAATGTGATTTCTTTTTTTGTTGTTTGTTCATTTGAAAACTAAATCAACCCAAAGAACACCAAAACTGAGCAAAAGTAGACACATGTGAGAAGTCTGCTGATGAACCTGGGTAGTGAAACTAGTAATAAGACCAAAGTAAAATGCATTCTGGTTGAGGGTCTCAACAAATGGTCAACCTTTTCTGAATATTTATTTTCATTTGAGGAAATAGGTCATATTGGACAAATGTCTGTTGTTATTGGTTTTGTCAGCTTCTCATCTGGTACCTCGTTCTGGTCTCAAAGCTCTGTTCTTTTCTCTGCTCCACTGAGTATCCAGTACAACACACCAGAGTCACTATCTAAAGCTACCAGATAGGCAGGTAGCCATCAGATGCTCTCTCTGCTCAAATGGCCATCTGGCTTGTCTGTTTCCAGATTCTGAAAAACACTTAACCTTTTATTTTCCTGAAGAAAACAGAAACAGTGGAATTGTTTGAAATCATAGCTATATTTCTCAAGAAGATGATTTGGAAAAAAGACAGGGACAGAAAGCTACATACAAGATGAGAGGGAAAAATATGAAAGGCAAAGTGACTATCCAAATAGGAACTGGGTCCAAGATCTCATGGGAACAGTAACATGATGTTTCTTTACATATTGGTTTCTTCAGAACAATTTTAATACAGACATCAGTCAAGATTTCAGATGTAGAAGTCCTTAAGTTTTTTATATAATACACGCAAAACATCTGAAAGACAACAATGCCCACAGGCAGAGCAGACAACAGAAATGATGAATAAAAAAATCACAAACACTTTTGCTGTCCAATACTTAGCTCTTTGTTTCTGTATGAGCTACATTGATTCACTGCTGTCTCTGCCCAATTTCATGGTTCATTGTCCTTGCTAAAAGAAGACTGGTTTCAACTTCATTGTCCTATACAAAAGAACAGTCCATCCTTCCAAAGATAACAAATGGCCATTAGGCCTTACTGTGAGTACAAACACTACAGACACTGGCAGGTGCACTGTTGTGGAGCAATTCAAATCTGTTACAGTCGTCCTCTAACGGGGTAGTTGTTAAATGTATATTTAGTATCGCTGTCAATCCTAGCTCTCTCCAGCAGATGATGAGCAGACAGCCTAAAAGCAAGACAACATTTTTTTTATAGCTTCTCCTCTCTCTGTTTCTATTCTACCATTACATCTGCTATACTGTATATATTTTGCGATAGAGAAATTATTGGTTTAGAGACAGTGAAACATTTGGTTGGTTGAGATTGGGTAACCACAGCATAACCATTATTACCATCATAAAACAGAAGAGAGTCAAGCACAGAGTGTTTGAAAGAGTTCCAGATATACCAGGATGAACTGAAAATCTTGGATTATTTTAAGAAATATAAGAAAATGGATGGAATACTGTAGCCTGGAAAGTCCTTTTTCCTCTCTCATTTGTAAAAAAAATATAGGCATCATTACAGAACTGAAGGATGGTTGGAGAGAAGAAATTAGAGCAGAACCTATAATGTAGCTCTACAAGAGGTACATGAACCTGTCTCCAAATACATGTGTTCTTTCAATGAATAATCTGTTCCTTTCTGTGCAACTTGAATAGGACTTTGCAACATGACTAATCCCCTTTTGGAAGATATTCTGGTAGTTTCCTGTATCCTCAAAGAAATGCTCAGGCTGTAGAGGATAGTATCATGTCTCCCACCTTCTCATCTGTCATCTAATATAATTAAATAAATTTTAACAAAATAAGTATCATATCATTACCTGAACAGCAGAAAAAGGAAAAGAAAGCAGAAGAGTAATGTCAGAGTATAGACATTATAATTGTATTTATTATTATTACAAAATTCTTATTGGCAAAAATGGAACAGTTTTTCAGTATCAGATTCTTATACTGAGGTATCATTTTTTATCATCATACTCTATATATTGGCTTCAAATCTTTGGTGTGCTAAGATTACACAAAGTTATTCCATCCTAAAAAATATATAGAAAATAAAAAACAATAAGGACATTGCTTCTTGACTTCTAAACAAAACAAAATTGCAACTTTTTAAACTCAGTGATGCTAGATGTTATCACCTGGGAACAGCTTTATGTGGAAAATGCATTGTGTTTCATAGAATTCTAATTTAAAAAAAGGTTCCTGATTCTCTCATTCTGGGAAGGTATTTTTTCTGAAAAAGAAAGCGGATCCAGTCTACAGCGCATGAAAATTGAATCTCTGGTTTCAAGAAAAAAGAAACAAAGAAACTAATCTAATCATTTATTGTGTAAAAAAGGAAGAGAATGACTCCACAGCACATTTTGAAACCACCAGTTGAGAGAGATATTCTGTATTTCAGTACTGACTCCATTGCATGTTTGGTAATACCAGTAAAATCAGAAGACATTCATTCTTCTTCTGGGGAGAGCTAATAACCAGCTAGTGGGATTTGAGGTGGAACTCTCAGACATGTGAATGTATTTGCTTAGGAAATGGAATGTGAACTCTGTCAAATATTCTCATGATAAGTTAGTGGAAGACTGGACCTGGGATAGAGAAAGGATCACATTCATGTACCTCTGTATTGTGTGTGATTAAGTAAGTTTTTGTAAGGCTTCAGAGGTAAAATAGAAGAAGGAAATGTACATACCTTTGAGAGAAACTTAGATGTCCCTGGAAAAATATGGGTATTTCTTTTAGGAATAATCTTTGAGATATATCCTGTAGTTTGAAGAGGGGGGGGTGGGGAAGGGAGATATGATAAAAATATGCACTCATAAACAGTGCCAAGACTATATTCTGACCCACAAGCCTAGAAACAACTTGCACCCATACTATTAATATTCCTAAACCATGCTCAGATTCCTTTGGAATGATGCAAGTCACCCAAGACTGAAACTGCATAAGAAACGAGCCTGAAAACTGATCTCTTAGATGATTAAGATGCAGCCTTGTCCCAAGTCTTTGCAGTGCTTGACTAATTAAGATGAAAACTGAGCTTACTTACCTTTCATCAATGTAACTCTGTCTTTTTAAAATGTGTATGTGTAACACCAGAGACAGATGATCAGAATCAAAAATAACAATGCAACACTGAGATTGCTTTTAAAATCACTTTAAGCAAGGAAATACGTTAAGCAGGAAGATATGAATAAGAAAGAAGACAAAGAGAAAAGAGAAAAGAGCAACAGCACAGATGAGAAGTCTCAGGCTTAGAGTTAACATTAACCTAAAAATCCCCTATATGATAGTTCAAAAAATCAAGTATTTCATGGATTTTTTTCATCTCTAAGGATATAGCAGCAAAATTATTCTAAGCAGTGAGGTGTGTAATGCACTGACTTTCTACTGCATAGTACTAAACCTCATATATATTCACTCTAAAAGCAAGATCTGCTCTTAAAGAAATGAAACAGAGTTTAAAAGAATACAGTCCATGATAGGTGGTTTCAGTGCCATAGGATAAGTGGAAGCTTCATTCAAGCCCTGCCTTGGCCTCACATTTTGGCAACAGTTTAAATTTAAGGAATCCCTCTGGTCCTCAAGTTCTAATAATGACAGATCAGATCTATTTATAAAAATGAACTGTTTATTAAACAAACAAGAGAAAACAGATAAAAGATCTTAATCAGAATTACTTACTACACGGTATAAAACTAAAGAGCTACTAGCAGATTACAGCATAACACAAAACGGTGGACTACATCAAGGGACTTACATTAAAACTAGCAAAAGGAATAGTATTGATTAGGAGTCAAATGTAACTTACCACTGGAATGACAATTATGTGCACAGATTCCTTCACTTAATCCCTGGGGAGTAACTGTGAAGAGTCCCTACTCACAGGAGAAACTCCACACAGTTCCAGGAAAATGTACAGGTTTCTCTTTGTGAAAGTTTGGAGTGGCTTTTATGGTCGTAAAGTGAGGTGTCTGTCAGTCAGAAATCTGGCTTATCTTCCCAGATCTCACTTCAACAGCAAGATGTTCATTGGCAGCTGGGAGATGCCTGACCAGCATTAACCCCATAGTGCCAAAATAACTCACTACAAGACAGCTTGCCCTGCTTGAGTTATCTGACGAGTTAAGTAACAAACAGATAAGCTCTTTTGAGGAGTGAGATTCCCTGCTGCATCTGGTCCCTGAACAGATTCAGATCTTACCTAGCAATAGAAATGAAGACTGTGTAAGGAATTCTAGAAAGACAATCTGATTCTGTAAGGAATACACAGTACAAGGAAAAGGAGCAGGTAACACAGCAATTGGTAAAGTACTGAAAAAATTTGGAAAAATGCTGTAATATGATAGCCACTTTGAATTTTTAATTGAACTACTTATTCTGACTTTGTCCTCTTTTATGTTAATTCTTTCACAAATACTTAAAGAAGATATAATTTTCTCCATGTAGTTAGTTAAACACTCCTTTTATATCAAATTTACGCTACTCTTTATTAGAGTGTACCAATTACTTGCCTTAGAATCATTAATATATTATTATGCCATCAATAAAATAACGCATAAAATTTCAACTATTTTCAGCTTTGCTTTCCATTTTTTGGTCTAAAAAAGCAAACATTCCAACCCATAGGCTGGAGTGGTAAAGAAGAAAATATATCAATAAGGTTGTCCTCTTGCTGTTATTTTCATAATGTGCACATGCCTACTGAAATAATCACATCATTAAAAGACATGAGCTGTAGGTATTTCTTCAGTCTATTAACATTTTGACATTATGTATCTCTGTTCAAATATAGGATCAATTAATAAAGAAATAAAAAATTCTCTAAGTTTAAAGTTTCTAGATTGGGTAGCAGTGCATGTTAACTCTGACTTACTGAGGCAGTGAAACAAGATTGCAATTGGGTACAAAGTACACTGTCCTGCACAAGAAAAAGGAAAAAGGACCATTCTTTGGTTTAGAAATTAAAATATCCACTATAGAAGTATCATCAAAGGAACACTGCCTTAAACTGTGATTTGGGGTTATAAAAGACAAGCCACTGGTCACAGCTAGCACGAGTTCAGAAGGGGGAAGTCCTGCTTGAAAAACTCAATTTCCTTTTGCTACCTGGTAAAGGAAATACAATAAATGAGCACAAAGCAGCACTCAGTAGTGCTATACTGGATTACTTAATTTCTAAACCTAAGAATACTGCTTTTTTTATAGAGTTTCTGTCCCTAAGCTTGTTAAACTCTATTTTAAATTAATGTATATAGTTTGCTTGTACAGCGTACTGCAGAGTACTGCTTTGTGCTCTTCTATTATATTTCCTTGACTGTTAAAGACCCAGGACAACCCACCATTATTTCCAAATAACATATGTAGTACTGAGTCTTACACTAAATGAGATATGTTTGTTAAAAAAGAGGTATCTCTGTCCAGTCTTGATATTCATACAGACGTTTCTGTTGCACCAAAGCCTAGTGACATTGCACTATCCACACATACTGTTTTGTTTCTTCCTGATCAAGAGGAAGACACAAAGTTTCTTCTGGATAAGTGAAATACTGAGAAATCAACATTAAAATGATGCAATATAGTCTTATGGCTGTATACATTTTACTGTGTTTCAGTAACACAAAACTTACTTCGTGTCTATGATGTACCAAAGCACAACTAAGCTCGATTTTAAATGGGAGCTGTGTCATATAATCTTTAAGTATAAGCCATTAATGTTATTCAGAAAGTATCACAGTTTAGTGCTCAACACAATGTCTGTAAAATGCTATCATCTAATGAATATAAAGCCAATATTGACTTACAGCTCATTGAGCTCATTGGTATTTGACCATGGGTCATTGACGGTAAAACATTTTACATCTACTATGATTGTGTTTGGATACATATTTATACCCAACAGTTTATTGTTACAATTATATAGAAGATTAAAAATTACACTGAGTTTAAAGCAGCCATGTTAAGGAAACTCAGCTTAAAGATAAAGTGATATCCTCATCAACATCTTACCTCAGGAACCTGTTATTATCCAATTACTGCATTGCTCCACAAAATGGAAAATCCATCATAATAAATTCTTTTTTTATTGACTAAGCAAAGTGTAAAACTGAGTGAACTGCTGTTAAAACTCCCAGATGATGAAGCATACTTTGCTGGACCAGCCTTTCACATATATTAAAGCAACTCCACAAAAGGCTAGTCTTCTGGTTTTAACTGGTTTCTCAAAGCTCTTTTATAAGCCAAATTAATGCCCTTGAATATTAGCACTTGTATGATCATTGGTGTTATATTTCTAGTTGCAAAAGACATCTCTGTAGAGGAAAACTTTAAATATTCATTTATTTATTTATTTGATAGATTTTATATCACTACATCAGGAATAGCTATTATTTACAGTATGGTTAGATACAAAATGTAGCCCAAACTTCAATAAGGTACAGAAAATGACAAAGACTATCTTCAAAAGCTAATGCAGAGAAAGTGTGATGGCCTTAGGAATTGAAAATCACTTAGATATATAGAAAGAAATAATAAAGTCATTTCAAAGGTGAAAATAATTTTTTCAGTTTCATTATCTATTTTACGAATCAACAATACCCTGCTTTGCAGAGAGAGGTAGGTCTAGCCTATCAACTGCCAAATCACAGAATGAAAAATACTTTAATCTCAAAAGCTGTGTTTTCAAATTTTGGAAGGATAACAATAGGTAAAGCTTTAGCACTGAAAGGCCTCACTTTGTTACAATAAAGTGACTCATTCAGTACAAGTGGAATTGGACAGAGAAAACTGGACAATCCATTTAACTCCACAAAAAAAAAAAAAAAGACTGCTATCTATGAAACGGCCTCACAATTCTTACCATAGAATTAATACAGAAAAGTTTGTTGCTTGAAATAAAGAAAAAATTGCTTGTTCTTCCTCTAGCTGAATAATGTTATTGTGAAAGTTATATATCCTCATAATTAAAAAATATGGGACTGAATTCAATTCTCCTAAATTTAATTGCTCCACTCAGACATTAAAGCAAAATCCCTAATCTTACCTGGGTTGAATATAAGTTTGGTATACATCCTTGTGTATCTTGTTCCTTCTCCTGAGATTTAGATAAAAAGAAGATCAGCATTCTTCACAAAAGCCCTCTTTTCAAAGGTTTATTCTTACAGCAAAAATACCACTAAGCTAAAACTTGGCTCACAGGTTTTCAGTCCAGATAGGGAATTATTCTTTAGAATCTAAGCTGTCACTACTGTTTAGTCTAGAAAGAAAAGACTAAGATCTTATGACTGTGTATAAATATCTCAAAGGTGGGTGCCGAGAAGATGGTGCCAGACACTTTTCAGTGGTGCCCAGTGACAGGATGAGGAACAGTGGCCGTAAACTAAAACACAAGTTCCACCTCAACATGAGGAAGAACTTTACATTGAGGGTGGCACAGCACTGAACAGGCCCAGGGAGGTAGTGGAGGCTCCCTTTCTGGAGACATGGAGGTGTTCCTGTGTAACCTGCTCCAGGTGACCCTGCCTTGGCAGTGGGGCTGGACTGGATGGTCGCTTCCAACCCTAACAATTCTGTTGTTCTTTGACTGCATAATCAAAGTGATTTTTCTTTAATGCCTGAAATCCACATAACAGAAATAAATAGTTGTTTCAATAAACTCTCTATGTGCAAGGCCTCATTCTATGCCCTTGCATTTTCGGTGTTATAAAATCAATTCTAACAATGATAAGCTAATGTTGGCATAGTGGGCAGTAAGGGCACATCACTGATCACCAGTTAAGAATTCTTTTTCTCCTGTCTATTTTAAAATGCACTTATATTTGCTTTGAAAGTAGATAATGAATGCAATTAAACATTTAAATTAATGTTGAAACTGCATTAAAAAATCTTCATATTTTATCAGATTTGGCTCTATAGTGATATTTATATTTCTAGCCTTAAAATTTTTAAATTCAAACATTTAAATATCTTTTATATTTATCTTCCTTATGATCTATATAATTAGAAAAAATACTATCACTTCTTCTCTACTGTAAATTAGATGAAATACACAAGAAAAATAGTGATGGTTTGTACATATTTAAAGTTATAAATTGATTTATATTAGCCTGCTTTTTATCACAGATTTCGTAATTCAGCACTGTATTACACAATCCTAACAAAAGACTAAGTTAAGTAAGGAGCATGTCTTGTCTAATGAGTAACTGGAAACGAGATTTCACTGTGTTCGTAAGATAGAGTGATAATCTCCAAATTAGCACCATATTCACCATTTGTTGTTTGTGAAACAACTGACAATTTTCTTACTAAAGTGTTGAGTGGCATAATTTGCCTATTACTTGTCATTTTGGCTTGGGTTTTGAAATAGGCAGAAACAGCTTAATTTGAATAAAGCATTTTCAATGATTAAAATAAAATTTAGTTTAGTTTTATTTTATTCAGATGTAAAAAAAGAAGAAAGTTCTCATATTATCTAAAAAATCTAATATTTTTAAAGTAACATGGTGTGTCATGAAGTTCTTATATTTTGACCTCCTCAAAAGTAGGAAACTTTCATTAATGGTAATTTATAAATATAGTGACACAAAGTGAAGGGACTCATGTAGAAAATGCACTCTAAATATAGAATTTGCACTCTCACTCCTACTTATGGTATCCCAGGAGACTTGTACTGAATAATATCAAAATATCCAGTCAGCAGGATTGTTTTAATATGATTGAAAAGGTAATGATTTAAATAAATCATTATTTAAATAATGATGGGCAGCTAACTCTCAACTCAAAAGTTGGATCACTGAAATCAACAGAAAAGAAGTGCAGGCGTGTTTTGCTGTTAAGACATCACAGGAAGGACACAAGACATTCAAAACCAATGAGCATTTGAGTTTGTTCGTTTCTATTTGGGTGGAGTATTTTTCCTTTCTTTTTTTCACATTGACTTCAGTGTCAATTATGGAATGTCCTAACATATGGAATAATGGTGGAAAAACTGAAATTAAGAGTTTCTGATTTTTTCCACTGGACATGGTTTTGCATTGGTATAGCAATTCTTGACTCAGTAACATAACAGCTGAGGTTCCTCTCCCGTGTATCCTTTTTTAGTGTACTTTCTCATTATGGATAGTTTTCATTTGGATTATATTAGGATTGGGACTAACCAAGTAGCAGTTTTCTGGCATCTAATTATCTTTTCCATCTTTCTGATGTTACTGGTTTCTTTAAAGTGTGTTTTAAAAATGTTTTGCTCAAGTTAGCTTTTAAAAGCTCAAATATAGAATGTGTGCCTCCTGTCCACACAGGCTATTTTGCAGTCTGAAAGGCTGCCCTGTATTCTGGAATGTTTCATTGTAATCAGTCTATGCTTTCCTTTGGTTAAGATTATCTAGCTACTACCTAAACAATCATTTCTCTTTCCCGCTGTCATGTCTATAGCCTTCAATTACACGCCAGTCTCGCTTCATCGATTATACTGAGGTTCCACAGTGGTATAATAATGTTGGAACGTGAATGTACATTTCCAAACAAAACCGAGATTTCTAAACTTGAGCATATGGAGGGGGGTTTGTTGTTTGTTTTCCTTTTTTTGTCTTTTTATATTCTCACTGCATTACAGAAAGAATAACAAATGTAACTGAAATCATCTGTGGTTAGTCTGAGCTATTTTATGAACTGACTCAAAGCAAGTAAATGTAAACTTAATTTATGCATATAGACAAGATCAGGAATTGGCATTGAATTCAAGGATATCCAGATTACTCTTTACAAAGCAGAATGGAATTTTTCATTTGTCTGCAAACCAAGGTGGTTTTGTTCAGCACCGTGACCCTATAGCACTTCATAAAACCATTTTGTACTTCCTAAAAGTGAAAGGTTAT
This sequence comes from Coloeus monedula, assembly GCF_965178545.1. Lineage (NCBI taxonomy): Eukaryota > Metazoa > Chordata > Aves > Passeriformes > Corvidae > Coloeus > Coloeus monedula. The sequence goes on along the minus strand of NC_138782.1, from coordinate 91,419,219 downwards.
GTGCAGAGAGGTATTGAGGAAATGCAGAAGAGGAAATTAAATAAACATGATCTTAATATATTGCTAGTATTTTATTTGCATTATTCTTGCTGTTGTTAGGTGTATCTGGAGATCTTAACAAATCATACTATGTTATTGTGTTATATTTGACAAATATGAAACAAAAATATCCAGAAGGTTGGTATTTTTTATGTCTGGATTGAAAACATGTACTTGAAGATAAAAGAAAAACAAATAAAATACTAGTAATTACACAAAAAATCTAGCAGTCCTTACATTGATGAAATAGAAGTCACTCTTACAAAAAAAATCAAAATTGCAATCTAATCTATCAGCATCACAGTGGACACAGTTTTTCATTCCATGAGTCTGACTGATAACTGTTGAAGTCTGCATTGGTGACAGAAATATTGAACTATTGAATTGTTTCTTCTGAATTAACTGTCATACAGGTATAGGTTGAAACTTGTGTGCCAGCCTAAGCTAGAAGAAAGACCTTAACAATAACACAAATTATTTTTCTGGACATTTTTATCCAGAAAGAAGCAAGTACTACTCCAAAGAATTTAGAAGACTTTCAATTATACAGTTTCCTGTTACCAATGACTCTGTTGCTTCAGCAGTCAAGATAATAAACAGGGTATTTTTCAACACTCAGTATATATTTTTTTTACAACATGTAAAATAGGTAATATAAAATAAGTATTATTAAAGACAAGGATTGATGTCAGAAAACACATAAATTGGGGATGAACTAATCTGTGATGACTTGGCAGGCCACACACAGTTGTCTAATCACATTTGAGATACCTAAAACACTGTGCCTGGCCTTCAGGTTCTGCTTCACAAAGGAACAGTTCTCCCATCAATTCCAAGTCATGTTTGTTAGCTTTCTTGATATCTCTAATATCCTATAACATTCCAAATGCCTATTAACACTGACGTTTGGATAAATGAATCAAGCTTGTTCTGTAGCCTGTACAGAAATTCTTGGGCAGAGTGCTAAGAGAACTTTTGTCCTCCTGTTAGCACTATGGGGTCATTGTGCATCAGAATCACACGTAATACTGCCAGGGTGGGCTGTTCACTCATGTACTCAGTTGGTCTAAGATAGATGTCATTTGCATATCTTCTTATCAATGTGTGTTAATACTTGGTGGGAGGAGGTAAAAAAAAATGGCTCCAGACTGCATCCAGAGTTGTTTAGTGACAGGACAATGCACAGTGGTCACATATTGAAATACAGGTAATTGCATTTAAGCATAAGAAAAAGAAAATACTCAGAGGGGGATCAAACACAGGATCAGATTGCCCAAACAAATTGTGGAGGCTTCATCAGTGGAGACATAGTCCTGAGCAACCTATCATAGTCAACCATGATTGAGCAAGGATGTTAAACTAAATAATACCCAGGGATTCTTCCCAAACTTAGAAGTTCTGTGATTTTTCTTCCATTAATAGTCAGTCTCTGTCCAACTTGTTAAACTTTTAACAGGTACAGTTTCCTAGAGTGAAGACAGCTTGACAACCCATTGCTTGAAGCACCATGTCCTTCTGTTTTGAGCCAGTGTCCTCCTGGCTTGTTCTAATGTGCCTTTAATCTTGTGTTGGAAAAAAAAAATGGAAAATCAATCCCTATCCTCCTTGCCTTCTTGCCCATAATTTTCATGTCCCTCTTGACCCTATAAACCTCTGTCAGTTCTCCTTTGCGCATATTTTATTAATAATGAAGAGCCCAAATTTATTTAGCTGTGGCTTAGTCATTCCTTCAGAGACTGTTTTCATGCACTGCCTTTATTTCTCTTTTTCTGAAGCTTTCTATTTTAATACACTTTTTTTGAAATTTAGGAATCCAGCATGTACATTCATATTGTGACCCAATTCTTTACAGTCTAGTATAATAGTTGTCCATTACTTTCAAATAATTCTTAACAGTATGATTGTTTGCTTGCTTTCTACTGCTACCAAATACTGAGCAGATGTTTATATGGAACAATTTACTTTAACCCCTAGATTTCAGATTGAGTCACAATGATCAGCTCAGAACACATAATTTTTTATGCAATGTGATATATTTATTTATTTATGTATTTTGGTTTAATTACTTTATTGCCCACCAGTATTGTAAGAACTTTTCATGATTATTCACAGACTGTCTTTGTACTTGCTAAAATGAATAACGTGATAACATCAGAAAATTTGTCAAAGGTCACATCAGCATATCTTGCACAGTTTGTTGGGGATCTTCCCTGTGAACTCTGACCACTATGAAAATTGATCATTTATCTTTACATTCTAATTTCCATCTCTTAATCATGCAAGAGCTTCTATTCTCATCTAAAGTTTTTTTGAGTTATTTCCCTGTCAAAAAACTTTTGGTAATCTAGCAATACATGTCAATGGGATTGACCCCTATTCACAAACTTGTTGGCTGTTTGACATGGTATTTAAGGCATGAAATAATTTTCCAAAAGCCATGCTTCCAGTATTTTATATCTGTGCACAGAACAGCTGCTTCTGTTCTTTATCTACCAAATTGCCTAGTATGTATTAGCTTTACAGAACTGTATGTTATTGCATGTCTTATCAAACCTTTTCTCTACTTGTATAGTACATTTCCTACATATAAAGAAAGAAATATTCTTAATACCATAACTGGAGCAAGCAAACTGCCAAAGTGCTACAATTAAATGAATTTTAATACATAGCATGAGATTATTAGGTGAAGCAGAACCTTAATGGAACCTTCAGGAGCCTCAGTGCAGAAACATAATTTGAATGACTAGACAGAATCTAACATTTAAGATTTTATTTTCTAGTGGAGAATTGTTTCACAGATATCTTACTGGTTTCAAATGTCTAATAGCTTGCAATATGCAAGGTATTATTAATCTAAAGTTAGATGAATCATCACTAGAGCATTTAAAAATGCACATTTTCCTCTCTGATGTCAAAGTAAATCACAGACCATCACTCTTTATCAGTTTTACTCTAGTCTTCTAAAGAGCAAAGTCAAGTTAATCTGTACTCTACAAGTCAGAAGAAGGACAAAAAGGAGAACCAGTCTTGACACATAGGGTAGTATATGTTAAGTGTCTTCTGATTCATTAGAAAGAAAAACAGTGTCTCCAGGAGGTTATAAGCTATACATGTAAATAAATCTTGGCAGGTAAAACTTTTTACAAAATGGCAGAACAAGAATTCAGCTGTCTGGTGTGTTGTTGAATTTCTTGCTAATAGAAACTTGCATTTTGAAGATGAAATTTTTGGTGGGCTATGTGGTAATTCAAAATGTAAACTTTGTTAATATTTGCTTACATTTGGTTAACCACTCTTAGAACTGTTGTTCACCATGGTCCTTATCAAGACTGAGACCTGATTCTTCCATGTACTATGTTAATATGCAATTAGGTGCATTTTGTCTCAAATAGGTAGTAGCATGAAGATGAAAGATAGTATACAGATGGACAACTGAATCTTAAATAAGTGATCCAGTATCTTGAGCTAGGTACAAACCAAGCATCTATTTATAGAATATATCCCATTTAGCTTTAGTGTCACAGAAGTAATCTAAAGTAATTGTTCAGAGTCCATGTGATGCCAGTGAAGAAAGTTAAACTTACTGCCTGCACTGCTGTTTGCCTCTGACTATTACTTGCCTGGTTATTTATTTTGGGGATAAGCTGGATGTGCCAGAACAGCCTTTCCATCAGACTTCTCCTTTCATAGGAACTGAGGTTTGCTCATATAGAAGAAGAAGATGACCTGGAGTTTATGAATTCCAAATGTAGGGTCAGAACATGATTAGAGACCATCAGAACATGACTGGAGGACACTATTAGATTTAGCTCGATAATCTATAGTTTAGATACAACCACTGCAAATTTCACCTTCAGATTACTGTAGTTCAGTGATTTGCATTAGAAACTCAATCTTCCCTTCCATAGCTTCTTAAAGTTACCATTTCCAACAAGGCAAATTCTTACCACAAATTTTCTGGTTATCATTATATGCTGTTTTGGGTTGTGGGTTTTGGGTTTTGGTTGTTTTTCTTGTTTGACGGTTTGGGGTTTTTTTAGTTTTTCTTTTGTTCTTGTTTTTAATTTTCTTGATCAACTTGAGGATAAGATTACTTCCTGTTAGTTTGCTTGTTACCCATTCAAAGTCATTCAAAGTACCAAGTGACCACTGGAAACAGGTGCGATAGTAGACATGTTCAGTTTGATAGGAGAACTGAAGTACACCATGTTACCCACTTATGGAAAGAAAAACATTAAAATATTATTTCAGTGAAATGTAAATTTCTTAATAATCAGGGAAAATCTCATTTAAATTGGAGAGTATTTAAAATATATCTGCTTTGTTTGTTAGACCACTTTAAAAAGAAAATGTAAAATGAATTCAAAGGTATCTAAATGTTTTGGCACTTATTGAATGAAGCTCTATTTTGACTTCACAAAGAAGCCCAGGTAAGTACTCATTAAGTAAGCCTATCCTTAGAAATAATGTCTTGCATGTCACAATAGAGCTGTTGACTAGAATTAGGAAAAATTTACATTTCAGTTCACGATTAAGCCAGAGCAATTCAACTGACAGTAGATCAGAATTTGGCACTTAGTTTGGGCATTTTCAAACCCTAGTGGCATTTTTATATTTTTCATTACAATTCTGATGAAAAATTTAATTTGGGAAAGTAATTAATTTGCTTGTTCCCTTGCCATCTGAATCTGTCATGGCTCAGCATATTCATCACAAGGGGTCAAGCATGGGTAATGAAGCAGTTACGAGCTCACTGGCAACTACTATGCCAGCATTGTTACTGAAATGTAACCCAATCCTCTGATTACAGTTGTCTGTATTGGGACGCTGAATTTTTTCAAAGCCTCTGTCTTAGCTGCATCATCATCATCTTTGTCATCATCATCTTCATCATCATCATCATCTTCATCATCATCATCATCATCATCGTAGTTCTTAATACTACTATGAAGGTTTTTCCTCAAATCAAGCTATGAAACTTTACTTTGTTTACATGTCAAGAGAAGGTCTTTGCCTCAAAAAACACAGAGGTAAGGGACAGAATGAAAAATAGTTAATCTACTGCTGGCATACTGAGGCACATTCAGCTTCAACTTTCTGTCATTTCAGAACCACTCTTCTCTCAATAATCAAAATTATTTGCAGATCATTTACACTTGTCTTCCTTAATAAATTAGTTAAAAGAAACTTTCATTGTGCAGAAATATTAAGCAGAGAAAGATAAAAGCAGGAGATACTTTTCTTGTCGTTTGAGATTGTCTCTGTAAGAAAAAGACTGAACAATGATCGCCTCTCAGATGGGGACAGTACAATACAGGTAATGTTTTTTATTCCCTAATCCTAGTACTCTTATGAATGTTGTTTCTTGTTGAAAATATTTTGAGAGAGGTGATATATTTACAGAGACTTTGTAGTCTAATTTTTATAAGTCCTATGCATGTAGCCATATAACAGCATTTATTAAGATTCAAATTTGTAGTAGATCTTCTATCCTCCACAAACTGACATATTTTAAAATTAAGATCTTCCATCCTCCTGTATTATTATCTTTGAGGGGAAAAGACCATTTGAAAGGCAGAGGTCATATTTAGTGCCTCATCTGACATGGCATCTGACTTAGCAGTTTTACTTATCCTTTTGTGAACAGTTAAACATGCATTGTGTAAGTGCTACAATGGGACAATTCTACATTAATGATGGTTGTAATAATAATGGTTTTATTTTATTATTTGTTTATCAAGGTAAAAACTGATTTAATTTTTTATTATGCATATGGTAATGTGTCTTAATTTGGTTACAACTAGTATTCTATGCAGGCAATCAAGATGCTTAGAGTGGTTTTTTTAGTAGTTACATTATGTCTTTTTCCTTGCATAATATAAATAAAATATACCTCATTAAAAAAAAAAGTTCTAATATATTTTTCTCTGAGCTATCATTTATTTCAATGAAGGCAAAAAGTGTAAATCATTGCCTTTTGTTAAATTTTATACATCTCCTGCTTCAAAATCTTGCTTACTGTAGTCTAGTACCCTCCAAGAAAGCAGTTTGGTTAGGAGTTATGGTTATCAGACATGACAGTGTAGTATTTCCCTGCTCTTGATGAATATTCCTTTTTTTTTCCTTATGCTTCGACTACACTATTAGCTTCCTCAGATGACTGAAATAACTAGTCTCCTTCAATGAAGGATTCCTAAAGGAGACAGAATGTGAGTTTCTCTTCTTCTGGGAAACTGATTTTATAATGGTGAAGGTGTCAGACATAATTAAGATGAATGATTGTGTACCCAACTAAATGAATCTTATTGTTGTAAATTTGACATTTTTCCTATACAGTTCATGAGCCTAATAGGAACAAATCAAATGCACATCTTCTTAGCAGGAGTCAGACAGGATAAAGTACACAACACTGTTACATAACTGCTGAAATTGCAGAAGTCTGAAGCCCTTTGTCAGACATAACCCTTTCAGTATTTTCAACACAAATGTTGAAGGGGCAAATTTTATGTTTTATGACGTAAATGTGATTTATGTAAAAAATTTTGTCAGATTTCCTCATTCAGTGAAGGTAGTGAAAAGAGTACATAGGCTCTCAGTCACGATAATGTACTGAGTCTCTTATGAGATATTTGGAACATTTTAGAGATTAGTGAATAAGACAGAAATAATGTCCACTACTGTTCTTTATTTTGTCTTACTGTTCTTTATTTTTTGCCACCTTGTCCCAACAACCTTTAAACTCTTCTCATGGCTGGGTTTTTTTGGGGTTTTTTTTGGTTTTTTTTAAGAAGTAGCAGCTAATCCAGGCCATTACAATTTTTGTCAGTAAGTCAGTTTCCAAATGAATTTCAGATTCCAATGAAGATGATCACATATTTATTTTTCAGGAAATAAAACAAAAAAAACACTTTACAGCATGCCATCAGTTAGCTTGCTATCAATTATTTACAAGCACTACAAAATCTAATTTATGTCTCAGTGTACTGTAAATAGGGAATACATCCAGATATTATTAACCACTGCCAAATTTACTGGCAAAATCTTTATTTATATTATGTATGGCCCTGACTAATTATTTCATATTAAGAAGTGAGCAGCAACTATCAATCCACAACATCCAGTGGTCCAAGACAAGATAGTGCTGTCTTTTGATGGTCTGATTTTTGGTAACTGAATAAAACCTGTTACAGAGAGAAGAAAGATAACAAAGAACAAATATCCAATGCATTTAAAGCAGAACACACATAGTAAATTCAGATATGTTATCGAATTGCAAGCCAATGAAGAAAATAACAAATAAGCTAATTCTACTATCTAAAAACCATAAAAATTATGTCAATGTAATCCAAATGAGTAAGAAGAAATCATTAGCTTAAGCATAAGATGCCTCCTGGCGAAGAGCTTGGGATGGTAATTTGCTATGTCTGTCTTCTTCCTGAAGAAAATTCATTTCATCAACCCTAGGACCGAAGGAGAGGCCATATGTAACCAGTATTACCCTGCTCCACATCCCTGGTAATGTGGTTAGTATAACTTACACTAGTTTATAAAGCAAGCAGCCATTCTCTGTGACCAAGTGGGTCACTCTTCATTTCCTGTCCTCCCACAATTAGGGCTGAAGATCCTGTTAACCAAGAAAAAAAATAAAATAAAACTTATTTCTACTTCTACTCTGTACCAGTCTCAAGATTCCTGTGTACCAGGCCAATTACTCCCTTCCTTAGCAGCCTTGAAGGTCCTAGGCACTTGAGCAAACAGGTGTTGTTGAGGACCCCATCATAGAACAAAGAAGCGTGACAACACACTGCCTATGAAATCAAGCAGCAACTTCTTAGTCCTAAGTAGTGATCTTGGATGGATAGGGGACATCTTGGGCATACCATTCATGAAATGACAGAGTTTTCGGTTCTCAGAGAAGTAAGGAGGGGAGTCAGCATAACTGCTACCTTGGACTTCCAAAGGGCAACCTTTGACTTGTTTAGGAACCTGGTCAACAGAGTCCCTGGAAGACAGTCCTGAAGGGCAAAGGAGTCCAGGAAGGATGGACATTCTTCAAAAAGAAAATCAAGAAGATGGAAGAGCAGGCCATTGCCGTGTCCCAGAAGACAAATCAGTGGGTTACAACAGCCAGATTTGGCTGGAACTCAGGGGAAAAAAGAGGTTATGATCTTTGGAAGAAGGAGCAGGCAGCTCAGATGGATATTGTGAGGTTATGCAGGGAGAAAATAATTAGAAGGACCAATGCCCAAATAGAACTTAATCTGGCTCTGCCATAAAAGACAATAAAAATGTTTCTATAAAGACCTCAGCAAGAAAAGGAGGCCTAAGGGGAAACTCCATTCTTTACTGGATGCAGAGAGAGACAGAATGACAAAGGATGAGGAAAATGCAGAAGGACTTAATGCCTTCTGTGCCTCAGTCTGTAATAGTAAGACCAGCTGTTCTCCAGGTACTCAGCTCCCTCAGCTGGAAAACAGGGATGAGGAACAGAATGAATCCCCTATGTGAGGGGGCAAAAGGTCAGTGAGCTGCTGCTTAGAAACAAGTAAGTCTATGGGGTCAGATGGAATCCACCCAAGAGTACTGAGAGAGCTGGCGGAAGTGCTCACCAAGCCACTTCGAAATATTTATCAGCACTCCTGACTAAGCAGGGAGGTTCAACTTGACTGGAGGTTAGCAAATATGATGTCCATCCACAGAAAGGATTGAAAGGAGTATCTGGGGAACTACAGGCCTGTCAGCCTGACCTCAGTGCCAGGGAATGTTATGGAACAGAAATCTTGAGTGCAATCACATGGTGTGTGTGATCATAGTGTTTGGGCTGATAACCTTGCTTTTGAGACCCACCTGTTAAAATTTAAATGTAACAAATGACAATACGTCTAGCCCTCCTGTGAGCTCTGATAGGGCTCTGTCGTCCTGGGAGCATTTTTCTTAAAGTATGACAAATTATTTCCAGCATATAATTGGGAAGCATAACAATGACTTAGGCTGCAATTTGCAATGCAATGCAATGCAATACAAAGGTCAGTTACACAGACCTATACAATTCAAAGTTATAATAGGAACAACATAAGACAAAAGAGCATGTCATTCTGGTCCTCTTCTCTGGGACTTAACATAGCAAAAGACATGAACAAGTAAAAACAGGGTAAAAATTAGAAAAAGAATACTTTTATCAGCTGTCATCAGTGAAAAATGGAAAAGAAGAATTTAGTGTATATCATTCTGTATAGCTTCCTCTCCTTACCTTAACAAAGGGACATCATGATTTGCTTGCTCAGTAACCATTAGAATCTTCAATGTAAGAGGCAGAGGCAAATTTTCTAAAAGGCTAGTGTCTTTAGAAAGTGTGGAATTCCAGGGTACCATTTCTGCTATTAAAAATTGCCTTTAAAATGGTATTTAAAATGATCACATATGACCAATACTCTCAAATGTGAAGAAGTGGAGAAAAGGGTCTCCACAATCAGTACCTGAATTCTACTCTTTAACTTTTCAATGTCAAAAATCTTCATTTTGCCTAAATAAGCCCAAGCAGAAGTTCTTCAAAAAATAATCACAAAAGTTAGAGCAGAGTAATGAGTCAGCATTTACCAGATGACCCGTTGTACATGCACAGGTGTTCAGTCTTGGCCTATGGTCTCAGGGAAGTAACTGAAGTGAACCCTTGTCTCAGTATAAGATTCCATGACTCTGATGTTTCACATTGGATCATTATTTGATATAGACCATTAAATGATCCAGCTCATGTCTGGACCATAGAATTTTATTGCTTTGGATTTTTTCAATATCTAGCACTAGGCTGAAGCAGTCATGTCAGCATAATTTTGGGCTTCTTCCAGTGATCAGCAAGAGAAGACATGTACAGAGATTTCCTAATCTAATAATGCTTTCAAGTGGATATAACTACAAATGTGACTCAGACAGTAACAGCCTTTTCTGTTAAATTCAAAGGCTCTAGTTTCACTTCCTGCACATGATCTAGCTAGGATCAGTATTGCATTCATAAAAGTACCTCAGAATTAGCATACTGCTCAATGCTAAAAGCTTTTACAGCTAAAAAACATTGTTAAATGACAATATAAAGTATTTATAATCAGCTGTCATCTTGATTTCAGTGGGACAACTCACATCAAATAGATCTTGTAAGTGTTTAGGATCAGCCCCAGGCTCTGTCTCTAAACTTTTGTTAGGCTTAATCAGTGTCTCACACACAGAAGCATTAAGAGGTTTTTCAACTGCTGTAATATGTGCAGTAGCATATATTATTTTTTAATCTTGTTTCTAAGAATTATATAAAAAAATTAAGGAAAGGTTGAAAACCTCAAGTATAAACAAGCATTGAACAGATTGCTCAAGGTGGTTATGGGACCTCCATAACTGAAAGATACTAAGAGTAGAAAACACAATTTTACTCTGGGGTAGGAGGACAGACTACCTAACTTCTTGAGGTCCTTTCAAGAGAAAATCATGGTGATTGTGACATGTCTATGCAGAGAAGAAAAGTAGTTCTTGCTTCCGTGATGGTGCTGCGAACCTTCAGATTGCACGCCGTTGAGAAGAACAATCTTTCTTGGTCAGCACATTGTCATAAAGAAGCAAATAACTATCAGCTGGAATTCAGTTGCAGGCTGCTTCCTCCCTACAGCAGGAAAGAAACACAAAATTAATTGAAACTCTGTATGAAAACCAATTCACTAGCCTAGTCCTGAGCTCTGGACACATCCTTATTCTTGAAAGAAACTTTCATGTTGCAATTCATCTCCTAGGAAGAGTGTAAGGGGATGGAGGATACCCTATAAAATGGTTGTATAACGCCTTATAAAGGATCAGAGTAGGTATTTTACTATATCTGAAATTATATTTATGGAGATGGATGATTAGGAATTAAGATATGTACAGAGTGTGTCAAATATGGTTATTATAAGGTGAAATGGCTTCTGAAATTGATTGGGCCATGACCAAATAGGGTATGTCCAAAAAGGTTAAGGAAATAAGCAGAGAAATTGAAGAAGCTTTGGCAGGCATTTTTATGTACTTCTGCTCCTCAAAATAGATCAAGTGAAATCTGAGATGACTGGAGAGCAGCCAACATAATGCCATTATTTTAAAATGGCCTAAGGAGAGACAAGGGAGGTAAAGATTCACTAACTCATTGGAATTCTCAGAGGATATGGCTGTCAACCTAGACAAAGGAGATATGAACATTACACGAACTTTCAGAAAGCATTCAGCAAAATTCTGCATTGTAGGTAGTCTCAGTTGCAAAGTCAAGAAATGAGTTAAGAGCAGACATATTAAGCTGAATGGAGTAAATCGGCTATAAAAAATGCATGCTGAAAGTAGAAAATAAAGTTAATGAGGACATTTTTTATCAAGTCAGCTGCTTAAAAAAAAATGTAAAAATGAGATGCATCTAACAACTAGACTGCTAACTGCACTCCTCCTTCCAAAGAGTCTTCCCAAAGGAGGTGTCTTGCTTGAGATTGACTCATTAGTGTAGATCCTTTCAAGTCTGACATTTTTGTAGTGTTATTGTACTACCCTCTGCTGTCAGAGCTTCCTCCAACATACTGCCCTTCTTCGCTTGAACACAGATGAATTTTCATGCTCATGAAAACATTTTCCTGTCATCCTCAGAAAAGAATTACTCTTTATTTGCACCATGGGAAACTGCAGCATAAAGTTCCCACACTGTCCTGTGAGACTGAGGGGAAGAAACATCAATTCTGTGTCTCTACCATTGAGTCCATGACAACTTTATTGATACTCCTAGTAATGAAATTATTTTATATGTGAGGGCTGTGCCATTGGCTGAGTTCACAACTAAGTGTAACAAATATTCCATTGCATATTCCATTGAATTGTTATATAGTCACAACCTTTGGTAGCAAGTCAAGATAGATTTCTATTAATAGGAAAGAAAGAACTGGCTCTGATCCTGATTAGTAATTCCCTGAGCCATCCAGTCCTATGGTTGTTATTTGTGTTTCTATACTGCTTTTAAAGATGGAAAAGATGAATAAAAAAAGAGGGATATATCAAAAGCTTTCATACCTTGAGTTGGCATCACCATTCTTCCAGAGCAAATATACTACCAACAAAGCAAGTAATTTATTATTTATTCAACATTTTCCATAACATTAATGAAGGGTTGTATAAAATATTCCTTTTCAGTTTTTATATTAACATGGGAATTAATTGGAGATATTTTATGAGGTTAATACAGTCCAAAAAGAGTAAGAAATATTTGTAAATAATTAAGAATATTTTTTTTGTCTTAATCAGCAAGTGGAGGACGTCCTAAGCAGTGTCTTCTTTCCCGCAGACACTTTTTTTTTTTTTATGTTACTTTAAATATTTTAGCTGAATTTGTGTTTTAAGATGGCTTTATACTGGAAATGTTCTTCTTGAGGATGTGAGGAAACTATTTAGACAACCGTGTTAGTGCAGGTCTCCTTAAACAGGCAACAGGTTATACCACAGCTTTGAATGTACTAGTCACCAAGTTTGTGATTTTTAACATTGTGCTTATATCAGAAACTCTAAAAAGGTCATGCAATATAAATATATTTATATAATAAATATATTAATTCCCTTTCTGACGATAATTTATATGGTTTTCCACTCCATTTGAAGAAACAGTATTAGTGGCACCAGATTTGCTCCTCTGCAGAGATAGAATCATAGAGTCAAAGAATTATTTGGGTTGAAAGGGACCTGAAAGATCAGAGGATGTCCTCAAGTTGCACAAGATGAGGTTTAGATTATTTATTAGGAAAAAGAGTTAAAAAGGTGTGTGACTGTGGCAGTTTGGGATATGATTTAGTGGTCAACACAGTGTTGCTAGGCTAATAGTTGGACTCGATCTTAGAGGTCTTTTTCAACCTTAACAATTGTATGATTCTATGTTCTAGTTCCAATCCCCCTGCCATCACCAGGGACACCTTTCAGTAGATCCGATTGCTCAAAGTTCCATCCAATCTGACCTTGATCCTTTCCACTACTCTGGGCAACCTCTTTCAGTGCCTCATCAACCTCATAGTAAAGAACTCTTTTTTTACTATATTTAATAACTCAGTTATTCATTTGACTTCCAAAAAAATCAAGTCTCTATAAAATTTTGTCTAATGCCTATGTTCTGGATCTTAAAAACTGAGTTCTGAGCTTCTGAAACTGACTGTTAGGCTCCTTAAACTGTTTATAGTACTAGCAATATTTAAATCAATAAATGCAAAAAAAAAAAGAAAATAAACATCTAAACTGAATATGAACAGTCACCTACATGCAAAATAAATATATATGCCAAAATTTCTAAATTGGGTTGAATCAGTTCCTTGTGGGGCTTTGCATGTGGTATACACATGCAAGTATAGTTTTATGGTCCTTAAAAGTCTCCTCCACAAAACTGGCCTATTTCCTACAATTTTAAGTATTCTATTTCGCAGAAAATTTTTCCTGTTACCTATCTTTAGCCATCAAAATATTGTGTTGTATGGGGCATAGTTGGCAAGCTTCTGGCAGCAGGGGCTGCAGAGGGGCTCTGTGAGGAGAGGCCAGGGCTTCCCTGTGCCAGACACAGATGGTTCCAGCTGGATCCAACCCACCCACCACAGGGTACATCTGATGTGGGGACATCTCAGGGAAAATGTATTCAATAAAGGGTTTAAAACATTTAACAGAGGGGGGAAGGAACAAAAAGTGTAAAAAACAGCCCTGCAGACACCAAGGTCAGAGAAGGAAGAGGATAAGGAGACATCTGCAGCCTGTGGGGAAGTCATGGTGGAGTACCTATCCATACACATGGAGCACCCTACACCAGAGAAGTTACATACTCCTGAAAGGCTGTGGACAATGGAGAGCCCAAGCTACAGTGGGGAAGCCTTGAGGATGAAGTGGCAGAGAGGAGCTGTTACTGACAGCTAGTTATATGTCAGTTGGGGTGGGACTGGAAGTAGGGGAATTGGGAATGTTGTTCTTTGCTTGCTGCTATCCAAATCTATTTTAAGTGACAACAAATTAAATTAAATTTCCCAAATTTGAGACTACTTTGCCTATGACAGTACTTGGTAAGTGATCTCCCTATCCCACATTTTTGCATCTTATTTTCTCCTCAGTTCTCTTTAAGACAGCAGCTGGATGTAGGTTTGGCAGCCAGCCAGGGTTGGCCCACAACATACCTATGTAGCTTAACAGGATCTTCCTTTACTGAGAGAAGCAACTCCAACTACATGAACAGGCAGAAGACATTGCTCTGAAACATTTCTCTTTGCATTGTCTCTAGATGGAGCTAAGATTAAACAATCAATTTATCAAGTCTAAGGCTAGGTGAGATGAATTCTGTTGTGGCTGGCAAAAGGAGAGTTAGAAAGGGAACAGAAATTACTAAAAATAAAAAGTGTTTCAGATTTACCTGATTAGATATGGTGTTATTTTCCTATATCTGACAAATGTCATCAGATTAAATTAATTAAGAGAAGTGTGATAGGTATTTCACTGAGAAGTGTTAAAAGTAATCAATCATCCCATAAGACATCTTCAGTCAGAGAACATATGCAACATATAAGACTTTTGTGAACCTTGATCAGCACCTAAAAGGTGACAGGCAGCAAGGAACTGCTTTGAAATAAGAGCAACTTCTGCTGCTTCCAATGGAGAAATGTCAAATACTGGAATTCATGTTGCAGTAAAACAGAAGATTCAGTTAAAAATAGGAAATGCAGATCTATTTTGGTCTGTCTTTGTCATTAACTTCCCTCACTAAACATGGGTATTTTAGGACTCTCATGACACTACTCATGTAGTGATTTACGTATTGTCCATCAGTGTTCCAACAGCCAAATCTAAATGAGAAAGACCATAAAGAAAGTTATGTTGTTTTACTTTTTTACCCATCATTCATTTAAAAGGTTTTCTAAGGGGATCATTTGTAATACTTTCTGACCTACAGTCACAATATCTACCTGCTTCCTTCTAATTAACAGAGATGGCCCTGTCTTATGCACCCAGTCTTTCTCCTGAAGATCAATTACCCAGCCATGAATTTTACTAATAGAAAATGCTAACTCTGTTGAATTACAATACAAAAACAAATACAGTGGAAGAAGTGAAGATGACTTTGTAAAGAAGCCCATGTTTCAGTAGTGTACTTCATCACTGATACCCACATCTTCTACGGTCTGACTATTAAAAAACCCATTTCTATTAAAAGGATGTATTTGGGGTATTTATCCCCAAAGACCTAGAATAACAGCAACTTCCTTCTTTTCAGTTTTTCTTCAATGTACTGATAATATTTGTTTAAAACTCTTTCATAAATATGAACTGTGCATACACAATACAGAAAAAAAAAAAAAAACCAGCAAAGAAAACCTTCTTTTCAGCCATATATATAGTAAATCATTAATTCCCAAATGGTAGTCTTTCACTGTTTGATGCTTGAAAATGTGTCTAAACTTCATGCACGTGTACTCTACAGAATTATTGCCCTTGGGAAAACTCTACTGACTTTTCATTTTGTAAAGATATTGAATATTAAAATTAAAGTAATGGTCTAATGATGTAATCTTTATTGAAATGGAAGTATGGGACTGAAAAAGAGGAATTAGAAGAAAGTAATTACCACAGGAATTTATGTCAAGTATTGCTTTTGTTTTGCTTTCAGCTTTGAAAGAAAAAATAGATAAATGATTGTGGTATTGAAATGCTTAAAAAGAACCAGTAAAGGGACTCATTATAACAGAAAACAAACATTGCAAATATTTAATAACTTATACATTACATTGAGACATTATAAATAAAAGCATTTTTAAGCATTACTTTCAGCAGTCCAACCTTTTGTTTTGTTTTTCACTGTGGTAATTCTTAAAGCATAGTAATCTTAGATCTTAAAGGAAGCAGAAGATACCTAGATTCAAGGTTGGTGGGGTTTTTTTCCATTTCCTTGTTCGAGTAGAATCTGAAAGCTACCCCTCAAGGTTATTGCTCACTTAGTTTCTTCCTAATAAGAAGATAGGAAGAATTTTAATGTTCCCATTTATTTTCTTTGAAGAATATTTATGAATATTAGCACAGAGTTGCCAAAAATTCTCCAGCCAGAACAATTAGAAAGACTCCTGAATAATGATAAGGTTTTAACAGCACCTTTTCCAGCTCCTTTTCAGTCCTAAAGTACAGACTTCATGTAGCCTCAGTGAGTCCCTGAGTGTTTTCAGCTGGAGTTTTAACTTCGTGGTTTATTGAATGGCAGGTATAATGGTTATTCTACAACTAAGTAAAAGGTCCATGTGCACCATAAAGAACTTCTGTATCCTAATAACCTTCATGAACTGTTAGAAGATACCAGACAACAAACCACAAGGAAATTAGGATATCAAGGTAAATCAGAAGCCAGTTGAGCATTATGTTTTTGGGGGTGTTTTTTATTCAGGAATTATAGGAAAAGAAATTGATCTAATTCCTGTTTCAGGAAGCAATTAAAGGCCTATGGCACCCACATTGAAAAAAAAAAACTCAAGAAAACCTATGAGATATTCAATGAACCATTGAATATTTTGAATATTCTTGTCTCCAGTCAAGAAGTGAACCAATTCCTCCTTTATTTAGACATCCAAAAAAATGTTGAAAGCTCTAGATAGTTCACCACAAAAGACTGCACTAAAGGAAGGCTATATAACAATACATAGAAAATAATTTATGTATAGAATCCATTGTTTCATTTGTTCAAAATGTCTAGTAAGACTAGTGATGTCCTATATTAAAAGTACATTGATATTCCTAATATTCTTACAAAATAAGTACTTCGTACATAGCTATAAAGTACAAAAACCAAACAAATAACTTCCCAAAAACTCAGTCATAGCCCATGTATAGATAGACTTAATTTTGTTCCAGAGCTTACTTAGTCTCTAATGGCTGAGTTTCAGACAACTAAAAATGTTCATGTTAGTCATTTCACGAAGGTATGATTTTTTCCGAAATTTATTTTGTTTTCTTCTTATTGCTTTTATTGCTGTCATCATCACCTCTCCTACAAACTTTCATAAATCTTATCTTCAGCATACCTTGGAATTCTGCTTTAGTAACTCTGAACACCATGTACAGGGCCAGCTCATCATCTCAACGGGAAGCTGAATATCCCACAGACAATCTTTTACATGTCAGATGTGAATGACAGAGGAAGCTAGAGATAGAGCTGTTGTCTGTTTCAAGCCTTTCCACTTTTGCTCTAGTGGAGCAATTCAAAAGTTTGGCTCGTCATCTCCTAGTCACACTTGGCTTCTCCAAACTACTTCTGCCTCTTGAAAATGTTCACACACCTTGACAGAAAACTCATTCTTTATTTAAGCAAACAACAATTAAAAGTATTAGCATGCAAGTAGTCAAATCAAAAGATAGAGTTCAGTCATCCAGCAGCTTGAAATTAAAGACTATGTGCAGTGGTTTTCCTTATACATAATTAATGTCATACTTATCTACTTAGATGAGATTTTTACCACAAATTTTCATCTTTTTAATCTGTCTTCCACAATATTGCTGCAGTTAATATGTGGGAAACTTCTTATCCTCATTATTAGGTGTTTTTAAAATTCTGGCTGCAAACACCTGGTTGGTTGAATGGATGAGGTGTATAAGGGATTCATTGTATTTGGCAACTGTGTCCTACCAGCATATAAACTTCATGTTTTACAGACTGCTACAGAACACCTTTTAATTCTTTTTTTTTTTTTTTTTTTTAACGTTGATAAAAGTTTAAAGCAGCTTTCTTGACTTCTAAGCACAGGTTTCAGTAACACAGATATTGTATTAAATATATCACTTCATAATACACCTGACCTACATTAAGAACATTTTATTTTATTTACATCAAAATGAACATTTAATTCATATTGTTGTGAGTGCTCTTTTGTGAACACAGCTATCCAACAACATTCTAAAACCAAATAAGCTTTATCATGTAAAAACATTCATGCTCACTTAAGATCAGTAGTACAGGAGAACACGATTGATCTTGATGCCTTGAGAGGCCACCTAGAAACAGAGACTAGACAGGAGTAAGGGAATAAAGGTAGGTATTTATTTGAAAGGCCTTCAGAGGAACACCCTGGTATTGCCAAAATGGACCCCAAGATGGACATCAGGTCACGAGTTCTTCACACTTTTATAGGTTTGGCTCATTTGCATATCAGGGTTAATACTCCAATTAAAGCTTCAGTTTAATGAAGCAATTCCCCTATCTTTCCCCCCTTTCAGAGACTTTTGGTTTATACTTTTTGGGCCTAGGACGGTTGCTCAGAATAGGAGAAATGGGCAGACACAAAATACTCAATAGTATGGAAGAGAGAGAAATCCATCTGGAAAACTCTGGGAAAAGCTAGAGAGATTTCCTTGATCAGCTTAATAAATTGTTTTTAAACTTAATCCTTCTTTCATTTAGCTTCAGATTGAGAAACATTTTCAATAAATGCCCAGATATTCACAGGGAAAAGAGTTTACACATTTCTTGAGCAAACCAAAGGAACAAAAACCAACTATCTTTATTTTAGGGTCAGTACAGAGTTGAAAGGCTAATAATTGAAAATAAACTTTTATTAAGAACACAAACAAATTAAAATAAAGCTAAATCCAAAGGGTTAAAACTTAAAAGATAAAATGATAACTAAAATCTTTGAGGGTGTGGAGTAACAGATCTTGAGTTTTCAATGATGCTTGGAGTTTCCTGAAGATAAATGTTATATTATCGAGGGTCTGTATTACAGAAGGATGGATTTTTCTTATTTCTTTTTTATCAGTTTCTCTGTTCCATGATTTTAAAAGTGGAAGCTGCTAGACGAAGTGAAATTCTTCAGAGGCAGGGGGAGATTGATTCTGCTGGAGAAAAAAATATGTCCCAGGGGAAAAAGTACCAAAACTAACAAGATGTTGCCAAGTGAAAGGATCACACCAGTAGCAGAAGCAAGTCACTTGCAAACGCAGAGATTGCTAAGAGGAGAGCAAAGGCAGTTAAGTCATAAACGTGATAGAAAACTGGAATTTAAGTCTTAATAGCAGATGATTTTTGCAATTTCATTATCTCAGGAAGGTAGTATTAGGTGGAGACCCTGAAAAATTTGTATCTTCTCTTTCAATCAAGAAAATTATGATCTGAGCTGTTAGATGTCTGTATGTTTGATATTAGTAAGACTTAAATTCCTGGACTGTTAAGAAGACTTTGAAGAAGAGGATAACACAGAGGAATACAGAAGTTGGGAAAATGTGTAAAACAAGTTTGAAAATGTGAATTATGACAGATTAATATCACAACATTCTTCCACAAAGTCATTGTTACATGGGGGAAAAAATAAAGGAAGGCAATAAACAGAATCTACCCGAATTTCAGTATTAAATTGACCTGGCAGTGTGCCCTTGTGGCCAGGAGGGCCAATGATGTGGGATGCATCAGGAAGAGTGTGGCTAGCAGGTCAAGGGAGGTGATCCTCTCCTTCTAATTGGACCTAGTGAGGCCATATCTGGAGGCCATATCAATTCCGGACTTCACAGTCTAAGAAAAACAAGGAGCTACTGGAGAGGGTTCACTGGAGTAAACCTTACCACCTTATAAAGGTGATGAGGCACCTGGAGCATCTTTCTTATGAGGAAAGATTTCGGGTCCTGGACCTGTTTAGTCTGGATAAGAGAAGACTGAAAGCAGGTTTCATCAATACATACAAATATCTCAAAAGTGGGTGCCAAGATGAAGGTGCCAGACTCTTTTCAG
Source organism: Coloeus monedula (assembly GCF_965178545.1). Classification (NCBI taxonomy): domain Eukaryota; kingdom Metazoa; phylum Chordata; class Aves; order Passeriformes; family Corvidae; genus Coloeus; species Coloeus monedula. The sequence goes on along the minus strand of NC_138782.1, from coordinate 91,399,421 downwards.
TGGTGCCCAGCAACAGAATAGGAAGTATAGGTCGTAAACTAAAACACAAGAAATTCCACCATAGGCCATAAAATAAACCACAAGAAATTCCACCTCAACATGAGGCAGAACTTCTTTACATTGAATGTGGCACAGCGCTGAGGCTGCCCAGGGAGGTTGTGGAGTCTCCCTCTCTGGAGACATTCAATACCCACCTGGATGCATTCCTGTGTCACCTGCTCTAGGTGACCCTGCCTTGGCAGGAGTGTTGGACCAGATGCTGTCCAGAGACCCCTTCCAACCCTAACAGTTCTGTGATTTGGTGATTCTATCAAGAGTTTAATGTGGCACAACACTGGAAATATTACATGGGGGAAACGGCCAGAGATGAATTCTGATGAAGAGGAATTATAAGATGAATAGACAGCTTGCAAGAGAGAGGATGCAAATAAGAAAAACTAAAACAGAAAACTATCAGATTGGCTACCAACAAATCAAAGATCAGCTCAGACATCACTGTTATTTAATAATTTCATTAGTGATGTTGGCATGGATATTAGAAACATAACAATGAAGTTTGCCAAAGACACTATGTTGGAAACATCATCAAGCAGTGCTTAGAAATAATACAGAAAGAACCTGATGACCTTGAGAATCACAGTAATAGAAATTAAATTAAATATGTGCAGTACAGATGTAAAGTCACACACTTTGTGATTAATATACAAAACTTTTTTGTCAGTAGAATTGTCAGCTGAAAATTGAAAAGCAAAAGGACAAGAGTTTGAATATGGGATGTCTAGAACTGCCAGCATTTTCTATTTGTGAAAGAGAAATACAAGTGTGAGGTGCTGCAGATGATAAATTTTTCAGTGTAATTAAGGAAATATTACTTCTATCAAGTAAATTCATCAGGATACAGTCTTGGTGAACCAGGTTTGAGAAAAAAAGAAGTCAAAAGGAATCAAGCAGAGGAAAGAGGTAATGTAATCATGAGGAGAACATAAGTAGATCAGAAATGCACAGGTTTTTGCCAAATCCTTAAAATTATTTCAAGTCAAACCAGGTGTATTAAATAAGCTTCTATTGAAAGAGCTTTTTAGAATACATTCTGTAAACACCTCCAAGTTTTTCACTTAGGAAAGCAACACTTTAATTTACTTCATTTTGCTTTATATTTACTATGAAAAGAAAAATAGAGAGGTATGTCAGTAAGATAGGTAATGAGTTTATGAGCAGAGCCATAAAGAAGACCTGTTGGGAAAAACTCATCTCAAGTAAGTTTATAGTGCTAAAATTATTCCTTTGCGAAAATTATTCAAAATGCTAAGCAATGCATTATTAACTGTATTCTGCTGGGTGCTGCATAAAAATATTTTGCGAGTAGAAATACTGTTACCCACAACACACCAGTCTATAAACTGCAACCAGCTTTGTGAATGGTTATATAATTTGGGAAACATGAATCCATGTTGCAATGAGTGAGTTATTCTTTTCTTTTTCTGGGTTTGCTAAAAAATTACTGCATTAAAAAGACAGGTGGGAATAAATTGAGTTGTGATGGCTTAATCTGATGGGATCGTGAAGACATCCAAAAAAACCTATGGGAGGAGAACACAAGGCCAGAATTCAGAATTTTTCTAAATCTTCCAAATGTTAGAAAAAGTCATGTAATCTTAGTGCAGGTTTTATTGGAATACCAGATAGATTGAAGTGATAGTCTCCTGACAATGTATGGAGAACATCTAGCTCATTTAGGTTCTGTTTTATCTCCTTAGATCCTTATAACAAAGAGAAAACTGTTGAGGGAATAAGGTATCCCTGTTGGAAATTTATTTTCTGTTTAGTTTCATTCTGTCAAAATAGCTCTCTATCACCTTCCAGAATCAGGACCTTTGATCTATCCTTCTGGTCTAAACAGAACAGATATGTATAAGAGGCTCTAGCCTGAAAGAGAGCATTGAACAAAGGATTCAAGCTAAAGCTGAATGTATATTAAAGGAAACAGGCTGGGATTGGAAAAGAAAAAAGAATGATAGACTTGTCTTGATGTCCCTAAGCACATATGTTACCAAGGAGATTTTTTTAACATACTTAGAAAAAAACAAGAACCAGGAAGAGGAAGAATGTGCACAGGATTCTACTGATTTGACCCTTTGTTTTATGTCTTCTCCATCTTCTGAGTTAAATAATAAACATAGCTTTGTTTTGAAAACACTGACACACATTTTTTAACGTATAATTTTAATGTATAAAGCAGATGACAAGAACAGTACTTGTACAAGAACAGTACTTTGACCAATAAATAAGAGCTGGCCTGAGGGAGATCAATATAAGGTAAAATCTGGGACACGGAAACTCCTGTGCCAGGGACTTGTAAGACCGAGTTTGAGTTGTTTGAGAAGTGGAAGAACAGAGGAGGAATAAGCATGTTAGATTTTTTTTTTTTAACAGTCTTACTGTCCAAGATGAAATCATGTCCAGTAGTTATGATTCTGCACTTACATATAGTAACACATGTATTTTAAATATGTTCATCTGATTGCAAGTACATGGTTCATCTCTGTAATAGTCAGGATAGTCTCCTTTCTGTACATACAGTGATATTTCTACTGGAAAGCAGAGACCTAAATTGTATTAATCCAATCTTAAAAACAGTTATTTTTCACTTGACTACAAAAAGACTATAGAGTGCTGAACTCCAATATATGTATTTATATTGTCATCTCAGTCCCACTGCTTTGTGCTCAAATAATGAAAAGTTCAATTCAAACCTTTATTCAATCATATTTCTCAGTTATTACTGTGAAGAGTTTTGCTCTTAAATCTAAGAATCCCTGCCTGAGCTCTTTATATAAAACAGTATAATTGACATTTTATTTGGTAATTCTGGTGTGGCAATTAAAAAAAAAACCAAAAACTAGTCATATTTTTATTGTCTGCCAATATTGGAATGAATTTAGCAGTACAATGGTCATAACCTTGGAATAAGCCTATGCCTGCTGTTGCACTTAACATATTTGCATGAATATAAATAGAAACAGTAACAAAGCTTACACATTTTTATATGTTGATGGTTCTTGTATTTAAAACACTACAGAAAGCTGAAAAATATTTCTATGCATTTTTCATTTTTTCCATTATTTCAACATGATGCACACTGCCTTTACTTGTAGTAGCACTTACTTGAAACAGCTCATGATACTGTTTTTTATTCTTTTGCTTGTTCACCTGAAACACTGCTGGTGCCAGTATTGCTTCAAGCTCTTTAAAAGTAATGGTTAAGGGCCAGAAGTGCAAAGACAAGGACAAAACACCATTGCTTCAGGGTTCTATTCAATTCTCTTTAATCAGGCAGAGTTGCCATTGAAATCAGTGACAGCTCTGCTTGAATAAGAAGGGCTGGATAGGGATTTCAGTACTATGAGCATGTAACTTAACAATCTGCCCTACATGGCAGAAAAGGACTAGCAAAGGAAGAACAGTTTCTCTCAGTTAAAAAATACTCCTTATATTCCTTTTCTGTAGAATTGAAATAAAGCTGTAAATTTTTTAAGAAACACATTCTTTTCTCTCTTACTCCTCTGTAAGCATATAAACATCCCATGCATTGTAACTCAGCCAAAATCCCTCATCCCTATCCCTGTACATCACTTCCAATATCATGCCCCTTTTTGTACAGTGAGCTTTCCCATCTAAGAAATTTTCCTATCATGGCCAAAAGAGAATAAGGAAGAACCTAAGTGCACTAACAACATGACCTAATGTAACCTAAGTACTCTGATAATGTAACCCATAGTTTAAAAATCTTTAAAAGTCTTTCTTCTTTGCAGAAAAGTAAAAAAAACCCCTAAAATATATTTTGAAATCAGAAGGTATCCCCCAGCAGACTGCTTTGAGAGCCACTGAGTCATGACTTAATTCACTTCTTTAGAACACTCTTAATTAGTACCATGGGAATAAAATGCCAATGATTTATTGTCAGAAAATAAAGATAAATGGCAACTTGGTGCTCTCCTGACTTTAAAATATACATTTTTGGTACCTTTTTACTTTCTCAGATATAATAAGTTTTGGTGAAAAATATGGTAACTGTAAAACACTGAGAAACAGCCTCAAGTGGGAATTTCCATGCTGCTAAATACATTGTCCTCATTTACTGACATGAAGAGTCACTTGGCAGTCTCTGGTGCAATAGAATTATAGATTATGCAATTCTTAATCAGCTGTGTAGTACACAAGCCTTCCTCACCCAATTGTACCAGTTCAATTTAGGTCATTAAAACTTCCACAAGGCAGCTTTCCTCCTCTGGCATTGACTGCCTGGAAAGACATGATTTTCCAGCAGTACAAGTCAGCAGTCACCTGCTGAGAGAGCTGGTGTGGCTTTTTTAAAAGCTGCTTCAGCACAAGAAGAAAAAGAGAGCTGACACTAACTACAGTTGTCAGAAATTCAAATACTGAGCTTTTAAACATTTCAGAAAACCAAACTGAAATGGAGAAGGAAAAAAAAACAAAAGAAGAGGAGAATTAAACGAATTAAACAAATGGAAGAAAAATAATCCTAGCAAAGACAACAGAAGGGAGAAAAATTAAAAGAACACAAACAGAAAAGAAAGGTCAAACATTAACTCCCTGTAGGAAGGTATAGGAAAATAAATAAACAAACAAAAAAATATCTGTTCATACTTTAAAAAGAGTTCCAAAACTTTAAGTAATGGGTAATATTTCTCAATTAAAATGGAGATTTTAGGTTTCACACTGTATGGAATTGATCTCTATCCATTGAAGTCATATTAATTTCTCTGTTAACCTCAGTCCATATTGAGTGTAGTCTCAAGAAAGCACAGAACCAGAATAGTTTGACCAAAAAAAAAAAAAAACAAACCAAATGAAAAACCCCCCAGAACAATAGATGAGTAAATGTATGTAAATATTAATTATTTATATATACCTGCATGAATTTTCCAAGGATGTATCTGCCCTATTCACACGCAGTTTCACAGGTGATATGCACTCTTGTTAAACCAATGTATGGTGGCAAAAAGTAACTTAACATTGTACAAATAGATAGAACCTATTTTACCAAAGGACCTACACACAATATGCTAGTACTGTGCTTGAAAGCACATCTACAAAACAAAGTACATGATAATATCCAGGAGTACTGGGCATTAATTTGAGCTGACATTTGCTTGCCTAGGCAGGCTAAAAATATTAGTAAATATGAACAGCTTATTTGGGATGAAAAGAGGAGGAACTGGTTACCATGGAGGGTGGCAGCAGGGAGAGGAAGAGAGATTCATGTTTCAAAATTCAGCCTGTGATTTTAAAGCAAAACCCCTAAATATCAAAGGTAGTGGATGAATTAATAACTGGTCTGGATTTCACTTTTTACTAATTCTTTCATACTAAGCACTAGAAAAAATATCTTGCAAATCAATCTACGAGAATTATTGTTTAAAACAGGAACTGGGTCAAATGAATGGTTTGTGGGACATTGGTTTTCAATGAACGAATTGTCCTGCCTCAAGGCTGGTATCTTAATTGCATCTGAGCATTGCAGTAGTTTTCCAAGATGGAAAAAAGTATGCAGCTCTTGAGATCTCCTCTGAAATACAACAAACTAGAACAATGTTAATTAGTAAAGGTAAAATAGATCTAAAGAGAGAATGGAATTTTTTTATCTCAAGATTTGTGTTAAACAGAAATAGGCAAAGATGGAATGAAGGTAGCAAAATTGTAATCATCAGTTCTAGTGATAGCTGTCATAGAGGAAGAAAGGGTGAAAAATCAGATGATTCTCAGTTTCTGTGTAGTTCTCATGTACAGGTTTGAATATATAAATAATAGCTTATTCAATACTCTGGCTTTAGAACAAGGGCATTCAGAAGAAGCATGGTATGGGTAAAGGGTAAATTATCTAAGAAAAAAACATTGCATTTATAAGTAAGCCTACATTTGAAGTCAGAAATATAGCAAAAAGAGGAAGTTCAAGGAGGAAATTTGTTAAAGAAAAAATGATGATGGTAAAATTTCTGCTGGCAAGACAAACCTTCAGATTGTGAAAGTTCCTCCCTCAACTGCCCTATTTTCAAACTTTGTTTTAGACTTGGCACACACCTAGGTCTAACAAAGGACTTCAGAGGATTGTGGCTAGTTGCTGAAAAGTGTTTATGTTCCAAAGTCAAGTTTCATTATCCAAAGGGAAACTCTAACTAGAACAGCCATCCTGTGTCAGAACAAAGACCCTTCTTGACATTGTTTTATGCACTGGCTGATACAAACGGTCACACTAGGAATGATCTCTTTGGTGCCAGATTTGTCTTTCCTATATTTGCCATCTTCAGTAGTGCAACACTCACTCTCTTCCCTTTCTTTTCAGTTACTGCCCCTTGAGATGATTTTGTTTCCCCCAAGTCTATTTTTATGCTCTTCATTAGGGAACAGAAGACATTTCAATATTTTTCAGTGAGATTATTGTGTGTTGCTGATTGGCATGAGTGAGCACTCTGGCCATTGTTAGTCAGACTGTCCAGGGTGCTCTGCCTAATCCCCAGTCTGTTTTATGGCGGAGAGATGACAGCTTATTTTTGTCCTCCTGTACTCATTGTTTGCTCAGCCCAAAGGGGAAAACCAACAGAAACAATGGTAGATGAAGTTGTCTAAGTGAATAAAACAGCACTATAATAAAGAAGACTCTTCTGGTCCTGTCCTCCCTCTTTAAACTATTTGTGACCCACCACCATAATATCCAAAATTATGATTAATATCTTTATCAGACTTCTATTCTATCACCTTCCAAAAGTTTAGGATCTAGAGACTGTCTGCATCCAGCCTTTGTGGAGGAAAACTTCTGAAAATCTATATTAGCTTTTTCATTCAGGAATACTGAAGGCCAACATGCAAGTAAAATTGTAAAATTACAATTCCCTAATCATCCAGCAGACTTGGAAACGTAAAGCACCTCTTTGATGTCTGCAGACAATGTGCTAAACTGAAGAGAATGGACCGAAGTACCCAAAGGAATTCAGTGTATTTATGGAGTGTTCTCTTTGCTCTCCTATTTGTAATTCATCCTGCTTCATCTAGGGAATTAGTAAACATAGATTTGCTTCCATGGCCTAAAGAGAATAGAAGCTTCCCAAAGACTAGGTCTTTTATTTAGAATAAAGTGCAATTGTAAGATCTATGTACTGTTGCATCTCACAGAATCCCCATAAAAGCATTTTGATTGCAATAGAAAAAAAAAAAAATAATTGCAATGTAGAAAATATTAAACCCAAACTTTGTTAAGTAACAGTGTTTAATGCAAGGGGATTCTCAGGTGATGCCATTTCTCATTACATTCAACTGTTTCAAGTTTATAAAATGACTGCGAATTTTTCTTGACAATTAGATATTGACAATACAAATACGCAGAAAAATTTATCCATAGCAGTATCTTGTGTAACTAACAGACTGCATTAAAGTCTATACATTTCAACTTTTGCCTGAGAAAACAGCAGTTAACATCTATTGTAGTCAAAGTTGTTGTTTCACAAAACAGCCTGAAGTTTGCTTACTAGCAGTCATATCAATAGCAGGAGTTTATCAGATGAAGTCTTCACCAGTTATGGGTTGTGACATAAGGAGATATTTGGAGTGAAAGGAATTCATTTGGTTTATAAAAAGCAATAAACTTACACTATTCATGAGGTAAAAATATTTAGCTTGGTGCCATGGTTTAATCCATTTGGCAACTAAATACCACCCAGCTGCTTATTCACTCTCCCCCAGAGTGATGGGGAAGAGAATTAGAAGGGTAAAATAAGAAAACTCATGGGTTGAGATAAAGACACTTTAGCAGGGAAAGTAAAAGCTGCATGCCCAAGCAAAGCAAAACAAGGAATTCACTCACCATTTCCCATGGGCAGGCAGATGTTCAGCCATCTCCAGGAAAGCAGGGCTTCATCACACACAACTGTGAATTGGGTAGAAAAATGACATGACTCCAAGGGTTCCCCATTCTTCTAAGCATGACTCCATAGGGTGTGGAATACCCCTTTGGTCAATCGGGTTCAGGTGTCCCTGCTGCCTCCCCTCTCTGGGGACAGTAAGGGCTGACACCCTACACAACACATGATTAAGGCAAACTGTCACAAGACAGGGTTATGATCGTAAGGCATACAGTTCTGTCTGATTATATCTAAGAATATTAAAAGCAAAAAGCAACCAGCAAGGCAGGAGAAGCAATCCTGACTGCAGTACAGACAAAAACAGCAGTGATTCAATGCCCACAAGGAATAATTGTTTTGTTTTGGTTTAATTACTCAAAAAATTTGAACTTAAACTTTCTAAAGTTCAAATCAGGCACACAACTTTATATATGCAATATAGAATGATAAAACTTGCTGACAGTTGGATATGCTCATTAGGAATTGTAAGTCAGCAGCACCACTTTCAAAACCCGAAAACTGTTAATATGCAGACTTCAGCCAAAGGAATAAATCAAATAAATCAAATATTTAGCTTGATACATGTTGTCATTTTTCTATCTATGCAATATATTTTCAGATCACAGCTTCTTTGGATTTATTAATTATTCCAGTATATTCCCCAAATGCCTTATGAAATTGTATATTATATGAAATACAAATAAAGAATCAGAAGCCAGGCATATCTGGTTAATAGCTAGTCTATACATCTGAAATCTTTTGTCAAGAGAGCTGTACCAACTCATTAATTCAAAAAGAGGTTAATAGGGAAACCAGCATCAATAAGCCAGCAAAATCCCTTTTATACTTTTCTAGAATGATCAACACCTCTGAACAATGTAATTCATTGTGGACAAAGATTGTCACCCTACTGATATCAAAGGCTAGGCTAAGAGAGGAAAATATCCATAAAACAACCAATGGATTAGAAACTTATATTAATATCTGGGCACATAGTAATAATCCAGTGAAACAGATTTAATGCTTTGTGTTTAAATTATCCTATTGAAAATAATATAATTTAGAATAATATTAAAGAGATGGCAGCTGGGAAGGTAACAAAGTTAGAACTCCTATCTGTGTAATTTACTTGCATTTACAGAGCTCTCAGTCTGCACTTTACTTATAATTGGTCACTCACGTTTGCTATCTAGGACACTTTCCCTGTGCTTCCTCTAAAATTATCTACTGATAAGTCAACCATTCAGAAGCTTAATGCTGTGACAGCCAGGCTTGTATTTTCTGTTTAGCATAAGGCATTGCAGACTCCTGTGTTCAGAGATTTCCAAAATTCAAAGTGCAGTCATTTGAAATTGTAAATAAATCCACCTTTAATCCACAGGTAAATTTAACCTGGTAACTACCCTGAAGTATCAAGCAAGAGCAGGTTGTCCCATCGTGATACATAGTTTGAAGCAGGATTATCTGTCAAGTTATTTCATTAGGATGTTCTGTGAAAAAATAAGCAGTGCCAAACATTTCAAAGTGGTCTCAACAGGGAAGTTTGAGATTGTTGCATTAAGTGTTTGTAATGTAATTCCATTATTTCCATGTAAATTGACTAATGTTAATTAATTAGGGAATGTGCTCCAGCCTCCCTTCTGCACCTTGTTTCTCCCCAGTATGATGAGTAAAACTGCTGTAGCAAGTTTAGGTTTCATGATGGATCAAAATCTTTCACAGAAATCAAATTCTTAAACTGTAAGTATTCTGTTATTCAACCACTGGGCCTCAACAAAATTACTTCCTGCATATCACCGCCTACACAAACTGATCTATTGTGACTGCCTTTTCTTATTAGTAATCTACATTTAAGTATTATGTTCTCTCAACACCTGGAAAAATGTAAATTACCCTATTAAGAAAGGGAGAACAGAGACCAAGCCAGCCTGGATTAAAACAAAAGACCTCTCCTACTTACATTGCTTTGATAAATGTTTTTACTTAAAGGTATTAGTTTAATCTTTAATAATCTCCTGTTTTCTTTTACTAAAGAAAAGTTTAATTACTGTGTCCTACCTACTTGTCAAATACAGATTTAGTGTTCTAACCGTTAAGAGGATGTAAGAAAATGTTGAACAATTGCATATAATTTTTAATTTCATAATGCTAATTTCATACAAGAACATTATCCTTAGCAGACATTAGTACAAATATAAAGATGCTTTTACGCTACATTAAAATTTTAAGTGTTTATCTATGTCCTTGGTAAGAGAGAAAGCTTCTTTATGAACAGACTGCTTTGCACTAATTAAGGCACTTATAGATAATACAGAAAACACTTCTTCTTTGGAAGAAGAAATTGTCTTCCAGAAAAATTGGCTCTATTTACTGAAAAAAAAAAATCAAAATTTTATTTAAAAGAAACAAAACCAACTCTTCTCTTTACAGACATTGTAGGGTAGTAACCATAAACCATAATAAAAGGATATTTTGTACAGATGTCCTTGTTGGTGCACTGAAACAAATCAAAAGGAGCCTAAAAAATACATTCCAAATGGATAGTTTTTGTGTAAAGAAACACCGACAATTGAAATACAGATTAAACGAAAGAAATTAGCTGTAACACTTGCAAAACGCTCCCCAGCTGAGTGTTCTTCAGGACAAATGCTGTAGCCATCCTATGATATGGGGAGGACCCTTGATTCAGAGAAATTACTTTGAAAATGGAGATTGCTGGGGGTGTGGACTTCAAGGTCTGCATTTTACATACCTTTCAAGTTTCATTTAACTACAATGGTGACGGGCTGTCTTGGAGTAAAAAATACAGGTCTGGAACCAAAGGCCCCCTTTCTAGTACTAGGACAGACAGAAACTGAAAAGAAACTGCAGACTCCACAGCAAATCTGTGACCTGGAAGCACTCTGAGAACATCCTGTACCAAGCACTTCTGAAATTATTTCAGTGGGAAATATTAACCCCTTCTCTGCACATGGACATGTTTGAGTCATCCTAGATATATTTTGTGATACATCATGAACTGCCTTTGGTCAGAAGTGTAAGTTTTAAAACACCTCTGAAAGAGAAACCTCCTTCACAGACTGTAATCATGAGTCTTAACTGCCTTGGTTTTGTTCCCTGACTGCATGACTTTGAACCTGTAACAACATTTCGGTTACACTCTACAGAAGCTCTGCCAGTAGAGTTGAAAATGGTAGTTCCATGAGTAGACTGCTGCACTGAAATCAGGTATCTGTACATGGTTGCTATGTTGTCAGAACTTTTCAGTGGGTAAACAAACACACACAAAAACAATGAATTATATTTGATTATGCAAATAATTGTGCCTGATTTCTACACTGCTGTTTCATCTAAATTAGATCCTTCTGGGTTTTGTGATCATTACATTTTCAAACTGAAATGCATATCTGTGTTTAAATGACAAAGTTAGCATCTGAAAAGATTTACCAACATTAAATTACAAACGTGCACAACACTGCAAAGCAGCAAGTTTGAGCAAGCAAAAAAATTAGAATGGTTCTGAATTAAAATATATTTATGTAAAAATTTGAAACTGTGACATCCTTTAAGAAGATACACGCTTATGGTGCCTTAGCTTTATTAAAAAAACCAAGTTTGTTATAAGTCTCAAGTTTCAGACTTCTAAAATAATTATTCATTTCATCCTTTTTTTTGATTTTTAAAAAACCCCACAGAACCGTTACAGTAAGAGAGCTTTGCAAGCAGTTCTTCTTCAGTCCCTATTAAAAATATATCTGAGATCAGAAATCCTCAGATATTATCAGCTTTATAGCCTAGAATCAAATGAGCCTCCACTAATTTTTTATGAAGGATCCTCTTCTGTGATGCCAAGTCCCTCATGATTTCAGAAGCTTCTGAAATACACGGTAGTAGTCCAAAAGGCATCACAGGCACAAAGCTAAAAACAAGGACCTTAAGACTCCCCTTGGGAGTCTCAGCCTTATGGACTGTATTATATGGATCAAGAGGCTTCCCTAGTATCCATGAATTTCCCTGGTGGTTTTGTGGTGTCTTAAGCCAAAGCCTTTTAACTGATTCTTTTCCACTTAACAATTACAAAAGTTTGACAACAAGAAAAACCCCAGAATCTTTGGAAAGTTGGTGAGGAAAGCACCTCTTTCTACTGTTCCCTCTGTGTTGAACTAGACCCAAACTAAGTCAAATAGCAGTTATATAGATTTTATTAATAGTTTCTATTAAAAACAGCAACATAGACATTAAAAGCATTAAACATATACTCATTACATTTTTGTTGGGTATAATCCTCAACCTTACTGTCAAGATTGTTAAAAGATTGTAATTTAAATATGTATGTTTAAGAAACAATCCAGGTCTGTAGGTTTGGAATCAATGCATAAGTTTATTTAGTTAGTTTATTTCACAGAAGATGTTTTTTCAATAATCATAATAGGTCTTATTCTTATAATCATACTTTCAAGTAAGTTGCCAACATGTAATTCAATAGCCACTCATTATTTGCTAAAATTTAATTGACTGGACTAATGAAGAACCAGTAGTCCAACAATGTTTTTTATCTGTATGATTCCTTTTAATATCTATTCTTCCATTTCTTGCCTTTTTATTGTGTATTTGTTTCCTATGACTTGTGAGAGTCAGACTAATATTTTCAAGATACAAACTATTGTTGAATAACAAATAACTTATTACTGTATCCTGCAGCCGTAGGGAGGAGAGATCCAACAGGCAGGAATTGTGCAGCAAGATTGATTTATTTAATTATTTTACAAACTCTTTTCTAGACTTTTTTCTTCATAGTCTAATTGGACAAAGGATCAGTCACCCCCTGGGTGGATTGGCTAAAATCCTAAACATCCATTGTCAAAATATTTTTCTACTGTACCATAAACATAGTTGTACAAGGTTGCAAGTGTTCATCGTTTATAGAAGTTCTGCTATTATCTCCCGTGAGAGAGAAAAGTATCCCACGGGTTAGAAAGAAACAAGAAAGTTCTTGCTAGCAGCAATATTGTATCCACACTAACTTCTTTATTTTACCTTCTAAATTGAGATGATGCCATTATTTGAGGTTATTTTCTGTGTTAGAGGTATCAAATACATCATTAATGTCTCCAGCATGCTGCTTGTTTATCTGTGAAAAAGTCTGGGAATTCATTTTCACTTAATGGCTAGTTCCCTCAGTCATAGCAATATATTACATACATATTTGGTTCATATAGCAACAGTTCACACGTGTGACTGGACAATGGGCATAAAGGCCTGTCCATCTGGAAGCTGAACAAAACCTCTACATAGTGATGGAGTAACAACACTCAAGGTCTTGTTGCAATCTGAACAGTCTGCAAAAGGCTGAAGAAATTAACCTTCTGGTTATAAATTTATCAAACCATTCTCTCACTATGCCTTATTCTTTCATTCTATGCAGTTACAAAGCACTTTCTTCTATTCATAGCACTCATGATGGGCCTCAGTCCTTTTCACAAATAATTACTTCTGTATACTAAAAATGGATGAATTGCATTCTTTTATTGAGAAAAAAAATCACAACCAAAACAACAACAACAAAAAGCAACCAAAAAAAAAAACCAAAAACAACCTTTGCAAACTTAGTGCTCCCTAGAGTAATAATTACAATTAAACATGTACACCAAAAGAGCAATGTAACTTTGGGAATAAAGCCTGCCATTTTCTTACCAATTTTTACTTATGTTAACAGAAAGGTACATAAGGCCTTGAGATGGAAAATGCCTTGTACAAAATTGAAAGTATAGTTATAATAAACTACAGCATTTGAAAAATTCTTGCCACCATGTGAGTTTGTTCCCTATCTCATTCTACAAGCAACAACTGCTTGATTAATGGAAATACAAAAGTTTCAAACAAGCACAAAATTTCAGAATTTCAAAATGTGAACTAGGCACTTAATTTTGTGTTGACAAAATTGTAAGTGCTTAAACACGTGTGGATCTGAGTCTTATTTTTTACATAGCACTCTACATGTTCAGAAAGTATACCTCAGAATTTTCACATAATTAATCCACAAAATACATGTACAACTCCTACTTGATACAAAGCACAAAAAAAATTACTTTCGCAGGTAGGTAGCAGGTAGAGAATTAGAACTCAAGACCTCTTTATGCTTCACCAAGCCATTATTTCCCCATTTCACCCTAATTTCTTGTAATTGAAAGATAAACTGATAAAAGTTACAAACAATATGAGGATATCATCACTGCTTCAACCAATATTTAAACACATGAGACTTCCACATTAACATATTTCATAATGTGTCTAATGAACCTTATGAGTTAGAAGACATATGGAGTGTTTTATTCTTAACTGGATTATCTTTAGTTTGGTTTTTGTTTTGTTTACTTTTCTGGCACTCAGTTTTAAAAGTCTCCCTTTTTGGTTTTTTTTTCTCTTGTGTGTGTGATTATAATTGCAGCCAGGTTTTTTTATCTGAAGCTTTATATTTTATATTCTGTATAGCAATTCAATTTACAGTTCCTGACAGCAAGGGGTGAGTTTTCTCAGTGACTAAGTAAAAAGACTGATAGATATGATTACTTCTGACGAGAAAGAGAGAAGTGATTCTGGGAATATAGCTTTGTTTGTTTCTAAACAAGGGGAGTTATGATCAAGAAAGCTCATCAGATGAAATATAGTTATGAATAAAATAGTTTTGATCATGTTTATGAGGAATTTTCTCTAAGACTTAGAGCACCAACTCTCATAAAGGAGGAAACCAAGTTAATTGCAACAAAGAGAATAAAAGTCTTCCTTGAACAACAAACACTAGGAACTGGAAGTGGCCTTTCCAGACACCAAGAGATTTGCCTGCCCTGAAGTTCAGAGCAGAAAGGTAGTAGACTACCTAGCAGAGATATCGGGGTTTCTTTCTACAGCTGTAACTAAACTGAGGTCAGTAAAGGTTGCAAAACTTGACTGAATAGTGTGTAAATCACACCCAGTCCCCTAATGCTGTATGCATATTTTTAGAGGTCTCCAAGATATGTGGCTTCAGTTCAGCACTGTTAAGTTGGTGTTACGTTGATTTTATTGCTATGACTGTAGTAAGGGTATACATGACCGTTTTTGTCATATGAACATCCTTGTTTTCTGGTAGTTACTGTGTTCAAACCATGCAGTACATACAGCATCATTAAATGACTGAGCAAAAAACTTACTGAGAAAACATCAGCCAAATCATCCACGCTTTTTAGATCATTCCGAATATTGAATCAGTTATGCTAAGAATTTAGAATTAGAGTGTTTTGTTTTATTTTTCACAGCCATAACAGCAATGCTGATCTAAAGAAGGATAAGGGGTAGTCTGTGCATGACAAAAACTTTTATCAAAGATAAAGTCATATCACCAAATTGCACTTCACAAAGAGAGCTTTTTTTATTTGAAGTGGTACAATTAACAATTACAAGGCAAAGTGCAGATTTCCTGCTAGAGTTTTATCCATATTAAGAGACTACTTTTCTTGTATCACACACTAGTGTTTTACAATGTATTCCTAGTGTAGGGCTGTCCAACAACAGCACAGTTTCTGAAGGATGAAGTGACAGCAAGTGTGAGAACAGGGCAAAAATTAATGTTTTCAGTCTTGCAGCCTACTATTTCACAGTTTAAACAAACTGTGAAATCTTTGAGCAGTAAAAATGAGCATATTTAAAAGGTTATAAAAGTAATCCAATAGTTTTCTTAAATGGATTAAAGGTAATTTAAATACTCCCTCAATGCTGAAGAAGAGTATGTTTACCCAAAGTCTTCTGCCTGGCAGTGACCAGGAACAGATGCCATGGGGAAAAAAATGATGGAGCACAAGTACAAAAATTTCCTCAAATTTCAAATGTCAGTCATAACTAAAATATGAAAATCATAACATCCTGTGGTAAAAAATTGCATTAACTAATTAAATTTTGAACTGCAAAACTCCCTGAGCTCCTAGTCTATGTATGTAAAAACTTTATCAAACTGGTCACGTAGTCATCTAGTGCTTGCCTAACTTCTCTTATAGTTCAGATATAACACTGTGAAACACACAAAGTGTCCCAATCCCAATGGCAGACAATTTGTAACATATTCTGAGCTTATAGAAAATCCACTCCAGTAGGACAGAGCAACTCACAGAGGAAATTTTTTCTAGGCATTGCTTTTGAAAGCACATTGCCTGAGAAGTCACCAAGACTTTTGGAAATAACATAGCACAATTTTGCAATAATTATGTAGTGTATTTTGAAGTCGTAAGAAATTGAAGGGCTGCAGAACAGTATTTTTCCTCATCATACGCAGGTTTTTAACTTGGCAACTAAGTAAACCAAACAAGTCAAATAACATATTTATTGCAAGACAATAATAGGAATGGTGTTTCTTTCTATGTCAATTATACTTCAAACACACACTGATGTTAGAACATTGATCAGCATGTGCCTGTGAGTACTTTAAGTTCATCCTTTATGGTTTTACCAAATGTGCCAATTGGAACTTTATAATGCTGAAAGTCCAAGGCACTGAATACCTGTGTAAAGTAATGAGTATGTCTACCCATCTTCAATCCATTACTGAAAATCTCTATTTTATGTCAAAATCTTTTGCAAAATATTTACTAAAGTAGGGACCATATGTCTTTCTGTCAATGGTTAAGATATCTTAATTTAAAAAAATAAAGTCCTTAGTTCTACTTTTTCATATTTTATTCAAATAATAAAATAAAACATGATATGCTCAGTACAAGCTGCATATTGTAAATCAGCACCTATTATGTAATATACGGGAAAGATTAGATCAAAATAGAAAAAATGGTTCGATGAGGTGACCTTTCAGTCATTTGAATTACCATCCTTCTTCCAGAAAAGCTAATATTTCTTGCATTGGAAATTAATGGGGAAAGCAAATGATCAGCCCACCTCTATTCATGTATACAGCAGTTTAGAAAGAACCCAGTGTTCCCTGGGGCAAATTAGTTGTTGCTGGCAATATGTGCTTCTGCTGTTGGTACAAAGGGCAAGGTAATGCAGTAATATTTTACTAGTGTCAGATGGTGCTGTGCAGTAAGAGGCTAGGGCAATTTAATGCAATGCCATTTATTTATAATGGAAGCTGGAATCTCCATCCACTGAGCTATAAACTTGTATTTTTTGGATATAGTCTATTTCCCTAGATCACTGAAGCTATTAAAATCTGAAGACTAAGTTATTGATATGGAAACCTGTTGCTGAGCTGTTTAGATCTATCTAGTTTTCTAGCACATATATTTTGGAGGTCCTAGATATTTGTTTCTTTTTCAGGCTTTATGGTATACTTAAGCCTGTCACATAGTCACTATTTATCTTACAGTTGATGTAATAAGAAATACAGCTTTAATAGCCAAATGGAACAGAAGTTCTTACATAGTATAAACTGATTTATCTTCAAAATCAGCATATTGTCACTAACCCTTAATATTTTAAGAAAATAGTCAGATATAATTTTATAAGAAAAATCTTCACTGTCAGATTCATACTTGTATTCTTGTCTTGGACATTGACATATAATTGTCATCACTGAATTGAAAGTTTCATATAAAGTAATATCTAGAAACAATGAAGAAAGACAGTCAAAAATTGTTCTTGCACTTTGTAATAATTTAAGCTATGCAACACATGTATCGTAGTGTTATCTCTCTCTTCAATACGCATTGCTACAGAACATTATCCAAGCACCACAGAAGAAAAGAAGATGAATTCAGATTTCTGTTTTTGATAGCTCTAATATACTCATGGACACTGGATGATAAACTATGACTACAATAAATCATATCCCGATATGTCTGACTATCGGAGTTCTTTTCTGTCTCACCAGAACCTTAGCATTACCTACTACTTTATAGTGTTCTTTCTCACTGTCAAGGATACTCCTCTATCAGGTCAATTCTTGAGCATTTTTTTTTTTTAATTCAAGGCAGGGTACATTTTTTAAAAACTGCCTGTATGAAACAGAATTTATACCTCAGTATCTAACAGGTAATGCTTTTTTTTACTGAAGCGGGTTTAATTTACAAAGATATTAAATGTACCAAGGACCCCAACTTTCAAAGAATTGAAGTAGTAACATATGCATGTATGATAGGAGAACAAAAGAGTCCAAGATGCTTTTCCTAAGTGTCGTACGAAGGTTACTCCCACAGTCCCAGACGTGACAGAAAACATTTTGATTGTTCTCTCACTAGTGCTGCTAACAGCTAGATATAATTCATTCAAAATCTGCCCACAATCTTAAATTTTAAAAATCTGGTTAAAATTCCATCTTGGAAAAATCAGAAAATATACTGAAAACTGAGCTAAAACTATCATTATGACTATTGCAAATCATCCATGTGGCAGATAGTCCTCAGATCCCATTGGAGTATACATTACTTTTCTGCATAGAGAAAGTGTAGATAGGAAGAGTAGAAAAATACATACAGTGTATATTCATGCTCTTTTTCTATCTTCAAACTTTCTGAGTGAAACTTAGTAAACTTGTTGGGTGTGTTGGGTAAAATTAATTTTTGGTCTAGGACACTAAAATCTGATGAAAGGTTGGGAGCTTCTTAATGTTATGCCTAAGGCTGAATAACAGTCACTTATTACAGGAGAAAACAGAGTTCCTGCATTTATCATCAGGAGTCCTTAGTTTTCAGCCAACATTAAACATTGTTCCCCCAAATATTGGTTAATGGGCTTTGGTTTTCACCAGGTCTTTCACAGCTGCATATCACGTGTTTATAGTTACAGCTCAGACACTTTTCCTAGAAGAAGGCAACATATATTTCTGAGTAATATGAAACTATGGAGATTATGGACAAGAGCTTTATGAAATATAAAATCTATCTGTGGAACTACATCTGTTTATATCAGATTAGACCTAGTCTAACATGCAGTGATATTTCCAAGGATGATTACCAACCTTGAATTAAGAATATATATTCCATTCATGCAGCACTGTGTTCCTGCAAGGAGAATTTGGGGTAACTACGCTTTAAATACTCTTTTATTTGCTCATGACAATTACAGTAATAATGGTATTGACAAAAACAAAACCAAATAGAAATGTTATTATACCCAACAGGGAAGTAAAGGTACTAGAGAGTTTTCCTCTACTAGTTATTAACAATCAATTCAATATTACTGGTCTCTGAAAAGTATTGTGTCTGTACTAACCAAGTTTTTCAGCTTTCCTCTTCTTTTCTCATATATATTTTAACTCCCTGTGCCATACTATAAATCATAAGAATCAAAAGTCACAGCGATGCCACCTAATGAGTACACAGACTTCAATCCAGTAACATCCAAACTGTGAATTTGACTGCATGGTCATCATGCCCTGCAATTTCCCAATACTAACAAAGCTTAAAGACTTTCTGGTTTTAGTCTGGCAGTTTACTTGGTGTCTGAATTTAAAATCAACCCTCCAAAAGGGATAGTGGTGAAACTGCTGGGTTTCGTACTTGATTAGCTGAAGAAAAAAGATATGACATCTCCCTATCAATAGAGCTGAGATGGCAGATCCCATACCATTGACAGAAGGAGGATGAAGTCAGCATCACCAAGAGTCTGTTAAAATGAAGTTGTTACAACTACTTTGATTAATTTAGGCCAGCAGGTGATCATATATGCAGAGAGCATAGGGCAAGATGGAGAGAAGGCACAAAGCAGCAGGGCTCATCCCTGTGAGTTAATTCCTCCAGCTGAATGATGAAGGCTCCAGTATTTTCTACCATTATGAGAAGGATGCTCAGTGGCAACAGCAAAAAGTCCAGGATTCTTGTCTCTGAAGTCTCTAGGCATACTGAAAGATATGACTTCGTATGAATATTGTATCACATGGGGCAGACCTACTTTGTATTCAGACCTCTAAAAATTGAAGGAGCTTTATCTCTGAGATGAAGACTATAGGATAAGACATAAATGATGCAAGTAAGAATTATTCAGCATTACACATTCATTCAGAAAAATAAAAACCCCTGTCATGTTCACACATATTTATTTGAGACATTTCTACAGATGAAGGCCTTTAGGTAGCATATTCTCAGAGGATCAAGAAGTTAAAACCATTTCAGTTCATGCTTAACTGAAAATAAATCACTACATGCATTCTTAATTTTATTGGCAGAATGTAATAACTCTGTAATCTTAAAATATACAACATGTAATAATGTCAACTATTTAATAATAAACATCTCAATTGGCATTATAATTTTAAAGACCAGAGACCAGAGTATTCCATCAAATTTCCTTTAGTATACAAAGAAAGATGTTAGTAAAGAAGAAAAAACTTCCCAGTTTAAAATCAATGCCTGTCTAATTTTGTGAAACTATTGGGATCTCTCAGTACTTTGTTATCTTATGCATTAAGTCACTCTAAAATATTACAATGCTTTTTGAGAAGTTTCAAGGACACAGTGAAGAAGAATTAAATTATCAAGTAACGTTACTGCTTGCTCTTGTATTTACATTTATCCTGGATGAAGTTAATTTATTGTGGGGGAGGGGGCAAAGAGAACTATACATCACACTAATGCAAAGTCCATGAAAAATTTGTCCTTCATGCTGTGACTGGACACTGTCAAGCAAGGTTTACAGCTTTTTTATCTGTAGCTAAGAGAAGCTGCAGTATTTAGCTACCTTGGTTGCCACTAGATAAATATTTTCCCTTGATTATATTTATGAGGAAAAGGTGGAAAACAATTCATCTGTTAAAAAGAAATAACCTCTGAAGCATAACCTCCAGAATCTGGTGTACTGATTCTCTCATGTTTCCCCAGATGGCAAAGTGGTGAAACAGAACCAAGAACACCCAGAGGCAGTTGCTGCAGCTTCTCTGTACAGGAATTGAGGAAAATTAAGATTATGTTTTCATTGTCCATAATATTGCTTTGGTTCTTTTTACATTGCGTGCATACAAATTCCCATGTGAAATCTGTGAAAAATGAGATTTTAAATAGACTGCAGTCGTGACTAAAGAGCTGTCAGTGAAAGCCTGTAAATTGGTACCCACACTGAGACTGAAGTCTCACCACGATAGAAGAGAACAACACTGTAGAACAGACAATTGGACAATAAGATCATGACAAATCCATGATGCTTTATGCTTGCAACAAAGAGTTAATTTAAATTCAATTTCAAGTAAATTTCCTGTATGAAAACTTAATCTTATTTTCACTCATTTTCTAAGTATTGTAAAAAAAGCCTAGAGTAGAAGCTTTGTTCAGGAGAATTTACATTGGATTCTAAAACACATGAATAATAATCATTATTTGTCTTCTTGAAATTAAAGAAGTATTTTAAAGATAATATTTATACACCCCAGTATTCTGAAAAGAACCAAATCAAAATGAAACTACAGATGAAAAAAAAAAAAAAAACAACATAATCAACCCTTTGCATAGATAATAAAGTGCACAGTTGTAGTCTACTCTTCCTCTAGCCACAGTATTTCCCACTGTTTTTTTTTTTTTTTTTTTCAGCAGTATTTCCATCTCTGTCATTTCATCTCAATAGCTCTGTCTGTTTCAAAGGCAGGGATGCTGTTTTATGCCTGCTGCAACACAGAACTCACAGCCATATGGATTGTCCCACAGAGACCCCTATGGGCTCCTAGAAAGGCTTTACAACCCTCATGTGGTCCTTTTAAAGGTATTTTGCTTCTTTCTAGATTCATAAACCCCATAGGTAATATGAGAAGACTCAAAAAAAAAAAAATTCCCAGTGCTTCCACAGATCATAAATTAATATAAACAGACTGACTTCATGAACAACCTGTTTATTAAGAAATACAGAATCAGTAGGATCAGTGCATCTGCTAATGAGTCTGGAAGCTCTTTTTTCCCCTCTAACAGGGCAAAGAGGATAGTAGCAGTAGTGAAAAAATTTAGCTATTATGCACTGGATAATTTTTTCTGGCCAGAATTACGACACGGCTCTAAGCAAAACCTATTAAAATGTGGGAAAAGGACCAAAACTATTCAATATATCTTGTGAAAACACTCTGAAAACACATACTTTTAAAAGGTTTTTTTCATTAAGATAGGATCAGCTTCTATTGAAGTATCGATGTGTAGTGCATTTTTATATCTAAATTTTATTATTAACATCACCTTTGAAAATGCAGCATGTAAATGCAGGGAAATATTGAAATGGGCAGTAGAGGGAACTGCTCAAAAAGTTAGTAATTAGTGTTAGAACTCGACAGAACCTGGGACATAAGAAGTTTAGCTGTTCTTCTCTTACCTGTACTTACCTTACTGGCGAGAGAGAATTGCTACCATCTTTTCAGGAACTGCATACTTCTCTTGCTAATTCCTTTCAGATTGCTTCTCAAGTCGGCATTTGGCTTCCTACTCTGTGATGTATGCAATAACTTTTATCCCTGTTTAATAAATTTTGGTAATAGACTGTAGATGTTCTGTGTGCAATTATGCTTTTCAAAACCAAAACCAATCAAAGTTGTACCATTATATTTCATGCTGCAAAGGCTTTCACAAGTATTTCAATAAACTTTACGAAATAACACAATATTGATTTTTATCACTTTAAATAATAATTATCTACCTGTAGATTACCAGTAACCTAACTATAGAAGTTAAAGTAACAATTTTATTGTTCCAAACTGATATGTAGGAGTCTTGTTTAAGAGAGGCTGGAGCAATTCTGTGGGAAGCAACAATCATCCATTGCCCTTCTGAACAGAAACAGCACACGCACACAAATGTACATCACAGTTTTGGTCTTTCTCATCCTGAAGGAGTAGTAAAACCATAGTGTATTAGAGGAGTACAGACTTCTCAAAGAACAGCCACTTTCTCATTCCTCCTTGACCATTTTTTTTACTCTAAGTGTAAGCAGTGGCATCAAGAAATTCTGTTGCTGCAAAAGCAAATTCACCATACTTTGAAATCTTTTTATGGATTTAGACCTACTATAAATTCAGAACATTCAGTCCAGGTTTCTGCGTTTACTTTAAATATAACACTACCAATGAAATTTTAGCTTGATATTTTTGCTGTCACACATCTTCCAACGAAGTCCTGATTTTATCACTTTATACAGAGCAGTGTTCTTTTATGACTTACGTACAAAATTAGTTAATGGACTGTACTCACTACTATCAAGAGAACGTCCCCTTAGAGAAGTGAATAATTAAAGAGTTGTGTCATCAAAATACTGGATAGATCACAGAGCAGTGTATTGCAATACTGCAAAAACTACATCATATGCAAGCAATGTTTTCCATACTTAGCTGCCATAAAATTTGCATGTTTATATGTTATTTCTCTACTGTCTTGGATTTAAAACTTATGCTCTTGTGTGGGCTTCTTCAGATGTGTTGAGAAGGGAATAAATAAGTAGGTCTTATTATTCCACACCAGAAAAGAGTTCTAAACCTAAATCAAGGCAGTTTTTTTACACTCCCATTCTGTAACACCAAGTTATCCTCCATCTCTCCAATTTGAGACCTCAGATTTCAAGCAGCCTATGCATTAATTTATTAGCTGAAAAAAAAAAGGCTCTGAATCTCAGTTTGTGGCTTGAATTCTTCACTAATTACTAATTACCCTTTAGAAAGGGGTATGTTCAGATTAAATTTCAATTTTTTTAACAGATTGTTTTGTTGTGTTAATAATGCAAGAATGGTCTCTGAAAATAAGATATAAACAATGATTGCATTGCAATATAATTGTAAAAAACTTGTAAATATACTGCAATGTATCCAAAGTATGACAAGGAGATCATATAGGGATACAACACAAGATTTCAGACACTGTATCAGCAACTGAAACAAAAATAGGATCTTATTTTTCTCATAAACATATGGTGGAATCCCATCTGGTATATCTAACCAGTCTGAGAATTATAACATGTCCTGGACTGTTTTTCAAATCTGTTAAGTCTTTACTAGCAACACTGGTAAATTTTTTATATTTGCGTTGCAGTAGATAAGTCTGAATTTATGTGTGAATCATGCAAAGAGTCATGCAAAGTGATTTTTACAGAGGTTTGTAGGTGACATTTTAAAAATATAGTTTCTACTTCTCTGTAAAAACAAAGGAGATAGATGCTTGATTATAAAAATCCATATGAGATTATACAGTCAAGGTGAATTCTTATGTATTGATGTAAAATGCCAAAAAACCTGGAGAATTTTTTTTCTAGCTCATTCTTTATGGAGAAAGGTTAACTGCAGCCAAAAAAATATAAATTCTTCACTTTTGCACATTGTGCATTTCCATCAGAAATGAGAAAGCACATGTTAGCACATGTTTCAGGGCAGCATCATTGGGTCTTATACTGATGAGTGGTAAATTGTCCCACATGTATCTTTCTTCTCCACTAAATTAAAACATCCCTTCTGATGTACTTTTAATCATTAAATTGTGTAAATAAACAGATTTCTGGATTTCCACCAACCATACTGACACTAAATACTATCAGAGTAACAATGCAATAATTCTGTATGGGTTTTTGCTGTGCATAATGCTATATATAGAAAGGTTGCACAAATTAGATCAGGTAAAAGGAAGAAAACTTCAGAACTGTCAGCTTGACCTCATCATTTCTTCTGAATTTCATGCATTCTCATTATTTTCTACATCTGAATAGGACTTACAATATATAAATTCTTTGATATATAATCTTAATATATTGTTCAGAAATATATATAGCTAAATAATTTCTACTCTTGCCATTGAATGAGAATATAAACCAAGTAGAGCAAACACCTCCTCACTGGTTTACCACTGTACATCAAATAATGCTGATGAATTTAATGGAAAGCATGAAAATCATTATTAAAAAAATTACCATGAGGAAATATAACTTGATCTGAGGCAGCTATACTGTGTGCCTGTTACAGCCACACAGCTCTAGAATGTCAAAATCCCCTGGACTCCATTATGACAAAAATACAAGCTGCAGGACCACGCATGCAGCAAGGACAGGATTTATTTGTAAAAGATAGATGCATAAAGCTTTCAGGAAGCCCCTAGGTATCCAAAGTATCCATATTGATGCAATAACAGATACAATATTGGAGCTTTGGATGACCCATACCTTTTTAAGAATGGCTGCTGAAAGTGACCTGTGTTTCCCTGGGCATTAGATATCCACATGTAAACAGCTGAATGATTCACAAGGTATGTGCAATGCCCAGACAAGCTCCTGCACTCATAAATTCTGTTATATATATACCAGTTTTAAAATTTGTAATAATTCTGTACAACTGCCTGAAATGTGTCTTTGTAAGTTATAGGCATCATAACACAAATAAACCTATTCCACCATTTCTTTAGGTAAATATTGGCCATCTTTGTTTGATTTTATAGCAGCTTGGCTAATGAAAGTGAATGCTAGACTTGATAAACTAGAGAATCCCAAATTTCTCACTGAAAGCAAAAAAACAGAGCAGAGGCTTTGGGGGATTTCTGTTTCCTTGATGCTTCCACTTTTTGCACAACAATGTAACTATGGGGTTTTTTCACAGTGTATACAGAACCTGGATGTATTTCATCGCTGCTATGGAGCAAAGCAATTCTTAATAGACTCAATTTGTCTTGCCAACTCTAAACCATTTAGCTATAAAATACTCTATCAAATATTTAGTATTATATTCCAGTTTGCTATCTATACTCCAATCTGAATTTTATTCAGAATATGATACCTTTTGAAAGGTACTAACTAAAGAAAAAAAATGCAATCTAGTTTCAAACTGAAATAATTTCTCTAGCTCTCCTAATGGTGCACAGACTCTCTGTGAACCTGATATCTTTTTTTTTTTTTCGGGGTGGGAGGAGTGAAGTCTGATAAAACTCACAGCATAAGAACCGAGAATCAATGATGCATCTACTAGCCCAGTTCCAAGTCTAGTTATTGCACTCAGATATATTTAATCATTGAGCTTGTTATAGACTTTTATAAGACTTTTATAAGTCTTTCTTACTAGATATATAAGGACTGCATTTTCTTTCTGCATTATCTTAGTGTTTACAGTAAAGAAAGAAATTACTTTTTTTTTGCCATGGTGTACCCTATTAAATTAATGCTCCTTTATATATATATATATATCTTAATTATTAGGCAACATTTTCTGTTTTCCCAGCATAAATTGAGTTTCACTCCTCTTGCTTTAATGGAATTTTGCTGCATGTACTGTGATGGCATAAAGAACAACATTTTGCTCAGTGACACTCTGCAGATGCTTTCAAATCTCTTCCTGTGTAAAACCAGGACAAAGGCAGAGCATTCAGCCTGCATTTGGGGGTGGAAAGATTTTGTGGTTTCTCCAGGAGACAAAGCTTTAGTGCCACAGTTGAACCCACACTCCTGACTCATTTTTAGAGTGGCACAGAGCTTAGAAGTGAGGAGACAACACAATAAATATATCCAAAATATTACATGGAATATGACATGTACAAAGACTAACCTTTGAAGATTTCTTTAGAAAAGAAACAGACATGAAATTTTATTCCAAAAGAGGTGTAATTTTTCTATCGGCCATTTTTGGTGATACAAAAGGAAAGTCAAATCTAATAGGAATATCAAAGCTTCCTTCAAAACTGAATAGTAGCCAGTTATCAGAAGACAGAGAAAGGTCTTTGAATAATTCAAAAACAGCTACCTGTTCCATAGAGAGTTGTCCTCTTGAGGTTTTAAAATGGTTGTGAGAAATGAGCTCGTGCCAAATAAAGGACAAGACTATGAATTTGAATTGAACCATGAAAGTTCTAATAGAATATGTATTATTAAATGTAAAAATAAGTACTTAGTTACTGCAAACTTCTACATTAGCTTTAGGATTATTCTGGTATTGTTGCTTATTTGAAAAATGTTTATGCTACTTATGTTCATAGGATGGTGAGAAATAAAACAAAAACTAAAACACCCTAACCCCACCTTCCTTCTCCCCAGCCTCAGCTTCACTTGCTTCGCACCTGCTCTTCACCCCTGAGCAGTGCAGGGGGATAGGGAATGGGGTTGTGCTCAGCTCATAACTTCTTCCCTCACTGCTCTCACCTTTTTCCCAGCTCTGACATGGGCTCTTCATGGGCCACAGCTCCTTCAGGAGATCTCCATGTACTCCAGCATGGGTTCCTCTACAGGCTGCAGTGTGGATGTCTGCTGCCCATGGTCTTCCTCCCACACTGCGGGGAATCTCTGCTCCAGTGCCTGGAGCACATCCTCCCCCTCTTTCTTCAGTGACCTCAGTGTCTACAGAGTTGTTGCTCTCCTATATTATCACTCCTCTCTCTCACAACCTTCAGCATGGAATTTTTTTCCCTTTCTTCACATCTTTCTGCCAAGATGCCCCCTCCTGCGCTGTGGGTTTGGCTGTGCCCCACTCCAGGTGGGTTGGAGCTGCTGGGAACTGGCTGTGTCCAGCACCAGGAAACCTGCACCCAGCACAGCCCTCAAAAACCTGCTCAATTCCTCCTAACATAAAGGAAAGACTTTTTTTAAAGACTCCTACTTAATAAGAAACACATTTAAATCTGCCCCTGCCATCAAAGGATATGCCAGGAATCTCACTGAAATTAAGGAGGACTTAAGCACTTAAATCTACACGTAAAGCTGCTTCATAAAATCTACTTAGGTTTCAACTACCACAAAAAAAGTATTATGTCCACTACAGTCAGCAAAGAAATCACATTAAACCATGCATGTTTCCTGCAAGTATCTCAATGGACACCTGATCTATCAAGGTCCTTCATCCCATCAGCCAAGTCATAACTGAATTGAGAAGATGAAGTCAGGGAATGGTGTGAATCCCTTAGATACACGAACTAATTGGAAAGTTCTTGTTTTTGCTGATTAATTCTAAAAATGGATCATTACATGCCTTTTTTTTTATTACAAACATAAAGTATAATGTTGACCTGTCATCAGAGATGAAGAAATATTTTAAGTACAACTGGACAATCACACGCTCCCTAGAAGTATCTTCTTCTCCTGACAAGTCTTCATTATGCTTTATGACATTAATTAGAGACACAATATAGGAAAATATTTCAACTGTCTCGGATACTAGACAAAAGTAATATACTTTTCCCAACAGTGTGAGCTAACCTCTCTATTGAAAGTGCCACCATATGATAATACTCCTTGCACTGTCTATGCTTCTATCTATTTAAACACTACAGGGATTGTCACTGCTTTACTGGATGGATGTCTACTATTGTGGAGCAATAACCAACAACATTTTGTATGGTAGATTACAAAATGTCTGAATTGTTTCGCATGAACTTTATTCTTTTATAGCAGTAGAAATGGCAAAACACTTACTACAAATAAATTGATTATAAATAATTTTAACCCATGTTTTCTTAGAGAAATACCTCCAACTTGTGGAGACAGGACAGTTACAGGTAGTTTCAGTCAGAACAAGAAAGTGTATAATTATCTAGGTGAGCTAGTTAAACCTTCAGATACAATAGCCTTTCCCTTTAAAAAATAATTGGTCTACAAGAGTTTCTCACATTGTTAATTGTCTGGAAACTAAGGTGAAAACATCCGCAGGGCCAAAGCACACTCTGCAATGAACACTTTAGCCTTTTGCAGCTCTCCCCAGGCTGTACCTGCAGAATAACACAACAAACTGCTATAGTCCAAGATAGGCTCAGCCATTTATAATTGCTCTTTTGCAGCTGGAAGGCTTGGCTCATTTTTTGCTAGGAAACATTTAGTTATTTGTGTGGCAGATTTTATGTGGAAATTAGCTGTTGGATGATCTGGACTATGTAGCACTGACGTACAGAGACAGAGTGTTAAAAAGAAAAAAATTGTGCTCTGGACATTGGGCAACTCTTGCATGGAGAATGAGAGTCAAAAACAGGACAGTGAGCTGCTCTACAGATGGAAACAGAAATCCGTGTTGCATGCATCCTTACAATAGTGTCTTCAGCTGGATCACATTAGCCTTCCAAAATTTTTATTCTGCTCAGTTTGTAAATTCCAGCTGGTCCCTGGTTCTACATGACCGCTCCAGTTATTTGCCATCTTAATTACACAAAAAATCTCTCTTAACTCTCTTTCCTATATACAAAAGGCTGGCCTACATGACTATTTCTACATCTGCTGCAACAGTCTCTATTGACCATTTTAAAGTGCCTTATCTACGTACAATTTTGATAAATCCACAGCAGGAAACACCCAAGGGAACTTCTGGAAGGGCCAGATTCTCCACTTGGGGTTTTAATCAACATGTTTGAGCAGAAATTAGTACAGCCAGAGCAGAAACTGCCTGGGGGAAATACTCTGAAAGCCTTCTTGAAGTCACTTTGAAACCTTTTGCAACATTTGCTCAAATACTTTGTTGTGAAGGATGTGGGATCTCAGTCATTCAACTTGCCTCATGTTCAGTGTGTTGTTTCTGCAGAAGAGTGCCTGAGGAAATTTCTCACTCCCCAAGGAATTAATGATCCAAGTTAACTGGGTGTGTAAGAGCTACCATTCTGATACCCAGCTATGCAACAACTATAACACATAAACTGTATTTCATACTTTAAACTTAAATTCTGTCGTGTTTGCCATATTTGCAATACCTCATAAAATAGACTTGAAATAGCACACATATTTTAAGTTGGTTTATGAACTAGATTATAACTACTTCTCAAGCAGGAATAGAAATAAGGATGTTCAGAATGATTTCTCCACTCCATCTCCTAAGAAGCATTTAGCTTTCAATTGTAGCAGATTCCTAAAGTCCTCCAAAGCAGTACCTCAACAGAGTTTATATGCAGACTCTTTTCTTAAAAACAGACATGTAGGAGACTTTGAAAAGAACCATGGACATGAAAGCAGCTTTGGCTCATACTTCCAGCAAACTTGGTACATGCACATATTTCTACAGGAACATACTCATATCACTACAGGTCTTCTACTTCATGTCTTTTGCTTTAGGTTAGTTCTTTGACCCAACAGAACTGCTGCATACTAACAAAAATTTTGAGAAATTTTAGTCCCAGTGCTAGTCAGATACATAAATAAATACATAAAGTACGGACCAAACAATTGAATTCTCTTTGTTAGCATGAGATTATGTCTAAGAAATTCTATCTTCTTTTTTTTTTTTTCCCCAGCCTGGAAGTAGTTTTGAATTCTAAAATCAAACTCTTTGCCTGTCCCCACAGTGATCTCTGTTGCCTACCTCCACAAAGAAGGTGGATCCAATCTGGCTGTTGAGAACAATCTTTCACACAAGGCATCGCTTTTGGGAATTAATACAGCAGAACAGTCCCAGAGACCATTTAATGGCTGAACACATACATAAGCAACAATTAAAGAAAGTGAATTTTTAGAAGACTGATAAATTAGTCCAGTTTTAAACTTTCCTGGAGTAGAAGTAAATAATAACACCTTTCCTGCTAGTGGCTAGTTCCTACTATCAGTCATTGTAATTATCACTCGGTATTCATGTCTTGGGGTGACTTTATGATGTGAATCCCCTATTGCTGCTCTATGCCCAGAAATTAACTTTGTGCTTTTCTGTGCCTTTAAACTGAGCCTGAGAGGGTGGAGAGGAAAAAAACTGAGCTAACTTTTCACTCTCCTCTGTTCTTCTGCTGTGGTAGCAAGAGCAGAGGAAGCACTCTTCTTGCTTTTCATCCAGCTTTTGGCTCCTTTTTTCCAGAGGGAAACAGAGTTGAACTTTGTTTTCCTGGGACTTCGGTAGTTCCCTTTTTCTGTTCTGGACTGTTTCAACATCAGAACACATCAGGAGAATTTTCCACCGAGGCCGTGGAGGTTGGCCCACATAGACCCAGCTCTGAGGAGGAGAGAGACCACATCTAGAGAAGGACTCTGAAATCTTCCCAGGTTTCTCTCCACAGTGAGAGGTTTTATTATTTAGCATTATTACCCTTTTCCTGTGTGTTTGTTAAATGAATAGCTTTTTATCTCTTTCACTTTCCTCCAAGGAAAATTTTTTTCCCAAACCTGATGGGGGAGTGGGGTTGCAACCTGGCTTCTATCAGAGGATATTTTCCTCCAAATTCATCCAAACTGGCACAATTCAAAGTAGTCAATCCTTAACAATCACAGATGGCACCAGCTGCAAAAATGCAACATCAAGGACCTGATGCCACCTAATTAGCACTGATGGCAGCAGTCCTGCTTGCTCTTAGTCTCCATGGTAAAGGTAAGATAGATCTTCAGTGGATGTCTTCTCCACATCCACCAAATTCTGGATCTTTCATAAGGCTAGTGAATTCCCATCCCTATTCCTAAACTCCATTCTACTTCCTGCCTGATCCTTGGGGAATATTACTTTTCCAGGCTGTGGCAGATGCCTTATCCTGCTGCTCATCTGCTACTGCTGCTTTTCCTAGAGCAAAAGAAGTATTTTCCCAGTTCACTAGGTTGCACTTTTTCAATGAGCACTTACTCTCCATTGGTGTGTTGTTAATAGCTCTGGGGATGCTGCCCTCAACCAGTGTTCATATTTTCAAGGTCCTTGCTATTAACTGGCACTTAAACTGTGCATCATAACAAGAGACACCTGGCATCAAGCTGAGGCCACATCAACAATTTCTCATAACAATTTGATATCCAGCCTAACAGGCCAGAACTAGAACTTCACAGTGTTTGCATCAGGCACAATAAGCATAAGGCCCATGGCCAGCAATGGTAGTACATTTTTACTGGATTATTAGGTAAAAAAATGTTTGCACAGTTATGCTATATTAATGTGTTCCTGTTTGGATTCAAAGGAAGCTACAATTAAAGTCTGCTTGTTGTGCTTCTACATTTATAGGTGCAGTATGCATCTGTTTTAATTACAGCTGTTTTATTCACCAGTATAACTGTAGCATCAGGGACTGAAAGCTACATAGGACCAGGCAGTTTTTTTAAATTTACTGCTAGATGAGCTCCCTTAGGAAAAGGAGCAGCTTCCCCCTGTTTACCAGCAGGGGATCCCATACATATATTGATGATGGGTTCCCAGTGTTGACCAGATCTGCTTTGGAAAAAAGTTGATCTAATTTCATATGCCTACAGAAAATCCTCAAAAAAAAATCAAGTTTTGATCCAAAACCCAGCACTCTCCTCTAGGTTCTGCTAAACCTTTATTAAGGAGTTACAACTGCCTTATGCCTCTCCTGTTATGTCCTATCAGGCAGAGGAGCCATCACTATCATCTTTGTACCCATTACTTGGCTTCAAGGAACATTCCTGACTCCTCTGCCACGATTCGGTGCCATATCCAAGGTTCATACAATACATACCCTTTTGTGACTGAGATTGTCAGTAGCTATTGAAGAAGAGAGTAACAAGCTGCTATTCTTGGATTTTGAGCTACATCTACTGCATGACAGTTATGTCACCTAATTTTCAAGTATTCACTGGTTGTATCCAAGCTTTTCTCAGCCTCATATATTTAAAACTCTGTGGAATGGCTTAACAGTGTGCAGCTGCTTAGGAAAAAATCCAAAACATCTATTTAGGGTTCTAAAAATAAGCATTTAAATGTACCTAATTACAAAGTACTAGAAACCCCACAGTACTGCAGCAATGTAACCCTGAAGGCAACAGAAATTCCCCTCTGCAGGTTAATTTAAATTCCCTAATCTGATCAACAAGGCACAAAGTATGTAGTGGAGCCCAAGGTCTTGAACTCTTTCCTCTTTCTTACTTATAGACCCTTTCTCTCTCATCTGGTTTCTTCATTCCAATGAAATGACAACCTGTCTTTCATACCCAAGTTTGAGAACATTTTTAGACACAGATTCCTCTATTGCTTCATCACTGAATTACTGTATATAATACTTACTTTTTCTTGGTTTTACAAAGGACATAGGGGTTTACTGAGTTAAGGATTTGTCCTCAGGAGATCTTCCCCATGCTGACTTCCCAATAGACAAAAGTTATCATCTGAGAACTTTTAAGTCCAGGGTCCAGGATCTGGAGTCCAGTTTCTCTGAATTCAATCAAACCCTGGTCTTAGTGGTCTTGTTTTGGAAAGTTTACATATCAAGAGACACAATTAATCTCTTAAAAGCATCTAATTTTCTCCATCCAATATACCAG
Source organism: Coloeus monedula (assembly GCF_965178545.1). NCBI lineage: Eukaryota > Metazoa > Chordata > Aves > Passeriformes > Corvidae > Coloeus > Coloeus monedula. Next base: position 91,366,455 of record NC_138782.1, on the reverse strand, counting down.
GACCTCAGCCACCTTATAGCATCATTTTACCTGGCTAATCTGGTGGGTTGACATTACAATACTAAATAAAGAAGTAGGGGGTACTTATTTTATGAGTTACATCATTAAACAAGATACATGATCCCAGTCAATGCAGGAGAAGGAACATTGTGCAAGCAGTCTTCCCATTAATCAAAGAATGGTGTGTTGCATGTTTTCCTTTGCTGATCAATGGATAGTCCATCATTATTGCCTCCTAATAAGTGCTAATAGGGATATCTTACTCACTATTTTATCTATACTCTCCACTAAATAACATACCTTGGAAGACAATTAGTCTCACTTTGTTTATCTCATGTGTATAAAAATTACCTTGATTTAGTGTTGCAGTTCAGGAGAAAGGCCAGAAGCTTAAGAGGAAGAATGATAATGCTCAGCAAAGGTAATCATTTTAATCTTGGATATAACAGTCTTTTTATTCTTCACAGAGATCTAGTGTCAATGTTTAGTTCACACCAGATGAAAATAAATGGATTTGAGTTAGCTTCTCAGATGCCAATCTAATTAAACACTTAAGGTAGAAAATATAAGTGACATATGTAGCAGAGCATAGATATATTTATGCAGTTTATGTAGCAGTTTCCAGGTGTAAAATAAATGATTAAAGCACCAAATTGTTTATTTACTCATTACAAAGCAACTGGCCTTAGTTTTATGCAAAGCAAAGGCAGACTTTCATTTTAAATTACCCTTATGGGAGTTAAGTATCACTTGATAATGACAGTAGGGGAAAAAAATCTGCTAAAACAATCCAGCTGCAAATTAAACAATACAATTATCCTTTACAATAGCTGGGGCAAGACCAAGTGCTAATGGGTACTAAATGAGAAGGTGACTTTTTTTCACTGGCTTTGTTGGTCATTTTCTGTTGCTCTTTCCACGTTGTCACTGTTAAGGGAAACTGAGGTTGATTCAAAGTAAGTATTTAAGAGTTTAGGCAGAAAGAGCATCTAGAATATCAGCTCATAAGCTGCCTGTCATGTCAAGTGTCACTGGATGATCTAGCCATTACTGGATGTATTTGAGCGGGGCTAGGCACACAGCCAACAAATCTGTGCTCTGAAGTCCTGCATTCATAGATATCTTTATCGTCTGGTGGCTCTGGTTTATTATTTTCTCCAGACCAGTTCAGTTTGACTGATAAATGGGTTCCCCACATGACCACACCATGGTAGTTTTCCATTTGAATACTTAGAGCATTCTCTGGCACTCCAGTCTGGTTAAGACTACCTTTGCCTGTTGATGACTAGTGGCTGTCATAGGAAACTCTTCTGACTATCAAATAATATAGGATCAGTAAGGAAGTCGATACGAGGGCCGTTCAAGCCCATTTTCAGCCATATTTACTACACTTTACTTTCATGCTGCAGTAGGAATGGTGTCAGGAACTGCTGAGAAAAGCAGTAGAATAAGTTTTGCTTTCTGGGGCTCATTTCTGGTGTTAAAATAATTTTTAAAAATCTGTTAGTGCAAGTATGTGGTGGACAACAAAACCTTATATTTGTATCAGCTTCGTTTTTTCCTTGTGTATTGCAAACAAAGAAGCGTAAGTCCTCCTGCAGGGATTGTTTGCTTTTATATTTTTATATGTTACCATTGTGATGATTCTACATTAAACCATTCTACTTGCAGAAGAGATCCCTGTTTTATAGCCCCATTTTTTATAGTTTCTATTCATGGTATGAATATTTGTTTGTATTTCACTATTTTGAACTATCATAGTTTCAAAAGAATAATCTTCATCTTAAACCTCTTCTGCTTGTCATATCTGATTTCACAGAAATTCTGTTTCTAATTATTTTTACCTTAAAAGGTTTTTATTCATGTCCTTACCCCTGTACCTCACTCTTTCCCAGCCATTCCTATATTCCCTCAAAAGATCCTGGTTTAATTTGATTTGAGCTTTATTTCAGTCACTGTACAAAGATAATTTCTAAAGGCAAGAAAATAATGTCCTAAAAAACAAGTCCAGTGGGAGGTCTGTAAAATGACAATCATCTTCTTAAAATATCACAGACTTATTATGCTAAGTATTTCAGTAATGAATACTGTACTCCAATCTTTAAGCATGCAACACAATTTCTTATTTCTCTTTTAAGCCATTCACAGGAATCCACTGACCGAATTATATTTCTGCTAACTTGCTATTCAGTTACAGGAGAGAAATGTTATTATATTTGTGCAAACCATTTTCTTCCTTGCTTACAAAACATAACCTTTGATGTTTTTAATAAAAATATAATTTTAAATATATATATATATTTGAGATTCAATTCTGATTTAAAGAGTGACTTCTTGTGAAAAAGTGACAGATTAGGATTATATAGATGGGCTACTACAAAGTAAAGCTGATAAGGTATATCTGTACCGTGGCTTTATGATGGTGCTCACAACATAATTGACGAATTGTGATGGTGTCTGGTTACTGACAGCAGCCTTCTCTTCCTTCCTTTCCTCCTTTGTTCTCTCTGACTTACCCCAAGGCTGTACAATTACTGATCTATTATTCCATTGCCAATCGCTAGCTAGTTCTTATTAACAACTTTTTGCCCGTTACAATACTGTAGATGTCACAGTGTTACACAATCCTTGTTACTGCATTTCTCCCTGCAGATTTCTTAGATTGAAATGGGCGTCAAAGTAATTTAGACTAAGGCAGCAATGAAATGGAAGGGGCGATTGTGAAGAGGTAAGTGAGTAACCTAAGGTCAGACTTACTAAATCTTAACTAAATATCCAAATGGCAAGGAAACTTAGGCACAACTCAACTTGTATTTCTGTTCTTTCTTAATTATCCTTGTACTGAATATTAATATTTTCATAACATAAAACCTGAAAAAGAACCTTATTAAATATACATACACACTTGTACATCTTTCTTTGTGTGTGTGTATTAAGAAAATCTATGTGCTTCAATATTTATGTCTGTTTCCTCTGTCAAGTTAAATTTCTCTTGTCTTGAGAGAGGTGTCATTCAATATTTTCACCAGTACCCTCGTAGAGTAAGTGCAGGCTGTTCTTATTAATCATTCCTCAAAATTTAAGCCAATGTGGGTGCCAGTATGCTGCCAGATTGAAAGAAAATTCAAAATAATTCAGATAATTTGAACAAATAATTGCATGAAATTAAACACAAGTAAGTTCCAAGTCATGAATCATTTGCATAAACTTGTTTCAAACATATCTGGTTGGTTAATAGTTCTGTATAAAAGCATGTAGAGGTTGTAGTAGATCATAACCTGAACATGAGTCAAAATGCTGCCAAAGAAACCCTAACCAAACAAACCACAACAAAAAAAAACCTAGAGATGATCATAGATACAGAGAAAGTGGCATTTTCTGTAAGATGCATTTAGTATATTTTTTCTGTCTATTTATTACCTGTAAGGCCCCAAGGCTGGAACATTAGGTGCAGAGAGTATAGTGAAGAGCAATGAGAATTCTTGATCTAGAGTATTGGTCTATATGAGGTCTAGAAAGCATAACCTATGAATAAAAATTTAAAAAATTGGAATTGTTTAGCCAGAACAATGAGTTGGATTGAGATAGTCTTGAAAAGCATAAAAGGCTGGTGTTGGAAAGGAAGGAATATTCTATTTATGACCAAAGGAGATACAATAAATAACAATTTGCTTCAGTCTCAAAAATGTATAAATTTACATTTAGGAAAAAAGTGTTTCATGGTAATACTAGTGAAGCTTCCTGTGAGAGTGTGGCATCGCATCACCCCTCTTTTCTTGTGAACTGAACTAACATCTGTTAGAAATAGCTGAGGGGATGTTGCTCCTGTCTGGGATATTTAAACTATTAGATGACCTACTGAAGTTCATTCCAGCATTATGAATACATTATTATAAGGTGATTATTTTTCTTTTTACATGTTTTTACATTATTTCTGTTTATATAGTAGATATAACACACAGAGATATTTTTTAGTAGAGCAGCAGAACCTTCCAAAACTATTGCTGTGGGATAAGTAAATGACAGCAGTATTTAGATGCTTTTTGATATATCAATATGTGTGAGCTTTACTTTGTGTCATACCTCTTAAAAATCAAAAATATCAGGTTGCATCCAGAAGGCATCCAGATAGTTCACAAATTAATGCACAGCACTAGAGAATGTAAAACTTAAAACAAAATAGAATTTACGGGAAAGAAGCATCAAGTCAATCCTTCCCTAAAATATGAATTCTCAAGCTTTTTTGAACTTGGTGAAAACTCCAGAAGCCTTTGAGCCAGGCTTACATGGCTCCAGTTAAGTCCCTGCTGTGTTGTGTGTGTCAAAATCCATTGAACTGCTGACTGCAGCTGGCTTGATATACTGAGCTGTTTATTTCTGAGAATTTTTCCGCATTTGACCAGTTTTGAATTTTTAATGAAATGCCTACGGCTTAACACAGGAGAAAACAATAAAGTAAATGGTGCTGATTCTCATACTGCTTACATCAGTTCATGTTTGAATTAACTTCACAAATGTCAGTGGAATTTCTTCTTGATTACATTAATGAAACCAACTCAGAATCAGGCATGCTTTTTACAACAAAATAAATCTATGTTTATTTTTAAAAAATACTTCATCTCCAAGTGCTTTAAGTACACAGTTAAACACCAAGTTAACAGCAAACAGCATTGTTCTCCCAAGTTGTGGCTCAATTTTCTCACTCTGATTAGCTAGCAATTTGTACAATTACACCTAAATGGATGCAATGCTGATTTCACTGCTTATTTTATTATAGCACTAAAGCAGATACAGACCTATCTGCAATGCTTGTTTACAGTATTACTCATAAACAACTTTTTTACACACTATTAAAATTTCCCAGCTTGATTAGCTACCAATCTGCACTAAAACACTCAAGTTAAAATGAAAAGCTAATTGCTCTGAGTTGCTCAGATCATTTACATGCAACAGGATTTATTGGTGCTAATGAAGCTCCAGAACAGGATGGCTTCTATCTCACAGCCTTTTTCTGCCTTTCTACTTAATAATAAAATACATAAAAAATGTCAATATTAGAAAGTTCTTTTAGACCTGTAGGGTAACCAGTCAATCTGATGATACCTTTAAGTCTGTGAAACAGCCACTGAAATCAGTGGAACTCTAGAAACTCTAACTAAAAATTGTATTTCAGGACTAATTATTTAAAGTAAAACATGCAGTTGAAGAGAACAAATCCTCTTCCAATTCCAGCTTATTAGGTAGTTCATCCTAGCAAAATTAATTTTATTTTGATGCAAATCAGACTTTTTTTGTTTTTACACAAGGGCAAGGAAATTTTGGAATTCTAAAACAAGACCTCATGAATATAATTTCTAAATAATATGGTTGTTGTAGTTTGAAATATTGCCTGATAACAGTTTGTTTGCTACAACACAGGTTTATTTTCACTGCATAATGGTTCTTTCTTTTCTCTGCCTTTTCCAATGTGCAATATTCTGCAATGTGCAACACATTTCTCCTGCTGTACTGTTTCATATCGGTTCAAGAGAGGGGAGTGTAAGTCTGTCATCAACCACAGCACAGTTCATGGCTTGAAAAGGTAAGGCTTTTGAGCCTGGAAAGGCAGAGGCTGGAGAAAACACAGAAATCAGGTCTTGGACAAATACTCTGATCACTGAGAAACTGTGCTAAAACCTTGTAGATGTCAGTCTTGCAACACTCAAATCTATTTGTGAATCCACAACCTAAACCCTACAAAAATCAAGTTAGTTTCCTAAACATTTCACCTTGCCAGATGTGTAGTTTTGATGTAAAGAGAGGAACAAGTCCAAAAATATGGAAAGGCTGATCTGCCTCTGAAATGCTCTGCAAGGGAAAGAGGAGGCCACCATTTACCTGGTACAACACTTGCCTGAGAAGTGTGAGACCCGAAACCCATAATCATCTTGAGCTGATGAAGTTAAATGATGTTAACTGCTTAAAAACTGTCTCCGCTCTTCGTTCTAGCTACATTCTACTTTTTCTGCTGGAGATGGAATGATACAGATCAAAGTTTCTAATAATGGGCCCCAGTAAAAACAGGAAGGAAATTGACTTTTGTGCTGGATCTGGATGGGATAGAGTTAATTTTCTTCATGGAAGCCCTTATGGTGCTGTGGTTTGAATCTGTGTCTAAATGTTGTTAACACACTAGTTCTTTGGCTACTGCTGAGGAGCTGCACAGCATCAAGGCTGTTTTTGCTTCTCACACTGCCCCCAGCCCTCCAATAAAACCCACTGAGGCTGTTTTTTCTTCCTTTTTCTCTGCTTCCTGAGCTAGTGGACTGGGAAAGGGGAATTAGCAGACTGGGGGCGAGATACAGGCAGCACAGCTGACGCCAGCTGACCAAAGGTTTATCCTATATGATATCATACTCTACAATAAAAGCTGGGGAAAGAAGGAGGAAAGGACTGGTATTTGGAGTGATGGTTTTCGTCTTCCCAAATAACCATTATGTATGTTGAAACCCTGCTTTTCTGGAGATGGCTAGACACCAGACTGCTCATGGCAACTATTGAATGAATTCTTTATTTTGCTTTGCTTGCACATGCAGTTTTGCTTTTCCATTTAAACTGTCATTATGTCAAGACACAAGATTTATCTCACTTTTGCTCTTCTGATTCCATTCTCTGTCCTGCTGGGGCAGAGGTGTAGGGACTGCTCTGTGGGGCCTTGGCTGCTAACTGGGATCAACACACCACAACTTTGTAGCCAAGTCAAGAAGGCTGAGCTGAATTTGAGAACACAAAATAATTCAACATAGTGATGTGAAACATATAAATTCCATAAGAATCACACAGATCCCTGATGGTGTTTTAAGTCCAAGAAAAAAGAAAACAGGATGGTTATAATAAAAATTTTAAGAGTTGTAGCCTATTGGCTGGATATCAGCTGGCTCTTTAAAACACTTGCACTCAGCAAACAAAAGTTGTTCTTCAAATAGAGAGGCCAGAGTTTTTTTCACTGATTTATTCATAAGCAGAATATGTCCCTGACATGTCAAAGTCACTGGTGAAAAGCAAATAAAATTTCACAAGTGAACTTTCTCAGAACTAGAATACAGAAGTTGCTCTCTTAACATTATCAGGGATATTTCTTAGAAAATGAGATAGAATGCATATATCAGAAATGAAGCATTCTTTGATAAGTAGGTGATAACAAATGTTCATTAAGAGTTCATTGAACTTAGTAATGTTACTTTTACATTGGCAGGAATAATCCTATCCATAACAAAATACATGTTATGATAACTGAACCCTAGAAAAAATTTCACAGATGAAACCACTGTCAGTTTACAGTTTATTTTGAATTCAGAAATATCTTACTCCACTCAGACAGATTAAATGTCAGTGGCTTTCCAAAGTGTTAAAGCTTTTCAAAAGAAATATTGTGATGACATTAGAAATTAATGTGATAAGCAAGCAGTTTCAGTAAATATCATCTTGTTAAAATGTCAACAGCTAGGCAAGAAAGACAAACTACATGTTTTAATATGAATTTGTACCCAGAAGGAAGCTCTACAGTGTAAAATATTACAGAATAAATATTTTGAAGCAAATTATATTAAATTCTATTTGGAACCTTTTTTTTTCTATCAGGCTTTTTTACTTATGTTAAAAGATGGTTACCCTTTTAAAACTTCATAATCAAATTAAATAATGACAACTAAAAACTAGTTACAGATGCTGAGATAATGAACAAAATTGCATGAAATGGGCTATTTCCTTTAGTACAGAAGATATCAAACTAGATATTCTAAAAATAAGATTTAGAAAACCTCATGATGTTATAAATCTCAAAGAAAGTGTAAAAGGACCTTAAAGATCCCACATGTGACAGAGTTGAGGTTGTTTCAGGAAGCACATGGGCATGAAAACAATGGAAGATGATACTCTGTCAAGTACTTCATCACAGACCGTGCAAAGCAACAAACTCAATCTGCCAGTTTTGTGAAAAGTTGAGTCAGATGTAAACACAATGCAATAACACTAAGCCTCTAAATGTCAATAAGAAAAGCTATAAAAGAAAAGAACATAAATAGAGAACTTGACTCTCTGTCATAATACCTGATGTAGTCACATAGGGATTTCAACTCCTCGAAATCTGAGTTTTGTTCACCAAATGTTGAATTAAGAATTGGAAAATAAAATGCATGAAACATCCCCCTTCATCTTTCCATACCAGGGAATTTCTTCACATATTATAAAAATATATATAATGAGAAAAACTAATAACATTGAAGATTTTTAAATTTTTCATTTCCACATAGAGATTCTGTGAAAATACGTCTGTAACTATAGAATAAAGGTTTAACAGGGAACATTAGCAAAAGTCGTGTGGATCAAAAGCAATCTTGGTCAAATGGCAGACATTCAAAAGCAGGGTTTTAACTGAGAACAGGCCTCTTCATTGCAGTATATTCGGCAAATTAAGTCAAAGTTTGTAAATGAGAAAGAAATGATATTATTTTTTCTATTAATAACTCAAATAGTGTAAAAGACTATATGCATGCTCTGGGGCTATTTCAGCATCCCAAGATGGAAACAGTTTTATTCTAGAATCTTCAGGACCTTTGTTTCAAGATCCAATTTATTCTTCAAACAGAACAAATCCAGAAGAAATACAAATCAATGCAGTTTTCTGATTAAAAAAAACCAAAACTGTTGTAGTGTCTGCAAGGCCTTTTCCACCTGTTTGTTTTTCATATGTCCTCTCAGAATAATACCTCTTATTTTAATAGTTTATAACATATTCAGAGACAGGGAGTTCTTAATCTTCTTTTGACTATTTCACCCTGCCTGAGAGGGTGTCGACACTGCAAACAAATGAAAATATGTGGTTTTAACTTTCAATGTCTTTTCTGCATTACACACCTTAAGCTGAATGAGGAAGAACTATTATTTCCAGCTTGTAGTATCCTCAAGTATTAATGAAAGAATCCACACATGGAAAAGATATTTTAAATTAACTCTAGCCCTCAACCCCAGTGGATCATTCCTTAGTGAACATTTTCTCATTGTTTGTCCATTTGAATTCAAACAGTCCAAAAGAAAAAAAGGGTTTTCAATAGAATAGAGATACTATAAAAAAAGTAGAATTGTCCTTCTTTCTTAATATACACTACTGAATGGTAAAACATATCTCCATGTATTTCAGAGGCAGTTGTCTACAAAACAGTAATGTGGTGATTAGGAATATTTCAAAATGAAAGGAATAATGTGGAAAACCATATCCATGTGAAGAGTATTCTGATACCACTGAGAGACCCCGTTGTTCAAAATGGCTCTTATGCTACTTGATTATCTTGTCCTTATTTGAATTTAAATTATAGCTTTTCCCAAATCTACAAAGAATTTCTGTGATTTTCTCTCCAAATCTGTCCACTATTTCCTTAGCAGAAAATCAGCTGAAACTTTCGATGTATTTGCACCTAGACACTGATGCGAGGCTACATTATACTCTGACTGAAGTGCATTTTTTGGGAAATGTACGCCAATTCATAAAATTATAGCGTTGTTGAAAATTTTGTTTAGCAATAGGTCGTTGAAAAATAGCATGAACTGCAATATGTGTGGTAATAAGATATCAGAAACTTCTTGGCATGATTCAGTGCATCATGGACATGGAACATAGGTCTGTTAAGAGCCTGGTGATGTTTATCTGGTATTAGATGTCACTGAATATGATTGATGTTGGAATATTAAAAATTACTGTGGAAATGAACACTTATGAAAGATCTTGCCAACTTCACAGAATCACAGATTCATAAAATCACAGAATTGGTAAGGCTGAAAGGGGCCACAGTGGATCATGTGATCCAACTTCTCTGCTCAAGTGGGGTCATCCCAGAGCACATGGCACCAGATTGTGTCCAGACAGTTCTTGAATATCTCTAGTGAGGGAGACTCAAAAACCTCTCTGGGCAATCTGCTCTTGTGCAAGGTCACCCACACAGTAAAGAAGTTCTTCCTCATATTCAGATGGAACTTCCCGTGCATCAGTTTCTGCCCTTTGCCTCTTGTCCTATTGGTTGGCATCACCAAGAAGAGCCTGGAAACATCCTCTTGTCACCCTCCCTTCAGATAGTGATAGACAGTGATGAGGTCCCCTTTCAGTCATCTCTTCTCAAGTCTGAACAGACGCAGCTCCCTCTTTCCTCATAAGAGAGATGCTCCAGTCCCTTAGTCATCTTTGTTGCCATCCCCTGGACCCGCTCCAGGATCTCCATGTCCCTTTATACTGAGGAGCCCAGAACTGGACTCCAGATGTGGCCTCACCACCTCCAGAACAACACTCCAGATGTGGCCTCACCAGGGCTGAGTAGAGGGGCAGGATCCTCCCTCAACCGGCTGGCAATGCTCTTCCTAATGCAGCTCAGGATCCCGTTGTCCTTCTTGGCCACAAGGACACTGCTGGTTCATGGAGAGCTTGTTGTCCACTAGGACCCCCAGGCCCTTCTCCACAGAGTACCAGCCTGTGCTGGTGCATTCCTCCCCATGTGCATTTGCCCTGCATTTGCCTCTGTTGAGTTTCAGACAGTTTTCTGCCCATGTCTTCAGCCTGTCAAGGTCTCTCTGAAGGGCTGCACAGCCCTCTAGGGTATCAGCCACTCCACCCAGCTTTGTGTCATCAGTGAACTTGCTGAGGAGGTCTCTGCTCCTTCATCCAAATAATTGAGAAATAATTTAAACAATACTGGGCCCAGTACTGAATCTTGGGAAACATCAGTAATGACAGGCCTCTAACTAGATCCTGATCAGTTCCACTGATTATGACCTCTGGGACCTGTCATTCAGCCATTTTTCAGTCCACCTCATTGTCCACACTTCCTGAGTTTGCCTATGAGGATATTGTGTGAGAAAGTGTCAAAAGCCATAATGAAGTTGAGGGAGACAATATCCACCGCTCTCCCCCTATCCATCCAGTTGTTGTTTCATCATAGAAGGAAATCAGGTTGGTCAAGCATGATTTCTTTCAATGAATCCATGCTGACTACTCCTGAGCATCTTTTTGTCATCCATGTGGATATAGGAGACCTTCAGAATAAGGTGCTCCATCATCTTTCCAGGTATTAAGGTGAAGTTAGGCCTTGGGTCATCCTTCTTGCCTTTTTTGAAGACCAGGATAACATTTACTTTCTTCCAGTCCTCAGGCACCTTTCCTGATCCCCATGACCTTTCAAAGATGATGGTGAGTGTCCTCGCTATGGTGTCCTCCAGATCTCTCACCTTGTGGGTGCCTATGAGCTCATCAGGGCCCATGGACTTTCAGATGTCAAGTTTGTCCAGGTGTTCTCTAACCCATTCCTCCTTGTCCAGGGGAAAGTATTCCTTCCAACATTCCTTTACCCTGGTCTTCTGGGTCAGATATTCCCAAGGGCTGGTCTTGTCAGTGAAGACCAATGCAAACAAGGCGTTCAGTAACTCTGCTTTCTCTGTGTTCTGTGTTACCAGTCTCCCCTTCATTTAGTAACAGGTCCACACTATTCTTTGTTTCCCTTTTGTTAATGGTGTATTTGAAAAGCCTTCTTGTTCTCCTTTAACTTCTTGGCCAGATCTAACTCCAGATAGCCCTTGTCCTTGTCTCATTTCTACTTACTCTGATAACCTCTTTTATATTCATTCCAAGTGGCCCAACCCTGCTTCCATCTCCTGTATGTTTCCTGCTTATACTTGAGTAATGACAGGAGTTCTTTATTCATCCACACAGGTCTCTTCCTCCTATTTCTTGTTTATCAGGATGGACCATTCTTGAGCCTGGAGAAACTGATTGTTGAATATCAACCAAAATCTTGAACTCTTCCTCCCTGCAGGAGCTGTTTCTATTGGATTCTTCCATGATTGATGAAGATGCCAAAGTTAGCTTACCTGAAGCCCATGGTTATAATCTCACTTGCTGCCCTACTTCCTCTTCACCCAATACTGCCCTCCACAACCTCACTGTCACTGCAGCCAAGCCTGCCCCCAACATTCACATCTCCAACAAGGCCTTCCCTTGTTTGTTTGTATGAGGTCAAGCAGCACGCCATTCCTTGTGAGATCCTCCAATTTGTCAGAAAGTTGTCATCAGTGCTTTCCAAGAAAGTCCTGGACTGTTTGTGCTTCACTGCTTGGCTTCTCCAGAAGATTTCAGGGTAGTTAAAATCCCCCACAAGAACCAGGACTTGTGACTGTGAGGCTGCTTCAAGCTACCTGTAAAAAGCCTTATCCACTTCCTCCTCCTGATCAGGCAGCCTGTAGCAAACAGCCACAACAGTGTCACCCTAATTAGTCTTCCCTTCTATCCTAACCCACAAGCTCTCACCTTGCTCCTCATTGACCCCAAGACAGAGCTCAATACATTCCAAGTGTAGCCTGACATAGAGGACAACTCCATCACCATTTGTTGACAGCCAGTCAATTAACTCATTAGTAACAAAGTATCTGAAGAGGTAGAAAGACTCAGAACAAATAGGTAAATATTCTTTGCATATTTAATTGGGGAAAAAAAGGGTTTCAGGGTGCATGAATGTTATGTTATAGAAACAGTGAAGTTGTTCATGGAAACAAAACAAATTTCTTTTTTGATCTTTGTCATTGATTGAAGGAGGCATAGAAAAGGAGTTTGAAGGTTTCAGTTGTTTAAAAATAATTGATTTTATTCATATTTTAAATACTGAAATTCTAAATGACATTGAAAAATAATGATCCAAAAAGAGGTAAAATGTACCCTGGGAAATAATTCTAAAAAAATTCTTGACTGTTTTGCCAATAAAATCAGTCAAGCCAACAGTCAGGAGAGTAGCAGAAGCTACAAGACCTGTAAGTCTGTGATAGTAATAGTTTTTTCACTCATTAAGACATGAAATTTGAGCTTTACATCCTCTGGAGTAAGCTGGACCTTGTTTGGCCTAATTGTAGATTCAACACCACTTTTCTAAAATAATTGAAAACTCTGGTATTATTTTCTTTTAAAAAGAAGAGAGCAGAAGGTTAGGAGTGGTCTTGTGTTTTAATAAATCTGCTGTGCAATGGATTGCTACAACTACTATAGAAACCAAGCCATTTCTTTTGACATTCAATTCACTATATTTTTATTCAGTTCATATTTACACTTTGCTGATTATAATTCATATTTACAGTCCACTAGTCTATAGGTTTTCTATTGGCAGGAAAGAATTGCATAAGAAAACTTTTTGAAAGCTGGACATCTGAAAATCTGGCAAGGGAGTAGACTCGTCGTGGATTTTACAAAATTATGGTTGTGTTATCCAAAAGGTATTCTCAAACCAACCAGCAGCAATTGACAGTACTGGCTTGCTGAGACTTTTAATAGCAGCATTGTTTGATTCCAAGTTCCCATTGACACCCATATGCCAAATTTTTTCAACCTTTTTTGAAAAACCTATTATCTGTAGTTAACATTATACAAAAAAATAACTCAAACTAAGCATTCCACGTGTAAATCACAGGTAGATTAACTGATGATGTTCCATTGATTTTTTTACTTTTTAAATTATTTTTCAGTTGTTTATACAGACAGAGTTACTATATTTTCCTGATTTACAGAATTTCTGATGAGTAGCTTTTGGTTTAAAAAAATAGTTTACATTGATTTTGATCTATTTTGTTATAAATATTTATGGGGTTTCTTCTTAGAGAAGCAAATTTTCTAAAAGTTCTAGGGAATTCCTTTTTTTACATAAAGTTGAGCTTTTAAATAATTTGCATTTCTAGAATGGCTACAGCTATCAGCAAAAATTAAATTTAACAATATGAGAAATTATTAGCAGTAGCAACATCAAATTAGATGGACTGGAGAATGAGCAATGCAAACCATTTTTTTTAAATAGCTGCATGATCCAATAATGACGGTTTGGAGAGAAGAAAAATCTAGTCAAAAAAATCATCCAGAAACTGCCTAAGGACAAAGGTTTCAATTCCGAGTCACTTGCATACCCAACTGAGTCAGTTCACTCAGGTAGTTTAAATGAAGTTAATGGAACTGTTAGTGGAAGACATAGTTGTCTGCAAGACCAGGGCCAGAGAGGGCAATTCTATTTTCTCTAATAGACAAGGGGAGAACAATTTTATGACACAAGCAGGAACTTGTTCAGAAAACAAGCAGGGCAGACTAATCTTCAGTTGCCACCAATTAACATATTATAAAGGATGTTGCAAGACTGGCTTTATTTCCCTCTTTGCTTTTTGCAAATATTCTTTAGTTATTGTTTAAGTTTTTTAAAGGCCAAACTCGGACATTTCGGTCATGATAATTGTTGCAGAAAGGCATAAGGAGATTCAGTTCAAAGAATGTACAGTCCTATAAATTGGAGAATGAAACAGAAGGAAATAATGTGCAAATATATGAGCTGATATAAAATTTCCACAACCTGCACTTAATAGATTAAAAACAGTAAGTGACTAAGTCTGATTTAAAAAAAAAATTATTGGAATAAATATTTGTTTACAATATTCATAATTTCAGAAGCGATACTAGAAAAGGTTTGCTGCAGAATAAGCTGTAGGAACTTAAGATTCATTTATAGCAAATACTTTTTTTTCCAGAAAATTTAAGGAAAACCTTAGAAGAGCATTTATAAATAGTTTCCCCACTGGTCAATAAAGTTGAATATCTAGCAATATCTCCTGGTTTCACTTTCCAGAGAGAAAAGTGTATGCATCTCACTTAACTCATTCATTATGAATGATGAACCTCAAAACCTAAGGCTTGGAGGTAGAATGCCATGCTATGAGTAACTAGTGACATCTTTTACCAAATCTGCTTCCTAGGAGTTTTCCTGCAGCATAGCAGTGCTGATCGCCAACAAAAATTGAATTTTTGCTGAGGTGGAGTAAAACATTTTCCTAAATTAAGAACCACAGAAAGGGTGGGTGTTATAGGCGTAGTCTCTTAGTGCTCTCCTGGTGAATGCACATTCTGCTGTGGCAAGGGGGGCAAACTGCCTGGGAAGTCCATGGGCCTGCTCCTACTGGGTCTGAAGCCTGGAAAACTAAAAGGCTGTGCCTGCTGTTTTATCATGGAGATAAAGTCGTGCAGTGTACATAACTTCACCAGTACTGGGATGCAGCATGAGGACATGTTATTGCTGCTTAAATGCTGTGCAGTTTACTGTCGTGGATGTGTTTTGTGGGAGCTCAGGAGTGCTTCTCACTGTAGGTCATTCACCAAGCATGCACAGGTTCTCAGGATGAACCTCCAGGTGTTACTCCCTAACATTGCCATGACAGTGTTTCTATACTCACACAGAAAACTTACAATTTGTCTGCAGACCTAGAAGCATTTTTAAAATAGTTCCTGTAGGACAGATGGACACAAGTCTTAGGTCCAAATTAAAAAAAAAAAAAAAAAAATCCAGAAGATGCACCAGTGGTAAATCTGGATTTCTGAGATTTTTGGAGAGTGAAGTTCCCCTAAAGCTATAAATCATTTGAGAAAATCTTGACTTTCACTTTTTTTTTTTTTTTTTCTGTGAATCCCAAGAAGCAGTATCCTGGGCTTTGACACACTTAAACTCTCTCTAATGCTCCCTGACTTCCAGGGTGTCTCTTGGCCTTTCCAGCTGTTCACTGATTATTCTCAATGCTTGACTGCTTCTCTCAACTACTCACCCTCATCCTTTGTGACAGACCCTCTGTCTTTGATGCTGTGATTTTCTGCCATGTCTTTTTTCACCTTTGTGCCTTTCTCACCACACATAGTCTCAAGGACTCAACTTCTCTCTCAGATTCTATCAGCAGGGATTTAAGATTTGCCTCCAAAGAAAATTATGTTCAGATGAAGCTGTTGCATCACTTAAGCTCTTAACACAGCCTAAAACTTAGATATGTGTAAAACTATTTTCCCCCACACCACCAGATGATGCTTTTAGTAAGCACTGAAATGGCCAAGTTTAATAGACAATATAAGTAAAGCAGTAGAAATTATATGCTTTTGTTTCAAAGTTCCATATAGCAGTGACAGGTTAATCTTTAATGCATTGTCCAAAAAATGCCAAAATCCTAGAGAAGAGATATATCTTTTACTAGTTGCAAAATTCTTTTGTTTCATTCTTTTGAAAGCTTCTGTAAGGCAGGAAAGGAATCAATATCTCCCTATCTTTACCCATTCTTTCCAAATTGTCTACACTGTCATGATCAGGTTGTTTCCTCTATTGCAGCCTTCAAATATTGGTAAGTGAAGTCTGCCCCACAAAACAGTTATTACTGTGGAACCAGACTGGGCCTAAGGTTACCTTAAAAGTACCATAGGGAATTTGGTTGGTTTCTTCAAGAAAAGATAAGTAATTTTAGCATTGTTTACTGTGCAAGGTGCCATGTCCAATCAATGTCAAAGGGAATTTTAGGGCTGCTACCAGAAAAGAAGGATTACTTTCACTTGTGTATCCTTATAGCTGCTAGCTACAAGCTTGGTTTATTTCCCTTGTAAGTAAATACTGTACTTGTGCATGAAATTTCTTCATAAAAGACGCAGAAAGGGTTGGGGGTTTTTTTATCTCAACCTACTTTATCTCTTGGAAAAATGAATAACTTCTCTAAACCCACTATTGCCTGTGTCCTGACAAACTATTCTTGTATCTGATAAACTTCATTCAAACTTTTTTGTTTTCTTGTGCTCTAGATGATGGCTACAGTCTGTGTTTGTGAGATCAAATAAAGTCCTCCACAGTATTCCTTTCTTTTTTTTTTTTTACTTGAGAGATCTTTGTAGTACTATATTATATATGTAATTTGTAATGTACACAGGAACATAAAAGATAACAGTGATTCCCTTTCAGCCAGTTTTTTGCACTTAACCATTCCTTCTTAAAAAACACTGTTGAGAGACATTTTTAGGTTTGGAACCTGACAGTATAGTGCAGTGGATTTCATTCCTGCGTCCAAAAATTCCTGCTGCTGCCGTGGGAATTGTTAATGTACCATGTTATCCAATGTCAGCAGTAGTAAAGAAAGGACCACACAGAGTAAAAATGTAATTTAAAATCTGAAGTCTCTAGAGATTCAAGCTCTGCCAGACATCTTGGGAAAATAAGCTATCCCTGGGCATGTTTGGCAGGCAACAGGTTCTCCTCATCCTGGCACCTTGGACCTTCTGTAACACACAAGCCATTATCATCAGAGATTTACTCTTCCAAGCAAGGCAAATGGATTTTTTTTCTCACTTACTGTTTGCTTGATTAATTTTTAAGCTTCATTTATCCACTGATACATAACTAGACTTCAATTATAGAGCATGTCAATTAGATTGCAGTTCCTCTTGAATAGGGTTTGTAATATTTCAGGATCTCCATGGTCAGAAGCTGCCCTTGTTTTAGCCCAGAAGCTCCTCTAGGTAGTAGAACTTGCTCTTTAAAATGGTCAAGTTAACGCATGGTTATAGATTTATTTATTCTTAAGAATTCTAGCTTACAAGATTACACAAGGGACAAAAACTAAGCCAAGTATATTATCCCAGGTACTTCAAGAACAAAGGATAATTAGCATAATGGTAGAGAAAATAGTATTTTTTAAATGGAAATGTCCTGTAATTTCTAAGAGTAGATAAGATGTTAAGTGCAAAAATATAGCAGAATTTCTGATGTGTAATAATTTAGTTCACTTTATCTCACTGCCTTGGCCCTATAAAATAGCATCACGTGTTGTTAAAATTGGCCATTTTAAGATACTTACACATGGGGAGAATCCTTGGCAAAGGAAAGACTGCAAATAACAACCATTGCTAAGCCCTCAGGAAGGTTCACAACATTGATGAAATTATGATTTTTTCCTGAGCTCCAGTTTCTGTCTTTACTGCTCACAGAAGTAAAGAGAGATTTACTCTACAGGTTCACCCTTTCCTTTCTCACCTTTCCCCTACTTTTGTTTTAGAAGATCATCTTGAATGAGCTACCCTCAAAAATCATTCTTGTTTTTTCTGTCTTATGTCAACTTCCATCTGTCCACAAACTTTAGTATAGTTCTAGGCCTTAGTATCTTTTCTAACCCACGCACTTGAAATTTCTCCTCTGTTCTCCAATCCTGTCCCTCTCTAAAGAGATGCTTTCAATTTCCATTGATAATTTGATTCTATCTTCTTGTGTGCACTGAAAATAATTTATTTTGGTCAGGTTTTCCTCTGTGATATTCTTCCTCAGTCATTTGGCTAAGCTGTAAACCTTGAATCTTATTATGAAACAATATTTATCTGTGCATTCAGTCTACTGTATATAAATATTTATACAAAGATTCCACTCATTCTTTTAAACATCCAAAGGTAATAGGTTAAAAAAAAAATTAAAGCCAAAACCAAAGAAAAGTTGGAGTTCATGACCTTTACTTGAGTAATAAATAAGCCTTGTCTTTGATAATATTTTTTTCATTTAATTGTCACTATAGAATCTGAATGAAGAAGCAAGCAAGGTATAACAAAGGAAAGTAGTATGACTCTTAATTCTGGTAGCTAAGGGAAAGTAAAACAAAATATGTGTCAGTTTCTTCAGATAACTGAACTGTTACCCCATGATGCTTTGCACAAATCTGTGGATGTAGAAATATATCCTGCCTACACTCAGTCTTCATTCCTCTTCCATCATGAGGTTTGTGTTCAGACTTGATAAGAAATTAAATATGACAATGTAATCAGAAGCTGAACAGGAAGCAGGCAAATCTTCAGTCCCAGTTTCGCACACCTCTTTTACCATGAGCTCATACCATCAGACATTGCCCTTGCTGCCTCCCTGCATTGCAACACAACAAGTGACCCCACGAAGGGGAAGACCCCACTGACTATGGGGAACTCTTTACAGAAACCCAGTACGAGATAGTTCTTTGTTTCATTCCAAAAATTTAAAAAAGAGAAAAAAAAGAGAGAACTCTTCAGAAAGACTTAAACACATATACCAAATAATTTCAGAACGAAGAATAAGTACTATCTACCAAATAATTTCAGAACGAAGAATAAGTACTATCATTAATTATAATTTGTAAAAGCTGTGCATCTGATAAAGATTGTGATGTCAGCACAATAACTTAGTGGTACCAACACAGCTTACACTCTTACGAAAGTTCAGCTCCTCAGATATAAGAATTCACTGGGGAGTTTAAAAGTAATTGAAAACAGATATGCCCACATAGCCACAAATATGTGTGCACATGTATATACCCATTCCTTTCACTTACCTGTCTATTCCTGTTTTCTGAAGAGACACTGACTTATATTTTGCCATGGAAGGAAGAAAACAGCACATTTACAGGCAGATGTGAGTCATAAGTGACTTATCAGCAATGATAACAGTATGTGTAAAGAACAGCATTGTGAGCCTGGGAACAAGTTTAGGTTTAGCTGTTAGTGGAGTAAAAAGGAAACAGGGAGGCTGTAGTTCAGTGGCCTGCCAAATAAAAGGCACATGTACAACTAGGAAAAAAGAGCCAAGCATGGTTGACCTACTTATATCTGATCTGCTTTAATGCTTTCTTACATCCAGTTCTTGAATGCATTAGATGTTTTCAGGGCCCTCAGTGCCTTCCCTACAGCCCCCAAGGTTCAGCTGCTTGGACTCAGGGAAAACTTTGATGATGCTTCTCTGTTAACTCACTGCACCTGGGAGAGGCTTTTAACCTCAGGCTCTCACCCTTGATATCGCTCTGGTATCTTGAGTTCTGTGCCTCTCTGACTCCGACCCAGGGCCCAGCTTGCAGGTGACTTTATGACTTTTTAGCTTGATGTTGGACATGCCTCATTACTATGGATCTACCTGATGTTCTGGACTTTTGGCTGAACTAAACGACCACTGCAGAGCTGCTTCTGTGTGTCCATCCCATGTGTTCCCTGCACTGCTGCCACTGCCTGCCACCCCATCACCTCCCATGGCAGAAGCTGCCTGCTCTTGCTGCATCCTGGCAGCTGTAATAGCTGATTAGCAAGTGCAACCACTTAGAGAGCATAAATGTCCTATAAATGCCAGGTGGAAAGTTAATAATAAATAAGCACAATATAAATAACCCTCTCTAATATATGGAGAGCACTAGATGACTTGAACTCCTTTGGGCCTACTCTGTAATGGGTGGCTGCCTGGACAACAGGAAGGGGGTTGGATTGGTTTCACCTGATTTTGCTTCATTTTCTACTTGTCATACTGCCTAAATAAAGAAGCCTGGGTGATGAGGCTAGCATGGAAATGATCTGGTGACTGAATACTTTGGGGTCCCTGAAAGAAATTAGAAGGGCCCCAGAATCGTTTGCCATTGATGAGTCTGTGAACAGCTGGGTTCTGGAGTAGTAAGCAAACAGAGAGGTCCCTGCAAGATGCTGAAAGGAGCAGCAACAGCTTTCATATTAGAAAGGCCATATGTTTCTATGCATGGCACATTCCATATCATGCACTTATATCACAATTAGAAAAAAATTGAGATTTTGGCAGCCCCAACATTTGCGATATTGAAGAGCTTGTGATAAGAGAATTTAAATGAAAACAGAAAAAGAAAAATGTTTCTTCTGGAAAAAAAAAAAAGGCAAAAAAAGAAAAAAAAAAGAAAAAGAAGTGTGTAAGTGTAGAACACTCAGTGGCTGAATTGTCTCATTATGGTTGTGTCTTTGATCCAGCTGTAAAAAACTGTTTGATTCTCAGGGAATTCCCTACAGTTCTCTGCGGGCTCAAAGACTTTAAACTTGTATGTCTTCTGCCAGAATACTGACCTGAGTTGTCTAGCCTGAATCTGGGCATTAGTCTTCATTTAGCTAAGATCACTGCCTGCGATCTCTGCTGCTGCACAGTCACAGTGAGGAGTTCAGTGAGAGTGACAATCAGCACTATGTTCAGTCTAAAAAAGAAAAAGTATGAAAGAATTCTCATAAAGGGAAAAGAGTAGAGAAATCTAGGTAGTGAAGCCTAAAGGGAAGGCTTTTTAGTTTCTATATTCTGTTCAGAGAGCTATTTTTTGGGAGAGAAGAGAATTTTTTCTGCCTTTGGACAGTGTTACAATGCTGAGTTATTAAAAAGAAAATGTAATCATTCTCATAGTAGTGATTCTGCCTAGCAGGCTGACAGGTTGAGCACACATATATAATATAGTCTCTGAAAAACAATCCATCTGATGTCAGGTCACATGAATGAGTCATGACTACTTATCAGTGTGTCTGAATATTTGTAGTAGAAAAAAAGGTTTGTGTTACATGGTACTGGGCTCTGTGTCAAATAAACTTATGAACCTAGTAGACAGCCTAATACTCTCACTGCTGTACATGCCTAATTTTACACACATAATATGTACATATTACATGTTATACATTAAAAATAGCATTCTGTTGCCTTTCTTTAGATACAAGTTTTTCTGTAGCCTGTAACAGATCTGTAGGAAATCTGAATGTCACTTTCTCTACTCCAGGAGTAATCATAAATTACTTCATGTCAAATATCTTGAGAGTCCTCTGTGGGTTTCATTTCATTATTTGGCTGTGTATATACCTTCTGCAAAAGCAGTGTTCAGTTACCTGGGGTCATTTTCATTCATAGGTATTCTGTAGACCTGTCATTCATAAATACCTAGGGTCCTTGTACGCTCAAGCATAAACTGTTCATTATAGATTCAGTCATTTCACACTTACTGAAGTCAATAAAACACTTTTAAGAGATATTTTCTAAGAAAAATGTATACCACTAAACTACTTAAACTTATTTATAACCTCTTTTTAAACATTCAAATAAGCACTCAGTATCTGAATTAAATATAACTCTTGTAAAGGCTTCTGAGACTTTCAGACATCTTTATATAAAAACCTGAAAATTCTTAGTTCAATTTAATTTACGCAGAAGTACTCTATGCTTGCCTTTGAGATTTAAAATCATAGTCTACTAAGTTATGTTCAAAAATTCCATTCAAGGAGAAGACTAAAGAAATCAGCTCTGTCAAAAATTCTACAGCACCTTGCCATTTTTCCAGTGTTAAAAGAAAAAAAATTCTGAAAATCAAATAGGCTGAGGGAAATAATGTAATAGAATTAGGGGAGAGATGTTCAGTTCTTGTTTGTGAACACTGTCCAAAATTCTCATATTTGATATCACTACTGCAGGTTTTGTTATTTGCCTTTAAAAAAAGAAGAGAACCTGCACCTTCAAACAAAAGAGCATTTAAGTAAAAATTGTATGAACAGCTTTAATATATAAACTTTAGACATACTGACTACAAGATATCTTAAAACACATACTCTTGCAGACTTTCCACAAATGTCTAAACAGATTATTTAAAAGAAATTAAAATCCCAATACTTTTATATCGTAGTCGTGTCTTGCTCTTGCTTAAGATAAACATTTCATACTATACAGTTTTTATCCATGACCAACTGATGATAACAGCTTATTCGACTTCCCTATGCATATCATTAACCTTTTTCTTGCATAAAGTGTTATCTACAACATAAAAATTTGGGGTTTCTGTTTTGATCTTAGTTTTCTTTTTGTTTTATAGGAAATGACCATGGCTAAGACACATGATCATTTATGACTGCAAAGTTTCACATAGTAAACAATAATTTAGTTGTTACAAGGACCATTTTAGAACATCTCATTCCTTCCACAGTAGCAGAATTTTCTTATCTGTTAAAGGCTTCTTTCTTACTACTATAAACGAGATACTTATCTTCTTCAAATGCCAAACTTAATGCTGCCTCAAGACATCTCTCCAAACCCTGTGTCTGGATGGGAAATGAAAAAGCCTGGATTTCTAAACACCATTTTTAGCATAATTTTCTTTCATCTGCAAAAGCCCTTTCACAGCCTATTGCACTGTATTTTATTTTCTTTGCTTTGGATGATTTTTGTGGAGTTTTTTATTTCAGAAAATAGAAAATGTGTGTGTAAAATTGAACACTTTTTTTTTTGTATTATCATATGAATCATTAGGAAGACTTTAGATCTTAACTTTTTCTGTGGTGGGGGTCAGTCACAGACTGTCTTTATTCCTTTTGATCATGGCCTATCACAGCTCACATACTGATTTTCTTTCAGTTCAGGTCATATTCTTCTAGATGTTTAGTTTGCCATTTACTCTACAGAATTAACAGGCAGATGCTTATTATGTTTTTCAGGGCTTTACGGAGTGTGATAATGACAAAAGAGATTGTTGCAAAGTCTAGCACCTACTGCAAAAATACAAAATGTTATAGCCTCTTTTAGGTTCCTAGAAATCCCAATAGAATTATTTGTAAAGAAAAAAAGTTGAATGAGTGAAAAATTCCGTTTAAAGATAACACATGAGAAAAAAAAAATCTGTAAACCACAAAGAACATGTCTACTATGTGTCTAGCAGCAACTGCTAAATGGTGAAAAATTTGTTTATGTTCTCAGCCAAGATATCAGATGTGTTTGTCTGACAAAATGTGTATGTTCCACTTTCAGGCTTGGTCTTCCTCGCTGATGTGAAATGAAATGAAATATGGTTGCTGTTTTCTGAGAACATCTCAAGGCATTTCTTAACTCTGTATGTTATAATTTGAAGAGTCTTGTCATGGTTTCTTATCTTTCCTCTATTATTTTCCTTTGCCTGCATCTCTTCTGTGTTCTATATCTCATTGTGTCCACATCTGTAAAAGCAAATATCACCATCAGATTAAGAGTGTGGGTCAAAATAAAGTAAAACCTGCAAAGATTAAATTAATACTGTGAATGATATCTGTGATTTTAACAGCAAAGGCTGAGCATAATAACTAATAATAACGAATGCATTTTCCTCTAGAACTGAATACTATGAAACAATAAAATTGTATATGCGGTATGTGTGCAGCACAAAGAAAAAGTCATCGAGGGTGGAAATTATTAAATTCTGTTTCACTGACACAAGGTCATTTGTCATTATTGGACATGCAAAGGAAACGAGTATGTTTAAATACCTGTGAATCCTCACATACCTATATGCACATACAGGTGCATTCCAAAGTGTACCCATCTCCAGTCACAGTCTTCTCTTTGACTTCTGAATCACTGAGTTTGCCTCTAGGACCATTTTAATCCTTCTTTGTTCTCCCTTCTAGTCAAAAGCATAAATTGTTTTCTGCAGGAAGGACCTTCACAGTTGTAGTTCACTGTATAACAATGACATTTTTAAGTGACTCCCATCACTGGCAAAAAAACCAGTTCACCTGTTGCCAGAACAAGGACTGAAGCTACTTTTAGACACTCCTCTGGAGAGAAGTAAACAGGAAGACCAAGAAATCTTGAGTCTTACAGAGACATTGCTGCTGTAGTTGGAGAGTCTCGAAGGAAAATTAGGTAGGAAAATGCATTTGTTCTGTTTAGCTCCCTCTCAAAAGGCAGTGCTTTCTCCAACTTCTCGTTTGATTGTAAGCTACAATTCATAAACAGTTCTGGTATATATGGTGTTGTGTACCCTATGTACTTACACCTGTAGAGAAAGAAGATTCAAGGACACCACATCAGGAGCAGTAAATTGGTTTCCAGTTTATCAAGACGAGAATATTTTTTCTTTCCTAATTAGAATTGTTTTAAATTGAAGCTGCAGTTACTTGTGTTCTCCAGTGTTCTAGATGTCAATTAAGAGCTTGATTCTGGCTATTCCTTGTTCCTTGACTGATAGTCTTGACTAGGTAGTGTTAAGGCCAGAGGAACAACAATTCCTCATAGTGCAGCTTTGGCTCAAGTTCAATTTATACAGACCGTATTAGGATTATGATGGTCTTTTTGAGTGCATCACTACTGTTAGAGTCTTCCAGATTGTGCTACCATGCATACATTGTTGAACAAAATAAAAGAGAATTAGGTATCAGATAGAGACCTAAACTATCAATAATTTTTGGTGGTAGGAGGGTTAGTTTGGGATTATTATTGTTGTTGTTATATGGGGGATTATTATTATTATTTCCTTTTAAATTTATTAATTTTCATATTGTGATTTTAAGCATTTCAGTAAGTAAGAAGTCTGAAGAAAGAAAAGCCACAACAAAGACATCTGTTAGATGCTGGTGGCCATATTAGGTTCAGAATTCATATAACATATATGTTAGATTTATGCACTAGAATTAAACATTCCCCTTGAAAGTTGCATTGTCTAAAACACCAGACTAAAGGAGCAGATATTTCTGAGTTTCTGTGCTACTGAGAGGATCATTCCACTCCTGTCACTTCTTGCTACTTTATGTGTTGCTACAACAGGGTGGAACCTGATTTAGGAAAGGTTGTTCAACACCATTCAGAGAAATATCTCACTGAAAGAGTGAATTGAGAAATAGGCTTGGATTGTTCCTGTAGGAGCAGCTGATTAACAGCTGTTTACCAACTGAACTTCATAAAACTTCTCTGTTCTTTTTATGGGTTTCTAGCCGTGCTCCACCCTAATAATTTGTTTCAAAGTAAAATTGATAAGGAGTTTATATTGCAACTGTTCCTGAAGACAGTTTTCACAAAGAGAACTGTGCATTTCCTCTTCCTACAGTTTCTTATCTGTGCAAGAAAATTCATGTTTTCAGGAAATGGCTGTAACTTGTCTCTCAATTGACTGTAGTTATTACCTTAAGTTTCACTGTATCTCTTAAACTAAAAGACTGCAGTTATTTATTTTGACATTATCCCTCTTGTTCTGCTAAATATATGACCACCTATCATATATTCTTGTTAATATTTTCCTCATAGAAAGCAACCTGCACATATAAGTGTATTTTCTTTCTTTGATGCTTGGAACTGGGTTTTATATATATTGAAACTGATGAGAGTACTGACTGCCTGTCACTGAGGCTAAAAGGAGAGGGAGAAGCTTATGGAAATGATGGTTAGCTTTGAAATGCTGAATGCTATTTGCTGAAACTGTTCCTGTTTGTAAAAATAATGACATAAGAACAAAGGACACACATTGATAGACATGCTGGATACGAACACATGCAGATTTGAATAATATCCTGAGAAAAGACCTTTGGGATAAGTGCTGGCAAGAACATGTCTAGGAATCTGAGCAAAGAAAGAGTCTCCAGCTGTTTGATTCTCCTTATGTAAAAAAACCCAGGATTTTATTGATGTCTTTTCTAAATATAATAAGCATCAAAGACCTACCTACTTCTAGTAATTTCTTCCCAAACAGGCACAATGGGGAGAACCAAACACAGGTGAAGGTTACCCCTTGAAAGCAGACATAAGAATCCTTAAGGATAAATGCCATGTGTTCTTGTTCACAGGGTTTGTGGTTGTTGGGGTTTGGTTTTTTGTCTTGGGTTTGAGGTCTTGTTTGTTTGTTTGTTCTTCATATGGATTACTTTAAACTGTTTTTAGTAGCTAATCACATTTACCAAAGACAAATTTAAGTACTGGTTAAACACAGCTATACAGAAAATATAGTGATAACAGATCGCCAATGTCCACTACAGAAGTTTAAAGGAACTGCAAGTGAAAGGACTCTATCAGTTTTTAGTGTACCTTCAAACCAAAGACTGATGTTTTGTCCAAGATCAAAACAGTAAACAAGGATCAAAGCTACAAGCACAATAGGCATGGGGATAAAACTAATGATTGCAATTTTAACTAGGGTCTTATATTTATAATGCTCTGAATCTGTAACAAGTGGGCTTAAGACTCTGTATTCTAGAATGTAAAGCTGCATCAGGCAATGCCAAAATCTTACTTCTGATTATGCAAACAGATTGACAGCTTTGTATGATACAGAAATAATTTTAGAAAGTATATCTTGTGTATGTTTGACTATTCTCGGCATCCAGTATCTGTTGGGCTGATTTGAGCTGCAAATCTGACAATTTTTAATTGCGTACAACTGACTTGGAAGTTATGGATGGCTCTCAGATGCCTTGTTGTTGTTCTTTAGGTGGTCTAACTTCATGGATATTTTTTTGCTACCTCAGAAAAAAAAGTCGGGAACGATAGGGATTTTGAAGCAAGTGTCAGAAGTTAATAGAATATTTTAGACCAGCAAAAAAATATTTCCTGTTAGAGACAGGTTCAAATCAGATAGCTGAACAATAGGACAAGATTAGTGATTTATTTGGCTATGCATTTTGTCTCTGTGCTGTTTAAGAGCACCATGGTATATCCTGGACTTACAACAAAAAATCTTCAGAGTTTACTCTAATAAATCTTTCTGGAATAACATTTCTGAATTTTAATGATAGATTGTAAAACATAGGCTACATCTGATATGAAAGAAAAAAATATTTAAGTAGAATTATTGTGCCAGTCTACTATCAAACTATTTTCATTCAAAACTTTCTGTCAAGACTATGATGAATGGACTATAAGGGAGACATTAAGGATGTTAAAGGTGCAAAACTGCATTTTGGAAGGAGAGAGTTTCAGTCTGGCACATCAGAAATGGGACTAGTTATTGCATGTATTTTTTAAAATAGAATTATCAGAACAGAAAAATTCAAGATAGATGTATTAAGAAATATTTAATAGTTGAAGTTTGTCATGGTTACAGGGACACGAGAGTGACCAGCAAGACTTGTTCACCCTTTAATAATCTGATATGGCCAGTGCTCAAGTCCAATGGAGAGGGGAGACTGACAGTGGACTATTGTGGCCTGGAAGAAGCAACAACAAGTGCTGCTGTGCTGGACATGCTGGAGCCTCAGTATGAACCAGAGTTCAAGGCAGCAAAGTGGTGTCACTGTGGACATTGACAACTCATTCTTCTCCATTCCTCTATCAGCAGAGTGGAGGCTACAGTTTGACTTCACCTGGAGGAGTGTGCAGTACACATGGAACCAACTGCCCCAGGGATGGAAATACAGCCGCACTATTTGCCACGGACTGATCCAGACTGCACTGGGAATGGGTGAGGACTGGGAAAGGGTGAGACTCTGGAACAACTACAGTACTTAGATGACATGATTGTATGGGGGAACACAGCAGAGGACAGCTTTGAGAAAAGATAGAAGATAATCCAGATCCTCCTGAAAGCCTTTCTGTCATAAAACAAAGTAAGGTTAAGGGACCTGCCCAGAAAATTCAGTTTTTAGCAGTAAAATGGCAAGATGAATGTCATCAGATTCCAATGGATGTGGTTAACAAAATAGCAGCTATATTCCCACCAGCCACAAGAAGGATACACAGGCTTTCCTAGGCACCATAGGGTTTTGGAGAATGCATATCCCAGAGAACAGACAGATTTTAAGCCCTCTCTACCTTATGAAACAGAAGAGAAATGGTTTCAAGTGGGGTCCCAAAAAACAAGCTTTTGAACAAATTGAATAGGAGACTGTCCATGCAGTCACTCTTGGGCCAGTCAGAACATGATGTGAAGGAAGGTGTTCTACACCGCAAAAGGGGAGAATGGTCTTTCCTTGAGACTCTAGTAAAATGTACCTAGGGAGACTTGAGGACAGACACTGGGGTACTGGAGTTTGGGAAACAAAGGATATGAGGCCTGAAAAAGAGATCTTACCAGCTTATGAAAGAATTTGAGCTGCTTCAGGAGTGATTGGCATGGAAGCAAAGCTTCTCCTGGCACCCTGAATGCCAGGGGAAAGTCCCATCTACATATCATGCCACTGATGCCATGTGGAGAAAGTGGATCCCTCTGATCACACAGTGAGCTCAAATAGAAAATCCCAATCACCCAGGGCTCTTGGAGATCATCACAAATTGGCTGAAGGTGAAAATTTTGTACTACCATCAGAAGAGGATGAGGAGCAAGTGACACATGCTGAGAACACCCCACCATATAATCAGTTGCTTGAAAATGAAAAGCAACATGCTCTCTTCACTGATGGTTCCTGCTATATTGTAGGGACAAATCAAAAATGGAAAGCTGCTGTATGGAGTCCTAGGTGGAGAGTCTCAGAACCTATTGGAGCACAAGGTAGATCCAGTCTGAGCACAGAGCTGAAAGCTGTCCACCTGGCTTTAGATATCGCTGAATGAGAAAAATGGCCAACACTCTACCTCTACACCGACTTGTGGATGGTAGAAAATGCTCTCTGGCTAGACCAATGGAAAAAGGCCAGTTGGCAGCACAGAGGAAAAGCCATCTGGGCTGTTGAATTGTAGCAAGACATCCCTGCCTGGATAGAGAAGTTGACTGTGAAAGTACATCATGCAGATGCACATGCACAGTACCCAAGAGTTGGGCTACTAAAGAACATTGCAACAACGGACAGGTGGATCAAGGTGCCAAGATTAGAGTGTCTCAGGTGGATCTAGACTGGCAAAACAAGGGTGAGCTATTTCTGGCTTGGTGAGCCCATGACGCCTCAGGTCATCAGGGAAGAGATGCAATATACAGATGGGCTTGTGATCGAGGGATGGATTTGACCATGAACACTGTCTCCCAAATTATTCATAACTGTGAAACTTGTGTTGTGATCAAGCATTTGGGTGAAGTCCCTTTGATATGGGGGTCAAAATATAAATATGGGGAGGCCTGCCAGATTGATTACATCACATTCCTGCAAACCTGCCAAGGCAAGCGTTACGTGCTGACGGTGGTGGAGACAACCACGGGTTGGCTGGAGACCTACCCGGTGCGTAACACCATTGCCTGTAACACCATCCCGGGCCTTGACAAGCAAATGCAGCACCCAAAAACCACCTGAGTCAGACAGTGGGACTCATTTCAAAAATAGCCTCATAGATATCTGGGCCAGAGAGCACAGTATTGAGGGGGTGTATCATATTCCAAATCATACTCACCAGGCACTGGAAAAGTGGAATGGTACAATAGACTGTTAAAAAGCACATTGAAAGCAATGGATGGTGGGACCTTCAGACATTGGGATCTATATTTAGTGAAGGCCACCTGGTTAGTTAAGACTAGAGGCTCTACCAGTCAAGCTGGACCTGGCCAATCAGAACCCCTCCATACATAAAAGGAGATAAAGTCCCCATAGTGCCTATTAGAAGAGTGTTAGGGAAGACAGTTTAGATTAGTCCTGCCTCAAGCAAGGGTGAACCCATCCATGGGACCGTTTTTACTCAAAATCTGGGGTGCACTAGGTGGGTAATGCAGAGGGATGGGAAAACATGATGCATAACTCAAGGGGATTTGATTTTTTGTTGAGAACAGCCCGAAATGTTTAATTGCATATGTAATATTGGTTGCTGAATAGCACTGCCATTGTACATTGTAAATACCATGGACAATGAGTACGGACTACTCCAGTTACACCAGTCATGGACTAAATGAATTCAACAAACATTTTGGGTGGATAGCTATTACAGCTGGTTAGGGGTCAGTAGCTCTGACTGAGGAAGCTGTGACCAGTACACAGAGATGGTCCCAAAAGGAATCACCTTCCCGAGGCCCAGTGTCTTCCCTCAGCTGCTGGCTAGGAGGGCCCATGCAGAAGCTGTCAGCTCTTTAGTGATTATCAGCTCATGATTTCAGCTCAGCTCTGCAGGGCAGCCTCCAGGCCAGACCAGAGAAAGATGAGAAGCTCGTGTGGCTGTACCACATGGGGTACCTTTATTGGTCCGTACTCTGGAGAAGGGGAGCTAGGGACCAGTTCTCTCTGCCCTCACAGGGGCAGAGGGCTAGCTTTATAGGGATACAGGGGGTGGATGTCAGAGGGTAAAGGCCAATGGGTTATAAAGGATCTGCATAGGGTCTCCCAGACGATTCTGGGTCTGTCTTCTCGGCGTAACTGAAGAGTAGCTGCCTTCCCAGAAGGGGTCCTGCTGGGAGATTGCTCAATTGCCTTATCTCAGCAGACGTCCCTCCAGGGCAGTGGCTGGGCATATCCTACAGATAGCCAGTGACTACTGAAATAATACCTGTGCCTGTGTATAGTTATATGGCTCTGTACATATATATATATATAAATATATATATATGTATGTTTATATAGTTGAAAGATATAAGATCTGGGCATGATGTTGATCATATAGAAAAAGGGGTGGATAATACCATGATTAGAGAGAAAAGGGGAGGAATTTCTAGCACTGTTTAATTCCATACTACCCACATCATGGCAGGGGCGCGGTTTAAGCAGGAAGAAGCTGGATTTGGAAGCAGAAGGGGCACAATCTTTTGCAGGGTTCAAGGGACAGGGTGTGCAGGTTTCAGGGTCGGAGCTAGCCCCTCTCTGCCACTGGCAGTCCCTTTCTCATTCCTCCGAGCTGCAGCTTTCCAGCTTTGGTGCGGGACAGCGCCAGCAAGCCCAAGACGCTGCTCTGAGAATAAATAGACTGCGCAGAGCCCAGTCGAACCACGTGGACCCCAGGCTGCAGCTGTGGCTACCACAGCAGCCACTGGAGCTGCAATCACAGCCCAAGCTGCAGCTGGAACCGTCAAGCTCCCGCTCCTGTAAAGTCCAGGAAAGGCTCCGCTGACATGTTTCAGAGCCCTGTCAGGTCCCACCAAGTTCTGTCTTCTCCCTGTATTTCCATTGTGTTTGGACTGGAAGTTGGGGGAGGGAAGTTAAATCATGAGCCTCCCTGACTTTCTGCCTCTGTTTTTCCTATATACCACATGGCTTAGCCTGGGGCTAGTTGCTATTTTGCCTTTGTCTGGGAAAACCACAGCTGGAGTCGTCTTTGGGAAATGTTTTCCTTTGTTGAGTGGTGAATACTCTTTTTTGGGTAAAACACTATTTCTTTCATTAATATTGCTGTGGTTATTGTGATTTTTTCCATAAATTGCGATTCCATCTAATAATCTCTCCTAGTGTTTCCTCTAGTATTGGAAGGGGTGGAGGGACATCTTGAGTGGATTTAATTTTCCTGCTGGGTTTTAAACCCAAACAATGTGTTAAAATGTGTATAATAGAAGAGAAAATTGAGCAATATAGAAATTAAATTTGTGACTCTTATGTGTTTCAATTTGACAGTTAACTACTGCGTATTTTTCAGCTCTGCAACTGATACTAACTTTTAGGGAAATCTATAAAGCACAGTTTAACAGAATAAAGGAAAGTGCTTTCATGCCTTTTGTTGTTTTTTCTTTCCCTTAGCTCCTTCTGTGCTTCCTCTGCCCTTTGTATCAAGCTCAATTTTTTTATCCCCTTCATTCAGATCACCCCACCAGGCTACCTCAGGCTGTCTGTCTGATGTGTTTCATTGTGTTTTTCTCCTCCTTCTTTTCCCATGAAGCCAGGCTTGACTTCTACTCTATTTCTTTTACATGAATAAGTTCACTGTGGTTTTTAGGTCATGGTTCTAGTTTTGTGGCTCACAGTTCCTAAATTTTAGTTCCCCTAGCCAGTATATTTTCTTGATAAAGGTGCTCCTAAAGATGGCTTTCTAAATATTTCTTCCGTTAAAAAAATATAAAATAATATAATTAATTTTAATTGTATGATCGAGATGAGTACATATTATAAATATGAGATTGTGCTGTCTTAGAGATGCTGCTTATCTTTTCCCTGTGATTCCAAAACCTCTGAACAATACTGATTCCTCCTCTGGACAGACTGGTGTCTTCCTACATGTGTCACTGACACTATTAGCATCTTCTTCCTTTGAATCTATTTAAATTTCAGTAGTGCGGATAGTCATATGTTTTCTAGGGAAACAAAATTTGACCAGAAAATATTAATTTATTGCTGTATCACAGTGAGATTACCCCTTCCCGAGAAACTATCCCTAACTTCATTTCAAAGTTTAGTATAACAGATGAGAATAACTCAAATGGAGATCTTCCTCACCTCCTCAGCTAAACATGTATTTTCAGCTGGTTAAATTTTACTTTCCGTAGCTTGTGAGGATATGCTATATCAAGTTATGTGTTGAGAAAGCAATTAGAATAGCAGATGATGGAGCACAACTGGAGAGCCACATGGGGTTACATGATAACAGAGGTTTTTAAAAGACACATGGCAACCAAATAATATGTCTTCTACAGGGATCATTTCAGCATAAATGTTTCCCCGAAAAGCACTGCCCCAGCTGTTGTGCAAAGCCCTGGTTTCTTGTCCATCCCTTGACCCGTGTGCAAGGAGCAGCTGGTTACCACATTAACACACCACCAACTAACTGTCTGGCATGTGAAGTTATGAAAAAGGAGAAAGGTTACAATGCTAGAAATACATGAGACAGTTATGAGAAGGGACTCAACACTGTGCATCTTAAAATCAGTGCATGCAGTTTGACAGGTTTTGCATTTTTGCCAGTATCACAGCTCAGAGCTCATTTCTCTGAGCAGCTGCAAAATTTGGGAAGCTTCCAGCTCACAGGAAATTCTAGATATTTTTTTTTTAATTTGTTCATTTTGGGCTGATTCAGAACAAAACCCCTTTAAAAAAAAAAAAATCTGGAAAGTGTAATGCTGCTTTTTAGCCAGCTCTGCTTTACGAACTACTACATGGCAGTATGGTACACCAATTACTGACACTCAGTTTGGCTTGAAAGTGGAATCTAAGTGCTGATGGCTATAAATGTCACCCTTAGGAAACACTGCCCAAATAAACTCATCCAAACATGAACTACCTAGGCTGTCCACTGAGTATTCATAAATTTTAATAGGTATTTTCTCTTCCTGATTAAAAGAAAATTGTCAAGTACCAAAAAGGAAAAAAAAAAAGAACACAAATAACATTTCTGAGGGCATGTCCTGTAATGGGAAGGAGACTCACAGAATGGCTGAGGTTGCACAGCATCTCTGGAGACCATCTAATCCAAGTCTTTTGTTCAAGTGTGGTCAGGTACAGCAGGTTACCTAGGATCATGTCTGGTTGGGTTTTGAGAATATACACAGGTGGTGATCCCTCAGCCTGTTCCGGTGTTCAGCCACAGTAATGGAGAAGTTTTTTCTTATGTTTAATCAGAATTTCTATATTTCAGTTTGGATCCATTGTCTCTGGTCCTATCACTGGCCACCTGTGAAGAGAGTTTATCTTGTCTTCTTTATTCCTCCCATCTGTTATTTTTACACATTTATAATGTTCTCCTGAACCCTCTTTTCTCCAGGATGAATAGTCCCACCTCTACACTCCTATGTCAGGTACTCCAGCCCTTCAATATTTTAGCTCCAGTTTGCTGGATTCGTTCTATGCTCTTGGACCCTTATTTCATACCTCCCATGTACTGGTGGGTTCAGAAGTGGACAGCGCTCCAGATGTGTCTCACAAGTGCTGAGCAGCGGCAAAGGATCACCTCCTTCAATCTGCAGGCAACACTTTTACAATGGGTGTCACAGTTGCTTATGTACCTTGGTATGGAAGCCTCTCCTGCTTCCTCTGTTGTAAAGCTGACCCTATAGCAGTTTTCAGCATCAACTATTTTTTTTTTTTTTTCATTAACTGTAAAAAAAATAATCAAAGCTGATGAAAAATAGGACAAAAGTGCAAATAAACATAAAGTTGTTGGAGTATGGGCTGAGATCTAGAAAACTCAGATGTCACCTTCCCAACCTCTGAACTCTGCCTACTTTATTTTAGCTTTAAAAAAAAAAGGAATTAGCTTTGAGCTTGTTTAAGCCTAGAAAATTCAAATTGAATAATTAAGATAAAATTTCATTTTCTTCTCATCAACTGAAGCTGTTTCTTCCACAGCCCTTGAGGCATCTGAAATCTGCTCAGCAGTTCCCCTGTTCTACTGGATAATGACCTCAGACTGTTCACATCACTAGAAAATAAAGCACCCATTATCTGTGAGTCCCACTACAGCCATAATACAATGGCCACTTCTCACTCCTGATATTATCCTGGTCCCAGTCACAAGTGTGCACATGATCTCAGTAATCTCCTGACTTGCTGTAGCTAAATCCAGCTGTTACATCACCAAGCATACATCCCAGGTGCAAGGCAAAACTAACAGGAAAGCAGAGGTGAGATGTGAGCTGTCTTTTAAACCACCACTCAGTCATCCTATTTTAAACTTGCCTGTGTTAGAAATGCCTACAGTGCTAGACACAGATTTGCAAAGCTCAGCATTAAATAGCAAACAAGGAGTGGGATGCTGACCCTGCCTCAGTTGTACCAAATGTAAAGACCATTTCACTCTGTTGCCAAATCAACAGTTGTATTTAAACCGATGAAGATTTTATCTAATCTGCCTTCAAAACATTGTATTTTTCCTCTTAGAATAATAGAATAATAGAAATGTTATGGTTGGAGCAGACCTTAAAAATCATCTACTTTCAAACTTCGTGCCATGGGCAGGCACACTTTTCACTAGACCAGTTTGCTGAGAGTCCCACCCAACCCAATCTTGAAAATGTCCAAGGATGGGGCAACCTGTTCCAGTGCCTCACCAACCTCATAGTAAAGAACTTCTTCCTAATATTTAATCTAAACCTACTGTCCTTCAGCCTAAGACCGAATTGTTGCCTGAAATCACCAGCTTTGTGATCTATAGCAGTTAAGACAGAAAACAAAAAATACTAAGAGTTTTAGAGAAAAAAAAAACACACAAAATTTTAAGCTATACTATATTGGTTTAGCACTTTTTATATCAATATCTTGTATGTAGTCCTCTTCTTTCTATCCCAAAAGTAAACTCAAAGAAGTGCAGAGAAAGATTACTCAGATGATCAACATTTTGATTAAGTTTTGATTAAATAAACTAGGATTCATTGTTCTGTAAAAAAAATGATTGAAAGGTATTTATGAAAGGCAAACATAATATCATGGACACAATTAAAAAAAACAACTGAATATGGAGTAACTTTCTTCCCTAAGGATATCATAAGAAAGGAGGACATTAAAAAAAAAAAAAGAGACTCTTTATGCACATGACACTCCTGATTGACAAAACCTATCACCGTAAAATATAAAGGATAAAAAGAGATATATAAAAATTACTTTAATAGAATTACATGTAACGACAAAAAATAATTTTAAAATTATTAAATTATTAAAATTCATGATTACCATTTAATGTTGCATTGAAACATCTGCTCAGAAAACCCCTGATCTATAGGTTGATGGGCAATGTGAAAATTATCAATGTTCCTGTAATCATTTCCCAAGTTTCAAGAACACAAGCCAGTGTCAGACACAGGAA
This sequence comes from Coloeus monedula, assembly GCF_965178545.1. Classification (NCBI taxonomy): domain Eukaryota; kingdom Metazoa; phylum Chordata; class Aves; order Passeriformes; family Corvidae; genus Coloeus; species Coloeus monedula. The sequence goes on along the minus strand of NC_138782.1, from coordinate 91,330,564 downwards.
TATATGATAGAATGTATCTGGTAGCTTCTTGAAATGTCATCTATGAAAATGAGGGGACAAATGTTGTGGCAGGAACAAAGGCAATGAGATGAAAATTGAGTTGTGTGACCATTGCTTGCCCTTTGCCAAACAGGCCTTGGAGAATGACTGTAAAAAAACATTTCTTTCATTTTGCTGGCACAGGTTATTATCAACCTCTGACCTAAATTGCAGCTTTGTGGAATACTTGATCAATAAAGTATTCAAATCTGTTTTTACCAAAGGATTTATCTTCCACCCTACTTTATTTGGTTTTATTATTACAGTGAAACAAATAATGATTTCTAAAGCATGGGCAATGAATTGCTAATGCCAGAAAAAAAATTAAATGCAACCAACACTTTTTACTTTACAAAGGCACAGAGATTTTGGTTTGATTGTATAATTAAAAGCAGAAGTTGCACTCAAAAAATAGAAATTAAGAAAGTAGATACTGAAAATATATCTGAGATCATGGTTATTTTTCAAACTGACATGCAACAATCTCTGAGGCTTTTCTCAGCTGTGGAAGCCAAGAAACCAGCTGAATAGTATTTCACTGTCACAGTGCTGCCCTCAGAGTCAGCTGTGTTTGCGATTTCTTAGGTGAACCAATGGAGTAGCACTTCAGACTTAACATACAAAAATGGCTGTGAGCCTTGCTAAGCTCACTACTCCGAAACCTATTAGAATACATTGCCTGAAAAGGCCATGACTCTCCATGAATGAAGATTTTTATGACTATGTGATAAGAAAAATTATCTTTAATTCACATTGTGATATGGGGAGGGGCAGTATAGCAACTTAGAATCCCTTCTAAACCTATTCTTCTATGAACTAGTCCTATCTGTGATTTAGTGACGTCCATGAGTAGCCTTTTGTGAGACCCAGGCATAGAAAAGGGAAATCATGCCCCACGTTTACAGCTTTTATCACCAGAGGTACATAAGAGATTAGTAATTCCTCTGGAATATTTAAGAAATTTTTGTAACATAAAAAGTCCTGTGGAAAATAATTTCTTGACTGAAAAATTCATGCCATGATTGTAATACATTTTTTTGTGTATCAGTGTGACTTGCCCACAATGAAAAAGCCAAATCACAATAATTATGTCCAATAAACTTGGGGTATGAAACATATTGTTGAACATTCTTTTGATTTTTCTGATTAATTACAGTGTTTTTCTTTCAGGACAATTACAAAATCTAAAATTTGAAATAAAACATGCCATTATAAATCTTGAGGATTTACTCTGGATTAAAATTTTTACAGCAAAATGCTGAAATAGACCTGTTTTGGTTTTTGTTTTTGTTTTTCTAACGAACACACAAATTTTTCTTTTCCCAATGTATATTTCACTACTAAAATCACAGGGATTTGGAAAGGTCAGTTTTATTTAGTGGAAAGAAATTAAAAATTTTTATTTTGTTTAATTATGTTCCCATTGAATTCAGACTATGCTAAAAGAGTTTCAATAAACGTTTGTGTTGCTTTCTGGAAACTGAATGTTAAAAAGGAAAGGAAAGTAAGATCTTTTTATAACACCATAAGAAAAAATACACTAGAGAAGAAAGCCAACTAATCTAGCTCTCTGTTTATATATGATATAAAAAACATAAAAAAAAAAAAAAACTAGGAATTTCTCATTATAATGCAAAATTACTACTTTTTCAATGTTTTAAGGTAAGAAAAGTAGGGTCATAAATTTATCTTATGTAAGAACTTTCAGCACTGTTATATGCATTCACTTAAAAAAGAAAAAAAAGCCTGATATTGATAGTGGTTTACTTGATCAAATGACTTCCAAAGTCTGATTAGACATTTTGTGAAAAACAAGAAACAAGCAGAAATCCTGTTTTATTTTATAAATTTTACATTTATTGCTTTTCATTTCCTGTGAGAGTACTCCTTTGTTCATACTCTGCAAGAATAAATATCCAATTTGCCTCTCTGTATTTTTATTATTTTGTGTAGCAGTACTGTCATCTCCCATTGCATACATAAAATAAACAATCTAATTTTTTTATGAGTTGTAGAGTAATAACATTAAAATATTATTTGTTTTTATTTCAAAATGCCATATAAGTACTTCATATACTGGCTTAGGACAACTTAAATTTGCTTCATCACAAGGTCAGAATTTTTTTCATTTCCTTACCTTAAAGCAGCTTTCCATAACCATATGGTGTTACAACTCAAAAGGCAGTAAGTAAATTGGGTAAAGAGACAGAGAAAAAAAAACAGCTCTGAAACTGAGTATTTAACACAATGAACCTAATTGGTGTAAGTTAATTGAAGGACTACTCTTTTTGTTGGTTGGTATAAGTATTTTCTTCATTAGAATTTTGCACTTTTTCTTTAGAATTAGTATTTCATTCGCTAGTATTTCAAAATCAGAGTGAACAAACATTCACACTAGGCATGATTTTACCTAGTGGGGAAAGAAGCCTCTCTTTGCCTTTAAATAGACATATTGGTTCTATTGTATATTTCTCTTAAAAAAAAGAAAAAAAAAGTAGAAATCCCAGAAATATTGATAAGTCCTCTCAGCATTCACATTTTCAGTGCACTATAATTAAATGTCCAGGTTCTCATTTTTCATTTGCTAAATAAAAGCATATTATAATTTTTTTATTGTGCTTGAAGTAAAACAATAATTGAACACCAGAAGGGCTTTCAGGTGCATATTATACATTTCACAAAGTCTAAATATGCAGAAGAAGAAACCAGAAAGGATATTGATTTTCTATGGAATGGCAAGACTGATACTTCTTCATTTGAATGTTTTGTTTTTCCACAAAGGAAATGCCACAAAGGAAATTCATCATATAAGGAAATTATGTAAAAAACCAGTATACACTAAAAAATAATAATTTCATAATTAAACCACATGCCATCCTATGGCTCATAATGGAAAGAAACACATTAGGTAGTTAAAAAAAGACAATGAAGACAAATAATTTCACATGTATGAAATTATTAATCCATTTTTCTCTACTGCATATCCTTTCTCTGCTTGCATTTGGGTTGTAAACCAAGAAGAGGCTCCCAAAGTATCTGGAAGTGTTTGTTTTCCTTTAATGAAGCAAATACCAGAATTCACTAGAACAGTTGTGTTGAATAACAACTTCAATATCTCTAGTATATTTCCCAGAAATGCACTTTTTCATGGTAAAGGTTTCACTAAGCTAAGGTACAGCATCAGTGGAAAAAGAGAAGTAACATGACTATCATGTCTGATGACTTAGATACAAACACATGGAAGGTTGAGGATCAAGTTCTTATCCGGCTCAATTCAAAACAATTCAAAACCCCTCAGATACAAGGGGACAAGAGCACTCACCTCACACTGAAATTCCTGTATTTGCCCTGAATACCAATCTAATATTGTGCTCCACAAAGTCCTCTGTTTTCCTTCCAGCAGAGAACAAAAGGAAATTTCAGAATCTCAGAAGTCACCATGTAACAGAATAGTCACCCTGCCATCAGCTGCACAGGGAACAGATTTTCAAAGTCAAAAAGTGGGACACCTTATGCCATCTCCTTTTATAGTCATGAAACACTTACATGCTTGGTCTTCTGGCTCTTTGAGTTGCTTTAGGAAATCTCCTTCACAGCAGTAAAGGCATCAAAGAAAGTCTTAGCTCTACTACTTTTCTCTTATGGGAATAGTCTTTTATAAAAGCATGCAATGTATTTCTATACTATAGCACAAGCAGCATTGTGAAACCCAAGAGTTTAGGAAACCAGTTTGCAAGCTGAACTTTGTCTGCTGTCTGTTGCTCTGTCACGATTCCCATGGAACAGCATTTCTTGCATCGTTTCGTCATATCACTTTTTTCATAAGCCTCCAAACATTATTTTAAACTTCATTATAGTGGAATTTCTGCATTATTTCAATTTTAATAAATGTAAGACAGTCACAATATGTTTAAGTTTAAAGTTGTACATTTACATGAAAATAAAAAAAAAAAACCAAGAAGGAACAAAATATAAAAAGAAAAAAGGCATTGAAATGCCACACACTAACTTGTTTTTAGAACTGGAGAACATACTGCAGTTCATGCTGATATGTTTATAGACTTTTCTGTAAAACTCAGTGGCATCTGCTGAGTTCTTGTAAGGATTTTGAAATCTACACTCAGCAGCCTAAACGAAATATCACCAATTTTATCTTTAATAACACATTTTTCACACAGAATCTATATATACCTCTATCATGTATACATACAGTTTCACATACATATAGAATGTTAATTGCTCAAAAAAAGATTATTATTTCTTGCAAGGAATTTTTAAAAAGTCCATCAGATCAGTTGCAAATGCAATTACAAAGCAAGGAGGTATTTATTTCACCTCAGGGATTATATAATTTGAGAGAAAAAAATTTTGAAAAATTCTGAATATTTTCCTGCCTATTCTATATAAGTACTAAAGGTTAACTACATTTTAAAATAGTATTTTGCATCTCAGAGTTCTCTTAGAGAGTTTTGAATATGAGTTGATTTTTACCTAAATGGTAATGAGCTACATAGGTACAAGGCAACTTCATGGCCTTTCACTGCTGTAACAGCTAGCTTCAGTACTTCATTCTCATAATTGTTTATTAATAATACAGTCATTTAACCTAGGTGCACATCTCACTACTCATGCCATATGCACACAAGTGAGATAAGGTGCTTTGAATTACCATCCCTGGAGGCAGAGACGTGGCACTTAGGGACATGGTTTAGTGGTAGAGTTGGCAGTGTTAGTAGAATGATTGAACTTGATGTTCTTAAGGGTCCTTTACGACCTTAATGATTCTATAATTCTATGTTTCTGTGAGCAAAGTCACCTCATAATAAGAAAGAAAGGGAACAAAATATTTGTGACATTTTCAAGATTTCTACAGCTAATGCCCTTCTTTTAAAAATGTAAGAAATTTGATGAGTTTTCATGCTTTCTGCAGAAGACCCAGAAAAGTCTAAGGCTGTGGCAACTAAATTACTGTGTAAAACTTATTTTGATGCTGTTGAGATCACACTTATTTATCCCTATTGTTGAATTATTACATGAAGAGTTATATCATGCTGTAACCCTGTTCATCTACAGTAAAGAAATTGTGCTGATCCTCAACAAACTTCTTAAGGCTGATTCCACCTATGGAAAGTACAAAGATAACCTTACCTTTATCTACAGTAGCTAAAGAAATCTTCTGACAAGCAGAAAAATTCTCTTGATTGTTAGAAATATAAAATTTCAGTGAAACAGAAGTTCAGATCAGGAGTTATTCTATACCAACATCCAGAAATGTACTGACTTTTGTTTACCTGAAACTAAAGTAATAAAATCCAGCTATAAGTATATAAGAATAGCAGCAGAATAGGAGAGAGATGGACTGAAAAGAAACTCAATCAAAGCAGCAAAAACTAAGATTTTACAGAAGTCTAGTATCAAACACTGGGAAAAGAAATGAACCTGAAAATCTACATCTACAGAAATTACAAGGGTTCCTATAGAAGCGAAGAAATGAATAATATTGTATTTTAGGTTAGGTAGGGTATATCACACAAGAAAGTGAGATATTTGATTTCAGAATCTTCAAAATAATAAACAAACCTGTGAGTACTCAAATCCCAAGACCAGATATAAAGTGCATAGACTGAGTGAATATTCATATATATTCAAATACTTGTGAATATTCACAAGTCTAGCAGTTAAACTTGTGCAAAGTAGAGGGATTAATTTGAACTCGCTGGGTTTATGACAGCTTGCATCAGATGTTATCTTTGATATATTTTATTGGTATTGTTTAGATTGAGGATTATGTTTTTTTCCAATACAGAATAATGATTAATTAGTGCAGAGAACACATACCTATTACTTTTGCTTAATTTAGTGCAGAATTTCCATCACTTTGGATGGATACATGCTTGATAAATTAATTTCTTTCATACAAAGGCATATGGATGTGTGAATGGATGGGTAGATGTACATTTCTGTGTGCAGGTGTGTGTGTTTTTATAAAGTAACACGTAATACTTGTATTGCAATAGAAAGGTTCACGTAACATATGTTACGTGTGAAAGTTACCTACGAAAGTGGATATTATCTAAGAATTATATTCAACTCAATAAATGGGGCTCTGACAAAAAAATATAAATAGGTCCTTTTAAAATTTACCACTCTTCTTGTGATATTTTTAGTTAAAATTTGAAAAAGTGTGATCATATTTTGAAACATACATTTTTCTTAGATATTAAGTAGCATATAGAATTTCTGTGGAGTTTTTCCTACTTAATAAAAAGTAGTAATAATTTTTAAGAATAAACAATTCATAATAGTGAACATCTCTTTAATGCAAATGTACTGGAATTCTTTTTTTTAGGGAGAATGCCAGTATTTTTTATAAATATGCTCAATTTTTTTTTTATCAAGTTCATTCAAAAACTACTTAAGTGTGAAGAAACTACAGTAAATTGATCTTACCTTTTTCCTTTTTATGTATGATGGATATAAAGTTCAGCATCATAGGTTTTAGAAGTTCATTTTAAGTCAAGTACTTCATTGAAACTGTCAACCTGTTCAGGAATGAGTATTAGTTTACTCTGAGTCCAGATTCTAGTAAACAAACATCAGGCAACTTATGAGTTGGAATAATTTTAATGTTCCTCTCAGTTGTCTCTGTGTAACATGTGCATATAAAACACCTAAAGCTTTAAGACATAGTAAAAGAAAGTGAATATTTTTTTAAAGAGCTATGGACAGTTTATTTCTAAAGAATTATGAACTATTACCATATGTACCGCAGTTCCATATGTTGGGTTTAAGGTAATAACTAGTCATATGTTGCTTTTTTTTTTTTTTTTAATTTAAAACATAAGAACTAGGAAAAATGCCAGGACAGGGACATTCACTCTTCTATGACTGTATTGCTCAGCTGGTAATTTTTTATGTGTATTAGTTAGGGTTCCTAAGCATTTATCAATTCCTTATCTCAATTTCTTATCTGTTCAATGCCATCCAAGCAACCCCAAAAAAATTTTTCACTGTTAGGGAGGTCAGGCACTGGAATAGGTTGCCCATGGAGGTTGCAGATTCACCATCCCTGGAGGTGTTCAAGAGGTGTCAGGATCTGCTGCTGGGTGATGCAGTTTAGTGGTTTAGGGGGTCAAAGTGGCAGTGCAGGGTGGGTGGTTGGACTGGATGATCTTAAAGGTCTCTTCCAACTTTGATGATTCTGTGATCTTACAGTTCTATTATATTTATCAAGTATTTATAGGAAGAACATATGTTTTCTGGTGGTGATTATGCAATGTTTTGTCAACATTCATATGTTCGTGGAGACTGTACAAATATCAGATAACCAATTTTGGTATTTCAGCTTTTTTTCCCCTCCTAAATACATATATACAAGTTGTTTACACTCTACAGGTTAAATATGTGTTCTGGATCCCCTTCAACAAGCAGTAGAACTCAGACCTAAAATGCATTTTCTTTTTATTATAATTGTACAAATGATTTGGATTATTAGACAGTTAGAAACATAATTGGTATAAAAAATTAAACAAAAATAATCTTAGGCACTCCAGGTATTTTAGGTATAACATCTACATTTTATCACATAAAATTTAGGCATTTAGTCTAGATTACTCACCCTCTCACCTCTAGGTAATAGGAATTCCATCTTCAGGTTAAATATGTTTCACAAAACTTGGCATGCTTTGAGGTTGTTACTATTCAGACAATGAATCCTTAATAATAAATAGTGATATCACACCTGTTTAGCTATTTTAGAAAATTCATAGTGTCATGCTATTAAAAAAAGGAGGAAGACAGACTTACTGTAATTTTAAAAAGTTAGTCTATTATTATCCATTTACATGGAGTATGTTGGATTCCTAGGGATTTTCCACAGGATTGTTTTCCACAAGTTCTAAATACAAATGTCTCTGATACTTATCACTGTCTCATCTTTATCAAGGATCACTTTATCATCTGTATCAAAGACATTTGTAGAATTGAACTGCTGTTTAAACAAGGAGCAGTTACTAAATCCACTCTTTCAAACAACAAGCTCAAATACTGGGTAAAATAGATAATTAGTCTAAAGCTGCATTCATATCTGTAGTTAAGCTGGATATGAAAACTCATTTTCCTAAAGTCACTACTAAAACCTATTTGTGTTGGTTTTGGCTGGGATAGAGTTACTTTCTTCAGAGTAGCTGGTATGCGGCTGTGTTTTGGATTTGTGCTGGAAACAGTGTTGATGACAGGGATGTTTTAGTTATTGCTGAGCAGTGCTCGGACAGAGTCAAAGCCTTTTCTGCTCCTGACCTCACCCCACCAGCGAGGAGGCTGGGGGTACACAGGGAGTTGGGAGGGGACACAGCCAGGACAGGTGACACCAAAGGGACATCCCATACCATATGGGGTCATGCTCACCATATAAATCTGGGGGAAGAAGGAAGCAGGGTTGGAAGGTGTTTGTCTTCCCAAGTCACTGTTATACTTGAGGGAGGCCTGATTTCCTGGAGATGGCTGAACACCTGTCTGCTAATGGGAAGTGGTGAATGAATTCCTTGTTTTGTTTTGCTTCCATGCAAGGTTTTTGTATTTAAACCGTCAAACTGAGTTTTCTCACTTTTCTCACTTCTCACCTTCTGATTCTCTCCCTCATCCACTGCAGGGGGATGAGTGGGTAGTTGTGTGGGGCTCAGTTGCAGGCTGGGGTTAAACCACAACAATATATTGATTTGCAAATGTTCCACCCTTCTTCCCAAGACTTGAAAATAGCATTGACAATAATACCAAAGCAGACTAAAACATTTTCTTATTTTCAGTCCTTCAAATACTTTAGAAGACAGAGTGAAGAGAACTATGAGGATGAGGCAGAAGATAGGTGCATTACCTGTGAGTAACAGAGAAAATTTCTGTGTGGACCAGCAGAGCATAGTATAGTTCGCTTGTTTATTTCTAACATGTTAGAAGATATTGGTTTCAAATTGACTAAATCTTTCTTTGTTCATGGATCATTGACTGGGTAGGTTGTAACAGCTCCTTTGGAACAATTATGGTATGTCATTTGAATCCAACCATTGAGAGTGTGTATTCAGCCCCTCTGTTCCAACTCCACCAAAAATGTCATTGAAATCATTGCCTGTGTGCTGAGCATATTGTTTTTAAACTTTCAGCTAATAGTTACTTATTTTGTTTTAAATATCCTAAGCAGTTAGAACATTTTGTAAACGAACCATTAAAAATGTATGTTCTAAAAACTAAAATAACAGTATAATTTTAAAAAAATCCCTCTACAAGTAAAACAAAAATCATCTAGAAACTTTTTAAAAATCCTATTAAGCAAAATAATAACAATAATAATAAAAAAATTATTACCGAAGTAGAAACACATTCTCAGACTTTGCCAGGATTTGTGGGTATGGAGCTGGTTGTCATTAGCATGCTGAGCACATTGTAGCTCTGTATTGTTTCCTAAACCTGCAAATCAAGTCATAATCAGATTCAACAGCGGAAGCTTAAAGTACATGAGAGAGGCCTTAGAGTTGAAAAGCATTTGGGAAATCTTAAAAAAAGGAACTGAACAGCATTTCAAGTAGAAATAATGCCCCACTTCAAAGCAGTGAAGGTTGTCCTTCAAAGAAAATATTTCAGTCTAAAATAGGGAAACAATATGTGTAAATCATATTGCACGTAACGATCATTTCCAATTTCAGAGTTCAGGTTTCTCTTTTAAAACATCTATTTCTGCAAAACTTTCTAAGGGAAACTGGTCTAAGTTATATCACAGTCTAGCAAATTTCCTGTTCTGTCAGAAAAATCAATTACAGTCCAGAATTTTAATTAATATTCTCAAGAGTCAGCATATATTATTTTAGGATACTTTCATGGCGACTGGGTTCAGATCCTTTTTTCCCTCCTAATAAAAAGGACATGACAGAAAGAGCATTAAACACCAGAAAATACATAGCAATAGTCTTGTCCTGCATGTGTTGATTATTCAGCTTCAGATGGATTCTGGTTTCTAACTAACATATGCAATACCAAAAGAGACTATGAAATTATGTTTTATATTGTGAACCAAAGTTTTCTCACAATATATGACAGCAAATCATGGAATCAGAATGGCTTGGGTTGGAAGGGACCTTAAGGATCATGTACTTCCAAACCCCTTGCCATAGACAGGGACACCTTCCATTAGACCACATTACTCAGAGCTCCATCCAACCTGGCCTTAAACATTTCTTCACAGGGATAAGGCAGCCACAACGTCTCTGGGCAACCTGTTCCAGCATCTCCCCACCTTCACAGTAAGAAATTTCTTTCTAGTATCTAGTCTACACTTACTTTCTTTCCCTATAAAGCCATTTCCCCTTTTCCTATTACTACATGCCCTTGTAAAAAGTCCCTCTCCAGCTCTCTTGTCGGCCCTGTTTAGCTACTGAAAGGCCTCAGTTAGGTCACCCCAAAGCCTTCTGTTCTCCAGGTCAAATAACCCCAATTCTCTCAGCCTTTCCTCACTCCAGGCCTCTTATCTTTGTTGCCCTGCTATGGAGTTGCTCTAAAATGTCCATGTTCTTATGTTGCTGGCCCCAGAAATGGATGCAGTACTACGGGTGGGGTCTCACCAGAGTGGAGTAGAGGGACAGAATCATCTCCCTCAACGTACTGGCCACACTGCTTTTGATGCAGCCCAGGTTGTGTTTGGCTTTCTGAACAAGTGCACATTGCTGGCTCATGTTGAGCTACTCATCAACCAACACACCTGAGTCCTTCTCCTCAGAGCTGCTCTAAATCCATTCTCCACTCAGCGTGCAGTTGTTTCTGGAATAACCTCAATCCACATGCAGGACCTTGTACTCGACTTTGTTGAACTTCATGAAGTTCACACAAGCCTATCTCTGAAGGCTGTCTGGGTGGTATCCCTTTCCTCTAGAGTGTCAACCACACCACTCAGCTTGGCATTGCTGGCAAACTTGCTCAGGGTGCTCTCCCACTGTCCCTGCCACCAACGAAGTCCTGGTCCCAAAGCCAACACCTGAGGAATGACACTTTTCACTGATCTCTACTGGGACATCAAGCCATTAACCTCAAGTCTTTGAGTATGACCTTCCAGCCAGTTCCTTAAGACTGAATATATTGTCTTCAATGAGGCTGAAAGAGAAATTTAGGGAAAAAGATATGATTTCAAATTTTACAGGTTTTGAAAAACAAAGTACCTCACCCAAAAGACAATTCAAATTCGGCTTTGAAATAGTTTATTATTTCCATCAGCTATCTCCTCTTTTTATACCCCTATAAGAAGTGACTTCGTGATGTGGTTCTGAACTGCATGTTTACGAAAGAATCATGTATTTTTATACTGATCAGAGAAAAAGCTTAGAACAAAAGCTGAAGCAAAAACCAGTAAGTGGCGTGTTGTATGACCTCTCTGCTTCCTCTCTTCCTCTTGAACTTCCAACCCCTGAAGTCTTTCACTGAACAAAGGCAACCCCATTAGATTCATTTTCAAAAGGGTTAACAGTGTACAAAATGTTATGCCCCCAAAAAAATCCCCAAAAACCAAAACTGCAGGGCTTTTACTGGTCTACAATTTAGAACATCATAAATGTGGCTGCTTTTCTGAAGCTGTTACAGATAAAACTTCCAATATTCCTTTGAGACTACTGCATTATTTCTGCTAGGTCTTAGAGCAGAAGCCCAAAGTCATTCATCATCTCTGAATATGACATCTCTCTGACCAACAAGTCACTTAACAAAATCTTCCAGCTGGTCGGTGGTAGTATATGCAAAGAGAGCCGCAAATCCCAGGAGGGGAACAGATCCTTTCCTCCCCCTTTTCTCTTGTCTAAGGAGCATATATTGCCAGGAAAACAGTTTTCAGGCATCTGTAATTGAATGTGAGATGAACTTCCACAAGCTTTAATGAGGAGTAATATTCCTGCCCAGGCAGCAGAAGTTAGTGCTCTGCTCCATGTCCCAAAATATTTCATTAATATTAACCAAGGTTTCCTACTCTCCCCAGGCAACAATGCTGTAGCAGGGAAGAAAGATGCAAATAACTCTCACAGTCACCCAACTAATCACTGGAATAACGAGTACATGGAAGTGATGTTTGTCAGGTGAGGGAAATAGGTCTTTTCCACCAGGACAAAAGCTTTAGTTACTGTAGTTACATGCAAAATCCTTTTGTACAGTATTTTTGCATTAAAAGTGTACCTTTCTATTGTTGGCTTTTGCACTTTTACAAAGAAAATTAATTGCAAATAGCAAGAAGACATTGTTATTACAAATTTTGCATTAGACAGTATAAACAGTAATAGCATCCTTTGTCATGGCCTGCCAAAGTATTCTGTTCTACGATTATAATGATTACAAAATTAAATTTGATTGTAAATATAAATACATATACAGAAGACAGAAGTGCCATGAAGACTGTTTTGAAGGGTAACTGAGCTCTCAAGGGCAGCAGAAGACCATAATTTCTCATGGAGCTGTGCAATTTGTTCAAAATGAGGCTAATATAGCCTTAAGCTTGTAAAGCCCAAGTGCAAAAGTACCATATCTGATTCATGCCATCTTTTGAATAGCTCCATTCTAACCTTTGTGTGGAACAAGATGGATGAAAATGAAAAGGCCCAGCATGAGACCTGATATGTATCTATCCATAGCATATGGCTATAGGTAAAGTATATATTGTTTGTAAAGTGAATGTATGCATACATCACAGGAGTATAATAGACTAAAGTTTACTTCATTCTAGTCATGGGTGGCTTGTTTTCTTGATATTGTTACCTAATAACTTACACTATTTCAGAAGACTTCAAAAAGCTGTCTGGAGTCCCATATGTAAGGATTTAAAAAATTGTTTTATTTTACCCAGTGTGCTTGCCTTGGAGAAAGGAAATGGTGACCCTGCACAGTAGCTGGCCTGATTCATACAATATTTCCAAACTTGGGGGCTTCTTAAGCCATTGTGAAGTTTGGCAATACTTTATGTAGTGGTTTTGTCCAAAATACTCATTACTGTTTATCTGCTGTGAGATAAGAATTAGGAGAAATGCAAAGCAGGCACCAAACTTGAAAGAATATAAAGTTTATTAACAGACCTAAAAGAGGGAAGGAAAAAAATTATACCACCTTCAGAACTCTCCTCCTCCCCCCACCTTCCTCCCTTCTCCCACTGACAATGTAAAAAGACAACCCTTAAGATGTTCAGTCTGTTTACCACTTCCATAATAACCTTGTTTAGTCCATTTAGAAAGAGAAGTCTCTTCTTGCTCATGCTATGAAAACATTATCACAACGAGACAGCCGCCCACTTCCAAATATTGTTCAGTCCATTTAGGAAGAGGAGTCTCTCTGCCTGTGTGTGAGTCCTTTCCCCCGACTTGCAGCTTTTCCCGCAACTGCTTTCGAGGGTCCACTCTTGAAGTTTCTTGGGGTACAATTTTAAGGTTGAGCCGTTCAGAAACAAAAACAGAGGCCCTTCTCCTTCCCTGGGAGCAAAGGGTCTTCATCATCTTCATCATTAAGACTATCTCTGGAAGCATCTCTAGGTACTGAGGTTTTCTCCTTTCCCGTTTGGAGCAAAAGTCCTCATCTGGTTCATCTCTAGGGACTGAGGTTTTCCCCTTTCCCGTTTAGAGCAAAAGTCCTCATCTGGTCCATCTCTCCCTGTCCAAACTTCTCATGAAATTACAGCTGCGTCAGCATCTGCCTATCTCGGCGCAGGTGCTTTTGCTTACGAGTTGAACACTCCACCCCCCATATCTTCATGAAATTACAACAGGATACTCTGATATATCATAGCTTCACAACAGAATTTCAGCTTTAAGCATCTCCTCTCTCTCTTCCCTCAGGTTTTCAGCTCTTCACAGCACTAAAAGGGTTAATCTCACCTCGGCCTTGCAGCTGGAATTTTTCTTATCGCAGTGGAGAGGGGGGAGAGCCGAGCCGCTCCGGCTGCCCACGGCAAGGCAGTGGGGGGGGGTTCCATGGCTGGAACAGGTCCATGGCTCCAGGATGGCCGTGGCCTGGCCTGACCTGGCCCAAGCAGGGCCTGGCCGGGCCCGCTGGCCCCCACACGGGGCCCGCAGCCACCTGTGCCAGCGCCGGAAACGAGAGAGAGCTTGGAGGGGGAGTTTGCCTATTCTTAAATGTGGATCACAGAGGTGTTCACAACTTTAAGTGGCTTAAAGAATTGTCCATATTCAAACTGGCCAGCTGATAGGTTCTATCAGTTCCCAGAGGAAATTGTAAGCACCCCTTAGCAAGGACGTCCCTTCCGGGACTATGCTTGCTAACCTATGACACTTTATAAAGATTGGTAACAAGCTATGCACTCCTACCCACAAGTCCCATCTTCCAGAAGAACACACTGGGTTTGCAAATAAGGAGAAAGGAAAGAATTTATTACCAAAATATTCTTTTAGATTGATTAGGAGATATGTTAGATATGCTGCCAGGTACTGTGGGCCCAGAGTATAAAGCTAAGAGACTCTTGGGGAGAGAAGGAACAGCAAGAGACCCCACTAATTTTGCATCTCATTCAGGAGCGGTTGTGTGTCTCCCACTGCTGTGACTGTCTCCCAGTTTCCCTTTGACTCTAATTCCTTCTCTTCATCCTGTCCTAGACATATTTTCATCATTCCTTCTCCAGTCAGTTTCTAGGAGCTACCTGGCAGCACATCACCCTTGCACTATTAATTTCTTACCTCCTCCAATCTTTGCGGTGTATGTCTGAAAACTTTCCTACTGGAATATATATTAAAAAGAACTGTTAAAAGACAGACACATACACATTAGAAAGGGTAAATATATGAGAATTAAAGGACATAATTTTTAGTTTAAAGATATATACATTAGTGGCTTGGTCACTGCAATGCTGTTGTAATGCCTAACCACTAGTATCTTCCCTCAGCATCTGACTCACCAGCCTTGAGTCACGTGCGGAGGCATGTAGCCTGTAGCAACTAGAAAAAAACAATGCTGTGCTGGAAGTCAAGACTGAGGAAATGTGCAAAGGAAAACTAGGCTTCCCTCTTCCACTGGCGGTACCTCTTTCTCCCTCACCCTATATTTTTAACACAGAACCAAAAAATACATTGTCTGGCTCATTCTTTTAAAGAGCCTCTCACCTGTAAATGGGACTGGAGGGTTGGGACACTACCTCTCTTCCCCAGATAGAGCTATGTACAAGGTTCAGTGTGATAAAACTTGCTCAGGTTATACTCTCTTTCTGCAAGGCAAAACAGCTCAGTTTTCAGCAGGCCTGAAAATGTTCCCAATTCCTGAGTAGGCTGTTATCTGGAGATTGAACTACTCTCCAGAGAGTAAGGAAATATAGATTTATTTGCATATAAGACTTCAGCCATGAAATTTTTTTATTTTTTTCCTCGTCCTTTCATTCAGATTATAGGATGAATATCTCTTCCTCTCTGATTAAACTAGCATACTTGCCCTGTTTCATCCCACAAAATCTTTGCTCTATTCTGAACATGAGATGAAACTGTTTCTCCAACACCCTTAACAGTTTTTAATCTATTATTTATTATTAAACCACATAATTTTATTATTTATAGCTTTTCTTGTAAAGTGTCTTGGGATGCATTTTTATGAAGTGCTATTCAAAACAAAATTGTATTGCACTAAAGAACAGTTCTCATTTATTTTTTAATAATTATTTGATCTTGCCTTGATTTACTGAGTCACTAAGGCATCTTATTCCTGGATTTAAGAGATGCTGTGAAGTTAAGACTCATATAAACTCAGATCCTCAGCTAATTTAATCGGCAAAGTTCCAATGCAATCAGTGGAGGTCTGCGAATTCACACTGGTTCTGTCCTACCATAGTTTGTAAAAATCTCTCCTCATCTATGTTTTAAATGACATTTTAGATGCCAAATAATTTCTTTTAATCTACATTGCTTGTCACTATATAGAGTTTATTTTTTCCATTTCATCTTACTTAGACAGGTAAATCAGACTGGTTTATTTCTAAAAGCCTTTCAGTTCTGCCTCTGATATAATACCACAATTTAGAAAGATTTTTCACTGCTAACTCTGCAGGGAAATGCAATAAAATTGAAGCTATATGTTTCACAAATTTTATAGAAATGTTTTTGTCAAATCATAGTCACCAAGAACTTCCTTAATAATATAACATTTTAGTGATCATTCTCAAATACTGTAAGAAGAATAGAAAATAATATATACATATGACAATCTAAATTTTTAAGTGAATCAATGATTTTAGGTGCTTCTATTTTCAGACACACAACTGAGAAATAATGGGGACACCTGAATCATTAGGATTTTGAAAAGTCACATAAACGGTGCATACAAAGAAACTCTTCAAGTGAGAAAAAATACAGTAAGAAAGTCCTTTTTCTGTGTATGAAAAACAAAGTAGGCACTATTTTACATTTTTCCACCTAACCTGTTTTTACATTTTTTTATTAATATTGACAGGAAGTTGTTACTAGTAGACATGGAAGAACAGAAATCGTAAGACTCTCTAGTGATGTGAAATACGTTTTTCATCTTGATAATCTACATAACTTCTCCAGCAAAGCTCTTCGTATCTCTCATTTCAGTATTAAGGCTTCACCTTCAGTACCATTCCTAATTTCATCCTCTCTCTCTGACTGCCTACTTATAATTTCAAATTATATTATTTGAATAGTTCACATGGATCACAAATACGCAATTTACTTCAGGTACAGAATATGTGGTGATTTGGCTCTGGCTGGATACCAGGCGCTCACCAAAGTTGCTCTATCACTCTTCTCCTCAGCTGGACAGAGAAGAGAAAATATAGTGAAAGCCTAGTGAATCAAGAGAAGGAAAGAAGAGAGCACTCACCAATTCCTGTCAAAGGTAAAACAGATGCAACTTGGGGAAAATTATTTATTACCAATAAAATCAGAATAGGGCAATAAGAAATAAAATAAAACCTTAAAGCCACTTTTCCCCTACCTGTCCTGATTTACTCTACCTCCTCCCCGCTTCATCAGCACAAGGGGACAGTGTAGAAGCCCAGAAGATAAGGGGTTAATGTATATGTCTCAATACAATAGCTGGATAGTGAGCCATGGAGCCAAACACGGACTGTTGGTAAGAACACGCTGTGAAAAACAACTGGATGTGGTGGGAGAAGAGGGCCATATGGAGGTAGGGAAGCATTTTTCTGGGGCAAATATCCTTGTTCTGGCTCCTGGAGATAAGCACAACACAGTACAGCTCAAGCACAGGAATGAAGTTGAGAAGCACACATGGATTTTCAAGCAGAGACTGACCCAGCAGGGGGGAAATCAAGACCACCAAAGATCCCCAAGGCCCTCCAACACTTTTACAGAAAGGCCTAGAACAAACTGTGCATGATAACTAATTTGCATAGAAAATGAGAAAATTAGCTTCAGGGTAGAGGAACTTATCTATAAAAAGGTACCCTCACAAAGCCTGGGCAGCCTCCCCAGGACACCCCATCAGCTGGATCAGTGCTGCAGCCAGAACTGGCCTGCTGCCTTTGCCTTTGCCTTTGCCTCTCTATCCTTTCCTTTCTTTTCCTTCTCTTGTCCCTCTCTTTGGTCTCTCTCTCTTCTCTGCCACCCCACCCCTTAATTAAAACCCACCACCATGACTTTATGCTATAAGATAAGGAAATAACTTACCGAATTAACATTTCATGCTAAGTGTATCATTTACTAATACAATTTTGTAAGTTTTTGCAGACCTTTTTACTTTCATTTTTTCCATTCCTTCCCACTGCTCCAGCATAGGTCTCTTCCACAGGGTGCTCTCCTTCAGGAACAGACTGCTCAGGCATGGTTCCCTCATGGGGTCACAAGTCCTGACCAGTCTGCTCCAGCACAGACTTCCCACAGGATCACAACCTCCTTTGGGCATCCACCTGTTCAGTGGGTAGTCCTCCATGGCCTGTCTCACTACTGTCTTCACCGTGGGCTGCAGAGGAATCTCTGCACTGATGCCTGAAGCATCTCTTCCCCCTCCTTCTTCACTGATCTTGGTGTCTGAAGAGCTGTTTTTCTCATATATTCTCACCCTTCACTTCTGTTGCAGTTGCACAGACTTTTTTCCTGCTTCCTAAATATGTTACCCAGAAGCACTACCACTGTCGCTGGTGAGCTCAGCCTTGGTCGGCAGTGGGTCCATCTAAAAGCCAGCTGACACTGGCTCTATCAGACATAGAGAAAGCCTCTAGCAGCCACTCACAGAAGACAAACCTGTAGCTCCTCTACTAACAAAATCTTGCTATGTAAGTAAAAATTCCTTATTAATTAAGTTGCTTCCCAGTTAGCATTATTTTTGGACTTTTTACTATACTGAAGTACAACAGTCAAATATAATGGAAGTTGGTGTTTCAACTTAATACAAGGCAAGAAAGAAACTAAATTGTACCATATATCTTCAGACTAGCATTAATACAAAGACCTAAAAGCTGCTTACTTAATTGAAGGCATATTATTGCCTTAAATTTTGTCATGGTTTAGACTGACCTGAAAACTAAGCTCCACACAGCTGGTGAGAGGAGGGAGAGATCAGAAGCGTAAAAGTGAGAAAACTCATGGGTTGAGATAAAGACAGTTTAACAGGTAAAGCTAAAGCCATGCATGCAAAAAAACAAAATAGGGAATTCATCCACCACTTCCAATGGGCAAAGAGGCATTCAGCCACCTCCAGGAAAACAGGGCTCCATCACCATGCTGGTTACAGAGAAAAGGGGGTGAAACTTTTAATGCTATTTATTCCACCCATGTCATTGCTGGAGGGCCTGGTTTCGGCAGGAAAAGCTGGGGCCAGAATCAGGAAGCTTGTCATTATTGCCTAGATCACTGAAGCGGAGTGGACTATCCCCTTAAACCCCAGTGAACTTGGGCCCTTCTGCTGCCTGCTGGCTTGTTTGTCTCTTCCCATTTTTCCTCCAGAGCACTGCTATGGAGTTATGAAGCAGACAGCTCCGAGTGGCAGAGAGTTTGAAGGCGGCAGTTCAAGCAATTGCAGAGGCCTGAGCTCAGCCAGCAGCTGCAGAGCCCTTTATTTGGATGAACTAGCTCCTAGGTTTTGTTTACTTGACATTGGTTTTGGGCTAGGGAGCTGGGTGGGGGAAAATGTTAAGCCACAGAAGCTCTCCCCACCATATTGCCTCTGTTTGGAGACCACACTGGGCTCTGTTTTAAAGAAGTGTTTTGCTCTGTTCCCAGTGGTGAGTGCCCTTTTGTGGGTAGGACACCTTCTTTGTCTGTACTTTTTACTAGGTTTGTGTACTTACTGCTGTGGTTATTGTGATTTTAGTAATTTTTTATTTTCAATTTGTAATCTCTCCTTAATACCCCTCCATTATCAGAAGGGGCAGGGCGAAGGGAGTAGCATATTTGGAGTTTATTTCCTAGCTGGTTGCTAAAACCAGCACAATCACACATAATGGTGACGTGGGAAGTCAAACAAATGCCTTCACTCTGAAGGCCCTCCCTTTCCTTCTTCTCCCTCCAGCTTTATGTGCTGAGTCTGACCCCATATGGTGTGGGATGTCTGTTTGGTATTTGGGGTCACCTGTCCTGTCTCTGTCCCCTCCCAAGTCCTTGTCCACCCTCAGACTCCTCATTGGTGGTGTAAGGAGCCAAAAAGGCCTTGACACTGTGCTTGCAATAATGAAAACACCTCTGTATCATCAACACTGTTTCCAGCACAAATCCAAACCTTAGCCCCATTCTAGATACTATGAAGAAAATTAACTCTATCCCAGCCAAAACCAGCACAAATTGCTGTTATTTTTCTGTAGAATTGTAAAAAATATTTTGACAATTTTAACAAATTACTTCTAGGGGTTGATTTTTTTTTTTTTTTTTAATAGTACTAATCTTCAGTTAGAAATGTTATCAATACTGAATTTTTTATTTTATTGCTTTTGTGGGAATGATTAGTTACTGGTACTATTTTGACAAGCTCTTTTAACTGGCTAATATAAAATGTAAAAGTCTGGTAAAAATCTAAGTAGATCATTTTTCAGGTAGGAAAACCAGCAGACAGCAGAAACATAAATGAAGCCAGGAGCTCCTTTTGGTCTTACAAACTCAGCAAGAAAGAAATATTTTAACTTTTCATACTTTTCCTCGTTTCAGCTGGAAGAGAGTTAATTTTCCTCCTAGTAGCTGGTACAGTGCTGTGTTTTGAATTCGATATGAGAATAATGTTGATAAAACACTGATGTTTTTGGTTTTTGCAGAGTACTGCTTGCTATAAAGGAAGAACTTTTCAGTGTCTCATGCTCTGCCAGTGAAGTAGTGCAGATGAAGCCAGGATGGAGCAGAGCCAGGACCTGAACAAGCCAAAGGGCTATTCCATACTGCAGAACATCATGTTCAGTATATAAACTGGGGGGAGTTGGCCAGGAAGGGCCAATCACTGTTCAGGGACAGGCTGTGCATCGGTCAGAGGGTGGTAAGCAATTCTATTGTGCATCCCTTGTTTTGCTTGGGGTTTAGTTCTTTCTCTCTTTTTTTTTTTTTTTTTTTTTTTTTTTTAACTGTTCTTAGCTTAGCTTACAGGTTTTGCCTTTTTCCCGTTCTCCTCCCCATCCCACTAGGGTAGGGGAGCGAGAAATCAACTGCTTGGTACTTAATTGATGGATGGAGTGGAGTCATGAACATATTTTACTTTATGGTATACTTAGTGCATTTGAGAATGATATTAAATTTAAAATTGTGTGCAATCCTAGTCATAAAGAAACTGGGTGAACCACTAACATTGTACATTTCAGAAACTAGTAGATATTAATGGCTGAGGTAGTCACCCCTGAGTCCCTTGCAGTAAAAGAAAAGAAATAGGTATACTGCTGTCATGCACTTCAACTAATCAAAAGCAGAAGTCTGAAATGGATCAAAAATTCCATTCACGATAGAAGATCTTGGGGTGACTAGCTCAGCTGTTAGCATCTAAGAGTAAATATCTTGGGCATGATACAGTTCAAGATTAAAACACTTATATTTAAGTTTCTATGTTAAAGTGTCTAAAGACATATGAGCTGTCAAGGCTTACATCATAGACAATGGAGATCTAGTAAATGCAGTTGATGGATTCAAGAGCTAATTAGTAATATGATGTTTGATTTAGGATCCCTTTAGTAGTGAGTCAAAGTGCTCTCCGCACTCTATTGGCTAAGCCTTTACTGCCTGATATGAAAGCTTAGTTAACTAAGATACGACTACCCACTATCACACAGGTATACCACACATATTCAGTACTTTATCTCAGACTGTATCATACACCTTGGAATAAGGTTCAGTTACCTGAAGATGGATGTTTCATGTCATTAAAACACCCTCAAATATACATGTAGCTGCTGTTGCGGGGTTGCAAGATGTAACACAGGACGTGTGGAGGACTGTGTCCTTTGAGAGCAGCAGCTGGAAGCCAGGAAGATACCCAGTGGCATCACAAATGACACTAGACATTTGGGTTTAAGCAAACTTAACCACATGATAAATCTCTGTTTATTATTGATATCCATATATTGTTGGATGAGGACTTTTGAAATCAAATAGTACAACTTCCCTGATGAGAAATCTGAGTCTCAGTGGGTCTAGCCTAGGCTATGGAAAAGGCTCAGAAGTGACCCTTCACTATTATAAAAATGCTTTTATATATATATATATATAAACTATGGCTAAGCTTCTGTTGTCTGTGTACACAAGAATTAAGAAAATGAGTAACTGTAAATAAGAGCTGTGTGAGGCAGCCACACACACAAAACCCAGCATACCAGAGAGTTTTTTTCCTCATGTATATCATAGCATATCATTTCCATATTTGAAAGGAGTTTATATCTCATCACCCAAGTCAAACATATTTTAGCTCTTCTGCCTCTAGAGGTGCAGCTAATTTTCATTTCTAGAGGGGCTCAATAATAGAAAAGCAAATAAAACTTGCACTGCTAGTATATTTCAGAATTTCATATACAAAATTCATAGTGGACTGGCACAGAGTGTTGTTGGGCTGCATAAACAAAGTGTCCAGTTACTTTGGGTACCAGGCAGGAACATTTCTCTCTACAGTCTGTTTCTGCCTTTTTCTAAAGTGCTGGAAAAAGATTAACAGATTTACAAGGATTTTAAAGGGTTTCTGTGCAGGAGCATAACTTTGAAAGTAATCTTGAAGCATGTGTATATATATATATATATATATATATATATATATATAACATAGAGAAAGTCACTTAAAAGCTTACAGCTAAGCACACTCTATAATGGCACCTAAAACTGTGATACATAAAAATGAATGTCCTGATTATAAAGTTGTGAATCTGCAGCAAATATGGATGAGAAAGAGTGTTTCTTGTCAAGTTTTGCCTCTACCTGTTCTGATTTCCATGGATCAAATAATTCTGTTTGAATAGTCTCTACAAATAAATGCAAGATGAAGCCCTTGCAGACATGATTGCTAACTTTCAATCAGATAACCCAGGTATCAATTATTATAAATACAGCAAAGTAAAATGAAATTTGACAGACTTTTAGTGGGACACATTTGTTTTTTAGGTAACTATCTCATGATGAGTTCTTTGCTGCTAGACCATAACTAGACCATAACTAGTACATGAACCAATTAAAAAAACTGACTCAAGATATATACACAAGATTCAATCACAAATTTGACTGGATTATAGAATCATAGAATACTTTGGGTTGGAAAGGACCTTTAAAGGTCATCTAGCCCATCAAAATACTTTTAATTCTGCCCACTGAATGTGCTCCACTTTGCATGAAGCAATTAAATAATCTTTCAGCCACGGAAATAGAGCAAATGTGAATTATTTCTTATTTCTTTACAACAGCCAGCTGGACACAGAGGCATGGGTCCCAGTCCCTGCCACATGGACAGGTTAGGCAGTGGGAAGACTGCTTTATGGACAGGATAGAGGCAGACATCCTGGTGCTCAGAATTTAGCATCTAGCTATCCATTTTGGCATAATTTAGGTCTAGAGAGCACCTCAATGATAATTTTAAAGTTCTAAATTTTGGAGTTAAAAGTTTAATTAGTGCCACATAGGTACATCCACCTCTCTTCCCCCTTTCCCCCTCTGTCTAAACTATTTAAAAAGTAAAATTTCTCATTTAGTTAATCTTCAGCACATTGATAGATATTGCCACTGTAGCTAATAACAGTAAGACATCCATTTCTCTCTGATAGAACTCTAAGCACAAAGACACAAATTTGGCGTAAAGTGACCCAAAGGATGTCTGCGGCCTGAAATCCTAAAACAATTTTGTAAAAAAAAATGCGTGTCTACCAATTTGTAACTAATTTTCAATTAAAGCAGAAGATGCAAAGAGGTACAGGTGGAAGCAGCTTTAACACAAAATTAGTTCAGTCCGATCAATTCCTTTGCTATGCACATAAAATAAATTCATGGTGACAAGATGCTTGTTAGCAAAGTATCTCTGAAACTGACTAAATATGTCAAGTAAACAAGCAAAGCTATCTGTAAGGAGTAATTTAAAGTTTATTATTTAAAGGAAACAATGTAAGGAGCAAAGGGCCTCTGTCTACCTTCAGTGATATCAGAATAAAGCCAGAGTAGTTATGTCAACTTTATGGGTGCTACAGCTCTATTGAACTAATAACTACACTCTTCATTTTCTTATTCCAGAAATTCAAGCAGTACTTTAATGTATGCCACTTGGAGCACTGAAGCATTGGCACTCCCTCACAGGTCCTTTCCAGGAATACCCCTTTTCATCCTGGAAGACTGAACTACTTCAAGAGCTCTGAGTCTGCCCATCTATGATCCAGAGATGGCATAAACTTGCAGCCTGTTTCACACATGGTCCACCTTCAAAAAAAGTGAAGTGGTCATGGTCATAGCGGAAATAGGATGGATGACATTAAAGTATAGCTCCCAGTCCTGTAGGCAGAACATTATATTTTTGTGTCCCTCACAAAAAAAGAAACTATATATACTACAACAATGATTTTTCCAGCTATTTTCCAAAGTTGTAATAAGAAGGGGACATTGCCTCTCCCACTAGCTTTCTTCAAAAAGGTATTTTTCCAAGGAAAAAAGTATAAAATTTCCCTTTCCACGTGATTTGTACATCAAATAACTTGAGTGGGTAAAATATTATTTGTTTACTTTAGTAGAAAATTGTTTAT
The DNA here is from genome assembly GCF_965178545.1 of Coloeus monedula. Taxonomy (NCBI): domain Eukaryota; kingdom Metazoa; phylum Chordata; class Aves; order Passeriformes; family Corvidae; genus Coloeus; species Coloeus monedula. The sequence continues at coordinate 91,306,371 of NC_138782.1, read as the reverse complement.
GAATCAAAGGAAAACTTGTTCAGAAATTTCTAAGTCTTCAATGTAGATTTACAGTCCTCTGATAACAGAATAACAAAGCTAACTTAGACAAAAGTTTAATTATAACAACACTGCAAAACCCCCCACATATTTCACTAATGATGGTAATTGAAACAGTGTTTACTTTGCTCTCACTATAATTGCACTTCTAAATCCCAGGAGCCACAGTCATTTGGTTTTTGAAGATGTTCTTTAATACCAAGAGAGTGTCATGCCAGAAATGGAATAATAAATATAACTTCAGATGAATAAGACATGCTCAAAGAGCTTCCCAATCCCAGGATTAGCCAAAATCTAGTACTACCAAAAAAAAAAACCTCTGCTGAGACTAAAAGAAGTATCATTTTCTCAATGTTCTGATTGTAATTCAACTGATTCCACCAACAGCTTATTTTAAGGATGGCATATTCTTTGCAATTTTGACATAAAGTCTTTTGTTAGTAATATGTTTTACACAATTTTGTGCTCCTAAAAATCTCAGATTCCACCACCACTATTATTTTCAAGACATTTGTAGATAAAGGCAATGCCATTTTCCAATGTGAATTCAAGGATTTTTCTATTAAGATGTTAATAAAAATATATGTGGACAACATTTATGATTACAAAAATGCATGCAGTTTGCAGAGGCTTTGAGAAGGTAGTATATAAGTATATAAAATTCAAAACTCTGTGGGGTTTTGGCTCCTCAGTCTATTATACATTTGATGCATTGGAATCCAATTGCTGCTTCAGTCTGTAATTCAGCAAGACATGATGGAACCAGCTTTATTCCCAAAAGTTCATTGCAACTTTCCTATAAAGTATTTCTTAAAGGCTGGCTTTTGAAAAATGAAAGAGATAGTTAAGAAATGGTGACTTTCAAACACTGATGACTGTAATACTCAATGGGAAGCTGTTTTTTAAGACCTCTTAATCATAATTACCCCAGGATTGCAGACCTAGTCCTACTCTCAAGTGTCAAAGTTGTGTTGATATGTAATGGGAATCTAATCAGGTCCTAAATCTGCTGCTTAGGAGATTGTAAGAAACAGTTTTATCAAAAAGAAGACAGGGCAAAGGGATTTTCCGAGACTTAAAATGTTGCCTTTTGGCATGGCACATTCTGTACTTTGTTTCTGAAGGGAACTGAATCTCTGGTAAATAAAATAGATAATTCTTAAATGAGAGTGACAAATTCATGCATGGATAAAGCTTAAAAGGGAGAGAACTATAGTTCTTTGCTCAATAGCTTAGTGGCTGTCTCCCATATGGTTCTCTTTATGCTCATTCCCTTTTTCTTCCTTTTCAGTTCAGCTAGAAGATGAACTCTCAAACAAAAATCCTTCTGTTCAGATTTTCTAGACAGTAATTTTCAACCCTCTTTTTTTTTTTTTTCCTTTTAACAAAAAATATTATATTACAGGCATTCTGGCTTCTGAAGAAGCCAAAATACCAGTGAACATATGTTATACAGTACATTTAACTCAGTGTTTCTTAAAATAAGTTGAAGTTTTTGCTTTTTCTTCTGTGAAAAGCTTCCAAATATTCAGTGTTTCCAGATTTTTTGATTGTATAAAAAGCAAATCATGTACTTACCACATTATTTTTGCAGAAGTGGTTTGATCTTTACATTCATAATGAACTTTGGAGCAAAAAGGAAGTAAACATGAAAAGATGAAGGAGCTGGAATATCTTGTGTTTTGTTTCTTTTTCCTCATGACAAATTAAAAAAGAGAGGAGTATAAGCTGAAACAATGCATATTCATATTTGCTGATGTGCTAACAAAATAAGTAATGTATACTATAAATATACTTTAATTCTGTAATATTTTTTAATTCATGAAAGCTTAAATTTCTTCCCATTGCTGCTTAAGAAAAATTAGAGTAGATGTTACATTTAAAGAGCAAGAAAGACAAGCCCAACCTGGGAGTCAACTAATATCTTCAGATGTTATTTTCCAGTAAAGAAACATTATTTCTTTATGAGATGCTACTTTATTGCTTTCTCTCCGTGTCCATTCTGATTGTTAGACAGATACATGCACATATGTGCTTACAAAGTTGGTTCATCAGGTCACAGGTTCTAAATTTCCTGACTATATCAACAGGAGTTAGGAGTGCGAACTCATAACAGTTTTGTGTTATGAGGTGAGGAAAATTCTATTTAAAAAAATGGGGGGAGGGGAGGGGAGGGGAGAGGAGGGGAGGGGAGGGAAGGGGAGGGGAGGAGCAACCTTATGGTGACCTTTCATACTTAAAGGGGACTTACAAGAAAAGTGGGGACAAATTTGCAAAAAGTTATATTAATTAATTTCTTCCCCAAATCGAGCCTGTTTTGCCTGTGACGGTAACTGCGTAGTGATCTTCCCCTGTCCTTATCTCACCCTTTTGTTATATTTTCTCTCCCCTATCCAGCTGAGATGGGGAGTGATAAAGTGGTGTTGGTGTGCACCTGGCATCCAGCCAGGGATAACCCACCACACAGGCACTTGATCAACTGTTACTAAGCCTTCATTAGTAGTGGTTCAAATTTGCATAAATTTGATTCCTTATGGTCAATGACAATAAAATATTTCCCGAATACAAATTTCAGATGACATTATTTTTCACTCCTAACGAAAAAATTAAATTAAATCCATTAAATTAAATCCATAATGAAATGGATTATTAACTATGATACCAAATCAAAGTGAAAAGGGCCCAGAAAACAAAAAGGGCATGAAGATGGAAGACTGACACATTTGATAGCCTGAGTGACATGTATTTTATTCTGAAGATACTGCTTGCAATATCACCTGGAAGTAATAGAAAATTATTCTCAAAATAGGAAGTGCATATAGTATAAACCAGTGCAAATTTTGGGGTTTCATTACATTGTCCTATACTTCAGGAACTGTGCTAGTGAAATGAATGGAATTATTCACCTAATCAAAGTGTAGTTTAGTTCGTAATACATGCTCCTCTGGCAGTCTGAACTATTAAGCAGATTTAAAAAGAAAAAAGAAAAAATAAAGCTTGTTAATATACTCTGTCTATCAAATACACTGTTATCCAAGAAGGCATCACAAAGTACTTTGAAATTTTTTCCTTTACCAAATAACAGTTCAAGGGTTTATAAAAATGCTAAGTATTATTTCAGCAGTATTAATTTCATCCCATTTCCCCTGACCTTGAGAGAACTGTTTGAATTCTTGTCTAATAGGTCATAATTCTGCATCCATGTGCGTTGAAAATTTAGATTACAAATGCATAGTTGTATTAAAGACAAGGAGATAGAAACAAATCTCAGAAAGTTCTGAGGTTTAGTTAAAAATTGAGTTTTGCAAACATTTTCCATTTCCACACTTCCATTTGACATATAACTGACTGTTCGCTCTCTACAACTACATGTAGGAAGAATATCAGACTACAGGAGGACTATCAATAAATGGGTTTCAGCCTCATAATGCATCTTTCAAAATAATTTTCAGAGTTTAAGTTGTTCGTGCAATGCAGATTGAAGGGCGCATATTACAAAGTATACATGAAAGTAAGCAGCTACTCTATAACAGAGATTGCTTCAAGCCCATTATCTCTGCCATATCACCGAGAAATATTGCGTTTTCCAAACCTGTGTTGAGAAGCTGGATCAGTTTTTTAAGATGTGTCCACCACCACTACAATGTTCCTGATTCTACCACACTCAAAAAACCTATCTGAGAAGGGAGAACAGAGAGAGTATAGGACAAATATGGATTTAAAAATGCCCATTATGATGGCCACTGAAATCTACTGTTGTTTAGAATGGTTGTCATACATGAAATCCCTATTTGTGCTTGGTCTTTGCATATTAAGTGCTTTAATTAATTAATTTTGAGTTAAATATTTTTAAATTGAATCTTAAAATTAACCCATCAGCCCAGGTACAAAAATCCAGTTCCATTATCAGTGTTTTCAATTGTTCAAAGTGGTTTATTAAGAGAGCTGCACTCTTCCCAGTTAAAATTCCCCAGTTAAAATCGCCAATTTATGCTCCCTTTTCAAACTTCAAAGCACTTGTACACCATAAGAGTTACCTTTCCTGTGTTTACTGTATACTTTTACAAGTGTTTTGAGATGTGTTGGATGTATTTTAATACCTTTTTAGGTTGTTTTCACTTGCATTCTGATTCCAAGGCCAAAAAACCCCAGTTCTAGTTCTAATAGCCAGCAGCTATTTTTAGCCACGGCCATTACTCTGCAGGCAAGCTCCATGGCAACCTGAATACCTGAATTTTAATGAAGGCATTGTAGCTCCCTTATCAACTAATACCACCCCCCCCCCCCCCCGACAATGATGAGCCATTGGTGGACGGAGATGATCCATCAAAGGGAAAGCACCAATCGCTTTGGACCAAAGGGGCGGGCTGTGGGTGGACTGGGGGGGGGGGGGGGGGCGGAGCAAAGACACTATAAAAAGGACAAAGCAGAGAGGTGGGGTCTCTTTGCCCTCTTGCTTTCTCCAGGCCAGCTGTGGGAGATGTCGGTGCTGGGTGTTAAAAGCCTACTCCTATTAAGGAGCCATTAGTAATTTTTTTTGACTTTGGACCAGCTAAAAGTCAGCCCAGCACTGCAAGTTCTTTTCCTCTACCTGAGGTCTAGTGCTGTCTCAGCCAGAAGATCTCAAATCCCTGCGCTCCTGGGGCATACCATCTACTGAGCCATAGGATCCCAAATTTTTATATTTTTCTAATTTCTGTAATATTTCGATTTTTCTGTTTTTAATAAATTAATCTTTTGAAGAGTTGTCTCATTTCTCACAATGGTGTTGAGAGATTGTGATACTAAATATAGAGACTCTTCTCACTCCTTCCCTAGCAACTTCCCCTGATCATGCCTCTTCAGTAAAAGACTTTCAAAATCGAGCAATAAAAATACAGGGAAGGCTCCATAGAATGCAATAATGAAGTAGTGTTTTTTCAGGTAAGCATTTAGACTGAGACATTGATACACTGATACAGAGAAAAAGAAAGAAAAGCTTTTGTTCCTTCTGAAGTGTGAAGATGTTTACTCTAGTTTTGTTTGCTTAACCTGCTAAGTGACTCGTTGCAGCAGAGTTGAGCCCTTCACCTTAAATCATCTGCAGTGTAATAGAGTGTAAGAATTAATAGCTGGGTGCTGTGATCAGAAGTGCTACTTTTCTCTATAATGCCTGTATTGGGAAAGTGTTTTATGAGAACAGGGTTTAAAATAGCTGAAATTTTCACGTCATAAAGTCTCTGTATAAGTTTACTAAGTACACTAAACACAATAGATAAAGAATATTTAAGTATTGTTTGAATAACAGCTCTTACCAAAAAAAAAAAGGAAAGAATATAGAGGAAGGAAAGGTAAAACCAATATATAATCCTAATCTATATATTCTAAAAAACCAATCAAGAAATTTTATTTTTTAAAGACTGTGTTTATTTACAAAAACAACAAATGGGCCAAACTGCAAGCTTGGTTTTAAGTTTAATTTTTAATTTCTCTGTTCTTTCCAGGAATTAAATACTTCATATGTATCTAATACATATGAATACATATACGAATGTGTCACTTGGTATATAGACATGCATGTTACAGGGAAAAATTAATCTTCATACGATTTTATAGGAAGCCAGCAAAAAGTAGAGTTAGTCATGATTTATGGGCACATATCTAAGGATGATATACTTCTTCATATGTACTTGAATATATGTGGACACTAGGAAAAATATAAACAATAATAATTCCATTGAAATTACTAAATCATCTACCATACCTAAGTTTTAAGAAAATAATGTGCTTATCATAAAGACCTGGCACAGAATATCAAAATCAGGAACTGAACTGTCCTGGCAAAATATCCAAAATATGTTTCCCTAGATATCTGAGACATCTTAAATTTCCATACCTGTTCCACAGAAAATGACCTTTTTTCTCATTATCTATGATTGTCTAAAATAGATTAATAATTTAAAATGTTTTTCTGATTATCTGATTATGGAGAATTATAAGGTAGAATTGGGTTGTGAGCTGTAAAACCTGCCTGCAGAGGCACATGGCAGCACAAAGGAGCACATGGCAGCACACAGAGGTTTGTCTCCACCGTACCCTGGGGGGAGGAGGTGTCACACAGCAGACCCCTATGGAGAGGAGGCTGCAGGGAGCTGACGGGCGGGTGAACAGCGAGTGACCATCCCACAAAAGGACATTGAGAAAGCGTGTTGCTGATGTGGCAACATGGGATGGGTCACTTAGTGAGAATTACCATATAAGGAAATACTGTGCCTTAGAAAAGTGTATAAAACCAGCTCATTTCTTTGAAAAAACGATTCAGATTCCCTGCTGGTCTGGGCCCATCATTCAGTCGCCAACATCTGATTTTATCTGATTGATATAAGCTTTTCTGCTGCAGGACGAAAATTTGCTGAACGGCCCTTGAAGAACTGAACAGATATGCAATGAGAACAGACATAATTAATAGACTCACGAAAAGGAAGATTCTAGTGGTGTATTAGTTCACTTTTTAGAGAGACAGAAACTTACAGAGATTTACCTGTACAGTTGTAATTTAGAGTTCCTATCTCGCATCCAAAATTGATCAACTCCTGTTTCTCTCCAGGACGGACTGGCAATGTAATCTTGCCTTTGTTACTGAAGATTGACACACATTACTGATGACCTGTAGCTACCCTGCTGTTAAGATACTGCAAAACTGGCAGTTATTTTAGTTGAGGACTATCTTGTCTACTATTTTGGGCTTAGGCGTCAAAGTGCTATCAGTGGCAGGGGTGAAGAGCCCATGCTGGAGCAGTGGAAAAGCAAGAAGAGGGAGAAGTGGTGTATAGGAGCTATTATGAGCTCACCACAACCCCCAATACAAATCCTCCAGTGCTGTGTGGTGGGGGGACAAGCCAGAAATGAACCTAGGAATAGAAGAATGAGGAGCAGGTTTTGAGATTTTTGTCTGCTCACATTTCATATCATCATTGATATAAATTTGAATGGGCAATAAATGAAATTAATTTTGACCAAGTCAAGTATTTTTTTCCCATGACAGTAACTGTTAAGTAATGTCTCTGCCCTTAGGTTGACCAAAAAAGTTTTTTCCATCTCATTTTCTCCTCCCATCCTGTTTGAGGAGGGGGAGTGAGCAAGCAGCTGGGTGGGCATCTGACAGTCACAGTTAACACACCAAAACTGCACAGATACCAGAAGCTGTCAATGGTTGATGCAGATGTCAAGTCAGCTGGGTGATGCTATGGGAATCACAGTAACTTCCTGAAACTACACTGTGGTGACAGAGATGCATGACAGACCCACAGGATGCCTAACGAATAGTCATGCTCCAAGGAAAACGCTGTCCTTTTCTGTCGTGTGTAACTTCTCCTCTGGATTTGAAGATCCACTATCTCATTTCTTGTTCTTGTCTCTTAGCATTGAGACCCTACGACCTCCCTAGGTAGTCATCTAGATACTTTGATAAATTCATGTTAATACTAAACAAAATAATATATTTTTTTCTTCGAAAGAAGTACATTATTTCTTTTTCTACCATTACTAGTCGTAAAGTATACTTAATCACCCTGTCATTTCCTTTACATTTCATGTAGTTTTTCAAACCAAATATCACTGCTGCCTCAGTTTCTTCTTTCCCTGAATGTCTTTATTTCACAACCCTAATAATTTATATTCCTGTCCTCTGAAGTGTCTCCTATTAGTCCTTTTTTTTTTAAGTCCACTGCCCAATCCTAGAGGCATTATGCCAGATGTCTTCCATGCCAAACAAAGCATCATAATTACCTTCCGTGTCTTACAAGCATTATTCCGCTTAATGAAGCAGAGGTTGTAGGGAAAGGTAAGATGCTTTATTAGCCCCATGAATGTAATTTAGATTATCACAGCTGCAATAATGTCATTATGCATTTTTGTAACGCACTGCAGCATTTTCCTCTATAAAGGAATTATTCCTGATTTATTTGTGCAAAGCATAAATAACGCTGCTAATTTACAATAAGTTTGCAGTCCATTGAAACACACAGTTCTTTTCTGCCTTAAGACCATCTGCCTAGGTAGTCCTCCCTTTTTATTTTACCATTGTATTGTGCATTTTTCCCTTTCATTGCTTTTTATGTCTCTGGCTTTTGTAAGTCTTTTTAGTCTTCCCCTCTCACCCCTAGCTGTATTACTCTTTCATACTAATCCTTGCTTTCTCCTTATTTACGGATCATTAAGAGGTCCTAATGTACCATTTGGTTTCTCATTGGCCTTCTTCCATGTCAACACACTTTTGTAAGTTTTCAAGTTTCTGAAACTTTTTATTTTATCAATCTGTAGTATTTGCTGATGTATTTCTTCTAGATCACTTCCAGGTAAACTATCTTCAAATTATAGTCTAATCTGTTCTGCCTTTCATTTCAGCTAATTATTCTACTTTCTGAAAAAAAGTGATCTGATATATAGTGTAAGATCTCATTGTACAGTCTTTTATTTTTCATACTGTCAAATTTTAGGAAGCCAGCGTGAGTCCTTGAGTTGCCTTCTATAGCCAATACAGAGAATTTAGTTGACATTATGCCTTCTGATTCATGCGTATGGTGCATAACCATAGCAGACTAAAATGTGTTCAGTTCCATTCCTTTTGGGCTATATTACTTTCCTTACAAAGATCCGTAAGTAGCAGATTCTCTACTTTGGAGCCAACAGTAAAAAAAAAAAAAAAAAAAAAAGACCGATTTTATACATTTTAGAATATCAACTCCTGCAAAGTTTTGTACCCAGAAGCATTTTAAGGGTTTAGGAGGGAGTTTGAAAGAAAGAAGGAAAAGCAAGCTTTAATTGAAGATTCAGATGGAACCTTGACTATGCAACCATCATGCCCTCTTCCATGAAAGAAACAATATTTAGTCTTTACTGGTTTATATTGTATCCTAATTAAGCTAACCCATTTTATTTTACAATTTTATTTTACAATTATTACAATAAAATTTTATTTTACAATTCTATTGCCATTTATTCTAACATAAATGATGGAAAGGACATATTTTTACAGAAGTCTGAATAGAGGTGAATTCCACTCTGATTTTACTGTGGCCCCAAGATCCCAGTAAATATTTTTGGTAGTTTTCAAACTATCAGTGAAATTTTACAGAACTATTTTCAGAGATTCCTTCTCTACACTGTCAAAGGCTTTCTTTGACTTTAGTTATTATAGTGCTAAAGGAAGATACCTGCCTTTCTGATTGAATCTGGCATTTACAAAACAGTCCTGTGATCTTTTGCATTCACTTTCACTCTTCCAGTCTCTGTTGGAATGTCTTTTGATATTTCTCTATCAGTACAAAATTAAAAAGTCAGTAGGTATGACAAGCTTTCCAGGAACAGACAAGACATTGCAAACTTCATCAAAATGACAATAACTGTTTATCTTTTAGCAGCTTAGAAATAGACTGCTTTGTGTCCTACTAGAGATAGTCACAATCAATTTATTGATTGTTATTTGGAAGTTACTTTGCTCAATAAAGCATGAGTGATCCCAAGCATAAGTTTACTTCTATTTTCAATCCCAGCAGGAAAGGAACCCCACAACTCCACACAGTTGTATTGCTCCTTCAATGTGAAGCACGGTATCTTCAGGTTAAAGAACACTAATCATTCTGACAGTTATTTGTGGATGTCTTACCAAACCTTAAGTCTATTCAAAGCTGTTTATATGTCTTGGGTGCAGATATTGTTTTGCATTGCAGATACATAAAGCATCTAGAGCTGCAACTTTAAGTTTTAGTGATTTTGCTCGGGAAGCACACTAAGCTTTGGGCTCAGCTATAAATGCACTTGGAGAAAATATATTTCCAAATTCTTTTGAATGACTTATAATCTGGATGTCTATTTATTTTTCCTGATGGAATAATTTAGCTTTAATTTTATAGCAACCAATCTATTTTTTCTTTTTTTAAATTTCAGTATACAGAAAGCCATCCACTAGCTAGGGTCTTTTCAAATTTAATTTTTTAGGAAACTTCTTATATTACAAGATTATCATTATGCTAACTCAACATACCTCAGTGTCCTGATCCTTTGATTAATGGTGAAGTCTGTCTTCTATGATTACCTGTTTTTCTATTAGCAGATATTATTTTACTGAGGCCAGCAGAAGCATCACTATTCACTAGATTTAGATCAAACACTCATTTCATGTTTGAAAAATTAATTCTATAAAATAGTTCCTTATGCAGATAGGGCTTGAAACCATTTTTCCTTTATTTGATATCTTGCCCTTCTGCTCTTACTAAAGAGTTGTCTGTGCTTCTCTCATTTTATTTATTTGTTTGTTTATTTGGTTCCAGTTTCTGAAGGCAGCCTTTGGACCTGTGGAATATTTATCTCTGTCCATGTCTTTGCTGCTCTTGGCTATTTTCTTCAAAATCTGGGAAACAGCAGGTTAGGAGCCCTTAATGATACAAACATACTTATTCTCTGCAGAAAGTTCTGAATTATTGCCCTCTAAAAGACTTCAAATTAATAAATTGCCTCGATAAAGGGCTAGGTTACGTCTGTTGTCTGAATTTTACCTGACAAGGAACTGCAATTCAAGGAATAACAAGGTAAACCTTAATTTCACCTTGTTCCAGGTTAGAGAATAATGGGAGCTGGGCATTTACTCGGCAGAGATTTTTTTCCCTTCCTACCTGTTCTGGTGTCTGAGCTGCCTGGGGCACCTACAGCAGAGATGAAAATAAAGGCTAACTGCCCTCATTTCTTCCTCTGCAAAAGAGAGGATCCCCACCATCAGAGGAGCTGCAGCTCAAAGCAGAGTTAACAGCAGGGGCTGTGCTGAGAGCACGAAGACACTTCAGCATCTCTTGCATGCATCATCCATTCAAGGAGTGCTTCTTACACAATCCTTCTGGTAACACATACAATCCCTCTCCAATGACATATAAATACTGTAGCACAGTTGTAAATTCAGAATGATGCCAGCATGATGAGGATAATGATTTAATTTTCAAAGAATTTTTAATATTAGCATAATCTATCTGTATTCAATACAAAATTGTATTATCCTTAATAAATTATACTTAACATCAGCAGCTGCAAATTTGCATAAAGAAAAACTTTATCTAGAAAGTTTGACATAAAGCAGAATAGATTTTGTATAAACAAAATATATTAATTTTGAGTCAGCAATTCTGTCATTAATAAATATTGAAGTGAAGAAAATTCAAAAGTTTTACTTTTTCATGACATATTTGGATTCCATAAAATTTGGGATATATGAGAAGTAACACATAAATATATCTTGCTGTGCCAAGAAACAGAGACTTATAAACGTAGTCACAGTGAGTAGTAACACAGTAAGAGTTAAAATTGTAACTCTGACCCACTAAACATAAACTGATCCATGGAGCAGAGATTTTTCTATTGAGGCTTATTCTTTAAAAGGGAAAAGAAGATTAAGATATTGGTAAAGTCCACTACAAATATTCAGTCACCATTTTCTGTCTTACTTTAGAGATATCATATTGCCTAAACCCAGAGAACTAATCCTTTTTCCAGATAATGGATTTTGTAAGCACTCTTCTCTTTTGCCTTACCTAGTTACAGAAAAAAAAGTCCAGCCTCCTATACAATTGCCACAGTCATATTTCCATATTTCACTAAAAGAACACACTGAAACAAAACCCACAAAACCCGCACTGAACATGTAACACAAATCATCCATAAAACACCACAACTGAGTGTTCTTCCACTGAACAACTCAGATAGTAATGCCTGTACTTCACATAAACACCACGCGAAAAGAGAGCAGACCTAAGATTCAGTAGACTCAAATACATACTTTTACCTTTGCAAGAGCATTTTTCAGTGACAGGATGACTCCATGTTTTCTGTTTCTCCATTGGGACATCTGTCCTCTCACTTAGTAGTTAAGATTACTTCATTGACAATATAAATCTCTAGTCTGAGAGGTTTTTTCATTACACAGCAAAATTTGCCTTTAAGTAAGTCAGAGCACAGGACATAGGAACTCTCACTCGACTAGTGTTAGGTTCAACACTGCTGTTACTATCTCAGTCCTAAAGTATTTCTTGGACTACAGAACTATCCAACCACAGAAGATGACCTTCAAACATCCAGTGACATTGTCCTTCTGGTATGACCTAACTGGTAGTACTCAGGTTTTTCTCTTTGATTCTTTCTGTTTGTTCTCTGACAAGATGTATTTGCGTTTCTTGTGGTATATTGACATAGCTTCGTATTCAGTTGGAATAAATGAAGTTTATTCCACATTATATGGGTAAGAGAGACAGTAGTTAGGAGAGGGTATTTAGGACATGAAATATATTAGTAAGAGAAGTGTTTGTCTACCAGCTTCTGAGTAAAGGTTTTAGCAAGCAGATCATAATATAAAAATAGATATTCATGCAGCAATTGTTCTGTTAATAAAAAATTATAATACCACTGTAGTAGTAAACCTAATTTTATCAATGAATATGAGACAGATGGTTTAAAATATTTGTCCAGTTAAGAATAAATGCTTTGCCCATTGATAACAGTGCTATGTGATGAATATGTGCCACACCTATTATGAGGGTGAATTAAAGATTCTTCAATTTACACATAAATAGGATCTTGCATAAGGAAGAAAAATATATCTCAGGTGTAAACTAAGCAATAGTGATAATCTTGATGGAATGAGAGAGTGTCAGAGCACACGGACCCTTGAAATGCTCTTTGAGTAGCACTGGATCTCTTCTTCAGTAGTTGTACTACAGAAAATAAGTTACCAGCAATATAGTTACAAAACTAGAATATGAATTCATACCATGACTCCTTTGCCATGTAGAGCTGACCTGGGGGTACTGTGATTTCTCTGATATAAAAAGAGATGTGATATAAACTACAGAGCTGTGGGTCCTAAGTGCACTAAGGATGCATCTGAAACACGTCTTGGATCATCTCGGTCACGTGCCCCACCTCTCTCACCTTCCCTCAGCCACTGAAATTAAACTCACAATCATTCCTATATAGACTCATGCTGTCTTTAAATGGTAAAAGAAATGAAGAAAGAGAAGAGGACAATGCAAGAGGAACTCAAAAATCAGGTCGTCAAGACCTAGTAAACACAAGCATACCTATGCCTGGATACTGTCTCTGTGCTGCACTTGACAGAGCTTATGGGAAAAGCAGATTTTAAAATACTTCCCTTAAATTTACCATCTCTTCTCCTTATTTTCTTCCTAGATAGTCACTGACAGTTGCATGTGGACCCTGATTTAAGGACTGAGCTCATACATAGACATGTTATAGCTCATGCTATCCAACATACTTTAGGGTATCCTACCTGGTCCCCAGCTACTCCAGATGATCACAGATTCGACACAGGCATCCTACCTGCCAATGACACCTGAATGCTTAAGGTGCCCTAATGTACCTCAGACAGCATTTATTCATTTTCACTCAAAAGTGAAAATGTGAACAAACAAGCGTTAGAAGACTTTCTTTAGTGGGGAGACATATATTTTGGATCCCATTCTGATGATTCCGAGGAGGATCAGCCAGCTAAAAATTAGGCCTAATAATGTATAGTAGTTGGATATATCCATAGTAATAAATACAACATTCATAATTTATAAACTTAAATAGGATTATTAACTTCACCCTGCTAGGTATAAACCACAAACATGTTTTAAACTATAGTTTGAATTATTCAAAAACCTTTCCAGTGGAAATATTTTCTGCCTTCAAATCCCTTTGATTGACAATGTTTACCTCCAGCTTTCATATTGTTCATCTGGAACATTTTCTAAGGGATACTTAAATATTTAGAAAACTACAAAGAAGGACACTAAGTTCAAAGAGTTTGAAAAATCAGGAATTTGGACAACCCTAGAAATAAAAGAAGTCAATAAATGATGCTAAAAAGTTATAGAAGGCATTTAATAACATGGGTTTGGTCTTGAAAAGGATAAACAACAACTGAGCCTATGCATTCCTGTATGTACAACCGAAACCAACAGCAAAAGAGAAAAATGGATACTGGGAAGCAAATACAATATGCTTAATTTATTACAGATTTGCGTTTCTATGTGTATGTGTTATAGCTACAAAAATACGTGTTGAGTGTATGATCAATTAGCATTACTGTTTACCAGCATGTTTACAGTCTTATAAAAAATATAGTTTTCAGAACAGTATCACTTAATTGTTGTTGCAGAAGTACTTCTGTGCATTTAAAGAAATGCTAAAGTGTGCTAGCAAATTCTGTATGCCACCATTTATATCCTGGCGATGTGGAAAAATATTGGTATTTTTCTGTAGAACTCTTGGTTTATCAGGAGTATATTAATTGCTCTTTTCAGAAAATGGGAGTATTTGCATATCTATGGCAAGGTGTCAGTTTAAGACATATCAAGTGAAGCTAAGTGAGTCATACTATGTCAGAGTACAAAGCACAAAGTAAGTTTAAGTAAATGCTGCAACCTGACATTCTATGTCAGAAGCAGATACATCATTACCAAGGTAATCCAATCTATGACAACTTCATTATCTAAAATTTTCAATGCTGAAAAGCCATGTTAGCTATGGATTACAAAGGTCTCTTCTAATCCAAAAGCCTCTGCTTCGTGAGGGCAATATTGTAAGTAGAATTTCTTTTCACAAACAAACTAGCTACAACAAAACAGTAAAATATAACATTGAGATATCATAAATTTTTCATGCATAGAAAATTCTCAGGATCAACAATGCAACAATAGGAAAGATATATTTTTTTAAAAAAGCTGAGTAATTTTGCGTACTCAAATGTGCACAGTCTTGCATTAATAGACCAAGAAAAGATTCACCCAGCCTTGTCTGGGGCATCTAACTTTGGCTGCTATTTTAGGTACCTACAGCCTGTTTAAAGAGTCTCTAAGGCTTCCAAAATTCATCTAGAAATCTAAAATCCTAGTAACTTAATGTCTTTCTTAGGCCCCTAATTTAGCCACCTAGATAGATGTTTAAGCATTTCCTAATATCTGTTGTAGTTGTTGGTTGTGGAGGAATTCTTTTTAATAGCAAATTTACTAGACTTTACTAAGGTGAAATACTGTAGCATGTAGGAGCAAACTTATTCAAACACATGGCATTTGTCATGTTTCCAACAAAAATGCCTTTCTGTACGGCTTTAAAGACCTTATTTTGAGACAGTGGGTGCTGAGTACTTTGCAAATTTAATATTTGCAGTTAATGTGTCAAGGTCAAAATCTATATACTTTAAAAGAAACCCACAAACCTGTGCCTGGGGAAGATGTGCCTCTTAGAAGCTGTGCTAAGGCACATGGAGGACAGGGAGGTGATTTGGGGCAGCCAGCAAAGCTTCACCAAGGACAAGTCCTGCCTGACCAACCCAGTGGCTTTCTATGATGGAGTGACTGCATCGGTGGACAAGGGAAGGGCCACAGATGTCATTTATCTGGACTTCTGTAAAACCTTTGACATGGTTCCCCACCACATCCTTCTCTCTAAACTGGAGACAGAAGGATTCCATGGGAAGACTGTTAGGTGGATGAGGAATTGATTGGATACGTCCAGAGGATAGCCGTTCATCATTCAAAGTCCCAATGGACATTGAAGACAAGTGGTGTCCGTCAGGGAATCCATATTGGAACCAGTGTTATATCTTCACTAATATTGGAGCACTTAATAGTATTATTAGACATAGATTAAAGGATCAAGTGCACCCTCAGCAAATGTGCAGATGACACCAAGCTTCAAACTGAAAGAAAGCAGTCTTAGAATAGATATTAAAAGAAATTTTTTTCTCAGAGGATGCTTCGATTGGTTGCTTGCATGTGTTTAAATTGATTCAACAGATTATGTGAACTATATACTTTTATCTGTTATTTTGCCCATTTTAGTGTAAATTGCCAGAAATTTGGTTTCATGAGAGTACTACTGGTTTTCTGAAGACCTGTGTGAATCTAATAATATAAATCAATCCAAAGGACAGTACACACACTTAAGTACACATCTTATAAAATTTTGACTCTATGAGCACAAAAAGTTTAGAAATTGCAGCATGGACAAGCCATTGAAAGTTAAACAGTTTAAGTGCAATGCTTCCCAAGTCTGTGGAACTTAGCATTAGCCAGAGAAATACAGAAAACAAGGTACTGCTCAGGAGATCTCCAGTGTCTGGTTTAACAACACTGGAGTTCCTGGGAAAAGGGAAAGAATCATAAAGGGCTACATCTATCTACTTTTTTTTTTTTTTTTTTTTTAAGAGGTACTTAGAGGTGACAATTACAATGAATTTCTCTTGTTCATTGTTTAGGCTACTGTCAGGTTCTTGATCCCCTTATTATGACTAGCAATGCACATGGCTCATATCCCAGGGCAGACTGCAGTGATGTATCCATGTTCATTTTTAACAATTTAAAAATTAACTGACTCTTTTATCTGGGTACATTTTGTACACACACCTATATCTTGTACTAACTGGTGGTCCCGTTGAGTGATGCTCACTCCCACTGACGTCTGCTGTGATAAGATGGAATGAGTCACACTAGGTGTTCATAAAGGTTAACAGGTAATATATTCAGAGCTACAGATAAATCACGATGCCCTTCTATGTGGCAGATGCTACAGAGCAAATTGCTGAGAAATGCCTAAAAGCAGGTAAATAAATAGGTAGAATCAGTGGCTTTAAAATAAATTTAAAGGTGCACATTCAGAAAGCTGCGCATTATCCCTGCATGAAATATTGACACTGAATGACCTCTGAATATTACTTGATTTTTAGGAATCTGGATACACCATAGATAAAAACACTTTTTTAGCATCTTGTCACTGTGCACTGCCAGTGTTAAATGTGGTTCACATTCTGATTTTGCAACTTTTAAACCTGCCTGATCTGCACCTTCCCTAGAGGATTTTCTAGCCAAGACAAATCAGCATAACCGTTCTGCTCTAGCTCCCTGCCCCTCTTCTATGAGAGTCAAAGAGACAGTCAAAATACACTGGGAGGGTTTCTTTCTTTTTTTCTTTCTTCCTCTCTTTCTTTATATATCAAAGGAGTCATGGAAAAAATTGATCATCCCATGAAGGATTTGGCAACTCAGTACATGGTATCTGTCTTCTGAAACACCACTGCAGAAAAGTTTTACCACAATTTGGAGGTGTTTACTTAGGCCAATTTTCAGAAGGCATGGAAACATATTGATATGGCTGCAGTCACTACAGATGACTGCACAGAATCAAAATAAAGATATTATCAAGCCAAATGCTAGTTCTTACTATTTTATTCTGTCAACAAAATGTTTTCATCAGGTTTCTGCAAGTATGTTGCCCATTTTCCTTCCTAGAAAAAGTCATATAGTTCTGCCACTAGAGTAAAAGTTGATTCGTTCTGTCCTTGTGTTGGGTGTATTCATTAATGAAGTACTAGCGCTAACTGTCCTCTATCCTTCCTTGACATGGGAGTAAAAGATATATAGTCAAGGCTCTGGATTTCCTATGCTGATGTAATGGCCCGTGGAAAATCATTGCAAACTACTAGGCATCTGTTCTGCAAAGCAAGGTCATCAGTAAATTCTGATGGAGGAATATTTTACTCCATACTCACATACGCTAATTCTAATACACTCAATACCTAGTGCTTTGTTATTTGCTGGGTCTAGACAAGTCTCTGTGCAGTCTGTGAAAGTATTATATCATTCTATATATGTTCCTATCACTGAGACTCTCTAAAATTGTTTTTCAGAGGCACCCATTTTCTCTACTGATAGGACAGGGAATCTTTCTGTTTAGCTAAGGTGTTATGAATCAGGATGCCAAGACAGCAGTCCATTCATTAGACATTGTAGTATTTGCTTCAGGTGAAAATTCTACATTTCAAAATGCAGATCACTTATACTGAATATAAAAGTTTTTACTTATACATTTATAATGTTGTTTATTGCAATATTTTATTATCTAGGGTTTCCATTCAACTACTAAGTCCCAGGGTTCAAACATACATAAAACTATTTTAATCTAAACAAACTGAAACATTCCTAAATGTATGATTTTCAGAAAAATGAAAAAAGAAAGAGGAAATATATGGAGAGGAAAAATTTTAATGGTCTAACTCCAGCACCTCAACTTCTGTCCTATTGCTGATTTTCATCATGGATTTCTCTGTACCTGTATTTCAAGACTCAATTCTCAATAAAATCACTACCATTATTGCTAATTTGACATCATTGCTCCTCTCTCTGTTTTCTTTTTCTTTAGTCCCAAGGAGATGGGGCATCAGAATGCCTCATTGCTTTGCCTCTGAGGGACAGGTTCTAGGCAGACAAAACTAAATCAAATATAATTTTTAATTTGCAACAGCCTCCTGTAATGGATTGTACCTATCAATGTGCCTAGTATCTATAAAAAAAATTCACTTTTTATATGAGCTTTTGGTGAAGTAATCTTTCCCTTTACATAAAACTAATTGATATATTTTTAATTCATATTAATAATAATGCAAAAATTAAAATAAAATCCTAAAAAATCCCATAGTCTTTCCTTTACCTGAGGTACCTTGAGGAAAATGAAACATTCGTGTTACACTTACTTCTATGAATATTCATTTAAAAAAACCAGAATAACTTCAAAATATGGTCAGCAGACTTTGGCCTTCCTTTTAGTAAGGCAGTGACAATACTTCCATATAATTTAATTACTCCATTTTAAAACCTTTCTAAAAGGTATATTCTCTGCTTTGAGTAATGGTGTACAAAAGCAATCCACCTCAGCAGTTAAACATTTTAAGTGAAACAATCAATTTGAATGACAATCTGTTATTCATCCATAAAATGTATTAACTAATGAAAAATAGACGTTTCTCCACAATATTACAGTCACACATTTCAGTGAGAGACTTAAAACAACTGGGACTTCACAACCTTTTGATACAATTAGATATGTGCATGGCTAAATCAGCAGTAAGTAAAGTGTTTGAAGTCTATCAGGGTTGAGTGAAATAGCTGCATAACAAGAAGCTATGAATAAAGTGAAAGAAGACAATGACTTAATCACTAGTCAATTCCTTTGTGGGTAGAGGGAAAAGAGTCTAGTTATTTGACAGCTTTTATTTATCCAAAGGCCAGAATTAAGAAATATACATTTTATAGAAGCATTCTTTCAATAGATCAGGGAACCTATTCCTTCATATATTTGTGTCACAAAGCAGTATTCATAAAACATGGCCCATGACAACAAAAATTGAAAAGAAAATTATTTGTATAAAGGGCAGATTCAGAGTCAATTTCCTGTTCCAGGAAACAATTTTATGATATTTGATTCAGAACTGGATAAACAAATTCCATCCCCACTGCACCAGGGAGTGCTATAGCATGGCTATTTTGAAAGTTACAAAATCCCTACTTTGAGAAGGTTCTGGTAAAAATAAAAATATCCAGACATATTTAATGTAAGAAAAGGCTTTCAGCCTCATGATGTTTTAAAACTGTTCTTTTAAGGCTCTTTATAGTTTTGCTTGTTATTCTGACAGACAAGAATTGAAAGAAAGAAAGAAAAAGCATGAACCTCTTTGAAATAGCATGTCAGCATACCTGTAAAAGCTTTTGTGCACCCAACAGCTTTGCTAGCAATGCACTGATAGGCCATTACTCATCATAGAAAAAAAGCACCCGTGAAGACTTCTTCTCCTCTAGGCAAGGGAACAGCAGCCAAGCAACAGGGTGAGGCATGTGCTGCAGACTGGAAAATAATTTTTTTTCAGGTTCAGGCAGTGTGTAGCTCAGGGTGGGAGCCAAGGGCTTGGAATTGACTTGAAAATCAACCGCCTCGTAAAAGAACAAGATCCTGAACGTGGAGATGAGTAAGAGTGAGAAGATGTTTACTTCATCTCTTTTATTGAAGAGCTCTTGGCCTGATCATCTGCACTGTGGTGACTGAGGATGTAAAGTATTGTTGCCATCACTGCTAATTACACAGGTCGATTTTGTGTGGTTGAGTACTCACAACTAATGTTGAATGTGATTGCTAGGTACTGGTGGCTTTGAGTATGTAATAATGAGAACAAACCATTTGCACGAAATGTGTTGCTAATTAGTACCAGTCTATAAAATCTTTATTTTACAATTACAGGCATGATTTATAATGTTTTTAAACATACCCATTACAGTGAAACCTCATTCTTAACTCTTAATTTTTGAAGTGTACATGTATGTATGTGTACACATACATGTACACATAATCACATACTACAAATGGTTTCATCCCTGAAAGTAAGATGCATTGATAGGGAAATGAAGGAAAGCTGGTCCATGGTAATGAAGGAGAAAGCTCCTACATGGTAACAAGTGAGTGAAATCTAAGAAAAATTCTTGTTTGATGTATATGAAAGAAAAATTATTGTAATTCTCATGGATGTGTTTGATTTCAATAACACTTGGATCAGTCATGAAATCAGTTGTGCAACTCTTCTGCAGAACAAGACTGTCATAATTTCAAACTATTTCTAAATGAGTCCCTTCTAAGAAGCCAGGAGCTTCTTAATATTTGAAGGGTATTGTGTACATGAACTGTATCTATCCATAAGGGAACAGAATCGTTACTGACAGATTCAGCTACTGTAAATCTGTGCCTGTTCACTGATTTCAGAGCAGCTATGGCTGTTTACCATTGTTATGAATAAGGCCTAATGATTATAGGACTATGCCTAGGCCAAGAATTTGGTAAGGAGCAAAGGTATGCCTGTAACATAAAGGGTTTAACAGAATTAAAATGCATAACTTTTGCACTGTGCTTTCTAATGCATTTTGTCTGAAGTTTTATGATTGTCATTTATAACTGGCCAAACCTAAGCAGTTCTTCCTGATTGTCCTAATACTATCCTGAAACAATTTATACTGAAGACCTTCAGATCAGAAATGGGTTTATTTTTGCAGGCAAAGAATTTAGCACAGTCACAAAATCTAAAAATTATATATAAGATATAAATGATAGCAGATTTAAGATGTTCCCTTAGTTAGCTTTTTATCAACATCAATTTTTTTTTATTAATTCTATATCTTCAACACTTTAATATTTTTCTATAGTTAAACACTTGCAGCACTTCATAAAAAGATAAGTTATATTTTCCACTTCTCTCATATCTGGGGAATCAATTATTCTATCAAATAAAGATACCAAGTTATCTTGGTATTATCTGTCTTTTTAAAGGTGGTTTTGATTTTCCATTCATTTCTATTTTTGTAATTAATTTCTTCCTAAGTTATTCCAAAGGTTTCTATGCTATTGAAATTAAAACACAGGTTCCTCTTTCTCAGGGTTATGTTTTTCTTTCTGTTAATTAAAGTACAATATTTATTATTTTACAGGTATACTTATATTCCAAATTTGATAAATCAGTTACTCATCAAAATTTAAAAGTGTGCCAGTTTTTCATTATTCTGCAGAGAGAATCAATAAATGTCTTGATCAGAGCACATTAAATTCTGAGTTCTGTTTCCTCCTCAGATGTGGTAATTTCCATTTCTATTCTGACACTACCATTAGCCATCCTATCTCTGCCCCTGGATATACTTTGGTCTTACTGAAAGTGGTACAAAGTTTTAATAACTTTGATTATTCATAACTTGAATAATTTTAATCTCCTTCGAAAACTCTTTTGGTCTCAAGCTTCTGTCTTCCCTTTTTATATCCATGTCTTAAAGAAGTTCAACTCTAAGTGAAGACCAACAACATCTCTAAAGAGTAACTCACCCCTGCTAAGATAACCAGTGATATGCCTCTTGGAGGAACCTACCTCTGTCAATTATTGGGGAAACATAATTGCTACTTAATTTAACTGCTGGTTAACATAAATTTATCCACAAGGATTGACAGTTGAATAAACGAGTAAGAACATGGAGAATAACTGTTTGCTTACAAATTCCCAGTTCTTTTTACTATAGTTGCAGTCCCAGGTATCATGGACTCCATTCAGTTACCACTGGATTTGGTGACAAAGTTTTTTAATGAACTTCACTAGGTAGAAAATTGGGATGGAAAATAGGTGTAAATTTCCCAGTGTTTCAAGTAGATTGCTACACATTTAAGAATCTAAATAACAGAAAAAATTCATATAGAGTGGGATATAATTCATCACTTGAAGTAACAATTCCCTGCTGAATTTCACATGGTTCTACATAGGTACTTAGAAGATTGAACCATACATTTTGAACAAAGAATATTAATTTCTCTTTTGTCATTCATGTATTATAGAATAGCTTAGTTGCTGACAGAAAAGGTGTCTGGGGAGTAGTATGGGAACAGTAAAAGGATTTACAGTTATTAGCCATATGAATTGCATTTCTAGTGTTGCCATCACTAAAAGTTGGCAGTGAAAGTGGTACTATGAAAATTTTACTTTTCAGAGAAAATATTGATCACAATACACAATGATAGAAGTATTTGAGGAGAGGTTGAGATTGCTTATGCTATGGTTTGTTTTGGTATTTGAAGGTGAATCAGAAGGGTTCAGACTTGAGAGAAAGAATCAACAGTATGGAAATTATTACAGCTTTCCTTTTAACATTTTGACCCAACATTACAGAAGGAGTCAAATGAGATATGTTGTTCTGGTCAGCACATTTTAATTCTGACAAAGATTAACTTTCTCAAAAAACAACCACCACTGTAGGCCAAAAATTTGTTATTTTCTGATCATTGTGATCTACTGGGATAGATACATTATGGGTTCATTGATAATTATTTGTATACATTCCACTTGGTACAGTGCTCAAGGAAAAGTGATCAGAATTAAAGGAGCTTAACACATCATCTTTTCTGCTGCTACAGTAGCACTTGCATAAGGCTCTGTTTTCAGCTCAACTAATTACAGTAGAGAGGTTGGGAACAAGACCAATAGAAGAGGACACAAAATAGGTCAGCTGCACTAAACCAACCCATTGCTATATTCCTTCTCATCTGCCCAGCTCTAAAGTGTGAAGTACAAAGAGATGGAGGAGAAAGAAGCTTCCCTTTAACTGTTATGTTTGTTAGATTCATGTCGTACTACTGTTAGAGGAACAATACATTCATCCTACCAACCCTTAAGGAAAAAGGAGTGACACTGGAATAAGGAAATGCAAACAGGGCATTTTTTTCTACTACTGTTATTTTCCAGCACCTTTACATATATAGATAGGATTTGTTTAACTAAGGGTATTTGTTTTCTCCTTAATATTTTCAACTCTTTCTTGAACACTGTATGTTCATTGATATGTCTATGCAAAATATTTGGCTGGAACATCTGGATCTAAGGTAACTACTGTTTGAAAACAACAACTAAGAATATTAACAGGCAGTGACAAAAGTATTAAATTAACTAGAGGGTAATGTGTACCTGCCACTTCATGCACCATAAATATTCTTCTGTGTATGCTTTAATTGAAAAATTTATGAGAATTTAGGCTATGAAAATTGAAAAGCACAGTTAGATAAAATTTACAGTTGGATAAATGGTTCAGTAGGAGCTCATCCTACAGTTAATGCTAAAAAGTAAAGATGAGGCATCAGAATGTTGACTATAGCAAATAGATATTAAAATCTATTTTACTTAATTTTATTCTTGGCACTTATCTAGAAGCCTCCCAAGAAGTTATCTTGCTTTGTGCTGATGTAAAAATAACCTGTAACAGTCATGACTACAACCTGTAAGTGTAATCAAACTAAATAAAGAATAGCAAATCAAAAAGAAAACATGAACAAAACCCCGTAAAATCATAGGACTGTGTGTCATAAAGAACACATTGTATATGTGCAAGCAGTCACTGCAGCAAGCAGCCTATATCTAAGTCTATACACCTATAAATGTTTATAAGGATCCAAAAGGCAGTACAAGTAATAATACTGTTTAAAAATTCTTAAGTAAACATATCACCTGAACAAAAAGCCAAAAGGATAAAATCAATTTTCTTTGGTTTCAGGAGAGTCAGATCTTTATCTAAGAGCAAATGAATTTGATATATTTTTATTAATAATAATTTTCACACATTTCACACATACTGCAGCAGATAGACTCATTGTTTCTCTCAACTTCACATGCCTAGTGATGGGGAAAAAAATAGAGGAAACAAAGGAAAAAATAATTCCATCACAGATTATGACTATGTTAAAGACTAGAAAGCATTCATAGTTTTCCGACAAGTCTGTGCTAAATAGTAGAGCATCTCTTGTCCCATGCAGTGTATTTCAGTGACTTATTTATTGCAGAAAATAATGCCCCTTGTATGATTTATTCAGATACTGTGGAGATAAATAAATTCCAATTTCTATATACAGCTCATAGTAGCTCTGCTGGAATCAGGCACTTTTCATGTTGTGACACCAGTCCTCAAGGATAAACAAAATGAATTGACTTTTTCGTATATACATATATATATATATATATATATGTATTTAGAAGTATACTGTTGGACATATTGTAAAGGACACATGCCCATAGACACACACACTCAACTACCTTGGCACATTCTGCTAGCCAAAAATTACTCTTGCAAGCAAATTCTGGCAAATCCACGTTATGCAACTAATTGAGGTAATCAAGGTACTCAGCATCATAAAATTGTGCCTATTGCTTCCAGAAATGATCTTCTGATTTCATTAGCTTTTAGAATTAGTACTTATCTTTGACTTTAAATAGACTACAAGCTCTGTACCATGCATATAAATGTTCAGTCTGTCTGTTTAATCATTCAGTTTCAGTATTTTGCATGATGCCATATGTTCCTGTGACTAAACAATCTGCAGTTTCTATTCAGCTGGCTTTTATTTTTGAGATCTCTGGGATTCAAAATTTCTCTACCAGAAGTGCCATTCCCTCCATACTCTGATCTGCCTCTTACAATCAACAATCCATTTTATATTCCCTAAAAGAGAACATGGATGGTGTCATTTCTTCACATGATGATGTTAATTACTGTCACCCCATCACATTCACTTTTTCATAACAGAAACTGCAGGGATACATCAAATTAACTTCTTCCTCTTCTGTATAGCTATTCCAAAGCCAAGAAGCTTTATTTCTATATGACCTCACCTTTGTGTAAATATATTTAGAGTATTTCAAAGAGAATGATTGAAATTTATAATGTCCTTCTTGACCTCATAAAATTTACATCTATTTATCTTTTTCCTGGGTTTTATTTTTATAAAAATTATATGATGTGTTGGGTTGACCCTGGGTGGATGCCAGGTGTCCACCAAAGTGAGTCTATCATTCCCCTCCTCAGGTGGACAGGGGAAAGAGAATATGAGAGAAGACTGGTGATTCAAGACAAGGACAGGAAGAGACCACTCACCAGCTACTGCTATGGACAACACAGACTCAACTTGGAGAAATTAGTTTAATTTATTGCTAATCCACTCAGAACAGGGTAATGAAAAATAAAAACTAAGTCTTAAAATCCTTCCCCTACTCCCTTCTTCCCAGGCTCAACCTCACTCCTGAATCTTCTTCCACCAGCAGGACAGCAGTACAGGAAATGGGGGTTCTGGTCAATTCATCACACATGGTCTCTGTTGCTCTTTCCTCTGCAGTGAGAGGACTCCTCACACTCTTCCCCTGCCAAAGGAGACAGTCCTGCATAAAATTCCCTAACATGAGTCCTTCCACAAGTTACAGTTCTTCATTAGATGCTCCAGCATGGTTCCCTCCCATGGCCTGCATTCCTTCAGGAACTGACTGCTCCAGCATGTGACCCTCACTGGGCCAAACCTTCTCACTAGCATGAGCTGTTCTCTCCACAAGTCCACAGGTTCTGCCAGGAACCTGCTCCAGTATGGGCTTCACAGGGGGTCAAAATGTCCTTCAGGGATCCATGCTCTGGTGTGGGATCCTTCAGGGGCTGTAGGGAGGTTGCTCCACTGTGGACCTCCATGGGCTGCAGGGGCACCACTACCTCACCATGGTCTTTACCATGGGCCACAGGGGAATCTCTTCTCCTGCACCTGAAACACCTCCTGCCCTTCCTTCACTGACCATGGGGTCTGCAGAGCTGTTTTCTCTTGTATTCTCACCTCTCTCTTTATCTGCAGCTTACCAATTGGGGTTTTCTCCTACTTCTTGACTATGTTATCCCAGAAGTGCTACCACCATCGCTGACTTAACATTGACCAGCAGAGGGTCCGTCTTGGAGCCAGCTGGCATTGGCTCTGTTGCACACAGGGGAAGCTTCTAGGAGCTGCTTACAGCAGCCACACCTGTAGCCCCCTCACTACCTAAACCTTGCCATGCAAACCCAATACCTATGATCACTTTAAGGAATTATGAAGCCACTCAGATGACAGATTAAAATCAAGTATTAATTATGTCTGAAATACAGCTGCCATCACTTTAAGAATCATAGAGAACACTAACAATAAATATGTACAACAGCAATTGAGATGGCAATTTTTCTTCATACCATGCACTGTCTTACTGCTGTTAAAGGCATCATTACTAATTCAAGGCGTCCATAGGTTAATGACAGATAATAGAAGCCTTCACCTACTTCAGTCTTGATTCAGGCAGGAAATCAACCTGGCCATCAGAAATAGTGAGAGGCAGGGGGAGGGATGTGCAAATAAGCAGCCAGCCTTGCACCATTTTAGTTAGTATTCCAGGAGCAAAGCAAACTGTACCTGAACCATGCTTTGCGCTGTAACACACTTAAGGCAGTGACTGTTGCCAGCTGTGAGTACCACAGCAACTAATAAGTACCTACACTTCTTAAAGGAAAAGGCATCTTAGTGGTGAATTCACTTCTCAAGGTGATAAGCTTGTCTTCAGGAGCGTTCCACAGTGAAGTGGGGGATCTCAGCATACAGGAGTGGGTCCAAAAATGGGGAAGCCCCAGGAGAGTACAGAGACCTCCCAGGAGCTGGTAGCTCACACAACAGATGATGGGTGGTAGCAGTAGGCAGCTCCCTTCTGAGAGATATGAAGGCACAAGTCTGTGGGCCCTTTCTAGAGGGGTGTGCTGCTTACTGGGGCTCATATTAGGGATGTCACTGAGAGAATACCAAGCCTTGTACAGTCCACTCTTCCCTGCTACTGTTGCTCCCTGTGGGCACCAGTGACAGACAGAAGCAGCCTGAGGAGGACCAAGAAGGATTAGAGAGTCCTTGGATATGCAGTAAGGGTCTCTGGAGCACAGGTATTTTTTCGTCAGTCTTACTGGCCAAAGGGAAGGGGTTTGAAACAGAGAGTCAAGAGAGTGCACATCAAGCTTGCTACACTGAGCTTAAGGCAGGGATCTTCTTGGTAGACCATCACTGGATAAAGCCCTGGAGGGAAGAGAAAACCAAGAAAGGTGGCTAATAGTCAAGGATCACCTCCTCCAAGCTCAGGAGCAATGCATCCCAACAGAGAGGAAGTCAGGAAAAAAATGCCAGGAGTCCTGCATGGATGAACAAAGAAGCACCTGGACAAACTCAAACATACAAAGGAAGCCCAAAGAGGGTGGAAACAAGGGTAGGTAACCTGGGAAGAATGCAGAGAGGTTGTCCAAGCACCAGGGATCATGTTAGGAAAGGAAAGTATTCATATCATTAAATCTGAACAGGGAATTCAAGGGCAACAAGAAAAGTTTCTATAGCTAAATTGGTGATAGAATGAATCATGGTAGGGAAATGCAGGCCCTCTCTAGGTGGAAACAGAAGACCTGGTTAGATGGGATATGAAGAAGTCTGAGGTATTTAACAAATTTTTAGCCTCAGTCTTCACTGGCATGTGCTCCAACCATGCTGCCCAGGTCACAGAAGGCAAAGGCAGGGACTGGGTGAATAAAAAACTGCCTGCTGTAGGAGGAGATCAGTTTCAAGAACACCTAAAGAATCTGAAAGGGGACTTGAGGAGATGCATCTATGGGAGCAGAGGAACTGGTGGATAAATGACTCAGCCACAACCCATTTTATTTGAGAGGTCATGGATGTCTGGTGAAGTTCCCAGTGATTGAAAAAGGGGAAAATAAACCCCATTTTTTAAAGAGGAAAAAAAGGACTACCCTGGAAACTAAAAGTCAGTCAGTCTGACCTTGGTGTCAAGCAAGATCACGGAGCAGATCCTCCTGGAAATGATGCTAAAGTATGTATAAAACTAGGAGGTGGTTGGTGACAGCAAGATGGTTTCAATAAGGGCAAATCGTATCTGACAAATTTGGTGGCCTTCTATGGTGGGGTTACGTGTTTGGTAGATAACGGAAGAGTGACACCATCTACCTGGACTTGTGCAAAGCATTTGACATCTCATGTCTCACATGAGATCACTGTCTCTAAACTGGAGAGATGTGGATTGGACAGAAGAAATGCTCAGGGGATAAGGAATTGGTTGGTTGGTTGTACTCAGAGGGTTGTGGTCAATGATTCAATCTCCAAGTGGAGAGCAGTGATGAGTGACATTCCGCAGGCATCAGTATCAGGACTGGTGCTGTTTAATATGCATGTTGACGACATGTGCTGTGGGATTGAGTGTACCCTCATCAAGTTTGCTGATGACACCAAGTTGTGTGGTGCAGTCATGCTGGAGGAATGGGATGCCATCCAGAGGGACAGCCTTGAGATGTCATTCTGTGCAAACCTCATGAAGTTCAATAAAGTCAAGTGCAAGGTCCTGCAGATGGGTTGGGTCAATCACAAACACAAGTACAGACTGAGCAGAGAATGGATTGAGTCCTGAGGTGAAGGACTTGCAAGTATTGGCTGATGAGAAGCTCAACAAGAGCTGGCAATGTGCACTTGCGGCCCAGAAAGACAAACACTGTGTCAAAAGCAGCATGGCCAACAGGGTTAGGGAGGTGATTCTGCTCCTCTACCCTGCTCTCGTGAGTTTGGACCTGGAGTGGGTCTGGAGGAGGGCCACAAAGATGATTAGAGGGCTGGAGCACCTTTAGAGAGAGACTAGGTTGTTCAGACTGAAAAAGAGTGGGCTCCAGGAAGACCTTATTGCAGCCTTCAAGTACCTAATGGACGACTACAGGAAAGAAGAAGAGGGACTTTTCACAAGGGCATATAGTGACAGGAAAGGGGGAATGGTTTTAAACAGAAAGAGAGTCAATTTAGATTAGATATTAGGAAAAAAAGCTTTACTCCTAGCATGGTGAGATACTGGCCAGATTGCCCAGTGAAGCTGTGACTGTCCCACCCCAGAAGTGTCTAAGGCCAGTTTGGATGGGGTTTGAGGGTGTCTCTGTCCATGACAGAGGGTTTGGAACTAAATGGTCTTTAAGGTCACTTCCAACTCAAGCTATTCTATGATTCAATAATTCTGTAACTATTGAAAATGCTTCCAAAAATATCTCTCCTCATAATTGGTCTTTTTATGATTTATAATTTTATGCAGATAAAATTAGAGGCAGGTTTATGGGCCCTAAAAGGAAACAATTTCTTCATGTTCAAAAGTAGTTTACTCACCAAGGGCAAAATTTACACATTTTCTTTTATGATGAAAATCAAGAACACATTATACTAGCAGTTTTTAAGGCTCATTAGACCAACTAATCTGATATTTTTCTAAATTAAGTTAACACTGATTATTTCTTAATCTTTTTTTAACTTTCTTAAAAACTCTTTTGGTTTTCATTGTCCTATGAAATCAGCTTCTGCTTTCTGTCAGTGCTTAATTCAGCAACAATGTTTTCTGAAGTGTATCTTTAGTCCCTGTGTCAGATTTAACAGCTTCACTTAGTGTTTTAGTTAACTTCTATGCTCAGCTGCTTTTCTGTTTATAGTTTCATCTGCTTCCATCTGCTCTGAATAAAGTTGCAGTAAATCTGGCCCCTTGCCTTTTCTGTCAATTTTTAAGTGAAAATGAAGTCTAGAGGGCAGGAGCCCCAGACTTGGAAGGCTTAGTGGAAATCCTTACTCCCTCAAAGACCCGTGTTATGTTGAACAAAACACAAACAGCCCATTAAGGGCTTAGGATCCTTAAGCTTTATTATATCTGGTGAGGACCTGGGGAAGGGAAGAAAAAAACTTGTAAAAGAAATTCAGTGAGAACAGAAAATTATTTTTTACCCATGATTACAAAATTATTCACTAATTTTAGATACCTTAACCTTTCTCCAGTTGGCTTCAGTTACTGTAACAAGTATTCCTTTCTTTGATTCATCACATACTAAAAGTTTTGAACCAACTGCTTTTGAAAAACTCAATTTAATTTTTCTGAAAATTAATTTTTTATTTTTACGTTCATTATTTATTTCTCTAAGTACATTTGCAAAACACTCTTGTTGAGCTGACTTAGGGAATTATGAAACAAAGTGAGAGCTCATTTAATTAAAAAATGTATTTAATCAAGAATGGGAATCGCTAAGATCTCAGGATGAAAGAGAGAAAGAGTAGAGGTAAATGTCGGCCTTCAAGTGTGAAACTTTTTTATTGAATGTTTGTGTTAGTTCTCCTTCCTTCCTATACTGCACTGAGGGGGAATGATGAAGCAGCTGTGTGGTGCTTTGCTGTCTAGCCACAGCAACATTAGGAAAAACAAAAAAGGGCCACAGACTGCACAGATCTATTCTACAGAGTAAATACCAGAAAACAGGCAATTAAAAAATCACCTTTTATGTTTTGTTGATTTGAAAAGGAGCAGGATATGTTCAGGACCAGGACACATAGAATAATAATGTATTTGTCTTACTAATCATTAAGTGGCACAATGTCAGGCAGCATTAATACTAACTCTGAAATAGTACTTTTATTTAGTTGCAAGCTCCTAAATTTCCCCATATCCAGTAGAGATCTGTTGCAAGCATGCCAGAATTGGTTTTATATTAGAAAACTGGATGAGCCATTACAGTGATAACATGAAAAGCTGAACTATGCCTTGAAAGCATTACACAGCCGCTTTTAGGAGGCTGTTTAGTTAACAAACAGCATAACAATTTACCAGTGTAAAACCTCATCAAACATTGCCTAATAGAGGAACAGCTTCCACTTGTGAAAACTGGCAAGAGGAACTGGATATGAGATGCTGTGATTTGATTGAGCTCCAGAAAATTCTGTTCTCCTCCTGCTTCCGAAATTCCTTTGTGCATGGTGCAGCATTCCACATCTGAACCTCCTATTTTTACCTCAAAATCACACATATAAGCTAGCCATACTTCATATTGGGCTATGTCAGTCTTAGTGATGCACCTTTGCTTTTCCTAAGAAAAGAAGAGAGAGGCTTCTGTTCATTTCCGTAGGTTCCCAACAGTGGATAATAAAAACATCACACTTGTGGAGCACACCACAAACCACATCCACCTCATAGTATAGCCATAATTATTCACTGAGCAGCTTTATTTTTCCACTTTTCAATTAATGCCTTCCTTACACAGAAAACAGAGGTAATTATACATAAGCTTTCCTGAAATGAGGTCTCCTTTAATATTAAGAAAAAGTAGCATGAAAGTACAAAGTATGCAGAAGAGATAAGAGAATGAAGAACAATATAAAGGCCTCAAGGAACAAAAAGAAAAAAATCACATGGAAATTACTTTCCAAAAAAAGTTATGTGTGGGAAAATAGGCTCATGTATTGGGTTTGCATGTCTTTGGTAGTAGAGAGAACTACAGGGGGAACTACTACTGACTTCTGTGAGAAGCTGTCAGAAGCTTCCTCCATGCTCAGCAGAGCCAATGCCAGCCAGCTCCAGGAAAAACGTGCTGCCGGCCAAGGCTGGGCCAATTAGAAATTGTGGTAACACCTCTGTAATAACATACTTTGGAAGGAAAAAAGTTATTTCACAGATTTAATTGCAGCCAAAGAAGAGTGGGGTGCAAGGAACAGCTCTGCAGACACCAAGGTCAGTGCAGAAGGATGGGCAGGAGGTGCTCCAGGTCCCAGAGCTGAGATTCCCCTGCAGCCCATGGTGCAGCCCATGGTGAGGCAGCTGTGCCCCTGCAGCCCAAGGAGGACCACGGGGACGCAGAGATCCAACTGCAGCCCATGGAGAGGACCCACACCTGACAGGAGGCTGTGAAATCGTGGGAGGTCCGTGCTGCAACAGGCTCCTGACAGGTACCTGTGGACCCATGAACAGAGGAGCCCACACTGGAGCAGTTC